>NC_136068.1:342476816-343676816 GCF_964261635.1 Lissotriton helveticus | reverse complement strand
CACCGGCGGTGTCGCCCCTAGGGACTCTGGTCAATGTAGTAAAGATTTTGCGATGCATCATCTTTCGATCTTCTGCTATCTTCGCTGTCTTCGCCATCCCTGGACACGTGTTTCGGGGTATCACCCCTCGTCAGCAGGGATAGGCCGTGTACTGGGTTTGCCGATGGCTGCCAATATCTGCCAGGTATAGTACCACTCAGGCGCGTAGGTGCGGGATCCCAGGCTCGTCAGCCCACTGCTCACGGGAGCTTTGAAGTTACAAATGGGGGTGGGGTCGCACACTACTCACACACCGGCGGTGTCGCCCCTAGGGACTCTGGTCAATGTAGTAAAGTTTTTGCGATGCATCATCTTTCGATCTTCTGCTATCTTCGCTGTCTTCGCCATCCCTGGACACGTGTTTCGGGGTATCACCCCTCGTCAGCAGGGATAGGCCGTGTACTGGGTTTGCCGATGGCTGCCAATATCTGCCAGGTATAGTACCACTCAGGCGCGTAGGTGCGGGATCCCAGGCTCGTCAGCCCACTGCTCACGGGAGCTTTAAAGTTACGAATGGGGGTGGGGTCGCACACTACTCACACACCGGCGGTGTCGCCCCTAAGGACTCTGGTCAATGTAGCAATGTTATCATCAGTGGCCAGTACAATCTCCATTGAGGTGATACCTGACAACACAGAAGGGGAAACAAGACCTACCACCAATACTTTTTTATTAGAAATGGAAAGGCTACGTCTGGGAGCCAGACCAAAAGAACAAAAACCAGGCGGGGGGGGCAGGAGGTGGCAGGAACGACAACAGAGAAAGAGGTCAAGGTGTGGAAACGGTGGCGGGGCGGACGAGGTCGAACAGGACAAAGAAATAATGGAAGTGATTGCTGACACCCAGGTGGTTAATGACAAATGTATTGTTGTGAATCTTTCGGATAGGGCTCTATCCAATGCAGAAATGTCTGTTTTGAATAAGGGTTTGGGTTTTTGTCCAAACAATGTGGGTGGGGACACTGATGTCTTTGTTGATTTGTTTAAATTCATTCGTGCTTTAAAATTGAAAGATCATTTTGTTAGAAACCCACCTACTGTGACCACTGTTTGTAATGCTGCTACTACCTCTGACTACACAGCAACTGAAATAAAAGTCATACAATCAATGATGTCGGTTGAACTTGAGACTTCTATTGATAGTGAGATGGTTTGTGCAGAATTGGGCATCATTGAGGACACCCTGTCCTACAGTGGCCTAAAACCCAGATCCAAATTTATTCCGGGAGGAACTCACCCTAACATAGACGCTTTTCAAGAAAAAGTTACACATGGTTTACATCAATTACTAGATCATCCCATCCGTCCAAACAAACGCCACTATAATTTGACTAGTAAAGAACGCCTAGCCTTAAAAAGCCTCAAAACTGATAGTTCCATAGTGATTCGTGAAGCGGACAAGGGCGGCAATGTGGTCCTAATGAGAAAGGCGGATTATCTCTCGGAAATTGAACGACAACTTGCGGAGACCTCTTGCTATATCAAAATTCGCCATAACCCTTTACCTGCCCTAGGTGCCCATATTAACATGAAACGTACGGATTGGCGTGAGGAGGGCTTAATCAGTGAGGAAGAGTGCAGGTACCTTAGGGTGTCTGAGCCCAGCTTCCCCTGCATCTACATACTTCCTAAAATCCACAAGGGCGGCCTATTTCCACCTGGCCACCCGATTATTTCAGGGGTAAATTCACCAACTGAACGCCTTTCAGAATACGTGGATGTGTATATACAACCCTTTGTGCAAAATCTCCCGTCCTACATAAAGGACACTAAGGACATTCTGACCAAGTTTGAGGGATTCGCCTGGTCAGACAACTTGCTTTTTGTCACACTAGATGTGACAAGCCTGTATACATGCATCAAGAAAGAATTTGGTATAAAAGCCCTTGAGTTTTATTTAGGACAAAGAGCTGCAGGACTCATAGGCCACAATCAAGTTCTGATTGAGATGACTAACATCATTCTATCCAAGAATTTCTTTCTACATGATGCTGTATGGTATCAACAGACCCAGGGCACGGCCATGGGTTCAAAATTTGCTCCCGCCTATGCCGGGCTCTTCATGGGCTGGTTCGAGCGGGAGCATGCCTGGGGCCGTCATGCGGCAGAGTGGTCAGAACACGTGATCTTTTGGGGCACGTACATTGATGACGTTATCATGTTGTGGAATGGACCTGTCCCAGACCTTATGACCTACTTTGATTTTTTGAACAACAACCCATACAATGTTCACTTGACAATGGAATTTAGTGCCATGGAAATCAATTTTCTTGATGTAACCTTCTTTATGGAAGATAATATGATAAACAGCAAAACCCACAGAAAGGCCACAAGTTGCAACAGTACGCTACATTTCACCAGTGCACACCCACGCCATGTTATCAACAACATCCCCTATGGTGAGATGATCAGGATGCGACGTAACTGTAGCACACCAGAAACCTTCTCTCAAAACATCAGAGAAACTACTAATCGTTTCCGACAAAGAGGTTATCCTTCTCACATTCTAAATGTAGCACTAACTAGAATTGAAAAGGTGTCTAGAGAATCCACCCTATCTACATTAGAAAATAGAAAAAACAATTCTCCAAGTATCGCACTTGTTACACCCTTTACGGATGATAGCACCAGGGTTTATAATACGTTACGTAAACATTGGCATTTACTAACATCCATACCCAGCTTACAAGGGATTGTATCAGCCAAACCCAAGGTGACATACAGACGCGGTACCAATTTAAGAAACATCCTCTGCCCCAGCTACATTACCAGAGAAAAAAGGATGGATTGGCTCAGTAACAAATTGACAGGTTTTTACACCTGCAGGGGATGTAATATGTGTAGCTTAGGCAAGGACAAAACTAAGGAATTTTGCTATAACACGACACATAGATACACAATCAACCATTACATCAATTGCAATACCAGCTATGTAGTGTATGTTCTAGGATGCCCTTGTGGCCAAATTTACGTAGGCAGCACGAAAAGGGCCCTCAAGATACGAGTACAAGAACATGTCAGGGCACACAAAAATGGGGATCTAAAATATGCTATGACGAATCATATGCAGGAGAAACATTTAACCACTGACACCATTTGGTTTTTGGGCATAGATCATGTCCCGATCAACCCCAGAGGGGGGGACAGACTGTTAGCTCTACATAGAAAGGAGGCAATGTGGATTTGTAAATTGAGAACCCTAGAATTTGGTCATAAATTTGATGACGAAATGCATCACTTTCTGACATAAATTATCAATGCATTGCTTCTATACCTTTTTTTCATACATCTGTTATGATGTTCATATGTATCGACTATATGCCCCACTTTTGAGTATTGAATCTGTTATTGGAAATGTATCTGCATAACTCATGTCAATCTTTCTCCCTGATTTTTGAATCCTGTATCTATACCAGATAGGAAAGGTCATGTGAACACATGCTTGTACAAGCCACTCCCTGTTATATACTTGGTAAACATGTTGTAAACAACCTATTTTGTTTTATGCTGCATCACTTATATAAGTGTATTATGTTTTTCTAAACAACAGTGGTTCAGTTTATATATATGTCTAGTAAATATTGATTCTTTGACTTTCCTGACATTATATACCCCACAGACTTTCTTCCCTCTCTGTGCCTTTTCTCCCTTCTCCTTCTTCTTCTTGTGGTTATTCTCATTATTTTTATAATATGTTATTGTCCTGTATTCAGTTTGGTCACCATGTTTCATGTGGTGTATTCATACTCCTCATGTCACGTACTCCCTGCCTTACTTCCAAGTTTTGTTTTTGTTTTTGCTTATTTGATTATGTTTTTCCTATGGGATCGCCTAATCCGACAGTTGGCCTCTGCAAATATCTCTTTTATACACATTAACGTGGCGGTTTGGCCTGTTCAATCTGCCTTGCAATTTGAAACATACATATCTGGGATAATTTTCCCGCTACCTTTCACAGCCAATTTACCGTAATAGGTGCTCAGTTCAATTTATGTTGAACATGTTCAGAACTCGTCCCTTTTTTTGGAGTTCATTCTATTATTCTTGAACTCCATTTAGATTAAACTCCACTGGTGCGCTTTCGGGCTATTTATATAGCTCACTTCGTTAATCGTTCTTAGGGACTGCTTTGACAAGTCTCCATACTGCTTATTTTACTTTGTCCTTTCTATCTTCCTCCACATATTTATAAATCATTCTTTCTCCCCTCTTTGATAAATAATCCAACAATGGCAAGTAATGTTATTACCCGGTAATAGTCCAGCTAGTGGTGACACTAGTTCGGGTACTCAATACATCTTTGTAGTCGAACCCGTTTCAATATGGCCGCTTTTACCAATTGGCTTTCTTTTTTATACATTATGGATATTCCCTATTTTCTTAGCCTATTCGTCATTTCACCTTGTCATCTCTTATAAGTATCGTCTGGTTTCTGGCTCTTAAGCAGGTCTTGCTATAAACTTAGATATGTCTTCTTTGCATTTGGTGATGTTTCTTCCTTCTAGCACACCACTTACAAATGGCCGCTGTCTAACGCCTGTAAAGCACGTCCATTCACGGCGTCTTACCGAAGCCAGGTGAACCGGGTTTTTCAATTAGTGAAGGTATATATACGAGCACTTTTCTTTGCTTTCACCATCAGGTGCTATACGTACTGACGGCGAGCAGGATACGGGTTCTGACTTACTTCACATCTCTTCCTCGTGGTAAGTGGCTATGCTAATTTCTCGTGGGGGCTTTGTATTAGCAAATCGTAACTCCGTTTCGCCAGGCTATGCCGCCTGCAGGATTCTTGAACTTTTATTTCTTCATGAATAGACATAGCACTAGTAGTTGTTGTTTCTTGATCTACATCCCGATCCTGTGCCGTAGTCACCCTTTGTCTACGAGTTTAATAATCTATACTCGACATAACTCCATACTAGCGACTGTTTTGTTATTATTCTGTCCGGGATGGAGTTCGGTTCTTAGTTTTATCATGCATATTCAGATTTTCTTGCTGTTGTTGTGGGGGTCTCAAGTGACAGAGGATTATAACATTTGAATTGGTCTATTCACCCCCCCCCTCCTATTTTAACATGTTCTTCATGTTTTCACGTTATATTATTTCATGCTATTTTTTGTTTTCTTTTTCTTGTTCAGAAATTAGACGGGGTGTCAAGAAGAGATTCTTTGAAACTCGTGCACAATTATTCTAAGTAGTCGATCATGTAAGCACAGGTAATTTTGTGACACTCCAGGAGCTTTCTTTAATCTGTTTTACAGTTTCCCCGGTTATAACTTACATGTCAATTTCTTTCTTTCTCATTTGTCTTTATATTCACAGGTGCACACCCCTTTGATGGTGCACCTGAGAGACTCCCTGTCTCACATATTGATGACAGGTGACTCTTCATTTATAAATATACCTAGGTAAGCTGTAGATATGTCATATGGAGTTAGTTTGGTCCACACAGCCACACCAGCACACTCTATGGCACCCCTATAATGTTGAACAAACAAAGAGGCCACTATTACTCAGTGCGCAAGATTGTAGAATAAATTTTAACTTTTCAATTTTTCTTAAAATTGTTTTTTCTTTTTCTTTCCATATGTTATACTTCTCTTTAGTCAATTCTTCAAGCTTATGTGCACGAAAACACTGCAGGACAGTATTCCTTTTACAGAACCCCACGTGTGACAGTGACGACTTTAAGCTCGACTGCTCTACATCCTTGGAGGATCTACATTATATACACACCTCCAGGCATCCTAAATAGTTAATGTGAGCCATTTTTTCACATTTTGGATATAACAAATTGCAGGGTTGGTGACTCCAACTGATAGCCTAGGAGGTTATACATTTGATTGCTTTTCACATAAGGTGGCGCTTGATGCATTTTTGCTTGATCCATCTCATGTTTTCTTTCCTCCTCTCATGTCTGCTTTCATTATTTCATATTTTTCAGCCTTTTTGCATCCTTGAATATATTCACTCACCATCGGTCGTCCAATATATGATCTTCTTTGACGCCAGGAAAGTTTTTCTTTGGTAGGTGTGTGTATATTCCTCACGACATGGTTACTTTAGGTGACCCTCGGTGTCCTTCCCATGTTAAATTCTGGTTTTAGTCTTTATTGTTTTTTGCCTTATTAGGTTTTTATTGCATTTGTATAATTATTCCGCCTGTATCTATGCCTGACCGGATGTTAAATCCTTTTTCTTTAAAACGTATGAATATCTGCTAAATTGAATTAGTGACATGTATTTTTTCTCCTCTTTCTTGTCTGTGGACTTTTTCCTTGAAACCCTCTTCTGTTCTAGTCTTTACTGTAGTTTTCATTGATCGTTTCTTACCTGGGGGTAGGCCACACTTAGATTGCCTTTGGAACTGGTAGCATACAGGAGTTCTACCTTGATATAATCTTATCAAATGTTTTTTTTAATTTATGACTATTGTTGCTCGGCTGAGTTAATTAATAGAGCATAATTTTAATTGTATGTTGTACATGTTGTTTTTCTAAACACAGCCCTGAAGAAGTCCCGTCACGGGACGAAACGCGTCGGCTGTTCTCTTTTGTATGAAAAATAAAGAATCAAACAAAACAAGACTTCTGGACTTCACCATTTGTGCTTCATCATGTTATCACTAATGTAGTACAATTTTGATATATGGTGCACCTGTGCTTTTTTCATGACATGTTGTAGTTCTGTTTAGGACTGACATTGTGTTGGCGGGTGTTCAATCGGTGTGCACATAATTCCTCTTCAATTAATAAGAAAGGGGCAAATTCACTATTGAGGCTATCTCGGATCAGGTGCATTCCTATGAAGGTTCCGCCATCTGCCATGCATTAGTGTTCAATGTAGTAAAGTGTTCACGATGCATCATCTTTCGATCTTCTGCTATCTTCGCTGTCTTCGCCATCCCTGGACACGTGTTTCGGGGTATCACCCCTCGTCAGCAGGGATAGGCCGTGTACTGGGGTTGCCGATGGCTGCCAATATCTGCCAGGTATAGTACCACTCAGGCGCGTAGGTGCGGGATCCCAGGCTCGTCAGCCCACTGCTCACGGGAGCTTTGAAGTTACAAATGGGGGTGGGGTCGCACACTACTCACACACCGGCGGTGTCGCCCCTAGGGACTCTGGTCAATGTAGTAAAGTTTTTGCGATGCATCATCTTTCGATCTTCTGCTATCTTCGCTGTCTTCGCCATCCCTGGACACGTGTTTCGGGGTATCACCCCTCGTCAGCAGGGATAGGCCGTGTACTGGGTTTGCCGATGGCTGCCAATATCTGACAGGTATAGTACCACTCAGGCGCATAGGTGCGGGATCCCAGGCTCGTCAGCCCACTGCTCACGGGAGCTTTAAAGTTACAAATGGGGGTGGGGTCGCACACTACTCACACACCGGCGTTGTCGCCCCTAAGGACTCTGGTCAATGTAGTAAAGTGTTCGCGATGCATCATCTTTCGATCTTCTGCTATCTTCGCTGTCATCGCCATCCCTGGACACGTGTTTCGGGGTATCACCCCTTGTCAGCAGGGATAGGCCGTGTACTGGGGTTGCCGATGGCTGCCAATATCTGCCAGGTATGGTACCACTCAGGCGCGTAGGTGTGGGATCCCAGGCTCGTCAGCCCACTGCTCATGGGAGCTTTAAAGTTACAAATGGAGGTGGGGTCGCACACTACTCACACACACGGGCGGTGTCGCCCCTAAGGACTCTGGTCAATGTAGTAAAGTGTTCGCGATGGATCATCTTTCGATCTTCTGCTATCTTCGCTGTCTTCGCCATCCCTGGACACGTGTTTCGGGGTATCACCCCTCGTCAGCAGGGATAGGCCGTGTACTGGGGTTGCCGATGGCTGCCAATATCTGCCAGGTATAGTACCACTCAGGCATGTAGGTGCGGGATCCCAGGCTCGTCAGCCCACTGCTCACGGGAGCTTTAAAGTTACAAATGGGGGTGGGGTCGCACACTACTCACACACCGGCGGTGTCGCCCCTAAGTACTCTGGTCAATGTAGTAAAGTGTTCGCGATGCATCATCTTTCGATCTTCTGCTATCTTCGCTGTCTTCGCCATCCCTGGACACGTGTTTCGGGGTATAACCCCTCATCTGCAGGGATAGGCCGTGTACTGGGGTTGCCGATGGCTGCCAATATCTGCCAGGTATAGTACCACTCAGGCGCGTAGGTACGGGATCCCAGGCTCGTCAGCCCACTGCTCACGGGAGCTTTAGGTTACAAATGGGGGTGGGGTCGTACACTACTCACACACCGGCGGTGTCGCCCCTAAGGACTCTGGTCAATGTAGTAAAGTGTTTGCGATGCATCATCTTTCGATCTTCTGTTATCTTCGCTGTCTTCGCCATCCCTGGACACGTGTTTCGGGGTATCACCCCTCGTCAGCAGGGATAGGCCGTGTACTGGGGTTGCCGATGGCTGTCAATATCTGCCAGGTATAGTACCACTCACTTTCGGAATCCGGCGTGGGGCGTCGCGGGGGGTGGGTCATCAGTAGCAAACTGTTGTGCGAATAGTTCCAAGGCAGCAGAACGATGGCACCAAGGTGATGTCCAGTAAGTTGCCGCACTGGTTTTGGTATCCTACAATGCTGCTCCGAATAACGGCATGGGGCGCCACGGGGGAGGCGGCGTGAACGGGCCTCTCCAGGTGGAGTCTCGTCTGTTGTAGTGGGGCACCCCTTTACCGTTTCAGTTGCCATTCCGTCCGCTTTGGTCCACTGTGTCAAAAGCCGCAATTCAGCTGAGTTGCGCCCACTCTTGCGGTGCAGCGATA
This sequence comes from Lissotriton helveticus, assembly GCF_964261635.1. Lineage (NCBI taxonomy): Eukaryota > Metazoa > Chordata > Amphibia > Caudata > Salamandridae > Lissotriton > Lissotriton helveticus. The sequence goes on along the minus strand of NC_136068.1, from coordinate 343,667,992 downwards.
GGCGGCTGTCACAGGACTCTCAAAATGGCGGCAGGCTGTTTCCTTTTTGGGCCTGGTCCACTGAAATGGCCCTGGGACACCTTGGAAATCGGACGCTTGTCTGCTAGGTCTTGGACCCCATTCTCGAAAGCGTTCCCTCCGCCTTGAGGATTCATCAAAAGTTTTGGGGGCCCCCGACTCCTGCAGGCTTCTGGTGGGGAGCGGCTGCCATGATTGCTCGCGGAATGACTACGACGGAGCCACGAGATGGTGGTGCTTTCATGGTGACGCCAGCTTCAGTCTGAAACATCCAGAAACAAGGTGGGGCTTTCATCGTTTGGGGAAAAAATAAAGTTTTCATCCAATGAAAAGTGTTGCTTTTAGGTCATATGATCAAGCCTTCCATCATTAGGAAACCAAAAGTAAAATGAACCAATGAAAAGTTTTATAAACAAGTCACATGACCTGTTATGCGGCATAGGGTATAAAATGCGGAGAAAATACGTTGGCACGTGAGGCGGCGTCAGTAGCGGACCGATGTGCGAATAGGCCGAAGGCAACACAACGCGCCAAGATCCGGATGGCACCGAGGTGGTGTCCAGCAAGTTGCAGCACTGGTGTGGCCATCCTACAATGCTGAAAGTCGGCGTGGGGCGCCCTGTTGGCCTGTGAGTTCGCGTCAGTAGCAGACCGATGTGCGAATAGGCCGAAGGCAGCACACGCGCCAAGATCCGGATGGCACCGAGGTGGTGTCTAGTAAGGTGCACTGGTGTGGCCATCCTACAATGTTGAAAGTCGGCGTGGGGCGCCCCGTTGGCCTGTGAGATGGCGTCAGTAGCGGACCGATGTGCGAATGGGGCCAAAGGCAGCGCAACAATGTTTTCTGAATAGAAGACACCACAAGGCGCTGAGATGCCAAGATCCGGATGGCACCGAGGTGGTGTCTAGCAAGTTGTGGCACTGGTGTGGCCATCCTACAATGGTAAAAGTCGGCGTGGGGCGCCCTGTTGGCCTGTGAGATGGCGTCAGTAGCGGACCGATGTGCGAATGGGGCCAAAGGCAGCGCAACAATATTTTCTGTATGGAAGATACCACTAGGCGTTGAGATGCCAAGATCCGGATGGCACCGAGGTGATGTCTAGCAAGTTGCCGCACTGGTGTGGCCATCCTACAATGCTGAAAGTCGGCGTGGGGCGCCCCGTTGGCCTGTGAGATGGCGTCAGTAGCGGACCGATGTGTGAATAGGCCGGAACCAGCACAAGGCGCCAAGATCCGGATGGCACCGTGGTGGTTTCATAGTTGAGAGGCACTTCATCTGCAGTGGGGCGCCGAGATCCGGATGGCACCGAGGTGATGTCTAGCAAGTTTCTGTACTGGTGTGGTCATCCTACAATGCTGAAACTCGGCGTGGGGCGCCCCATTAGCCTGTGAGATGGCGTCAGTAGCGGACCGATGTGCGAATGGGGCAAAGGTAGCGCAAGAATATTTTCTGAAGAGAAGACACCAGAAGGCGCTGAGATTCGGTTACCACCGAGGTGATGTCTAGCAAGTTGCCGCACTGGTGTGGCCATCCTACAATACTGCTCCGAATAACGGCGTGGGGTGCCCGAAGGGGGGGGGGGGGAGGCGGCGTGAACGGGCCTTCCTAGGTGGAGGCTCGTCTGCTGTAGTGGGGCGCCCCTTTACCGTTTCAGTTGCCATTCAGCTGAGTTTCGGCCGCTCTTGATGCTACAGCGACAGGCGGCTGCAACAGGACTCTCAAAATGGCGGCCTGTTCTTTGGATTTGGGCCTGGTGTACTAAAATGGCCCTGGGACACTTTAGAACTCGGACGCTCGATTTTTTTTTTTTCCTTTCCTGTACATGCAAAAAAAGGTAAATTCCCGGTACGTTACACGCTTCATCTGCCACGATGTACTCTCCAGAGGAACCGAAAAAAAATATAGTTATGGTAACTATACCATGCATCGTCATATGGAGAGGTGGCACCAATTAATTATAGTGCTGCATGAAAGAGAGATTTGGAGGAGAAGCCCCGACCTGCCAGTACATTCATCAAAGAAGTGGCACTGACAGCATCAGAGGCAAGGGAAATGGTCCCAAATATTTAGAACTTTGGAAAGATTAAAATGACATGTTTAGATTGTGGCAAATTAATTTCATGTGGACAGATGAGTGTTACTCTAATAAATACAGCATATGAACATCATCATAGTCGATGGTTGGTAGAGACATTTTGACTATATCCTGGACCTGCCCGTCCTCGCCCAAAATGGCGCCGGAATAAATGGGACTCGTAACTCCTTGTTGTGTACTGGTTGCAGAACCTTGAAATCACGAGATACGTATGCAGTTTTGAAGCATATGGCGAGCGGGGACGAGAATTGATTGAATATTTCGACATCCCTATTGATATTAAGTTCTGATGTGTTATTGATTACTGTACTATTGAAAGTTCGAATTAACGTCACCCATGGTACTTGCCCGCAAATGTATATCTAGATAATTTTATTGTAACTGGCCCTGTCGTATTTTAATTATAAAATGTACGTCCACCGATTCCGCAACTGTTAGACACCTTAGTTCTTGCAACCTAATGGCCCGCCCGTTACGTTCCTCTACAGTGTAAATGTCTACTCATCATATACGATTACAGTTTGCTCCGTGGCCGGCCCACGTGGTTATAGGCTCGTATTTGTATAATGACATTTTCACAATAAAGGTTTTTAAAAGAAAACATGGTAGTAGTATATACATTGGTAAAGTTTTTAATAATAGTCACTGTTTTAGAATCATTAAAAGGCAAGTGAAATAAAGCAGACCAATTACATGAAGGGTAAAAGGTATAATACGCAGGAACGCAGTAAAGATAAATGGTCAAGGGCTGTTGTGTTTTCTACTCCTGCAACATAAAGTGATCGATAAGAATCTCATATTCAGGCGTATCGGCGACTAAGACAGCAGGTCGACCCTCTTTTGCTCAACGGCTCCGTCATGGGACGAAGAAACGCTCTTTTTCTCGAAAAAAGAATATATTTTACTTGCAGGACAGTTGTAAATTTTCCGGGAAAGTACATTAGCCTGGAACATTATAACATATATTTAAGAAAAAATAATGTTCGGAAGTAATAAAAAGCGTAATTTTTAGGTCATATGACCAAGCCTTTCATCATTAGAATAAGAAAAGTAAAATGAACCAATGAAAAGTTTTATTAACAAGTCACATGACTTGTTATGCTTACGTTACGCGCTGCGCGTCGCGCCCCGGATGACTTCCGGATGCGCTAACGCGGCGCGTCATATGACGCATTACGCGACAACGCAGGTCCAGAATATAGTCAAAATGTCTCCACCAACCAGCGGTCGGAACACAACCCCTTTCAGCAGGCTAAATAGTTCTGTTAAATGACAACAGAAGGGACAGGCAACAAGAACCATCAGTCAAAGAGGGGAGGGCTAGTTCTTCTCTACCGAGTTACATTGGGGCGCTACCGGAACTGATCGAATTGGTAGTCTACAGTGTTTCTGGATGTTTCAGACTGAAGCTGGGGTTAGCATGAGAGCACCACCATTTCGTAGCTCCGTCGTGGCCATTCCGCAACCAATCATGGCAGCCGCTCTTTATCGTTATTTTGGGCGGGGTGGGTGGCGGAGCCGAGCTGTTTTGCAGCCATCATTGTGTGGAGTTCAGTTCATCTCACTAGTTTTGTATTTGTCATGAGGGGTTGTTCCTAATGTTTCTATTTTAGCGAGGTCAAAAAGAGATCCCATTAGTGGCCTACTGATTTTGCTCGATTCCTTTTCTTTTTTTTTTACACGATTTTTCGTTATCTGCAAAGACTAAACAGAGTATTGCGACTCTGTGTTTGTTTGTAAATAGAGAATGAACCAAAGAGAACCAATTCTAAAACAGTAAATGCTTGGATAACAATCAATCAAATGGAGAGAGAAGCAGGCACGACGTATTACAACGGGGGCAAAGGCCTGCGTTAACTACCTTTCACTATCTGCAAAGAGAGAGTACTCCTAATAGAAATGAGGGGGGGGGGGCACCATTCAAAGCAGATCAGTGTGCATAAACACGAAAATGTTTTCACTTACCACGTACTTGACATTCGACAGCTTATGATATTTGCTATTAAAAAACCATTGAAATTCACTGAAAAAACCATAGGTTATAGACCATATATAGTTAGGAATTAGCATTTACAAAACCTTGAAAATTCACTGAAAAAACCATAGGTTATAGACCATATATAGTTAGGAATTAGCATTTAAAAAACCTTATTTTACTCACACAAAACCATTGAAATTCCATATATAGTTAGTTGCACTAACTATATATCGCGCACCCGCAATCCACTGCTGATGATGTCACATATTACATCATTCATGACATGGTCAGTGACATCACTGATGACATCACTGATGACATCTCAAATGACATCACTGATGACATCACTGATGACATCTCAAATGACATCACTGATGACATCACTGATGAAATCTCATTTGACATTACTGATCACATCACTGATGACATCATTCATGTGATGATACGATGAACCTCTTCAGACTCTAATATAACCTTAGATACACTCAGTGTAAACAGACACTCACAGACTGTCACTCATCCATGGAGTTACTCACACACCTAGTCAGTCTTGCAAAGAATCAATCACACCTCCATTTCCTCAACTATATAGTTATACTCACCTTACTTATTGAAACATATACTAACACATATTTACTCTCTTATACAATCCCTGATACAAGTTCACAATGATCCATACAGCCACTCACACATTCACTGGCTCTTATGCACAGTTATTTATATATGTCAACTCTCACATGTACTGTGTTTTACATATGTACTTACTTTGACATGTAGCACTGAGATATCCATTCACTCACCAATACACACATGCACACAGTCAACCGCCCATACAGCTTTTTCCACGTGCACTTTTGAACCCATACATCTAGTGAATCAACTGCTCACACATCTATGCACAGAGTCATACACCTCCCAGCCACCCACACACACACTCAGTCTCCCATACAAATACTTGGGCAACCAATCAATAACCCATATAGTTAGTCATATAGCTAATGATCAACACATGCAGCAGATTACAGAACAACAGACACAATGATGCACAAATTAAAACAGTTTAGTCACTAACCCATGCACTCAGTGAGACACATTTAATCACTCACTCATACAGTCAGTCATGCACCTACTAAATCCTTCATCCAGACACTTATACATCCACTCATTCTTCAATATGTAAGACATATTTTAACTTTACAGAAACATACAGTCACTGGATGTTGTCATCAGTGATGTCATCAGTGATGTCATTTGAGATGTCATCAGTGATGTCATCAGTGATGTCACTGACCATGTCATGAATGATGTAATATGTGACATCATCAGCAGTGGATTGCGGGTGCGCGATATATAGTTAGTGCAACTAACTATATATGGAATTTCAATGGTTTTGTGTGAGTAAAATAAGGATTTTTAAATGCTAATTCCTAACTATATATGGTCTATAACCTATGGTTTTTTCAGTGAATTTTCAAGGTTTTGTAAATGCTAATTCCTAACTATATATGGTCTATAACCTATGGTTTTTTCAGTGAATATATATATATATACACACACACACAAATTTATGATGATAGATTTGTGTATAGATGATGTATTAGTTAACATGATTTTGGTGTTCTTTGAGAGCAGTTTTAACTAATGAAAGCAGCGTGATTGAACAAATCTCAGGCGTAAAAAGAGTTCCACTGGTGGCGCCTTACAACTAAAAGGTGCAGAACCCAGTTGATTGGTTATTATAGCTAGGAGGGTTTTGTTGAATGAGCGTAGGTCTTGAGTAAGCATGAATGAACTCAGGATTACAGAGAAGTTGATTGGGGAAGAGCTTATAATGCACCCAGCCAATAATGCTAAGATGTGATTTGTACTGTGTGTACAGGCCACTAAAGGGTACCCAAACTTCACTGTATCATTGATTTAAATTTCTTGACTCTTGAAACTCTGTTCAGTTTTGCTGATAGCAGAGGTGAGTTACGTGTTTCCACCCTAGAACAACTAGCATTGACAAAATCAATTGTTTAGGATTTTGTATGGTAACAGTTTTTTCTAGCTCCATTTGTGAGTGAGAACAATTGCCTGCTAGAATTATAGGGGTGGTAGGACCTGCAGTTTCGAAGCAATGCTGGTGAAGAAGCTGCAGCATGCAGTGGGGTGCTGCGAAATCAAAGTCGACGAACAGACTGAAGAAGTTAATGGTACATGTGGATTAGAGAGCAGAACTATTAGGGTGTGAAAGCAGAATTCTGGCTGTCCTACAGGTTTTTGTGAGAGAGTAGTCTTGCATGCTATACGTGTTGAGGACTTTTTGGCAGCATGACTTAGTGGAACATTCAAGGTGCTGTAAGAAGCAGGGTGCAAGCGCTTTGGAGAGACGGGAGCATTGATTTGGTGTCACCGCGAGAGGAGCAGCAGTGAAGAAGCACTGGCATCTGAGGGATGGCCAGCCTGGCAGCACCTGGAGAGGGACAGGCAACAGTGTTGCAGCATTACAATTTGATTGTGCTGTAATGGGGTATCACTTTGGAATCAAAGCAGAAGTTTGCCATCACTGTTGATGTCAGTAGTCTGCGCCCACTTGCAGAGGGATCATCAATTACACTTGAGCCAGCTTCTGTACCAAAAAGGCTGCAGAAGGTTAGATACCTAGGTATTAAAAGTATCCAACCTTTTTTGTTTAGTATATTCATTGTAAATGAACCCCAAAATCTACCTGGTTAAATTACATTGAAGCATCAGTAGTGTACACACGAGATATAGAAATTACATTGAAAATGGACTAGGACGTCACAAAGTAAGATTTGTAGGGCTTCATCTAGAAAGACCTACTGAACTGAACCTTAATTTGCCAGCTCAAAGTTCGGCACGTAAAAGTGTATCAATTCATAAATCAGTGGGACTGAGCTCAATCACAGGCTCAGTGTTATATTTCACACTGATCACAACACTTTAAAAACAAGCATTTGCAAAAAGTGTTAGGAGAGAGCCTGTCCTGCCTGCAAAGCTATTTGAGAACATAGCGTTTGGAGGCTGTAATTAAAGTCTACAGAGTAACACACGTAATAGGGGGTGTCGTCATGGGAGGTTACAACATAAGACAGGGCGATACTAAGGAGGTACTACTAAGCCTATTGACCAATTAAAAAACACAGTTTACAGTGGACAAGGATACAAGCAAATGAAAAATATGGGCAGAGAGTGGGTGGAGCTTCAAGTCCATACCTGAATACTACATGCCTCGCAGAGCAGTGCATGCGCTGCCCAGGCTCGACCTATAAACCTTAAATCATGTTTTCAGGAATGGAGTGGCTCCCATCCCAAAATGGTGATGCAGCCATTTGCAAAAGATGATCAGCGTCCTATACTTATACAGAATGGAAACTTCACCCAGCATGCCCAGCCAAGGAATTGCCACTTGGCTAAGGAAGGATATATGCTTCTCCTCTTAATCTTGCCTTCTTACCCTTTTCCTTGTCGTAAACCTGCGATAGCTTCCCCCCTGTATTTCACCCTTAAAGAGGGAATTCGGGGCCCGATGTAGGTGGCAAATACCGGTTGGAAACGGCCGAATTCGGCCGTTTCCGACCGGTATTTGGCATCTTAAGATGTAGGGGGCCAGATTTTACAGATTCTGTAAATTTACCGAATCGGTAAATTTACAGAATCTGTAAAATACCGAATCGGTATTTTTACCGATTCGGTAACGGCCAGATGTAGGTGGGACTCTTCAGAGTCCCTAAGGCCTTACAGAATAGGTATTTTACCACCCAATCCAATTGGGTGGTAAAATACCGATTCCAGGTGTGATGGCACATGTGTGCATGCACACCTAGCCATGTGACAGACAGACATGCCCTTAGGGCATGTCTGTGTGCCACATGGCACACATGCCCGTCTTTGGGGTGCTAGAGGGTGTTAAAGTGACACCCCCTGCACCCTTGCTAAAATTGGTATTTACCGATTCTGGAATTACGGAATCGGTATTGCCCATTGATTCCTATGGGCTTCAAGGCCCATAGAAATCAATGGGCAATACCGATTCGGTATTTACAGAATCGGTAAATACCGAGTCTTAAAGATTCGGTATTTACAGATTCTGTAATACCTACATCTCCCCCCTTCATATTTACCGACTCTTAAATACCGAATCGGTAAAATTCGGTATTTAAGAGTCGGTAAATATGAATTACCTACATCTAGCCCTTGGAAGTTAAAAATGCAGCTATCGCAAAATGTCCTCAGTCAGACTTAAGTAGATCACTCAGTCCTCGCTTACTTGGGTTTCTTTTTTGCTTTTTTGTCGAAAAGGTTGCTGAATTCCTATGCTCGATTTTGATGCTCTTGAAAAATACAATGCTGATCGGGTTATATGATTTAATTGTATTGGTGATTGAAGAAAAACTTAAATTACAACTTGCAGTGATTTAAACAGTTTTAAATTTCGTGAAACTGAAATCTCATGGTCATACGCGGTGTTTCGTAATTCTGTGACAAAATAAGTTATACACACTGAAATGATTGATATTGTTTATTTCCAGAATCTGTTTTACACCGATTGCAATGAAGAACATTGAAATTGTAACTTTATTTTGTTCTCTCATTATCAACATGCAAGTACAAGTGCGAGAGTTTAATGAACAAATATGAGTGAAAGTGATACTCATTTGGGACTAAACTTTCAGCTCCCTGAAAACACGTGCATTTTTTTCTGTCAATTTAACTGCAATTAGAGCAACGATTGCTTTAAGTAAATCACAGCTTAATTGGCAGCCACATCGCGTGCTCGTGAGCAGCTAGAAAAGTGTTTACCTCTATAGAAATCTCACACCTCCTGTGGTCTGGTCTATCTAGGGAATACTCGTTTAGTCCTCTCTCTGGATACAAACAGCCCTTTTGGCAAAGTCCAAAGGTTATAAGCATGCATTGGCCCAAAGCCAAGAGGTTCTGAATCTGCAACGAGCTCTCAAGCAGGGTTGCCAGCGGCACCATGATGCAGGGTGCACAATGTCAACATTTTTATTTCTGCCTGATAAAAGAAGTTAACAACTTGTTTTTTTTTTTTATCTACGGTGCTAAACGTCACATTTGTTTCTAAGTTCTGCAAATAATAGATGTTACTATTACCTAATTCATGGTGCTTAATTTACCCACCTCCCAAGGATAGAGGACTGAGACTGCCTTTTCAAGAATCAAAGTCATGACCTTCATCAATAACTCATTGGCAGTGAACATTCAGCTCACCGAGCCACTCGCAACATGAATTTGTTACAGCGAATTATGAACGCATAAAGAAGCATTTGTTTATTTAATTCTGGAGAACTTACAAGAATTGTTTAGCAATACTATAGGATTTCACACAGCGCCAAGACACCCTTGGGTAACAGTTGCGCTCTATAAATTGCAATAACATTAACATTAACATACTCCAGTCGGTCTTACAATTATTTTTACTATGTAGCTCAGACTTATTCTTCTGTTCTCCAGTTTAAGCCCTCCAAGATGGGACCAGTGAAAGAAATGTTGACCCTCCAGACAATTTGACATTTTGCAGCTCATTCATTATTAATGAACCATATTTGCCCAACAATAGGAAGAGTTGGAGTTGAAACCAAAATTAGCCCACCGAAAATGTTCACACTACCCCTGCACCGCCTCAGGCTGAGACCAGGATTGCGCCATGTGGGCTTTCATGGTTGAATCATGGTAGCCCATTGAACTCTAAAAGCAGCCCAGTTGCCTACAGGAAATAGAAAATGTGCCAGAGTTGAAGATGAGCTGATCTGAATGTCATATTGCCTTGGACTTCAATATTTTTAATGTTGTGATCTTGCCCTGTGTAAAACAATATCCACTTCCACCCCCACAGAAAATTAAGTGCATCTTTTTTAGAATTATTTCATAACATTGGCAGCTTCAACCACAACTAACACTTTAAACATTGCAGTTATGTTTAGTTAAACCTTTTAAAAATGCAGTCAATACATGATTGCTTAAACGCTATTGACCGCCTGGTCTCCCTGAAGCATAGAAATATTCACAGTGTGATCCTTTACCAGAAATGGGGAGAAACTATTAGGGTTACTTGGAGCCCCCATGACACCTACTTTGAGCCAGTACTAGAGTGAGAAATGGTCCTACTAGTGGCCCATCACAGAGTGGCTCCCTATCTCTCCATTTTCTTTTTTACTAGAAACACAATTCAGCATGATGCTCCTCTTGCCCAGAGTCTGGCTGCCTCCTGTTATGTTATGTTATGTTATGTTAAAAGTCTCTACTATAGCGCACGGCTGCCCCGAGGGGCGTCCCGGTGCTTTGGCAAAGAGACATACAGCTAAGAGACACAATGCAGCAGCCCCGGAGGTCCCAACAGAAAAATTATACTGAAAAGAGCCAGGTCTTCAGCTCCTTTCTAAAAGCAAGAAGGTTGTTTGTCTTTCTTAAGGAGACAGGTAGCTCATTCCAGCAACGCGGAACCAAATATCGAAAGGCACGCCCTCCGATCCGTGCTAATTTAATCGAAGGGACGACAGCTTTGGCCAACAAAGCCGACCGAAGCGACCTCCTAGGGACATAAAAGGCCAGGCGCTTCTCCATATACTTAGGGCCAATAGAATGAAGGGCCTTGAATGCCAAGGTCAGCACCTTAAAGGTAATTCTTTTGGCAATGGGCAGCCAATGCAATCTCCTGAGGAGTTCAGAGGCTTTCGCCCTGCGTGGGAGACCAAAAATGGCTCTTGCAGCCGAGTTCTGCACAATCTGCAATCGGGCCAGCAGATATTTAGGCAGCCCGATATACAGGGCGTTTGCATAATCTAATCGCGAGCCAATCAGAGACTGCACGATGATTTTTTTATGCTGCAAAGACAGCAAGGGGAGAAACTTCCGAAGCATTTTCAAAATGCCGAAGCATTTCCCCGATAGACCGATGAACAATTCATGCCTCTGTAAGGGGGGACCACCTCCAGCCCCCCCCCAGTTTGAAGATCAAAGCCTTATAGCCTAGCACTGAAAGGGGAAAGCTCAGGAGTTACCCTAGAGAGAGATTTTTCCCTAGAAAGGTGATTGAATGCCTTGGCCAACGGAATGGCAGAAGCTGTAGAGTTGAAAACTGTAAAGAAACAAAACAGGCCAAGGAAATACACAGGTGGGCCTATTTACCAAGGGATTGCACCACTGGAACGTCAATTTTACTGATGTTCCGGTGGTGCTATGTCCTGCTCCATATTTACAAAGTGGCCTTAAGCCACTTTTTGTGGCTTAACGCCACTTTGCAAATTTGGCATCCTTTCACGGAGTGTTCGGTGTTAAAGGGGCGGGCAATAGATGTTGCTGTGGGCGTTCCACCGCAATACCCATTGCTTTTTTATGGTACCCCAGATTTAGAAGGATGTTTAAATCTGAGTCTGTGTCAAAACCTAACGCCATGAAAAAGCATGCGTTAGATTGGCGCAAGAAGGAGAAATACTTTTATTTCTCCTCGTTTTTGCTTTTTCTATGTGTGCTGCAATCTGTAGCACAAATAGAAAGAGCAAAACGCAATTATTGATTGTTTATGAGCAGGAAGGGGCACCGACCTGCACATAAACAATCATCCCTGCAACACAGACACCCTTGCACTATAATGCAAGGGTGTCTGTGTTGGCACTAAGCAGCTATTTTTAGAGCCAGCGCTAGGGAAAACATAGGGGTATGCCATATTCTTGTAAATACAGTGCCTCTCTGCATTTTGGAAATGGGGCAGGGTGGCACTGCAAAATTTGCTGTTGCGCCACACTGCACCATTTCCTTCTACATATGCCCCGAATAGTCAATAGTTCATTATGTGTAAGCAGATAGCCTGTACCCACTTAAATGGGGAAACCCTTTGAATGTTTAGAAGGCTGGTTTTGAGAACAAAGAATGAAGAAAAAGTAATGTACATGCAGTTTTATGTGTCAATTATAATCTTTCCTAATTCACTACATGTGAGTGTCATTCGTGGGTGTGTATGAAGAAAGAATGATACATGCATAAGTTGTGGTAAACGCATACTTTGGTACCTGCAACTGTTTTTGAGGGATGCGCAAAGATGATAATCAAGTGACTCCCAACTTTGCTTGCATTTGTAAAAGTTCATAAGCTTATTAAGGGCAGCAGTTTTAGCAACTCTTCGCAGTAGCAGTAAACTGTTCTTGCTGCTGTTTAGGCATCAGGTGGACTGGCGTAGTTCTGGAGCCATCACTCCTGTTCCAGTGAACCCACACCACCATTCTCTTCATGGAGCTCCACCTCACCTGGCAGCACCATCCCCTGCAGTGACCCTCCATTATGAATTCAGAGACTCCTCCATGGAGCACCAAGCACGAAAGCACCAGCCCTCCATGGAGCCACCTACCCTCAACTTCATTTACCTTTTAAACACTGCCACAATTTCCTGACATTGGATGTCCTGTCCATCATTTTTTTTTATGTCCTCATTTGCCTCATAAACACCATTCCACTTGCACCTAGGCCGGGGTGTCCTGCCCTGTTAACTGAAAAAGAGGAAAAAGAAAGCGGGTTCACACAGTACCGCCCTCGGATTTGTGACATCCTTTCTTCAAGCACACCTTTTCTGCAAGCAACCCTGCTCCTAAGAAAAGTGCCAGCTGAGGTGGAGTAGGCTTAATCTTTGGACCCCTGATCCAAAATGCTCTCTTGTTGGGGTAAACAGCGTTAACAACGCAACTTTTATCACGCACTACCTTTACCATGCAACTTTTACAACGCAAATCGTTGCAACGACTTGCGCTGGGGGGCGCTGTAGGATAGGGAATAGTTTAATTTACTATCCAAAACCTTCCCTACTATCCACGGGGACTGGAGTTGGAATAGTAAATTAAACTATTCACTATCCAGCGCCCCCCAGCGCAAGTCGTTATAACGACTTGCGTTGTAAAAGTTGCGTGGTAAAGGCATGCATTGTAAAAGTATGCGTGGTAACGGCATACATCCCTTGTTGGTCCCACCATCGTAACAAATGTAATCAGAACTCACACCTCCTATGCCCTTTGTCTGACATATCCAGGCTGGCTATACTCTTTACAGCGCCCCACCAGTCCTCATATCGAGGTGTGGCATGGGCCACCCATTGCTTACAAATCTCTCTGCGCATAAAATACCAGTCTTGCATGGTTTTTGTTGATTTTAAGTTGCGGGTCCAAACATCTAAAAATAATCAGCAAAATGCTTACCTTAATTGTCCTGTTCATCATGTTTGGCCATGATTGGCCATCTCATGGAAGGAAATCATCATCACTAGAGAGTCGGGCAAGTTAAGCTTTACCTACGGGAGGCGTCAGATCCTTCATCCTCATTCCTGAAGGCAGCCGCGGCCAGTGCAGGTAAAAGCGGTGGGGCCGGTTGGGGAAGGGGATTTCAACGGACGAAGAGAAGGGGAAAATAATTATTTATTTATATGATTTTCCCTCATCATTGTCTGTCGAAATCCCCCCAACCTGGACCCACCACCCCTCCGCTCTTACCTGCACGGGCCACAGCTGCTCGAAGAGTGATCCATCAGTTCTTAAATTATATTCATTCATCATGTTTTCCTGTTAACTTTTTATTATTCTAACATGCACTACGTACTATACACAGCTGCGACATCCTCTCTTGATTGGTGCACCTTCTGCATGACTTCTGACTTCTGGTAGGTACGTTCGGGCTCAAATAATTTCAATAATTGCATTTAAACACCTTTGTGAATATCCACAAAGCTGCTACTTTGTCATTGTGCACCAAATTTTACACAACATGTCCTTAATTTCTCTGTTCATGCAAGTTTCACAGTTCCATTAAAAACTGCATGTTAATCAATGAGTAAGCTGCCCTCATTATGGACACATAGGCCTCCTCCACATACACTGTACTTTTGTGAATAACGTACAGTTTGTTCAAGGCTACATTATGCATTTTCTAGACATAAATCTCTGAATTCAAAGGCACACCAGGGAGCAGTAAGAAAAGATTAATGACCAACGCGGGGAACATCACCACCAGGTGAAGAGGAGTCTTGTAAATCCTGGTTATCACCGCCCTCTACAGGTTTAGAAAAACTTTTACAATAGACATAAAAAAGTCCTGCAACCAAGGGGCAGGCATCATGGTAAAAAATACCACACTTAGGGCCCGATTATGATGCAGTAAGGAATGGCTCCAACCCTCGGCCTGAGCCATCCTTACCACATCGTAATCTTCTGTTTGTAATTATTTCAAACCGACCCATTTTGATGGAGTCGGTCAGAAATGATTACAAACAGGAGTTCTGTATACTGATGACAGACTCGGAGAGCCCGTCTGCCATTCTGAAGGCCTGCAGTAATCCTTCGGCTGGCTCTTTACTGCTGAGGGATTATGATGGCAGTTTCCCACTTCTGACACAGAAAGGCATCAGATAACTGTCTTTGGGGGCCTCCAGCAGGCCCCCCATGGGTGCAAGGTATATATGGTGCCAACCTGTTGATCCCTGTACCCGGTGTCAGCGGTGCAGGGAGGACTAGGACATGTTACAACGCAAACATTTACAACGTGTGCCTTTACAGCGCGGTTTTTACATTGCAACATTCATTACAGCGCATGATTTTCTAACGCATGCCATCACAACACATTTTTAGAAACTACATTGTCAACACATTCCATTACAATGCATGCCATTACAACGCATACCATTACGCATAATACTTTTAGGGCAACAGTATTGTAAGTGATGGATAGTGTAAAGGTAAAAATTGCCTACAGTAGGGTACGTTTAGGGTACTGTAGGGATAAAAAAACATTATTCCCACTCCAGTGAGTGCAACAGTAGGGTAAGTGTTGGAAAGTGTAGGGGTAAAAATTATTATTCCCAATCCAGTGAGTGCAACAGTAGGGTAAGTGTTGGATAGTGTAGGGATTAAAATTACTATTCTCCATTACTTAACTTATCATGCATTGTAATGACATGTGTTGTAGTGACATGCATTGTAATGGCATGTGTTGTAGTGACATACGTTGTAATGGCTGCATTGTAATGTCATGCGATGTACAGGCAGTTGCGTTGTAATGACTGCGTTGTAAATGTAGTGTGTTGTAATGACTGCATTGTAAAGGTTGTTTCCCGCAGGGATGAACTGCACCTCTACTCTTTGCTTTGAGAGCATGCATTCTGTTTGGAATGCATGCTCCCATAGCAAAGTATTGGACTGTGATGAACAGGGTTCGGTCGCATTTTAATAGCTGGGCTGGAACCCACGACAGGAGGTTGTTTGCTTCCATTTCCAAAGTGATGTCGGACGGACTGCAGTCCGTCTGACATCACAATTGGGACCTAAGTGGGTGAAGGTCCGAACTTAGGGGTTTTATACCACCTCCAGTGGTGTACATATACCCCCACAAGTTCCAGTCAAGGCAAAAACATCTTATATATATTTGATTATTATTTTTTTTTTTTTTTTTTTTGCAGAGTTTTATATAGCGCGAACTAGACCCGAACGGAATCAGGTATCAGAGCGCTTTACATATTTTTTCCAGATTTTTCAGTTACGTTTTTCAGTTACTTTCATTTTAGGCACAGGGAGATTAAGTGATTTGCCCAGAATCACAGGAGGCTTTGGCGTCGTTACCGAGACTCGAACCCAGTTCCTCCAGGTCCGAGGTCAAGCGCCCTAGCCGTTAGGCCAACTCCTCTCCCCTGGTGATTAGGTTCTCCACCTCTTTGATCCCAGAATTGCATGGGCTGCATAACATCTGACATACATATTATTTCTTGAATGTTTATAAAAACGTTTCCTCGTTTGGGATAATAGTTGCAGGCAATATTTTGTTAATGATATTATGACATGCAACCACCTATGTATAAATAGCCCGGTTGTGGTATAGATGTATTTATAAAATTCCTCTGGGCACATCATTCTTGGCCCCTGCTGTTGAGAACTTGATACAGTCTGGTAATTTAATTCAAAAGTGCCTTAAGTAGCCATTAGATAATTGCTCGTTGCAGATAAAAAATTAGTCACCGAAGTGTAATTTTATCAGTGAAGAAATTGTATTATATAATATATTTATGTTTGTGTGGCAGTCTAGAGAGAAATCGGCAATAAGCGGGTCTTGGTTTTAACAGGTTTTATTATATTATATAGGTGATCAGTACATGTCTTCCTTAGAGGCAGTCGAAACACTGGGGTTCTGAGGTTCACGCCTGCTCGGTTCTCCATGTACGAGGTCGGGGAGGGTCCAATGGTCGCGTCGATCTTTTCTCGAGTTTTGGGATTAATTTAGAGGATCTTTCATAATCCCAGCTGGGGTTCTTAGGTTTTGCTCGAGAAAATGTGGAGGCCATCTCAACTGCCTGATTGGTTATCAGATTATGGCGTTGAACTAAGCCATCTCTGAGTAGCATAGGGGAGAGCCTCCAGGAATTGTTCTAAGTAAATGCGATCTAGTATTTCTTCCTTGGTACTAGTCGCTGGAGTGAGCCATTTATCGGCTGCCATTTTGAGTCTTACGAAAAGGGTTTTCGGATTTTCTCCGGTGTTCCCGCTCTCTTTTCGAAAACGCAGTCGATAGGCCTCGGCATCGAGACCTAGATGGTCTAATATTATTTTTTTTATATCATTGTAAGGAGTATCACCTGTGGGGTTGGCTACCTGATAGGCGGCCTGTGCTTCACCTCCTAGGAGTGGTGCCAGGAAGAAGATCCACTTACTGATTGGCCATCCGCAGGCTCTAGCGGCTCGTTCAAAGTTCAGTAGGAAAGAGTCGGGGTCTTCTCCGGATTGGTATTTCTGAAGGGATACTGCTGGTGCTCCATGTGTAATGGGTCTTTCCGCGCCTCCAATCCTCTGTACAGGGACATTCCATGGCTGGGGGATTTCGGGTCGCTTTTCTAAGGCTTTCTTCCATATTTCCCGGTCTGCTTGTGCAGACGTTAATTGTTGTTCTATGACCCACTCTAATCTCTCTTGCCCTTTCACGAGTTGTTGAACGACTGTTTCCATCTTTTCTATGCAGATGGTGTTGATGCCCGCGTTCTCCACCACTGTGACAGTCTCGAGAGAAATCGGCAATAAGTGGGTCTTGGTTTTAACGGGTTTTATTATATTACATAGGTGATCAGTACACGTTTTCCTTAGAGGCACATTTCGACGTGGAGATCGACTTCTACTGGACCTCCTATGGCGATGTTTGATTGGGTCGAGTCGGCGATGGCCTTCCGGACTCCGTCGGGGTGTAACTTCCTTCGTGTCCGTCTTGACTCTCGGATTAAACAAACAAAAATAATGCCTCGTGAGAGAGGTGTTCTTACTTATACAAGTGGAGGGGGAAAGGTGTGAGGACGCAGTAACCCGTGCAGCACTCTTTGGTACAGGGTACTAAATGTGAAAGGTAGTGCTCGGGGAAGGGTAAACCGGGACAGGGAGATACCAAGTTTAAACAGTAGAACCGCCCTTGCGTCCCACCCAGCTCCACATGGTATTGCGTACCTGGGTTAGCCACACACCTCCCCTGGGTGTGTGGCCAGGTGACTCGTGAGGACGTTGGCCTCCTGGCTTCTCCTCCGTCACAGGCTCCGTTGCTCCTCCGCTCTCGATCTCCTCCGCTCTTTCCGTCTCCTCTTCAATACTGCTCCGCTCCTCTACACTCTTCCTCCGCAACTCCTCTTCTCTCCGGGTGAACAAGCACACCTGGTTCTGGCGTTCCTCCGTATAAGACATCTCCGCCTCCTCGTACAGACCCGCACATTCCTCCGCTGTCTCAGAATTAAAGGGCCAGTGTATCTCTTCGTTCTCCTGTGCGTTGGTTCCGGTATCGACGGTCTGTGAAGGGTAGAAGAGGGGTGTTGAAGGTGGAAAAACCTCCTGTAATGTCCCGTGATCATGAATAGGAGTATCCTGCGAGTCTACTCTGTTACAGTTTGTTAACCTACAAAAGGAGATCAATTGTTGGAACATCTACTTGTTGTGCCACCAAAAGTTAGGATTCTCAGTGAAGAAATGGACGTGCAATGGATGTTTGAACTGCTGATTTTAATGCCCTTCAATTATATCATAAGTCTTTCAAAATAGGTTCCCAGATGTAGAAATTTAGTTTCCTGCACATGCATCTATAGACAAAAATGACAAGTGTCGATTCAAAGAGCTTAATTCGCAAATATTTATCCGTTATTTACTCCTGGGCTGTTTCTGGCTTACTTCTGAATTCCAGGAGTAGGCCAGGACCATTGTATTGTATTGTAGTATTTGTATTGCCTTTACTGTCCCTGTGAGACATATTTTACATTTACCTGCATGGATAGCAAGCTAAACTGCCTAGGGTGTTTGGTTGGGAGGGATGATGTTTTTATTTTTAGCCTATATGGGAAATGTTGTCATGTCATGCGTGATGACCATCGAGGTGCAGTTATCGTGTAATTGAATGTGGTGCCTGCTGGTGTAATGAGTCAGGGTATGTGAGAAATAGGCGGGCAAATTATAATTATGATAAGGACTAACCATCTTAGCCACAGTGGCAGTGGAATGCTGTGTGCCTGTAATCGATCAAGGGAGGTAATCAAAGAAGGCCCAGTTAATCATTGAGTGATATCTACTGGGCAAAGATGCTGTTGAACGAATGCCCACAGGGAGAGAATGGGAATTGGGGACAAAACCAGTAGCTTTGTATCATTTCATAGTGTGTGCAGGTATACACATTCACCCCACAAAGGAGAAAGGCTGTGGATTATCAATCAAGTCTTCCAACCTGAACATAAACTATATATACTTCCAAAAGGCCAAATTCCATCTACTCCTCCTGGGTCAAAGGAAGCCAGAATGTGAGCATGGGTTCAAAGCGCAAGTCCCTCTCACATGGCAAGTTCTGCCTTTCTAGAAGGATTATCTTTCCTTTTCTTTCATACTGGTGTGTGCAAAAATGCTTTATTGCTTTTCAAGCATTTATTTGATAAATGCAATTTTGAAGATTTACTGTCGTTCTAATGCTGCCTTCCCTTCTCTTTCAAGACAAATGAACAATCAGGTAGCCTTTTTAAACCCTACCTAGTATCATATTATGCCCCACGTGACCCACTACTGAAGAGTTAATGCCTCCTTGTGCTAACGTATGTCCCATAGGCCTTCAAATGGCATCATGTACCAAAGGCATCCACTTGGGCAGTCAAGGCCATGAGGCTCTGCAGTGAATTTACATTAGGTATTCATTCCCATAATATATTTCAGGTGCATGCTAAAGGTCATCAATGCACGTATATGACTCAATGGGCCTTAATGGGTCAGCCTTTACCTATCTGTCTACAGGAATCCGTTTTATCGACTGGCTAATACTATGTACAGTCCTACACTTATCCTGCACTGCAGGATAATTTACATCATAGTTTTCGCCTGGCACATTCCTTTAACAAGAGAATGCCAGGACGTTGCTCAGGAGGTGCCCGTGTCTGTCAGTGTACCTTAGGATTCCTTCCTGTATGCTAGGCAGTGCATTGACGAACAACACATCTTCGCCATTGGTCATTCAGTGCTACAGAGTGCCATTCATTCCTTCTTGGACCTGTGAATGATGTGAATCAAGTATCAACTCACAAGCCATTCAATTTCATATTGTGTTTCAGGGCCTTCAGTAGGACATTCAGTGCAAGAACGTGCACCACCCATCTTTCTTAGGCATATTACAGTCATTATAAAGTACAAGAATCTCTACTGTACTGAGGGATTTCCTTATCTTCACATGCCCAAACTCATTCTAGTACTAGCCAAAACCACTGATTCAGTGTGCTGGCGATAAACTTTGCATTTATAGATTCACACATGTCTTTCTAGTTACTGCACCAATATTTTTTTGTTTTCTTATCATTTGTCACTTTAGGCTCTTCTACTTATGAGGCATACTATACTATACTATGTCATACTATGTCATACTATGAGTCAAACTATGATGATATTGTCTCCTATTTTGCCTCAAATATGTCTACATTGTTCTCCCTCCACTCAAACATGCTCGTAGAAATCGTCACCCTGCACTTTAGGGTTCTTGGTGCTTATTAATGCTTGTACCATTTTCAGATTT
The DNA here is from genome assembly GCF_964261635.1 of Lissotriton helveticus. Classification (NCBI taxonomy): domain Eukaryota; kingdom Metazoa; phylum Chordata; class Amphibia; order Caudata; family Salamandridae; genus Lissotriton; species Lissotriton helveticus. Next base: position 343,647,844 of record NC_136068.1, on the reverse strand, counting down.
TACACTTTTGTCTTTACAGTTACACAAATATCTTTTAATGAGTTTAACTGACCCTTTTGGGATGAAATTGGTCATTTTATGAGCATTGTATTGATGTTTTATTATGTATCATATTGTAAAGTTTTTTTTAATTAATTATTCAATAAACACTTACCTAATTACTTACTCCCTCCAATCTGATCAATGCTTTGAACAGCTTTCTGTCTGATGCACTGGAAACATGATTGATTTTAACGTACTTTCATATCTTATGTACCCAATAGAAGTGGATTGCACTTGCACAGTCTTTATTCTCCTCAAAGAATAACGGGGCATATTACCAAGGGCCTTAATTCTTGTGTTAGCGACCTTTTCCGGTTGCTAACGCATGAATTAATTATCGCCCTATTATCAATGCGTCGCTAACTCCGGTTAGCGACGCATTTCATGCGTTATTCATCGCCCTCACGCTGGGGGCGATGAATAACGCTAATGAGATGCAGGGTGGGCGTTCCCACGTCCAACCACATGCAAAATGTGGTTGGAGGTGGGATTGCCTTATTCACAAGGCAGGCCTTGGGAGATGGAGACCTGCGATAAACGAGTCTATTGCAGGTCTCCCAACGCCTGCTTTTAGTACGTGTTAGGCATTGCTAACATAAAGCTGAATCCACCCCTCATATTATCAAGGCACGCATTAGCGCGTGAAAACAGGGCTTGTTTTCACGCGCTAATGCGACCTATCGACGATTTCACATCGCCTGTTGGCTTCAGCGTTGAGAATACGCTGCTAACAGGTGATGTGAAATCGGCGATTATCAACGCTGTGCGATATTTTATGCACAGCGTTGATAATATGCCCCAACATTAGAAGGATTCTGAGAGCTAGGGTTAAATGGAGTGACAAAGTATAATATGTGAAATATATGTTTACATTGTAGTACTATAATGTCTGACTTTCATTTCTCCTCTTAGAAAACCACAGATGAAGTCAAAAGCTTTGCCAATGTATGCGCTTTTGAACATCCTATGCTACTGTGTTGTAGGACTGCATCAGGCATTCCGGTATAGTCCTAGGGGTATTTATTCCTTTCTGAAACTCTGCACAAGTTAATTTTGAATCTATATAATTCCCACAGTACAGCCCTGGGTTTAAAAAATTCAAGATTTACTCTTCTATTATGTCTGTAAACAAGGACCGTAAGTCCCGAAAACTATGAGTAAAGAGAGGAAAGGGTGCTGAGTTGTTTCGGCCTCCTCTCCAAAAAGCGAAGATGCTTCTATGGCAGGCTGTGTTAAAAATGTATTTTTGGAGAGGTTGTGAGGTGCAGTTCATCACTCTCTAAACAGTGAGTGAGCAAAGAGATCACTTCAGCAGCGAAATTCATAGGCCTATGATAAATACATAAATCCGACGCCAGCGGTGGAGACTGTTGCTGTCCAAACAAACCGTTCACCTTCTACACAGAGGCCTTCTGCTGAGTAAATGGACACTATATGGTTCTATATAAATGTTGCAGTCAGAATTTAGGAGGTATGAACATTTTACATGGATTCTATATTTATCGCCAATGTTATTTGCGCCTGGATTCCCTCCAATGCTTCCAGTCCACTGTAATCTCTTGTTTTTCTCCCCTTCAGTATTTCAAGTGCAATTTTACTAGTTATTTCTATCTCATTCACGCCACTGTTTTCGTTCTAAAGTAGGTACAGGTAATAGCGGTGGTAAGAATGTAACCAAATAAGAAATTCAATTAGCATTCATGTGTATTGTGTTTTCACATAGCTTAACGTATCTCTAAGTGGTGTTACAAAGCTACAGGGGGCGTTTATGACATCTCACTCTGTGCCTTTTGTAATCACACAAACACACACATGCAACATGCATATGCACACACACCCACGCACACAATTGGCAGAGTTATCACAAAAGTCATCAAAAGTATTATAAACTGATATAAAGTATTAATTTTCTTTTTTTCCACTGCAATGTTTTCTTGTGCTGAAAAGTTGTCTAAACGTAAGGCATTGTAGTAGTGTGTTCACTAGTTTAGGTTAGTTTACTTAAAAGGGTGTTCCCATTGTGGACACATGGTGGGTACCCTCGCTCCCATCCAGGTTTTTTAATGCAATGACCTATCAGCTAACACTTGTAGACTAGGCGTATTGGCAAAATCACAATGCTCTTTGAGGCAGGAGTTAGCTAACTTGGAGAAATGCTTTAGTTCTCTAAACTTTTCAAACTTTGCAGGTGCACTGCACTGTAAAACACACACACAGTGCTTGAAGAGCTTTAAAATATGTCTTAGGTTCGTTTTTTTAGTGGAAGGGTACCCTTCCAGTACAAAATATGGTACACATCATGCACACGCCATTTTACTATGGTACAAGGTTTTGTTCAGGGTGCTATGCAGCCTTAAAGGAGTGCTTGTGCTGAGGAATAGAGCAGCAGCTCCATGTCTAAGAAGGTATTGCACTAGTGTCAACTTTAGTTACTGCGCTGCTCTACTTGTATTAGATTTTAGTAAATCTCCCCGATGCTTAGCCCCTGGAAAAGACCCTCTCTTATTACACTAAGAGACACAAACAATACCAGCCACTGAAAAACGACCTTCCTTTACAGTAGAGGAGTAATTGTGTCCAAAATATTGCAGAGGTTGGAGTGCCTCACATCTTCATTAGTAATGGTCCAGTAGGTGAGGAGTCTCAAATCACATGTCCAATTTAATTTCAATGAATTTTAGTGTTGAAAATGGCAATGTATATGTACATAAGCGGCGTTCATTTGTGTTCACTGTACCCCTTGTTGTAAGCAGAACAGATATAACTAAACACTGACTGTGTTATCCCGCCAGCATAGACCCATGCACACACGTACACGACAGCCATTTTAGACACCATGGCCTCTCTGCCCATCTGTTCCCGGCACCCCTCCCCGCGCGCACTGCTCATGCATCGGCCACAAGACCCTCTCCCTCTGCGTGACCCTGCTCTAGAAGTAGCACTCCTGCTTGACCCACACCCCCCATTTCCTCCCAAGAACACCCTTCCCCTCAGCTGACAACCCCCCCCCGGCTGCACTTGGCCTCTCGACCCGGTCCCAAGTCCTAAGACCAAGCCTCGTGGATGTACATCCCCCTTTTCCCTGCCCAGCATAACAAAACCGTGATACACCAACCGAAGTGTCCGACCTTATCACCTGACCAACCTTTGACCTGATCATCCCCTCCTGCCCTCGTGTCCTGTAGGAATGTCCAGCTGAGAGATCACAATCTCTTGTTACATTCAGGAGGGGAGGATGACATCTGAGCGACTGGTATGGGAATAGGCCTGAAGCTGGGATTCCAAGCATGCCTTTTCCTACTTCAAAGCGTCTTTATTGTAATAAGGAATGTTTGTGCATCATAAACATGTGTATAAAAGACGAAGCCTCAGAGAACCTGTTAGAGCACCTCCTGAAGACACTATGCGAGTGTCCGAAATGACAGGCTCTCCTCATGAGAAATAAAACTCTATTCTTGTCTTCCTGCTTCCAGCGCCCGTCTCTTTATTTGGTAATTGTTCAAGATGGGAACTAAGAGGCGTCCTGCGCCAGCAGCCTGGGCATCAGGTGCGATTTGGGCTGACTTTTCCTCAATTGGCGCCCCAACGCGGGGTCCATCAGCGACATAAGGTCCGGTAAGAGAGGTCCAGACGATGGGGTGAACATCTAAACGATTGGAGTATACCTGCCTTGAGAGGGCCCTCGTCCGGCTGCCGATTGAATGAACTTCACCGATTCTGAACGGACCTCTCTCAAGTGACCTACTGTCCTGACTGGAATCCCACAAGAATGCTGCGGTAAAAACATGGAGAAAGAGAACGATGGGGCGCTGGAAAAAGGAAGGCGAAGAATTGCCCACATGGTCCGGTCCGGGTAAGGTTAAGTAGGACGTCTTTACGTCCGATTGGTAGGATGGCTTTATCCATCTGATTGATTGATTGATTGATTGTTTTGGAAACAGTATTTAAAATACTGGTATTGTTCATTGATTGGTTCATTTAGCCTCGGTTGCTACTTGAAGTATTGGTTCTCTTTGAGACATTCTCTGTTTGCAAACAGCGACGAATAGGAACGTTCCTCTCTCTTTGCAAATAGTGAAGGATAGGTAATGCGGACTTTTGTCCCTGTTGTAATCCGTCATGCCTATCTTTCTCCCCATTGATTGTTTGTTATTGATTTTTATCGATTATTGCTCTTTGAGATATTCCCTGTCTACAAACGGGGAAGAATAGGAATATTCTGTCTCCCTTTGCAGATAGTGAAGGATAGGTAATGCAGACTTTTGTCCCCGTTGTAATCCGTCATGCCTGTTTTTCTCCTCACTGATTGATTGATTGTCTGGACATTTATTGTTCAAGGAATAGTTCTTTTGAGGCATTCTCTGTTTGCAAATAACGTGGAATAGAAATGTTCTGTCTAGTCTTTGCAAATAATGAAGGGTAGGTAATGCGGACCTTTGTCCCCCGTTGTAATCTGTCATGCCTATCTACTCCCCACTGATTGGTAAACTAGTTCCACCCGGACCATCTACTAGAGGTAGGTCATCTGGCTCGGCCAGGAGGGCATCCCTAATACAAAAGGACAAATATAAAGAGAAAAGAATGCGGATTAGCCGCTGTATCGTGCTAGCAAATAAAATGTTGTTTTTGCATTTGTCACCCCGAGTGGGATGGGTATGCTCAGACGTGAGTCCCATGCTCTCCACACCTCTGGAGTCAAGATATCCTGGCTGAAGACGGCTGATAGCCAGAAACCGGTCCTAGGATGCTTGATTCCGGTCCAGGAAAGACATGGCTTGGCAGTTCGGGCTGGACTGTTCCCATGAGGCACAGGGTCAAGGCTAATTTGCATATGGCCATGTCTGGGGTGAATGTATGACATTGTTCTGCATTCTGTCCATCAACAGTTGTTTTGCATGCTCTGTAATCAGAGCACATTTTGCTTTCCATCACAGAGACTTTTTAAAGCATGGGCAAAGCGGGAAATCGCTCAGGTCCCCCACCCCCTTCCAAGGAGCCCCCCTTGAAAGTGAACTTTCTCTCACTATCTTACCTCTATTTCCATGTCTCAACCTCTTTCCTTTCTCCCTGACTCCAGCTCTGAACCTGTCTCTCTTTGTCCAGTGTCATCATAAGGGTTTTAGAAGCCCATGGAAACACATATTTCAACTGTTTGTGTGTGACTCTGTTTCTGAGTTCGTTTTGCATTATTCAGTCTTCAGTTAGCAGAAAAGGAGTAATTTTCGTTTTAAATCCAAATAGTATATAGCACAAACATGTATGCTGGGAGTGAAAACTATTAAAGCTTACCAGAAAAGGATAGCCAAAAGTGTAACTAAATTGATGGCTGTATCACGTGTTGTAACCGTGGGCCGGAAGATCTATGGAATAAAGAGCTTACGTTATCATGCTAGTTGCAAATATGTTAAAATTAAAAATGTGACTGTCAGAATCAACCATTGATACCCCAAGGATGTAATTGTTTTATTCAATTGTTTTTGTATCTATTGTTTTCAATATATATTTATAAATCTAAAATCTATACTAATATAATAAAGAGAGAGCCCAAACCTTTGAGGCGGGTAATCTCAGGAACCACAGCACCAATCACAACACCCAATACAGCGATGGAAAGGGAAGTTGCAGCAGCAGGACATAGGCTATGCAGACGCCCACCATATACGTTTAAAAGGTGAAAGAACCATGCCAGCAAAGTAGTCCCTTGTGGGCGTGTCTGCGTTGTGCTGTGGGCGTGACAAACGCTGGGGGCGTGTTGTACATTCCGCCCTTCATGCCATGTCTCATATCGAGTGCTGTGGGCGTGTGCTGGGGGCGTGGGCGTGTGCGGGGCGCGGGATTACGGGAAAAAAAGCAAGCGTTGTCCCCAATGTTTCATTGTTTTTTCTTCCCAGGTTCTGTACATTCCAGCTCCGGGTGTTCACCCTGCTCCCTTTAAATACCCCTGCACCCCATAATCATAACCCACCCTTACTCTTTAAAATAGCCCAACACCCTTAAACACTAACCCATCTTAACCCTATAAATATACCCTTTACCCCAAAACCCAAACCTATCCCTAAACCCTAAAAATACCCCTGTGCCCCAAAACCCAAACCTAGCCCTAAACCCAATAAATACTCCTGTACCTCAAAACCCAAACCTACCCCTGAACCCTAAAAATACCCCTGTACCCCAAAACCCAAACCTAGCCCTGAACCCTAAAAATACCCCTGTACCCCAAAACCCAAACCTACCCCTGAACCCTAAAATACCCCTGTACCCCAAAACCCAAACCTAGCCCTGAACCCTTAAAATACCCCTGTACCCCAAAACCTACACCTGCCCCTAAACCCTAAAAATACACCTGTACCCCAAAACCCAAACCTAGCCCTGACCCTAAAAAAAACCCTGTACCCCAAAACCCATACCTATCCTAAACCCTAAAACTACCCCTGTACCCCATACCCCAAACCTATATCTGAACCCTTAAAATACCCAAACACCCAAAAACATATACCTCAGTACCCCAAAACATATACCCCTATACCCATACTTACCTTATCCAAACATTAAAAAAAACATGCTTTTACCATTTATGCATTTACAACGAATTTCATTGTAAATGTATGCGTGGTAAAAGCATATAAAATATAATGCCATGCGTTATAATGGCATTGCGGAGTCATGGTACTTTCGTAATGAAAGTATGCGGAGTGATGGTATGCGGAAAGAAAGTTGCGGAATAATGGGTGTTTACCCTCCCCCGGTAAGTACATTGGTGGCACGTTGGCCCACATCTCCAGCAACATACTCATATTTTTTCACCACCAATTTGAAAAATGCACAGGTCTCTCTCATTGATGGCCAGCACCGACATACACTTTTAGACACACCTCCCGCCACAAGTTCTAGAATTGCAAACTTTAGAGCTGGGAAGCTACGTTTGAATCTCGGCATCAGCTCAACATCCTGTGATTCAAGGCAAATCGCTTTGTCTCCCCGTGCCTACCACAAATGAATGTGTTCTTCTGTAATGTAAATTGTGCTCATGCCATGTTGTCGAGTTCGCGCTATATAATATTGCAAGGAAAAATAAAGTAGGGAAACTCGGGTTCACACACTACTGAAAGCGCACTCTAAAGTGCATCAGCAGTGTACTGTGAATTGGAGCGTTTCACAGGCCTGTCACAGATAGGAAATGCTATCAAAACAAAATCCTACAAAACAATATACTACTGGCCAGCAGCAATTCATACCCGGACAACGTCGGGACGGGTTGCTAGTAAATAATAAAAATATTTTTGATACAACTGCACTGGTTTGCATGTACATGATGCACACCATTTATGTTCAGGTCCACTTATATTTTCATGGTTCCTAAAGAATGATACTTACACACTAGATAACTTCCCTGATTTAGGAACTTATTTCAGGGGTATCCCTATTTTTTCACACACCATCACCCCAAGTACCTTGCACTGATGTCCCAGTACTTGTACAAAGAGCTTGAGCTGTACCTGGTAATAATATCTCATTATTGAGACTTTGGAGGGCTCTCAGGGTGCAAGTCTGCACTGACTGCCCTATAGACTGAAATCTACTACTACAAGAATAAGGCAAGCCGTTCATTGCTATGCGGGTGATTAATGATACATAAAACTGGGTATTTCTGCAGGTTGCATATCAAACCACAATAAGATAGCTCAGGAGAGGGTGAGCTTCTGACACAAAGAGCCATGCAGAACCTGAGGGTTCATGAGTTCGAATAATGTAATCAAGGCTGGAGGGGGAGTGGGAAGTTGGGGGGGGAAACGGCGGTGCGTCCATTGGGGCGTTTGGGGATTGCCCCACCAACCAATGCGCACCGCCATCTGAAACTTCACCGGCCGCACCAGATTTAGCTTATAAAGGAGAAAGGGGGTGGGGCTGTATATGATCGGGTTGTTGTGAGCGTGGGTGCTCACGCTGCTCAGCAGTGCTGCTGGCGCGCATGTTTGCTTTGGGCTGGTCATTTTTCTGACCAGCCCGTACATGCGCAGAAGCCTCCCCCTTGGGAGACCGAGGGTTGCCTCATGCCGCAGCCTCCGGTCTCCGAATGGGGCAGCGAGTTACGCTGCTCCACAGCCAATCCTGGCGCTGATAAGTAACGGAGACCACTTAATCGTTAGGCACTCTGAGCCTTGTCTTGCTGGTTTTTTTTAGTATTAGTTGGCTGCTCATGCTATGTTGAGTTTGCAGTCAAGTAATTCATCCCAAGAGCCCGCCTAATTATTCTTCAAATGACACAGAGTTTAGGGACATCAGAAGCAATGATGCTGAAGGGTAAGTGTCTTACGGAGGTCACCGGAGACATCTTTATGACGAAATATGTACAATTTGAATATCGTTTTTACAAGCATGCCTACCATATGCTTTATTTCACACTTTAACCTTTTCTTTGTGGCTAAGTAAAACCATCTAATGTGTGGCACCTTCAAGTTGGTTCGGGGTTTAGATAACAGGATGTGGCATTCTGGGATTAGTAGTTTTGCTTTAAAAATCGTGCAGTTTTTTTTAAAATTTATTTATTTATTTCATGCAATTTTCGATTACGAGTAACTAGGAGATTCAAGTAAGCTGACCTCAATAAACATCCTAAAGAATACAAAAAAGTGATGGATGGAATTCTTGAATTCATCAGGTGAATACACAGGCTGCATTCCAATTCGTTGTTTTTGTGCACACCATGTCACCTTAATTTGGACCCAGCTATACGCAAACCAGTCTTCACCCTGCTCCAAACCGAACAGTCCAGCATGGACGGCCAAGCCAGTTCATACATAAAGACAATTTTTTAGGAGGTGGGGGGGGGGGGGGGGGTTTGTTCGGGTGCACGCGCTACTCGCCACCACTCTCAAATGTCACCAGCCGCCACTGGGGGGGGGTGTAAGACAACTGCTGCTGAGATACATCACCACACTTGATCCACCTGAAAGCCAGTACACTGCACCATTCTATCAGTGTTGTAACAAAGCTTGAGGGGGCCCCTGCAAAGTACATGGAAGGAGCCCCCCCAAATTCTGGACCCAGTCAGGAGCTCTCAGGCCAGGGGCTCGCTGGACATGCACAGTGCCGGAGAGGGGCCCTTGAAGCTCAGCCCTGCCTTGCACCACAGGGGCTGTGGAGACGAATGTTACACCATGGCATTCTACTAACAATGTTTTAGAAAAGCAGAATCCTCCCACGGCTCCCTCCATCTCACGTACACTGAGGACAACGCTACATCTACTCACGCACCAACACAGATGCCTACTAACTAGGCCCCGCACACAGACCACAACTGCAGATGCTGCAGCCTTCTACTACCCACTACCCTTCAGTCTACATAACTCCGGCACAAGGTATGTAGTAATAATGTGAATTTAAAAGAAGTCCTGCCAAGAGATCAACCCCCAGATTCATCATGGTCCCGATTTGCGAGTCCTTAATAGCGATTATTAAGGAATCGCTATTAAGGACTCTCAAATCGGGATTCATGTAGAAATTGCAAAATATATTGCGATTCCTACAGCCTCCTTATTTGCGATTAGCAAATTGCTAATCGCAAATAAGGAATAACTCCCCATTCATTCCTATGGGCCTAAAGGCCCATTGGAATGAATGGGGAGTCAATCCTTATTTGCGATTAGCAATTAGCTAATCGCAAATAAGAATGCGATTTCAAGGGTGCCAGGGGTGTCCAAAGGACACCCTGTAGCACCCCTGAAATGGAAATGTAACCTGATGTTGCGCACACACATGTCCAAAGGACATATGTGTGTGTAACATACCACTTAGAAAAATGCACTAAAGTGCATTTTTCTAAGTTTTCGCTATTTACCACGAAGTCAGACTTCGCGGTAAATAGCGGCCGGAAATTGCGAATTCGCAATTTTTAAAAGTTTCATTAATTGCATTTAAGGAATCTCAAATAGAGATTTCTTAAATGCTATTCCTCGCTAAAATGCGAATTCTGTATTAGCGATTTTTGCATTTGGGATGATGAATCCCAAATGCAAAAAGTGCGCTCACAAAGGGCCAGATTCTCAGAATCTGGCCCTTTGCGAGCGCAATTTCCCTTGATGAATCTGGCTGTAAGTAATTGTGAAACGTTGAACTTTACAATATGTCCAGTAACAGAACATATGTTTGTAACCTACATGTCATGGTTTCCACTCTCAGCAATATGTCAGTTTGTTTTTGATATCTGTGTGAAATATTTTCCAGTGCCAGTGTGATAGCTCAGGCGGGCAATGTCCATGCTGAAGAGAAGAGCGGGTACTGTACAGGTCGCATATGTCCCTAAAGTAATATAATTGTGTGGTTAATGTGCCTATTGTATCTGACATACCCTCCAGGAGACAGGATCCAATCCAGTATGACAGGTTGGAGAAGGAGGTCAAATGTTTCCGTAAAGTAGCTTCCTCTTGCTGAGATCTGTGTGTAGACAGCGGATGATATGCTTGAATTCTTGCAGGGCTAACTTGGTGTTTCATCCTTTTGAGGTCGACAAACCGAGTACATTTTCAAACTGCAACCTAATTTTGCAACCAATACCTTAATACATCTGGCCTCACATATAGCAGTTCCAGGTACCACATGCTTTCTCCAAGTCCTCACCTGGTAACCTGTAACAGGTGGTAATTGCATGGCGATAGTGTCTACCGAATGTAGCTCCGGCCCGGGATTTACACCTTCAGTTATCAGCGAACTCCTACTGGGCTGGTAATACCTCAAAGTGTTTCTTCAGTGACATGCTACTGAGCAATCAGCAACTCTTGGTGCGCCCCTACCCCGTCCCCAATTTAGGCTCTGATGAAAAGGCATTCACACCGTAAAACGCAAATCCAGGGGCCAAGAGGTTTTGGGATGGCCTAATTAGGAGGAGGGATGCCACAACCCCCAAAAAACACAAACTGGACGCTAGCGTACACACACCTCCTCCCCCCACCCATCTAAACAGACGCCCAGGCTCGGGGTGTTTGCTTGCACTTTGTTCACACGGCTCAGTACAGTATCCTTGTCCAAGAAAGTTAGTAGGGTTAAGTAAACAATCAGAGACATGTATGTTAGTCCCAGCGATATTTCGACCTCCCTCGGTGGTGCCCTTGCCAGCTTGATATCATTCTGTATTAGCTGTAAATGTGTCACATCAGCCACCGTTGCATAATAATGTATTAGAGCGTTCTGTTTAATAAGCATTATATTGCAATGTGTACAGCCACTTAAAACGCAATATTTTAAAAAGGATAAATGTTCAAAATTTGAGGCATGAACATTTCTCCCCAGATGGTAATTATTTTACCCATGTTAGACACGCTAGATCGTGTCTGTCCTTCTGGTGCCAATGACACGTTGATCAGTATCCATCGAGTTTCACCGACCACGGAAAGATGAAAGGTGAAGTGTACAGCGCTGCATCCGCTGTGACCTTGCGGGAACCCGCACTCTTTTGTAATGGAAGAATTAGTCCACTAAGCTATTTATACAGCCTACCACATGCCCTCATGGAATTTATTTCACCGGTGGCCCAGAGATGCGGGGAGCCACATCACCAACCTGGATGTTAGTGTAACTCCTGGGAACCACAGTGTGGGGTACACACTGTGTCTGTGGAGCTTATTTAGAAGACCCATACGCCGCCAGTACGTCTCTTTTAACAAGGGACGTCCCTGCAGCTCACCTGGCTTGTAAATAAGCCCCTGTGCCCTAAATGTAAGCACAGAGGCCACGCCCCCATTAGAACACTTAGCCTCAGCTGCTCGAAGGCCCTGGGCTCACGCGCAGTCTTGGACTGTGACAACTGCTTTGCCTGCACATTCAGCCCATTACAGAGACGAAAGACATGCCTTATCCATCATCTGATCAATTCAATCCCAGGGTGCATTTAAGCACCATATTTGGAGTTTTATTGGAGCAGTTTGGGAGCTCATTTCTCTATAGGTTAATAAAGACTTAAACGGCCCCAGCCTTTACGCCGCGCGAAAATGGCTTCTCATTGTCGGTTCCATCTCGCTGAGTTTATTGTGACACTTAAACAAAATGGGGCACTATTATACTTCATAGCCTGGGAATAAAATAAAAAGAGATGCTAAAAAGGAGTGTCTGTAACCTCTGGTACAGTCACAAGTGTTCTGGCAGGCACAGACCCATAATCGTAACACAACTTCACAGGACGTGCGTGGAAATAAAAGTGTTAACCCTTTTGTTACCGAAGAGCTTACACAAATATCCACCTGTTCTAGAAACATTCTGCACTGCACGCACTGACCCCTCCTTCCTATTCCATTGTTTTTGTATGGTGTGAGATTTACCGTTAATCACATACTACCCTCACATCTCTTGGCAAAATGAACGGGCATTGTTAAAAGTTACAGGGTGAAGGATCTGTCTATGGTAGGTAAATAAATAAGACTTAACTGCGGCGGCAATTCAGCCGCGTTGCAGGCGTTCTATTGAGCGGGCGGAGCTGCGACGGCCGTTGGCCGTTTGCAGCACTGGGGAGGGAGTGCTCCCGTCGGCCACGGAAGGGGTTAAACAATATGGACGAACCCACTATGTGTAGTCAATTAAATCACTGTGAATAGTAAGAACAAGGACCCATTAGGTTTTCTTAAAAGACCCCTCACACACCAACCTGGTTGGTGTCATGCTTCATCATTGGGGTCACAACCGGGGCTACATGGGACCGAGTCGAGTAACAAATCGATTACGTGGATGAGCATTCCTCCCCCCGAGACCCGATTTTCCAGCATTGTTGGCCAAAAACTGTATTTTTCTGAAAGGTCAGTAAATACAGACACTTCCAATCCACACACATTAGCAGGTGTGTAGGTATCACAAAAGGTTTCAGGTAGCACCTATAACCTTTGCCACTCACTTTTACTCACATTCTGGTCCTGAAAAAAGCCCTTGCAACTGTTTTTACGGGCTGAAACATGTAGACCACCACACATACAGCCACTCATGGTAAATAACTCCAGATCAGTTGTGCAACACTTGGAGGCCCATTAGGATGTCGGGCGGATTGCCTCCGCCAGGGTGGCGGTGGCAATACGCCCGACATCCATGTCTGCATTCCCCCCGCCAGATTAGGATGGCGGTGGGGACAGCGGCGGACGGAAAGACCGTCCGCCGCTTTACCGCCACGGTCAATTTGCGACCGCGGCGGTAATAGAATAATATGGTGGCGGTGTCTATCAGACACTGCCAGCCATATCACAATGTCCACATTAAGGGGCCTTTCCGCGGCGGCAATGCCGCCAAGCAAAGGCATGCGGTGTTTGCTGCGGGCCCCCAGGTGACGCCAGCTTAGGGGGAGGACAGGGGGGTACCTATGGTACCCCCCCACATTTGCATATGCAAAGCGGCAGGCACCGTGCGGTGCCTTCCGCTTTGCATATGCAAATGAGTTCTCTTATGTTTTGCATTGTGGCGGGCGGTGCAGAGAGCACCGGCCGCCACAATGCAAAACATGTAGGATGTGCCCGACACTGTGGCAAGCACATCCTAATTCCCCCTACGGGACCCCCGCCCTTATGGTGGGCGGTCCCGTTCTCCGATAGGGTGTCCGCCCGCCATCCTAATGAGCCCCATAGTATCTCTTTTTTTAACTATATCCTGAGCCGCCTCTATTAAAGTTATTGGCAAGGATTCTCAGAGATATTTTTCACTGTAAATACTTCACCTCACATCACATTTTTGCACGACACCAGCTCCGCTGTAGTCAGGCATCGTAGCACAACCAGGAGGCACTCGCCCCCCGGTTGGGACCCCAATGATGAAGCATGACACCAACCAGGTTGGTGTGTGAGGGGTCTTTTAGGAAGTGAAAAGTTCAGGACTAGATACCGTGTGACAATGGCTTGGAGTAAGTAAGTCATCCTACTAACAACACAAGTTGTGTGTCATGAATATGAAAGTGGATTACCATGATGGTTTTATTGAGTTGTCTTAAAAGTAAGGCAGTGCAGCAAGTCACCTTACCTCGCTGCCCCACGCCAAAGTGAAAGGGCAGAAATGCAGCGTATTTATACAATACAGTGCATTCCTGGCCTTTCTCCCTACGCTGGTGTCATTTCGGCAACCTAGGGCTAACGCAGGCACCCTTGCATCATGGTGCAAGGGTGCTCATGGTGCAAGGGTGCCTGTGTTGGAAGCAGGATTGTTTTTCTGCAGGATGGGGCACCTTCCTGCACAGAAACAATCCTAAGAGGCGTTGTCTTCTTTCTACGTGTTCTGCAGAATGCAGCACACATGGAAAGAGGAAAAAACAAGGAGAAATAAAGATTGTTCTCCTTTTCACCCCTCACCTCAGGAAGCATACGGATATGGCGGTACTCAGACAAAATATCGAAAATAAAATATCGTAAAGACAAAATATCGAAGTTAAAATATCGAAGGTAAAAAATATTGGGAAGCAAAAATATCGGATACAAAAATATCGTAATAGGTAAGTAAGTATAAATATCGATAATAATAATATCGTATGACAAAATATCGACAATACAAAATATCGTGTAGTAATGGAAAAAATAAATAGTATAGGAAAAAATATAATAATTGTACATAAAAAATTGATAAAAAGGTCTATATTAAAAAATTAAAATATATTTAATAAAAAAATATTTTAAAAAAACATATCTAGTTTTAGGAGCGGGTAATTGGGTTTATAGGGGATAAGGGTGGGGAGTGTATTAAAATGTATGTAAAAATACATAAAATAATAAATAATATGAAAAAAAAGATACATTTTAAAATAATATTTAAATTAATAATATTAATAAATAATAATAGATATCAAGTTTTAGGAGCGGGTTATTGGGTTTATAGGGGATAAGGGTGGGAAGTAATTTAAAAATAATTAATAAATTAATATATGTTTGTAAAAATATTTTATTAATAATTAATTGGTAAATAATTAATATTAATTAGTTAATTAATTATTATAATTTTGTACATTATTTTATATAATAATTAATTGGTAATTAATGAATATTAATTATTTAATTACTAATTATAATTTTGGACATAATTTTAAATAATAAATAATTGGTAATTAAATAATAATAATTAATTGGTAATTAATTAATATTAATTAGTTAATTAATTAATATAAATTTGCACATAATTTTAAATAATAATTAATTGGTAATTATTTATTAATAATTAGTTAATTATTTAATATACATTTTTACATAATTTTAAATAATAATTAATTGGTAATTAATTAATATTAATTAGTTAATTATATTAATTAGCTTCATTTAGTTAAATATATATTTTTTACTTTTTGTAAATTAATTGGGAAAAAATAATATTAATAATTAAATTTATTTATTTACAGCTAATGTGCTAATATATTTTCTTTATTGTTATTGTTAATTAATAATTAATTTGTAATTACATAATAATAATTATTTTTGGGTAAAGGAGTATTGTTAGAGTTCAGGGTCAGTTTTCAGTTTTTGGGTAAAGGGTTTTTTTTTGGGTTCAGGGTCAGTTTTCAGTTTTTGGGTAAAGGGGTATTTTTAGGGTTCAGGGTCAGTTTTGGGTTTTTGGGTAAAGGGGTATTTTAAGGGTTCAGGGTCAGTTTTCAGTTTTTGGGTAAAGGGGTATTTTTAGGGTTCAGGGTCAGTTTTCAGTTTTTGGGTAAAGGGGTATTTTTAGGGTTCAGGGTCAGTTTTGGGTTTTTGGGTAAAGGGGTATTTTTTGGGTTCAGGGTCAGTTTTCAGTTTTTGGGTAAAGGGGTATTTTTAGGGTTCAGGGTCAGTTTTGGGTTTTTGGGTAAAGGGGTATTTTTAGGGTTCAGGGTCAGTTTTCAGTTTTTGGGTAAAGGGGTATTTTTTGGGTTCTGGGTAAGTTTTCAGTTTTTGGGTAAAGGGGTATTTTTAGGGTTCAGGGTCAGTTTTGGGTTTTTGGGTAAAGGGGTATTTTTAGGGTTCAGGGTCAGTTTTCAGTTTTTGGTAAAGGGGTATTTTTTGGGTTCAGGGTCAGTTTTCAGTTTTTGGGTAAAGGGGTATTTTTAGGGTTCAGGGTCAGTTTTGGGTTTTTGGGTAAAGGGGTATTTTTAGGGTTCAGGGTCAGTTTTCAGTTTTTGGGTAAAGGGGTATTTTTTGGGTTCAGGGTCAGTTTTCAGTTTTTGGGTAAAGGGGTATTTTTAGGGTTCAGGGTCAGTTTTGGGTTTTTGGGTAAAGGGGTATTTTTTGGGTTCAGGGTCAGTTTTCAGTTTTTGGGTAAAGGGGTATTTTTAGGGTTCAGGGTCAGTTTTGGGTTTTTGGGTAAAGGGGTATTTTTAGGGTTCAGGGTCAGTTTTGGGTTTTTGGGTAAAGGGGTATTTTTTGGGTTCAGGGTCAGTTTTCAGTTTTTGGGTAAAGGGGTATTTTTAGGGTTCAGGGTCAGTTTTGGGTTTTTGGGTAAAGGGGTATTTTTAGGGTTCAGGGTCAGTTTTCAGTTTTTGGGTAAAGGGGTATTTTTTGGGTTCAGAGTCAGTTTTCAGTTTTTGGGTAAAGGGGTATTTTTAGGGTTCAGGGTCAGTTTTGGGTTTTTGGGTAAAGGGGTATTTTTAGGGTTCAGGGTCAGTTTTCAGTTTTTGGGTAAAGGGGTATTTTTTGGGTTCAGGGTCAGTTTTCAGTTTTTGGGTAAAGGGGTATTTTTAGGGTTCAGGGTCAGTTTTGGGTTTTTGGGTAAAGGGGTATTTTTAGGGTTCAGGGCCAGTTTTCAGTTTTTGGGTAAAGGGGTATTGTTTGGGTTCAGGGTCAGTTTTAATTTAATGTACGCTGGATTTGGTATAGTAATAATTAAATTATTAGAGTCCAACATATACTCACATTTAATATACAGTGCAAAATTTCTAATAAGATTGTTACATTATAGTAAGATAATGATACAAATTGTTCAACATGATTGTAGAAACATTATTTTTATTTATGTTTCACAAATAAAATGTTATTTCATAACAAAAATCTTTTTATTACATTTGGTTTTATAAACATATTTTATAAACACAATGATAAGCAACTATACAGAAGCATTATTATTTTCATCCTTTTTGTACAAAAAAGAAAATTATTTATTATCTCTTTTACATATTGTAATTTCAGAAAGAAATGTAGAAATAACAAAAGTATTTTTTCCACTTCATTTCAATACATCAAATATTTATTATATAATTCACACATGTTTTACACATTTTTCAATTATTATAATTTGTGACAATGTACTTATATTTCTAGACATTGTTAACATAAATATTATTCTTTTTTTAATATGTATTTATTACATTCATTTATATATTTGTTAATCAAATCATTGTAGGATTAAAGTAAATATTTATTTACAATAATAGAAACTTAATGTTTATTTTTGCCTATTTAGTTAAGTATAGATATTATATTTTATACTTGGGACTATTTTATTGCATTTGGGTGCTTTATTTTGTAACCGGGTTCGGTCGTTTTGGGTTATTTGGAAGAAGGGCTGATCGCGGTTGGGAGACACTTCACGTCGCTTCAGGTAAGGTTTATTTTATATGTTTTATGTGTATTTTAATGATGTTTTGAGATTAGTGACCTTATATTTTGTGTTGTTGAATGTGAGGGAGTTATGTTTTAGATTTCGAAAACAGATAATTACTTATGGTATATACACGTAGTGCTAGTTAGTTAAATAATTATATATAGAGTGAATTTTAGTCTTTTACGGTATATCTACAAGTGAAATCATCAATTTTAATATGTTTGTACCTAATTACTAGCTAATTAATGTGGGTGGGAATGTCTGTTTTCTATGTTTTTGTCATAGGTGTACGCTACATCGGAAGTTCCGTTTTTTTTAAAGGAAGTGTTTGTTTGTTTAATTCAACACTGCTTTACAAACACTTCTTTACATTTTTCGGTTTTGCTGGAGCGATTCTTTATATTTTTCCAATTTTTCGTGTTTTTTATGGTTATTCGATGGCTCTGGACAACGTGGATGTCTTAATTTTGGAACAGTTGTATTTTTACTTTTTTTTTGTGTTAATTTTGCACTACCTGGATTACTTTGGTGGAGAAGGACGTTATTGAATTGACAACATGATTGGTAAGTCCTTGATTTCTTATTTTGTGTGGGTGGGTAATGTTATTTTTATTATGGAATTGTTTTTTACTTGTTATTTAGTTTTAATGTGTGCATATATTATAATAATATCTCTATATATTGCATACATTAAATACTTTAGAAGCTCACGTTACATATTTTTGCATACTTAGGTGATACTTTTAGTGTTTTATAACATTTTGGGAATTAATTAGAGTAGTGTTTTGGCAATGATGTTTAGGTATTCTATGCCTTTTGTACTAGGGTAAAGTTTAACTTGTTCTTCCAGGTACTTGTGCATTTGTTTATTTTGCTTTGATGTTTTAGGGACAAGTTCAGTTACAGATTGGTCCATTCTAAATTCCTGGTAGCTCTGTTCTTTCTGTAGGCATTTAATGAAATGTTCTAGAGTTTGTTTGGTTCTGCCAGTTGATTGTACAAATGCATTGTGCCAACCTTCCACTGCATTGTTAGTTTTTGATTCTCCGTTAAGGGTACTTCTGTAAACGTTCCACCAGGGTATGAGGAATTTGGGATTTCGTCTGTGGCCAGATCTGTGGAGTCTGCCTACCCAGGTGTCTTCAAAGTAGTCGAGAAATGGACTTAATTTAGCTTCATTTTGTTTGTAGAAGGGGCTGTCTATAAGAATGTTGTAGTGTTCAGCTACGTCTGTTTCAGGGACATAAGCAAGTGCAATGAGTTTTTTAATTTGGAAAGCAAAAGATGAGTTTGTAGCATATTCGACACTTAGGGTAGTTTTTTGAAGGTGTCTCCATAAACACTGGTTTAAATGATAATAACAGCCTTGAATGCAGGTATGGGGTGGATTTTTAGGATAGTTGAGAGCATTGCTTGCTCAAAATCAAGAATGATTTTTTCAGGAGAAAAATCATTAGTTTTTTGTTTAATTATATTTATTAATTCCATATATGTGGAATTATTTTTGTTTGGTAATAGTGCATATAGCAAAGGTATGTTGCAGTTGTGGTAGAGGCCATGTATTGTGTATAATTGGAAAAATGGTTTGGGACAGATGTTAAATGTTCTATCCATCATCCAATGTTGGCTTTGCTGCAGTTTAACTAAATTCATATTGGTACCAAAAATTATAAGCCTTTTGTCATTGTTTTCGTTGTCGTAAACTATAAATGGTTGTTTATTTAAAGTTATTATTTGGTTAGCAGTTAAATTTATATCCTGATATGTTTCTCGGAGATGGTGTTGTAGCAGTAGTAGCTTTTTTAGTTCGTGCTATAGTTCTTTTTAAGGAGAGGATATTTGGCATTTGAGTTGTGGCAGTTTTTGGGATTTTAGGAATGGCTTCTTTTAAAATGAAATTTGTTTGCTTTTGGGAACCTGTACTAGCTTCTTTTATATTTTCCAAAGCTGTTCTAACTTCTATTTCAGTAACATTAGGTGGATGATTGTGTTCCCTAGTATACAGTACTGTAGCTTCTCTAGTTGTTGCTCTGCCATAGCACTTGTTAGAATAATATTTACAACATTTCCAATTAACTTTCATGCCATATTGCTTTTCTTGTGTATAAGTGTAACCCATGTAGCATAGTAATAGTTTTCCTTTCTGGCTGGTCACAAATTCGGCTCCTTCGGTCATTTTGTACTTTGTATATCTATAACATATATATATAATAGTTAATGTCAAATTAAATGTGATAAATAATCTATGTTAGTGATAAGTAGGAATGTTTATACTTACGTGTTTTAGAATTTACAGCAAAATTAGGAGTTGCTTGCTTCTTTTGTTGGGGATAATTGTTTGTGATGTTGTTGTAGCTGTTATGAAAAACATGAAAGTAGTATATTATTAATTAATGTTTCGGTACATTTGCAATGTTAGAGCTCATTTCTACTACAAAAGTGTATCTTCATGATTCACATTGTGAAGATACTTACATATTTTTTTAGGTTGGTCTTTGCCAGTATAGTTGTTTCTTCAGCTTCTGGAGAGTAGTTTGTAGTGTTATCTTAAATAAAAAAGGAACATATGTGTTAGAATACTCACCATGTTGGTATGTTTTTTAATAGATTATCTGGTAATTATGTTCTTTAATATACTTACTTTGTGATTAGTATCTTTATTATTCAGAATGTGGAGTTCTGTATTATGTCTGTATATCTATTCGTTGTGTTTGCTCTGTAAATAAACAATATATAATAGAAAATAATTAGAACAGTTCTAAATGTTTGTATTGTTTTTCCACATTTATTTCAGTTGCATAATACTTACTTAGTAAAATGTATTGGAGAAATAGTACTGATGTCCTTAGTTCATTAGTAGTGCAGTTTTCAGTAGTAGAATCTACAGAAAAAAAGAAATATGTGGGGCAAAAGTCATTATTTCTGTGTGTTTAGATTTATGTGCACATAATGAAACAATGTGAAATTACTTACATAGTTATTAGAATCTGTATTCCTATGCTTTGTTCACAGTTATTTTGAGTAGAATATTCAGTAGTCGTTGTATCTAAAAAAAATAGTTTCATATAATTATTTAGCATGTTAAGTAGTATGAATAGCAAAGGGGCACTGGGTATTTAGCAGGTAAGTAAGTAGTAGTAGCAAATAATGCAGTTTCTATTTTATTTACTTACTTAGAAGATGTGATAGTAGGTTGATAGTCTGGTTCTTCTAGTTGTTGTGCAGCAATTCGGATAGAGATAAATCTCCTTCAGTGACTTTTGGCAAGTAGTTTGTGCTTAGATTTTAATTGTTTATATAGGGGAGTGTCAGTAGTAATTACTTTGCTATTGGTTCATTAAAAAAATTAGGTTTGTGATTGGTTAGTTAGTATATTTGAATTTCAGTTGTGATTACTTTGTAATAGAAGTGAAAAACCAAAAAAAATTATAAAATTATACAAAGTAGTATAGAATATTTTTATATGTGTAGGTGATATAATTATACCAATAGGATATTTTTGACAAATTAATAGTGTGTCTATAGTATTAATTTAAGTATTGTGTTTATTTAGATGTGAAAACATATAAAACGTTAATTAATTATGCAAACAGATGCATATAAAAAGTCGATATAGCTGATAATCCGATATTGAAGTGCACAATATTTTTGATGTCGATATTATAGTTAATGTCATTATTTTTTGTAGATAGCGATATTTTTGTTTTCCGATGTTAATGTAGTCGATATAAAAGTAAACGATGTTTTGTATATCGATATTAAAAAATCGATATTTGTGTATGTATCTAGTTAAGTATAGGAAGCCGATATATTTGATTTCGATATTTTTGCTCCGATATTTTTGTACGTCGATATTGTGAATGTCGATATTTTGTCAGACATTCGGATATGGCGCTTCCTCAGGTTTACATGAGCTTGTAAATCTGGGGCAGCATCAAAACCCATAGGTGCTTCATGGGAAAACCCACACATGGAGGAAGAGCGTCGCCCCACTGGCTCAGAGCCAGCAGGTGAAAAATAAAACAATGTTCTATCATTGTTTTATTTTTTATTAGCTGGCTCTGAGCCCGTGTGTGCAGGGAAGGGCGGGGCTGGGGCATGAGAGGGGAGGGGAGCAGTGCTATGTGCACTTCTAAGTAGGCATGTGTGTTTAGCCAGCCGTGTGAGGCTGGACAAACATACATGCACACTTTGGTTTTTTCAACTGGGCTGTATTTTACAGCCTGGCTGGAGAAACTACATATACTCCCTGTCCTGAGCAGAGCGTCTTTTCAGCCCGCTCAGGCCAATCCCAGTGCTTCTTTCATAGCGTGAGAGCATCAAGGAGATTGCACATGGAGCCTGTCCCAGTGTATGCTGGGATCCTGGGACCAGGAAGAGCATACGGAGGTGCGACGCGGAATGTGGCCGGCAGCTTCAGGTAAGTTCCATTAAAAAAAGATATATTATTAAACCCCCGCACTCCGCCTCCGATGCTCCCTCCACCCGCATCACCACCCTTAGTTTGTTGAGGCCGCCACTTCCCAAGGAATGCCTCCCGAGCACATAGTAGGGCAACACAGCGATTTGCGCTGCCTTCTACTACTCCATATGTATGAGGCCATCCAAAGCCACACATAGTGGCTTTGTGTGGCCTCATAGGTATGATTTTGTAATCTGTGCTGCCGGAGCATCACAAAAAGTGAAACTCCAGGGGTGCAGGAGGGTTCGTGAATAAGCCCCTAATCGCTTTGTCTGTGTAGGATCTGTCACTGAAGTCATCATAGGAAACCCTCTGGCAAAAATGCATCAAGAACTCCAGTAGGTTCTGAAAGATATGGCCAGCTCATCTGATGTTGCAAAACAAATTGTTACTGGGACCCTTTTCCTTTTTTTGGGGGCTGTGGCAGGAAGAGAATCATCATGGCCATTGTTATGATATATCTTATCTTACTCCTTTTCCTAGCTCTTTTGCTGTCCGCATTGACGAGGAGACACCACAACCTGATTCCTGCACCTGGCTGACTCACATGACTAGGCCAAGCTCATCCTGAAAATGTGAACCTGCTCCTCGGATATTTTGCACTGTAACCAAATATCACACTTCTTTCAGGAAGTGAAGTGTACGAGAGCCCTTTCTCAGGGTCATATGTACTGATGAAGCAGAGATGTTATCAATCAATTCAATTAAATTCATTCAAATTGTCTTAATTCGATCTTCCAAGTACAGACAATAAAAGATACACACAGCAATAGATAAAAAAACTATATTAACATAACATGTGTATTTGTAAAGCGCACGTTCACCACTACGGGTCTCTTGGTGCTGACTAACAGATGTTTATTGTTACCCAACTCAATGGTACTCCTTTTAGCGACTTCAAATGGATGAAAGGCTGAGTGGACCCGCCGGGATTTGAACCTGTGACCATGAGATCGAACACAGGGCCCTGCAGAAGACACATTAGTCCACTGAGCCACAAGTATAGTCAACACACGTTAAAAGTAGCAGCCACATTTTTCTTTTAGATATATAAGCACAAATATCTTGAAGTACAATGAATAAAATAAAGGGGCAAGAAGGCTAATTTAGCAGCAGATAAAGTGACGGAGCACCAGTGATGGATCCAAAAGTAGCAGCAAAGAGGCAAGTAAGAAAAAAATTATAAAAATTAGCATAAGTGATGAGCATATAAAAATCATTTCCAGAGGAGTAAATGCAAAAAAGAGCACTAGAATTCATTTTGTAACAGTAAATAGTGATCAACAATGAACATTTAAAAAGACATTTCAAATACAGTGTTTACCGGAGTCACTAAAGTGCTTTTGTGTCAGAACAGCATACTCTTTCTCTTGGCTAAAGTGCACTTCAGAAAACTCGCAACTGCAAATCAGAAGTTACAGTCATTGAGTTGCTGTAGATAATAAAGGGCGGCTTTACACTTAGAAAATGTATGTCTGCACACTAGTGGTGATAACAACTTCCTAGTAGAGGGGAAATAAAATTGGCAGAAAGAAACAAAATGGTAAATAGTTTGACTCGATTTGCTCATCACATTGACAAATCACAACAGTTTCAGAAGAATACTGGCCTAGAGGGAAACATATCATCCAACGAAATTACCCCAACCTGAATCTTGACAAGAAGTTTCTTTCATAGACAATGGTCACGTATAATAAATATGGAGCAATTGAAGGGGATGCTTGAAAGAGGCAATAGTCTCTAACTGAGGGTTTAATCGCTTCCAATAGTTCCCTGGAAGATTGCCTGTGCTTACAAAAATTATCCATAACCCACTTTCTGTCCCCTTTACCAATTGTCTCTGGGTGCTCAAACAATGAGGCACAACCACGTGCCGAAAAGCAAGTTTTAATATATTGGAGCCAAGGGATGGACAGGCAACGGGCACAACTTAAACACTCTCTAATAAGAGCCTGGTTAAAAACAGCTTATTTGTTAGACCAGATTGAACACCAAATAGCTAAAGGGGCAGCATTAATTGTGTTTTGGACCCAGTCCATATCTAGCTCCAGATGAAGGGAGAAATGCGGAGATGAGTGGGGAACCGCTAACACCCAACAACAGAATCTGCTCTCCTCTATCTGCATTGCGTGTGCAACCCTACAGCCCCAGATACCCATTCCATATGTTAAGATCGGCAGGCATTTGCGATTGTAGATCTCTAATATCGGAGCACTGGGCTTTAACCAATAGACATTGCAAGCGAGAAAGTGGTGCCTACAGCTTGTGTATATCGGGTTATTCTGTTTTTTACAGAAGTAAGCCATGAGCAGCCTTCGTCAAACTCCAGGCCTAGGTAAGGGAAGAAACCAACCCTCTCCATAAGTTTGCCCTCTATGTTTAGACTACAGGTTTTAGCATATTTTGGACTGTATATCATTGTAAATTTTTTCTTGTAGTTTGGCTCCAAGCCCAGGTCTTTCATGGAACTGACGTAGCTGACGATAAGTTTTTATAGACCATTCACAGTCCTTGCCAATAAGTTGATGTGAAATTCGACACCGTAGTGATATGCGTTCATATGCATAGATGTACATGGTAAATAAAGGATAATACAGAAATTTCTATATAAGAATAAAAATTGCTTCATGTATTAGGAAATAGATAAGAACACTAGAATGTATAACATGAGCACTGACATTGATAAGAGAAGTTGGCGATACCCAAGGTTATGTTATGATTTGTACCCAATAATTACATTAATTAATTAAAATGTACAGTAGACATATTAATATACTTAATTGAAGAATTAATGCACTGTTCTGTGCAAAGTGATATTCATCTTTTAGCACTAATTCATCGTGTATGAGCTGCGTTTCAAGAATGCCTCAAACCTTGCTTCCTTTCCTAGTATGAACTTATGAACTGAATAGTCTGAAGCCTTTGGGAACTTTTCGAAAGGTTTCCACTTGTACTCTTAACACTCAATTGTCTCCTTTCACGTTTCTAGCTTATTTGATTAGACTTGCAACAAAAGTGTTACTTCCTAGAGCAATACATGAGAAGGGAATGACAAGAGATGAGAGCATGGACTCGCCTACTTTATAAATGCAATAAACGATCGTATGAAAATGCTACAGTGGTCCTAAGGAAATTGTGTGTAATGGGTTAATTAATTCTTCCGGATTTGAATACTTTTTACTACTATCATCTCATCCTATCATGTGACAGAGCGGTCCGACAAATTAGGTGATGTCAAAGGATGTAAACCTGGAAGCGATGTTAATTGAATACATTTTGAACTAAGGGGCATCACCCCTTTTTGCCCATCTTGCGGTACAGAGACTGATGATTGGGACTTCCAGAAACAACGCAAACTGATATGCTATCATAGATGAACCCTTTTGGCTGAAAGGGTTCATATCAGAGCAGCTGTGATATTGACGCTACAGTACAGATAGAGACAGATTACTCTGTCTATGAACTGGAACTGGTCATTCGATATTTGCTGAACTTTCCTAGAGGGTTGGTATAAGATTGAAATGATTTCCTGCTACTTCGCTATTCTAGAGGCAATATAATCTCCCTCGGCTGAGGTGGATAGCTCTTTAATTTATGAATCTCGCAGGATTTGCAAATGCTGATTAAACCTGATCTAATTTGAAATTAAGACTGTATGCTAATCTTTTGATTCTTAAACAGAAATATATTATGATGAAAGATTCTGCTGATTCTGTTTCACTTATTTGGTTGTGGCTAAATTCAAAGGTGATTTGATGATCAACAAATTATGAGTGAGTTTTGCCTGGGAGATTGCTCATATTTTTGAATATCATCGATTATCTATTCCAGGTTCTCATATGACAATTGCTCATCCCGTAACTATTACAGTCCCTTTCAGCACAAAACAAGATTAATCAGAGGACCTAGGTGGCTTGATATGGTAGCTGAGGTTAATCAGAGACTAGAGAAAACCAAATCAAATAATTAAGTTCAGGAGGCCCAATATGCTGATGGTACAACAGTACAATGATTTTTGATTATTACTTTTTCTCTCTACCTTGCTATGTTTGACATCTAATCCTGCCTGCTCCCCCTCCTCACCAATTTCACCCCCATACTGCCCTCGTCCCTTTCTCTTAATTCCTCTAACATTCTCTTAATATCTTTTCCTCAGCATTACCTTACTTCCAGCTCCAGTACGCTGCTGCCAAGGTCTGCTCTCATAAACCACCTACTATGGCTGCCTATCCCCAGCACATGCCTATGGAATGCTCCGTTGACGCTCCTGGGTGTTTTCTACTAGGTATGCGAATATTTACCATGGCCAAATGAAACCAGTGCAAACCTTGGGTTGATTCTCTGTCATTCATGGTGGGAAGCCAGGAAAGCATGTCTGAAATCCATCAGTCACTGATCATTTCGGAAGGGCAAATGGTGATTGTGATTCATATGACCTGGGAATTCGCTCACAATCTCCAGATCTGCCACTAGTCATCTTTTTTTGTCTAGATTACTTTATTTGCGGGCTTGCATGCTGGAATGTGATCTGAGGACGTGGCTACCTCTAACCAGTGTCTGTGTCATTTTTTTGTGTGGAATCTGAAGAAGATTTAGAACATTAACAAAAGCTAAATTTCTCCTGTTTATGCCTTTAGGGCTACTCTTCATCACTGCTGAATTGACTCCTAAGTTCATTTACAATGGCTGCCTATATTCCCTTACATGACACAAGCTCCTCGTCTGTCGTGCTTGGTTGGACGAATGCCTTTGAGCTGTCCCTCCCTCTATTCCAAAGATGGCATTTACCACATAAACTTCACCATTGCTTCTTTAATGCTGCACAGACACACCACCAGTCCTTCACCATTTCAACTAGGCATCCAACAGACACACTGAAGAATAAACTGGGCATTGACTATGCATCATGCTGTCTATACAGTTCCCAATCTGTGGTAAAACCAACTGCCCTATAATATTTGGCAATGATTCCAGACCGCATATAAAAGCTGCCTTTGATATCATTAACTATACCAACTACATTCACATGCTGTAGTTTCTAATGGAATTAACGTACACAGTCTTTCACTTTTTCTTCTATTACCAATCCAAACAGCAGCACTTTGTTCACATGGATAGCTCTAGATCCCAGAAGCTCCCCATCCCCTGAGGAGTTCTCCAGGGTTTTCAAGTTCTCCCCATCATGATCTACATCTACATAGAGCCACTTGGGACTCTAATCACTGGTAAAAGGCAAAGCATAAACAATTCACCAAAATGGGGCAACAGGCAAGTCTACCTGAAAGTCACCTCTTATCTAGACATTCAGTACTTCAAGCAGAGCCTGCTCATCAGTTAGACCTGGACGTACAGCATTTACCTGAAGATCAGCACACCAGGACGGAGCCTTCTTTTCCCCATAAACACCAAGGGACAAAAATTGGCACAACCTTCAAAAATGAACTAAACACACTTGTTTATCTCACTACCACCACAAAGCTTTATGTCCCAAATGGTGCACTTAGTCAATCAAATTATTTCCACAGTTAGATTATAAGAAGATTGAATCAATAATCTTCAATTTTGTACTGTACTTTTTTTTATTTTTTAATACATGTCAATGAACATTATCTGGGAAAATGTGCATTACAGTGATTCCCAAATGCATTTCATGGAATACCCTTCATCAGGCGGCTGTGCATAGTGTGCAAATTGCGTGGCTAATCTCTGACATGGCAAACCACATCCTCAGTCCTACGGGATGACACTACTGGACTGGGGATGACACGAGGAGCAGTTCACTGTGTCTGAGATTAACCACCTGACAAGTTTGCACTCCCCTGTACAGCCCCCCGAATTTGGGTATACAACCAAACTGTATTGTGACAGCACTGTAATGCATGTTTTGCACAGTTAATGAGCCACTTGATTCTTCACCCCCCCCCCCCCCCCCCCAGTTGGATGCCTCTTGTGTACTCGGTGATGTTACTACTCAGTGGAGTGAGGCTTTCACTCTTCCAAGGATATTAGAGGCTGTCATTTTCATCAATTTCTTGGGAGTGGCTATTTTTCAGTTTAGCTCTCTGCCTCAAAAGATTTTCAGGTGAGTGTATTAAACTTGGGTTTCACATGTAAGAAAAAACTGAACTTATCAGTAGTGTATTCCCTCTCCTGTTCTTTGAAACACCCTTTGTTACAATGTTCTATATACTCTCTGTAAAAGTTTGAAAAAAATATTGACAAGAAGATTCCTGTTGCACCAGGGCAGTAAGGAGTTACTGGGCTCCATTTGTATCAATTGGGGTAATTCACCACTGGTGCCGCAGTACTGCTGGACCTAAAAATGAATATTCTAGTACTCCTCTCAGCACTTGATTCTCAGAGTATCGAGATAGAGCAGTCTCAGGCTTACTCTAGATGATGGGTGGGCTAGACACTCAGAATACAGTTTACACCGGAATCCCATCTAATACAATTTATGTCCAGTCAGTGCTTTACTTAAGAAAAGAAGGAATGCTTTAATACGCACAAGAAAAATATACTACCCGTAAAGCGAATATATGCAGTGATAACCAGAAGTCTCTATGAACCTATGGGCCAGAGTTCTGAACCCAAACAGTATTATAATGCTGAAATGCTAAGCACTATAAAAACAGCCAATATTGTAATATATACGAACAATGTTGCACAGGGTTACTCTTCAAAGCTAAAGCAACACTACCAATAGTGAATTGGCATCAGCAGTTGATATGAAGTCAAACGTTTCTGGTCCACCCACTTTTCTACCACCCAAAGGAAATGTCTCTTGGAGGGAAGACCACTCTGGTGGCATTGGGTGTCCAGTTAGGTGTGCTGGGTGTCTTTCCATACCTACTGGAATCCTACTAATCTTGTAGCCACTGGGCTAGCAGTAGGAGGGTAGTGTCTTGCTCAGTGTGCCAAAAAACCCTGATATATACAGATAAAAAGGCATGGGGGCCTATACTTTTGAGAACCCTGGTCACAGTTTAACATTTCTAATAGCTTGGCAGCCAAGGGATTGTGCTGTTTGCTACCGATACAGGCCAAGTAAGGACAAAGCTAGAGACTATGCAAGATCCGGAAAAGTGACCAAGGGGAAAAATTGTACTTCAACAGGGCATTTTCTTCCACTACTGATGGTAACTGTAGTCACCCTCAGGCTTCCACAGCACAAAGCAGGGGTCAGAGATGAAGCAGTTTCTCTTTCAATGACAGTAAGGAGCTTCCAATTCTTTTCTTATTAATCAGCTGCCTTGAGTCTCCTTGGGCTTCAAAGTGGTTGCCATTCCACAGCCACTTTTCACAGCCCTGCTTGTAGATAGCTGGTTCTCTGCTGGAATGCTGCAAAGCCCTCTACCTAGTGAGCTGCAGCTTTCTTTACAGATTGGCAAATTCCTTTCTGTGCACCATCCATAACAAAAACACCATCTCAAGTTAGAGACCCTGCACATAGGGCCTGACAGGGAGAATTACAATCCCTGTGGATATCACTCATAGATCTCTGCTTACTCAGCCACCCTGGGATGTGGCCTTAAAGAATGCAAGGGTGAAGTGCTAAACAATTCACTTGCGAATTATGACAGTCTTTTATCATTTTGTAATGGACAAGCTGATCCAGTCAGGGGATCTGCTACTTTAGGTCATGGGTGCCCTTCCAATCATCAGCGACCCTTGACTTCCCAGGTAGGTCGCTCCCCCTCTGCTGCAGCGCCACCAGTGCCAGTGCCACCCTTCCGCTGCCACCTTGCCTGCTGACTCATGCTCCTGGTGCCCCCGCACCTGGCTACCGCTCCGCGCCGTTGCTGCCGCTTCTCCTGCTGCTGTGTGCCTGAGTCCCTGCCCGTTCTCTTCCTTTTTGTATCCTGTGTGCCTGTGCCCCTGCCCGTTTTTCTCTTTCTGTATCCTGCTGCTGTGTGCCTGTTACGTATTTTATTTTTCCCCTGATTAGGTTTTCTCTCGTCAAGTTTTCCCGCCGCTGCCTCCCGTGCGGCCCGCCCCCCCGTGGCCATTCGCTGAACTGCCAACCCGCCTCCTGCCTCCCAGCTGACCCTCCCTCCCCACCTCCCCTTAAATGGCGGCCGTGCCTAAGGCAAGCCCGTCTGTGCCCGTCCGCGCCCGGACAGCGCCCAGCACCAGTACCCCTGGCCCACACACCATCCGTGACGCCCGCTACTGCTAAGATGCCAACACCCTCATCGCGCTCAACCACGGACTGACCTTCAACTGCTACAAGGCCACCCCCAAGTGCACTCACGGCCCCTTCTCCTGCCGGAACTGCAACTTCTCCTGTATCAACGACGCTGATGCACCCACAGCAACGGAACCCAACCGACTGCGTTGCATCTTGCTTAACACCCGCTCCGCACGCAAGCACACCGCCAAGCTCTGGGACCTTCTCACCACCACATCACCAGACATCGCCTTCTTGACCGAGACCTGGACGAACGAAGCCTCCGCCCTTGACATCGCAGTGCCCATCCCCGACAGATACAAGATCTCATTACAGAGACCGCACCAAGGGAGTCAGAGGAGGCATTGGCATAATCCACAAGAACACCATCAAGGTCTCCACAAACACCGACAACACCCTCACCACCGCCGAACACATGCACTTCAAGATCCACACGGACCCCAAGACCACCCTCAGTGGCACCCTCGTCTACAGACCACCCGGCCCACGGCCCCAATTCTGCAACTCCATCGCCGATTTCATCAGCAAGCACGCATTGTCCTCCACCGACTACATCCTGCTCGGCGACCTGAACTACCATCTGGAAAACAACAACGACAGCAACTCCTCCACCCTGATCGACAACCTTGCCACCCTCGGACTGAAACAGATCGTCACAACCCCGACCCACATCGCCGGCCAGACGCTCGATGCCATCTTCTCCTCCAGCCCACACATTGCCTTCAGCCATGCCTACGAGCTCACATGGACCGACCACCACTGCGTCCACTTCACCTTCCAGAAAGCCGTCATACACCACCGCACCCTACAGATCCCCCGCCATCGCTGGGGCAAAGTCACCAAGGATCTACTTGAAACACACCTCACACTCAACCCTCCGACCAGCCCCAGCGACCTTGAGGATGGGGCCCGCACCCTCAGACTCTGGATGGAAGACTGCGCCAACACCTTAGCACCAGTGAAACAACCCACCGACAGAGACACCAGCCAGAGAGCCAGCTGGTTCACCCCTGGGCTCCTGGCCTCCAAGCGCACCTGCCGGAAACTTGAAAACATCTGGCTCAGCGATAGAACACCCGCCAACCGCGCAGCCACAAAGACGCCATTCGCAACCATCACCACCTCATCAGGACCACCAAAAGATCCTCGTTCAAAGACCGCCTCGTCAACATCGCCCACAACAGCAAAGAGCTCTTCAACATCGTGAAAGAACTCTCCAATCTTAACTCCTGCACCAACGACATCCCGCCATTACAAACCCTGTGCTACACCCTCACTGCCTTCTTCCACCGCAAGATCTCCGATATCCACAACAGCTTCAACCCCCGGCTGAACCCTACGAACCCTGCCACGACGAACACTCTGAACCACACTGACCACGACCTTCTGACCACATGGATCAACGTGAGCCCCGAAGACATAATCAAGACCATGAGTAGCATCCACTCAGGCTCCCTGTCCGATCCTCTTCCCCACCACATCGTCAACAAAGCCGACAGCCTCATCGCACCCCACTTGCGTAACATCATCAACCTCTCTTTCGAAACCGCCACCTTCCCTGAAAGCTGGAAGCACGCCGAGATCAATGCCCTACTAAAGAAACCCAAGGCGGACCCGAGCGTCCTCAAGAACTTCCGGCCCATCTCCCTGCTTCCGTTCCCAGTGAAAGTCATCGAAAAGATCGTCAACTCCCATCTCACCCGCTACCTAGAAGACAACCGCATCCTGGATCCTTCCCAGTCAGGCTTCCGCAGAAACCACAGCACCGAGACCGCCCTCATCGCCGCCACAGATGACATTAGAATCCTACTCGACAACAGCGCGACAGCAGCCCTCATCCTCCTTGACCTCTCCGCCGCCTTCGACACCGTCTGCCACCTCACACTACACACACGCCTCTACGACGCAGGGATCCGAGAGAAGGCCCTGGATTGGACCACCTCCTTCCTCTCTGACAGAACCCAGAGAATCTGCCTCCCCCGTTCCAATCCGGAACCACCAAAACCATCTGTGGTGTCCCGCAGGGATCCTCCCTCAGCCCGACGCTGTTCAACGTCTACATGGCTCCCCTCAATCGCATCGCCAGACTACAAGACCTCAACATAATCTCCTACGCCGATGACACCCAGCTGATCCTCTCCCTCACCAAGGACCTCCTCACCGCCAAATCCAACCTGCACCAGGGTATGAAGGCTGTCGCCCATTGGATGGAGGCAAGCCGGCTCAAACTGAACACGGACAAGACAGAGATCCTCAACCTTGGGCCCAACCCTCTGCGTGGGACGATTCCTGGTGGCCAGCCTCACTGGGAACCCCCCCCGGCACCTAGTAACCACGCACGCAACCTAGGAGTCATCCTTGACTCTAAGCTCAGCATGACCAACCAAGTCAACGCAGTCTCCTCCTCCTGCTTCCACACCCTCCGTATGCTCCGCAAGATCTACAGATGGATCCCGGCGGACACACGAAAAACCATCACCCACGCCCTCGTCAGCAGCCGACTCGACTACGGAAACGCCCTCTACGCCGGAGCCCCGTCCAAACTCATCAACAGACTCCAAAGAATCCATAACTCCTCCGCACGTCTGATCCTAGACGTCCCACGCAGGGACCACATCGCCCCGCACCTGAGAGACCTGCACTGGCTCCCCGTCGACAAAGATTCACATTCAAGCTCATGATCCACGCACACAAAGCACTCCACAAGACCGGCCCAGCCTATCTAAACAACAGACTCTCCTTCTACGCACCCAAAAGGAAACTCCCCTCCGCCGACTTGTCCCTGGCCGCCGTCCCGCGCATCCACAGAACCACTTCTGGGGGCAGATTCTTCTCCCACCGCGCCGCCAAGACCTGGAACGCCCTCCCCCTCCACGTACATCAGACCGCAGACCTCCCGGCCTTCAGAAGACTGCTCAAGACCTGGCTCTTCGGCCACTAGCGGCAGCTCCCCCCCCCAGCCCCATGAGACCCTAGCAGGTAAGTAGTGCACTTTACAAATCCCCCCTGATTGATCCTGCATGCTCACTGTGTGATCAGCGCATTGAGAGAGCCTGCTGCCCTTTCCCCCTGTTTGTGCTATGCCCTGGGAGGAGGCCTAATTAACTCTCGGCGTAGATGCCCAGACCACCCACCAGCAAATGGAAATTCTAAATCAAGGCTGGTTTCTTACCCGACACCACCAAGCTTTTACAAGGAATATGGAGAGGCAACTGGGAGCTAGACTGTCCAGCAAAACAGATGCCAGCTTGATTTACATTAATCACAATGGTTCACTCACTGAAATCATTCACTCTTAACAGACATACCTAAGGCCTAAAAGGGTTAAAAGGACTCCATGCGAGGAAGACTGCACATACTTCACAGGAGGGAGCTGGTAGGTAACCCTTCCCAGAGGTACATGTACTCCTGAAAATAAATATATGCTGCCACCAGTGTTAGTCTACCACAGCCTTGTTAGAGAGGATTGTAGTCCCTCTCAGTAAAAGAAGGATGCACTTAGCTTGTCCCTTCGACCTCAGAGATCAGAAGGAGAGTCTCAAGCTGTGGAAACAGGGAGACCCTCAGACACACGTGATTGTCATGTTCACCGAGGTAAAAATCAAACTACCTACAGGAAATTTACCACAGGTTGGTGCTCAGTTACCTACTTCAACTGCTGATAGACAAATGCACCAGTATACATAGAAATACTTAACATCCATGTGAGTACTCTTGAGCTTGCTGAGAACCATCAACAGTAAACTGATGAAGGCAAGTATTTGTTTTATATAAATGTAAATATATATATATATATATATATATAACACTGAGAGAGGCCCACTCAATGGCAGGCCTGACAGAAGGAAATGAGAAGAACACACAACAAGAACTTGGTGGGATGGGAATTATAAGCATTAGTTCTGCCATCAGTCCGTTCTGATCCCCATCTACTTTTATTCCAGTCATGCCACGTGATGCCATTGATATTTTCAGTGATTGTGTCATAGATGATCTGAAGAAATTGAATAGCGATGTTGTTAACAAAAAACAAAATATAAGTTACAATGAACAACAATACACTAAACTCATGAAAAAGATCAATGAGAATGATAACATCATTGTAAAAAATGCAGACAAAGGGGGAAATATTGTCCTTTGGCCCCGGGTTGCCTACATAGAAGAAGCCAGTAGACACTTGAATGATATACCATGTTACAAAAAGGTTTCTTTTAATGAGTTGCGAATAGTTAAAGATTTAAGGATAGATGTAGGCAAATGTTATTTACCGATTCATAAATACCTAATTTTACCGATTCGGTATTTATGAATCGGTAAATATGAAGGGGGGAGATGTAGGTATTTCCAGATGTTGAAATACCGAATCGTTAATATTCGGTATTTACCGATTCGGTAAATACCGAATCGGTATTTCCTATTGATTCCTACGGGCTGTGAAGGCCATAGGAATCAATGGGAAATACCGATACGGTAAATACGGAATTCTGCAAGGGTGCAGGGGGTGTCACTTTGACACCCTCTTGCACCCCAAATACAGGCATGTGTGCCATGTGGCACACAGACATGCCCTAAGGGCATGTCTGTCTGTCACATGGCTAGGTGTGCATGCACACATGTGCATGCACACCTTGATTCGGTATTTTACCACCCAATTGAATTGGGTGGTAAAATACCGAATCTGTATTGCCTTTGGGACTCAGAAGAGTCCCACCTACATTTGGATTTACCGAATCGGTAAAATTACCGATTCGGTATTTTACAGAATCGGTAAATTTACCGATTCGGTAAATTTACCGATTCTGTAAAGTGAATGCCCCTACATGCCAAATCTTAAATACCGGTCGGTAACGGCCGAAATCGGCCGTTACCGACCGATATTTCGGCTCCTACATCTGGCCCCTAGTGTTTAAAGAGCTTGCTCAGTGGAAAAAGAGGGTTTAATCAACAAGGAAGAGTATAATTTTTAAAAACTGACCATCCCATCACCCCAACTCTATATTTTATACCTAAAGTTCATAAACAGATCAACCCTGTGCCTGGTCGTCCTATTATATCTGCACAGGGAGGACTTTTAGAACCTATGTCTAAATATGTAGATTTTTTTATCAGGGGATTTGTGGAACCACTCCCATCTTACATTAAAGACACGGGCCATTTCCTAGAAAAGCTCAGAAAAATCACATGGAACGACAACTATTGTTTCATTGTAATGGACATATGTTCCTTATACACCAGTATAGCTCATGAACAGGGTCTTGAAGCTACTAAACAATATCTCTCATATAGAGATGTTAGATTTTATGAACACAACAAGATGCTGTTAAAAATGATAAACATATGTCTAAAGAACAATTATTTCTTATTCAATTCAGCAGTATACCAACAACTCCGGGGCGTGGCAATGGGGGCATGTTTTCCCCCTAGTTTTGCATGCTTGCATGTAGGCTGGTGGGAGGAACATGTCCTCAGTCACGTCCTGGAGGAAGGGTTTCCTGACAACATCATCACATGGTGGCGTTTCATCGATGATGTCTGTGTGATTTGGCAGGGATCTGTAGAATCAGCTCACAGATTCGTTGACATCATTAATGACACTAGTTTAAACCTGAAGTTCACAGCCAATGTCAGCAGGGAGAGGGTCGAGTTTCTAGATGTAGAGGTATGTATCTGTAATAACATCATAAATACCAAACTACATAGGACGGAAACTGCAGGCAACTCGATCCTCCATGCTAACAGTACCCACCTGAGACACCTTGTCAAGAGTATCCCCTATGGGGAATTCTTGCGTATTACAAGAATATGCAGCAATAAAGAGGATTTAACTACTTGCCCTGATGAGGCGGTGCAGAGATTTTTATCAAGAGGATACACAATGATGGATCTGAAGAAAGCTTTATCTAAATTAGACATCTCACAGAATGTAGAAATTTTAGGTGACAACCAGGAAGTTTAATCCAAGAATGCATGGGGAGGTGGTTGAAACTGAAAAGGTCCCTATCAGACTTATAACAACTTATAAGTGTCATCATAAAAAGGTCAGACAGATTATCACCAAAAACTGGCCTATTTTAAAGTCTGATATGACAATAGCTCCTGAAATAGAGGACTCCCCCAGCATTACTTTCAGGCGAGCTCCCTCTATGAGGGATGCTCTAGATAGATCAAGTCCTGAAGTCCAAAAGAAAACTGACTGGATGTCCAAAAGAACCAGTTTCATCAAGTGTAGCTCCTGTAGAGCATGTAAATTTGGTGTCAATAGAAGTGAGGTACAGGATGCATTCTCCCTAGAACTATATAAATTGAAAGGATTTTTTACATGCAAAACAGAGTTTGCTGTTTACATTTTGGAAAGCACTTGCCAATTAAAATACATAGGCAGTACGAAATTACCAGTTTTAATCTTGTCAATTATGATTCTAGCTACCCAGTGGCACGACATTTTACATTAGTACATCACAATAATCTTAATGATCTCAATTATTTTGTGATTGATGCCGTGCCAAAGTCTATAAGAGTAGGTAATAGAGAAAGAAAATTTCTCCAGCTGGAAAGTCAATATATTGTACAATTCGACAATAAAATGCCTAATGGGTTGAATACAGGAGATGATCTTTACAATTTCTTATGAATTGAATGTTATATAAATCCTATTTTGCTGCAATAGTTGTATTCTAACTTGATAATGAAATTTATGCTGTCCAAACTGTATTTAATTTTTGTAATTGATGATTTTTTAGCTGTGTGTATAGTTTTATGTGTTTTTGTTACCTTATTTATACTGGATTTTTAAGCTGGTCTTACTGGATTGCTGGTTTTACTAGTTTTTATCTGGTATCTGTGGGTGGGGAGTCTACATTTTGCTGTTTGCACAAGCTTATCAAATCATGATGTCCATATGGGATATATTATATGGAATCAACTTGAGTTGTGGTAATTGTTTACATGTTATTTGCACTTTAATGCACGCGTCACTTTTCAGGCATCTAGCACTTTAATAAATAGGTAAAATAATGAGTAGTCTAATGGTCAGATAGAACCTCTAACTAGATATTTTGTATATGTACAAATTCATAAAGAAAATGCTGGTTATAACATGAACAAAATTGCACTTTTTACTATGAATATTATTATTTTCACATTGGGTATAGCACATCGATAATATGATTTCACTGTTCAAAACATGTCTTCAACAAAGAATTTTGGGAAAACAGTCATGCAATGAGATCTAATGACTAGCAGGTTTAGTCTGATAAATTGTCTATTTTCAATACATTTAAGGGCACTTGCCCATTATTTATAATCTGTGTATTCATACAGAAACGTGTTTATTTTCAAACAACATGGTCTCAATGGCACATATTGTGGATGTTTAAGAATTTACCAATAGTCTGTTTTCCATATCTATATTCAAATGGGAGGAGCATGTTACGAAATGAAAAGTATTTAATCACATGGGGGGTCACGGCATGTTATGTGATCAAGACCGGGTTCCCGGTCGAAACGCGTCATGTCTGCTGAAATGGAATAAAGCACAGAATATATTTACTTGCCCTTTGTGGTCCGTTTCCTGATGGCTGCCTGCTGGGAGGAAAGGCGCTGTGCTGTCAGGAATTGTGGTTTCATATATATATATATATATATATATATATATATATATATATTATGCCACAAATCGCCCTAATCAAAAACACAGGGGGGAGGTAGAGCCAATCGTTGGATTTGTGCTCCAATGATATACAAATAAACAAAAGAAATCCAACTTGTGATGGGGAGGATGAGTGATCAAATGGATAATGAAGCACTCATTGTTTGTGAAAATACCCCTCACACACCAACAGGCCCCTTGGTGTCATGCTTCATCATCGGGGTCTTCGCACCCCTCTATCGGGATGCGGCGTGCTGCGACCAACGGCTACGCGGGAGCACTACAGGTGTTGGCTATGTGTGGTGTACAGTGTGTGGGTTATGTTTATAAGTGAGTAGGGTGTGCGGTGAAAGTTAAAAAGTACCTGGCGCTAGAGTAAAAAAGAAAAAAGTTTTATTCTGTGCTCTGGCTGGTACTGTTAAAAGAAAGTGCAGGGCGAGGTCAGACCTGTTATATTAATGAACAGGACCTCTAGTGTGCTTTTTGTGTCGACATGTTTCGGAGACAAGCTCCTTCTTCAGGACAGGGGCACAAACTCCCTTCCCTACTCACGTCTTCTATTACATAAAAAGTGTATTTACATAAAAAGTGAAAGTTTTAATCGGCTAAGTGTGCCTACAGCGGTCTGCTAGAGGCACAATGACCTGTAGAAAGACAAAAAAGACAAAAATATGTCACCTAATGGTTACCCATGTAGCGGGTAGTTCGTGCAGGTGCAGTCACCTGGAACCTCACCATTTTGCTTCTATTAAGCTTTGAAAGATAAAGGACTCACAACACAAACAACATAAAACACATAGGATACTAGGTTTTTACTGTAAGTTTTTTCATACTTCTGAAGCTTGGTTTGCTGGCTTCATGAGCAAAAGGGGACGTCGGGGTGTTGCTTCAATGGCAATCTGCAGTGAAGAATGATGAGGCTTTTACAATTCATTCTGTTACACTCACTTATTTAGATGGTTTCAGGTTCTCGTGGCCTAATGGTGCTCCATCGCTATTGATACTCACAGAATCAGGACGCTCTGGTCACCGTCTTACCCCGCACGCTGCTCCGCTGATGTGGAGACAGGTAGCGGTGATAGTTTATTTATAGCCCATTTCGTTAATTGGGCGGAAGGGAAGAGCGTCCCATGTATGGGTATTCCGCTCTGTGGCCATACAGGGCGTCTGTATGTTCCAGGCGAGGTGGCATAGGATCAGTGTCTGCGAGTGCCGCTGGTCGCTTGTGAGCATGCGCAACCACTTTCCACTGATCCAAAGTACATGCATACTCAGAAGCTGTCTATGCTTCGCGCATGCACAGCTCGTATGCGCACGCCAAACTCCGTGGCTACAGTGCGCGTGTGAGACCTGCCGAATCCCGATCTACTCTGTCTCCGGACGGAGAGACTAGTATGACGTACTGTTGGCATTATACTCATTGATAGAGTCCTGGTTTCTGGGATCAAAAAAGCAAAGTCCTAATAAGCAGACTACCATTGCTGTTTCTAGTGTGCGTGCTTTGATTAGGATTATGGTGGCATGGTTGTGGTCCAAGGCTGGACGATCGTTTAGATTAGTGCATACCTATATAATGGACCATGTGTATGATTTCAGAGTCTCAGATACTTGGAAAATCGTGGTCCTATTATATCTCACCCGCCGGACATCATTGTTTAGAGTGGACATCATTATTCAATGGTCTCTTATACCGACAATTGACTCCATGGGACGTCATCATTAAGCCCATGCAGATGGGTGCCCAGACGGAACACCCAACGTTGTTCTTTTTGAAAGAGGCCCACATCCGAGGGTAACTGTTCAATGATGGTCCATTTTAGATCGTTTACGCAATGCTGGGAGGTCAGGAAATGTGCAGCCATTTTAGTAGTACTTTTTTTACAACGCACATTGCTCTTATGTTCATTCATTCGCGTTTTTATGGCTCGTGTGGTCATACCCACATATTCCAGATTACATGGGCATTTTATAAGATAGATCACGTTTCTTGAATTACAATTTGTGAACCTCCTTTGTTCCCATGTTGAGCCATTGCTGAAGTTGAGTCTGGTACTTTTCGTGGTGAGATGACAGCTGCTGCAATTCCCGCATGGGTAATGTCCATGGATGCTCATTGTTGGTTGTGTGGATACCATTGTTGTCTTCGGTCGGGTGTGTACCAAAATGTCTTTGAGATTACGCCCCCTACGGTGTGCGAACATCGGTTTTTCCAGGTTTAGTTCGCCGCATGTAAGTATTCTCCAATGTCTGTTAACTAATTTGGACACCTCGTTGGACACTGTGTTGTACGTCGTGATACAGATGGGTCGTTTATTTTCAATAGGATCCTTGATTCGTTCCTCCAATAACGCCTCTCTGTTATTGTTTTTCGCCCTCTTGAATGCTTTGTTAATAATCCTGTTTGGATATTCGCGTGATTTGAGTTTCTCTTTCAAATCTTCTGCCTGTTTTTTAAATTGGCACAAATCTGTACAATTACGCCTTAGGCGTAGAAACTGTCCATATGGCAAGTTTTCACGCAGATGTCGGGGATGAAAACTGTCGTACCTCAATAAACAGTTTCTAGAGGTTGGCTTGAAGTGAGTCGTGGTTTTTAACATCCCTGCTTCCGCATAAATGTTGAGGTCCAGAAACACCAAGGATTGGTTTGAAATGGTGATTGTGAAATTCAAGAAAGCGTTCTGGTTATTGAGCCATTCCAGAAAAGTCATTGCGAACAAACGATCACCTTCCCATATGACCAGAATGTCGTCAATATACCTCTTCCAGCATTTTATCTTTGACCTGAATGGATTCTGTTCATGCAGGATTCTGCTTGTCTCAAGGTGGTGCACATAGAGACCAGCCAGGCTAGGAGCAAATGTGCTTCCCATGCTGGTCCCATGGCATTGTTGGTATATGGTGGTCTTATACTGAAAAAAGTTTTTTTGCAATGCCAAGGAGATGCATTCCAAAACCAATCCTCGAGGGGTTTGATACTTCCACGGTGTGGAGAAGAGCATCTCCTCAATTATTAGTAGTGTTTCATCATGAGGGAGGCTGGTGTAAAGGCTCTCCACGTCGAGTGAAAGCAGTAGCTGGGTATTTGGATCAAAAGTTGTATCCTGCAGGAGTTGTAAAACGGCCTTGGTGTCTTTTAGGTAGGTACTGGTGGATTGTACTAGGGGTCTCAAAAATGCATCAGCGAATTTGGACAAAGGTTCCAAAATCGAGCCGATGCCAGAGACTATCGGTCGGCCAGGCGGTTGGTTAAGGTCCTTGTGGATTTTAGGAATGCTGTAAAAATAAGGGATGCGTGGTTTTTTCTGTTGTAGGAATTCTCCTTCCTTTTTGCTCAACCAATCATGTGTTACGCCTTCCTCTATCATCCCACCGATTTTGATCCGAAGGCTCTCCGTGGGGTCTTGTTGCAGTACCATGTAATTGCGTCTGTCCGACAGTAGTCTTAGACACTCGTTGTCATAATATTCTGTGGATTGTAACACAATGGCTCCACCCTTATCAGCTGGCTTAATAACTATTCTGGCATCATCCGCTAGGGTTCTCAAGGCAAGTTGTTCTTCCTTTGTTGTATTATGGAAGGTGCGTGTGGATGAAACATCCAGTTTGTTGACATCAGTTAACACCGCTTTTTCAAAAGCCAGTAACTCGATAGGGAGTGCTGAATCGGGAGGGGTAAAGATCGACTTGGGTCTCAAACCTGTGTCGGTTGTCATGGCTGGTGTCGGTTTGTCCATAAAGAAGGCTTGCAGTTTCAGTTTTCGGACAAATTCCTTCATTTCTAGGTTCACCTTAAACATGTCCGGTCTTTGCGTCGGTACAAAGCCCAAACCTTTATTCAGTACCTGTCGCTCGATATTTGTTAGGGGTTTGGACGTTAAATTCACCACTAGGTCCCTCTCTGGTTGCTGGTTGATGCTTGGTTGGGCAGGGAGCCTGTCATGCTCCTGGTTTGTCGCGGGTTCCCTTGGTCTGCCTCTTCCCATGTCACATTGTTGCCTTTCCGGTTCCTCCCCCGTGTCCCCGGGCGGGAGCCTAAAAAAGGTTGTTGACCGTAGAAGGCTCCATTGAAGTCCTGGTTCCATTGTGGGAAACCTTGGGCATCTGTGGGGTGATTGAACTGGAATGGCTGGAATGGTGGTGGTCCCACGTATTGTGGGTATTGGGGTGGGTAACCTCTCCACCCACGTTGTCTTGGGAATTGTTGTCTCCTCTGTCTCCAACCTCCTCGGTTCTGGCGATTCCTTCTGCCACCGCTGGAATTTGAACTGGTGGTGCTATTGTCAGAACCATCACTATCTGTGTCATTTCTTGTAGAGACATAATCAGCTTTAGTGTATGGATAAGTCCCTTCAGGTGTAAATTTATCTTTGTCCTTGGCCAGTTTATTGAGCTTACTTTGTTTCAGGGTGAACTCGAACTCTGTCATTTGTTGGTTGAGTTCGTCTAGTCTGTTTTTGAGCTCGTCGGTTGACATATACGTGTTGAGTTTGACCTCAATCTTTCCAATGTCAATTTTTAGTTCCTGTGTGATCCTGGTTGCTGTCTTTATGATCAACACTAACCAGTCCCTGGTACAGTGCCAAGAAATTAATGACCATTCTTTCTTAAACTGCATGTCCGTTTGGAAAATGAAGGGTTCGTTTTTTACAATCAAACCCGGAGGTCCCATCTTATTCCTTAGGTATTGTGTCATTATCAGACCGTGCAGTGCTGCCTTTATCTGGTTGCGTCTTAATTTCACCAGTTCGTTCCAGTCGTCAATGTTCGGGCCGGGTTCGGGGTTCGTCAGTCCTTCAAAAGGGTTTACTGCTGCCAGGATTCTATCAATTTCGTCTTCGCCAAAGGTTAGGCCATGTTCGTCCTCCATATTTTACGACCGCTGGTACTTTTTAACTTTCACCGCACACCCTACTCACTTATAAACATAACCCACACACTGTACACCACACATAGCCAACACCTGTAGTGCTCCCGCGAAGCCATTGGTCGCAGCACGCCGCATCCCGATAGAGGGGTGCGAAGACCCCGATGATGAAGCATGACACCAAGGGGCCTGTTGGTGTGTGAGGGGTATTTTCACAAACAATGAGTGCTTCATTATCCATTTGATCACTCATCCTCCCCATCACAAGTTGGATTTCTTTTGTTTATTTACAAATCGCCCTAAAGCATTAGAGGCGCACTCAACGATGTTCGACCATCCGGCCTGTAGATGCAGCCTGCTTGTCCATGCGCGTTTCTTTTCTTTTTGCCGACGCGTTTCAGGGCATCAGGCCCCTTCTTCCTGGGCAGGTTGAACAACACACACGAGCCCCACAGGTTCTTTTTCCGGTTTTATTTAGCCATATCTGCCCACCATGGGCGTGTGGGTTTTACTCTTTCCCTTGGTGCATTATGGGACATGGTGTCCTACCTGTAGGTACAAAAAATTAACTTTTAGTAAGTTCGTGCGTTTATTCACATTTTTTGTCTATTAAAACTCTGAGTGAGTCACACATTGCAAAGCTTGCTCAATTCGCATATAGAACATCGTGCCACTTTCAATCCTGATGAGTATAGAATACCGGCCTCGATCTGCTGGTACATTTGTAAGTCCCAACTGTCGATGATGCCACCTCCCACGGCCAAGCTTTGAAATGTGTGACTCACTCAGAGTTTTAATGGACAAAAAATGTGAACAAACGCACGAACGTACTAAAAGTTAATTTTTTGTACCTACAGGTAGGACACCATGTCCCATAATGCACCATGGGAAAGAGTAAAACCCACACGCCCATGGTGGGCGGATATGGCTAAATAAAACCGGAAAAAGAACATGTGGGGCTCGTGTGTGTTGTTCAACCTGCCCAGGAAGAAGGGGCTTGATGCCCTGAAACGCGTCGGCGAAAAGAAACGCGCATGGACAAGCAGGCTGCATCTACAGGCCGGATGGTCGAACATCATTGAGTGCGCCTCTAATGCTTTAGGGCGATTTGTGGAATAATTTTAACGCGGCTGTCCTGGCCGTGGGAGGTGGCATCATCGACAGTTGGGACTTACAAATGTACCAGCAGATCGAGGCCGGTATTCTGAACTCATCAGGATTGAAAGCGGCACGATGTTCTATATGCGAATTGAGCAAGCTTTGAAATGTGTGACTCACTCAGAGTTTTAATGGACAAAAAATGTGAACAAACGCACGAACTTACTAAAAGTTAATTTTTTGTACCTACAGGTAGGACACCATGTCCCATAATGCACCAAGGGAAAGAGTAAAACCCACACGCCCATGGTGGGCGGATATGGCTAAATAAAACCGGAAAAAGAGCCTGTGGGGCTCGTGTGTGTTGGTCAACCTGCCCAGGAAGAAGGGGCTTGATGCCCTGAAACGCGTCGGCAAAAAGAAAAGAAACGCGCATGGACAAGCAGGCTGCATCTACAGGCCGGATGGTCGAACATCGTTGAGTGCGCCTCTAATGCTTTAGGGCGATTTGTGGAATAATTTTAACGCGGCTGTCCTGGCCGTGGGAGGTGGCATCATCGACAGTTGGGACTTACAAATGTACCAGCAGATCGAGGCCGGTATTCTGAACTCATCAGGATTGAAAGCGGCACGATGTTCTATATGTGAATTGAGCAAGCTTTGAAATGTGTGACTCACTCAGAGTTTTAATGGACAAAAAATGTGAACAAACGCACAAACTTACTAAAAGTTAATTTTTTGTACCTACAGGTAGGACACCATGTCCCATAATGCACCAAGGGAAAGAGCAAAACCCACACGTCCATGGTGGGCGGATATGGCTAAATAAAACCGGAAAAAGAACCTGTGGGGCTCGTGTGTGTTGTTCAACCTGCCCAGGAAGAAGGGGCTTGATGCCCTGAAACGCGTCGGCAAAAAGAAAAGAAACGCGCATGGACAAGAAGGCTGCATCTACAGGCCGGATGGTCGAACATCGTTGAGTGCGCCTCTAATGCTTTAGGGCGATTTGTGGAATAATTTTAACGCGGCTGTCCTGGCCATGGGAGGTGGCATCATCGACCGTTGGGACTTACAAATGTACCAGCAGATCGAGGCCGGTATTCTGAACTCATCAGGATTGAAAGC
The DNA here is from genome assembly GCF_964261635.1 of Lissotriton helveticus. NCBI lineage: Eukaryota > Metazoa > Chordata > Amphibia > Caudata > Salamandridae > Lissotriton > Lissotriton helveticus. Next base: position 343,602,897 of record NC_136068.1, on the reverse strand, counting down.
GGCACGATGTTCTATATGTGAATTGAGCAAGCTTTGAAATGTGTGACTCACTCAGAGTTTTAATGGACAAAAAATGTGAACAAACGCACAAACTTACTAAAAGTTAATTTTTTGTACCTACAGGTAGGACACCATGTCCCATAATGCACCAAGGGAAAGAGTAAAACCCACACGCCCATGGTGGGCGGATATGGCTAAATAAAACCGGAAAAAGAACCTGTGGGGCTCGTGTGTGTTGTTCAACCTGCCCAGGAAGAAGGGGCTTGATGCCCTGAAACGCGTCAGCAAAAAGAAAAGAAACGCGCATGGACAAGCAGGCTGCATCTACAGGCCGGATGGTCGAACATCGTTGAGTGCGCCTCTAATGCTTTAGGGCGATTTGTGGAATAAATATATATATATATATATATATATATATATTACCTACTGGCGGTCGCCAGTAGGTAGTTATAGTTAGGATTGTTTTCCATAGGAAATCCGCAACATTCTGTTGGGAATAACATTGGCCCAGGTTGAGGGATCGGCCTGTAATTTTCCTCAAATTTGCCTCGCTGCGCTCCGGTCCTTTCCTGAAAGTTTGGGGGGGATTTGTCAAGCGGGGGCCGAGATAAAAGGGGGGTCCCAAAACATGTTTTCCCCATGTTAATTTCCATAGGGCGGTTGGACTCACTTTTAGCTCGAACGGCTGAATGGATTTTCACCAAACTTGGCACAATTGTAGGGACTGGTAGCCCGTTGTGCCTTTGCTATGTCTCAATATATGTGCTCCAGAGGATTTTGAGTAATTTAGGTTAAAAAAAATATATATATCTATAAGCACACCCCGGTACGCGCACCGGGGAGCGTACCAGCGCGCAACGCGAGTTCGCGCGCGGAAAGCTGATTGGCTCTCGGGTGTCTGTAAACATTCCAAACAGTCCGGAGCGGCCGCCATCTTGTGTCTCGGTAGGATCGAGACACAAGAGGTGGCAAAAACAAAGGGGGAAATGACCAAAAGGGGTCAGGATAGACACCCCCTGACCCCCTAGGTTTGATGTGGGGGCCATAAAAGGGTCCCGCGGGAATTATTATTTTTTTTTTCGATTTTCACGGGGGGAGCGCCCGGTACGCGCACCGGGGAGCTTACCAGGGAGCTTACCATGGGGAAAAAAGAATGACAGACTTTTTAAAAAATGTAGCATTTTTTTATAAATTAGAGGTAGTTCTAAAAAGAACTGTTTTTTTATTTTTGTTGTTTTATATTTTTTTAATTGTTTTTTTGAACATTTTTTACTTTTTTGGGCTTTTCTGAACAGTTTTATATTTTTTTGTATTTTTTAAACAAAAAACAGGGAATTGTAAATGGCTCAACTGGAGCAAAAAAAAATCAGGAAAAAATTAGGTTTTTTTCGGGCACTTGTGGTTATCACTAGCACAGAGGATAAGTTTTAGACTTTGCTCACCATAGCAAAGTGTCTTCCCACAAAATTTGCATACGATTTTAAAATTTGAAAACTTGGGTTGAATTACAGACATTGTCTCTCTTGCCTCTGGATCCGATGGAGTGGGTTGCTTTCTTTGGGAGGTGGTTGGTGAAGATCGAGAAGGGTTTCTGGCCATTTCTCAGACCTCTGCCTTAGCATAGTTGTTGGGATGCTTCCGCTCCATATGCCGAATCATGGTATAATTACCAAATGAATATTTTCTATTAGGGTTCCCCCTTGAAAGTTCCATGCCACAGATTAGGCAAGTCACCTTTGGTGCATTGACTTTCTTTTTGCCCTCTGGAATAGAAAAAAACTCCCCTACTATGTGCTCCTTTGGCCTATATGGGGTATTGTCTTCTGGGAGGAATGTCCTTCTCCCCTCCTCATCTTCCTCCTCCTCTTCTTCTTCCTGACAACCAAACTGATGTTGTGGTGGTCCTCTTGGTGGTGGTGGTGGTGGTGGTGCAGATGCTCCAGCTGCTGCTGCTACTGTAGCCATTTTAAAGTAGAAAAGATTAGAGACAGATCTCCAAACAGGTCTTCCTTAGTCAAAGGACAAAGTCAGAATAAGGAAAAAAGGTGGGGGCTTTCATCATTTGGAAAACAAAACTGTTCTGGACCAATGAAAAGGGTTATTTTCAAGTCACATGATCCAGGCTTTCATCATTTGGAAACCAAAACTGATCTGCACCAATGAAAAGTGTTATTTTCAGATCACATGACCCGACGCGCTTACGCTACGCGCCCCGGGGCACGCGCGTAGCATAAGCGCGTCGGAACGGTGCGCGATCGTATGCGCTCGCGTGCTTCCGAGTGCGCTTACGCAGTGTGTGATATAACGCATCACGCGGCTACGCGATACGTCACGATATTGTTTTCGTTCGCGGGAATAGCGCTAACGAGACGGATGAGTGATGTCACTGACCATATCATGAGTGATGTAATATGTGACGTCATCAGCAGTGCATTGCACGCGCAAGTTATAGTGAGCCCAACTAACTATAACGTGGGAATTTCAATGGTTTTATGCGAGTAAAACTTCCAGCTAACTATAACTGGTGTGAAACCTATGGTTTTTTCAGTGAATATATATATATATATATATATATATATATATATATATATTCACTGAAAAAACCATAGGTTATAGACCATATATAGTTAGGAATTAGCATTTACAAAACCTTGAAAATTCACTGAAAAAACCATAGGTTATAAACCATATATAGTTAGGAATTAGCATTTAAAAAACCTTATTTTACTCACACAAAACCATTGAAATTCCATATATAGTTAGTTGTACTAACTATATATCGCGCACCCGCAATCCACTGCTGATCATGTCCCATATTACATCATTCATGACATGGTCAGTGACATCACTGATGACATCACTGATGACATCTCAAATGACATCACTGATGACATCACTGATGACATCTCAAATGACATCACTGATGACATCACTGATGACATCTCATTTGACATTACTGATCACATCACTGATGACATCATTCATGTGATAATACGATGAACCTCTTCAGACTCTAATATAACCTTAGATACACTCAGTGTAAACAGACACTCACAGACTGTCACTCATCCATGGAGTTACTCACACACCTAGTCAGTCATGCAAAGAATCAATCACACCTCCATTTCCTCAACTATAGAGTTATACACACCTTACTTATTCAAACATATACTAACACATATTTACTCTCTTTTACAATCCCTGATACAAGTTCACAATGATCAATACAGCCACTCACACATTCACTGGCTCTTATGCACAGTTATTTATATATGTCAACTCTCACATGTACTGTGTTTTACATATGTACTTACTTTGACATGTAGCACTGAGATATCCATTCACTCACCAATGCACTCAGTCAACCGCCCATACAGCTGTTTCCACATGCACTTTTGAACCCATACATCTAGTGAATCAACTGCTCACACATCTATGCACAGAGTCATACACCTCCCAGCCACCCACACACACACTTAGTCTCCCATACAAATACTTGGGCAACCAATCAATAACCCATATACTTACTCATATAGCTACTGATCAACACATGCAGCAGTTTACAGAACAACAGACATAATGATGCACAAATTAAGACAGTTTAGTCACTAACCCATGCACTCAGTGACACACATTTAATCACTCACTCATAGAGTCAGTCAGGCACCTACTAAATCCTTCATCAAGACACTTATACATCCACTCATTCTTCAATATGTAAGACATATTTTAACTTTACAGAAACATACAGTCACTGGATGTTGTCATCAGTGATGTCATCAGTGATGTCATTTGAGATGTCATCAGTGATGTCATCAGTGATGTCATTTGAGATGTCATCAGTGATGTCATCAGTGATGTCACTGACCATGTCATGAATGATGTAATATGTGACATGATCAGCAGTGGATTGCGGGTGCGCGATATATAGTTAGTACAACTAACTATATATGGAATTTCAATGGTTTTGTGTGAGTAAAATAAGGTTTTTTAAATGCTAATTCCTAACTATATATGGTTTATAACCTATGGTTTTTTCAGTGAATTTTCAAGGTTTTGTAAATGCTAATTCCTAACTATATATGGTCTATAACCTATGGTTTTTTCAGTGAATTTCAATGGTTTTTTAATAGCAAATATCAAAACCTTTAAAATGTATTCTTCTTTAAATCGAAAAATATATTTTACATGTTTTTAATACAAATTTTCTTTTTTTATTATTTTTAATGTTTCGCTCCCGGTCCGCGAACCGGTTAGCTTCCCGTTAGCTCAATTTGGAGCCGCGACCCGGTCCGCGAACCGGTAAACGTTCTGTTTGCGCAACTGTCGCGTTAGAAAACAACATCGTGACGCGTCGCGTCAGCATGACGTTTCGCGTTGTCGCGTGATACGTCATATGACGCGCCACGTTAGCGTACCCGGAAGCGAACCGGTACGCGAAGCGAGGTGTGAAGCGCAGCTTCCCGGAAGCGAACCGGGACGCGGCGCAAAGCGCGGAACGTAAACACAGCAGGTCATGTGACTTGGTAATAACACTTTTCATTGGTTCATTTCACTTTTGGTTTCCTAATGATGTAAGACTAGGTCATGTGATCTAAAATTAACACTTTTCATTGGTTTAGAACTATTGTTTTTCCCAAATGATGAAAACCCCTCCTTCTTTCCTCACTCTGACTTTCATCTTTGTGAGAGAAAGACCCTTTGTGATCAGTGAGCAATGGCTTCATTAGTAGCTTCAGCTGGTGCTTCCCCACCACCTCCACCACATCCAAGGAAGAGAGGACCACCTGCTGAAGTTATAATTCAGCAAGAAGAGGAAGAAGAGGAAGAAGAGGAAGAGGAGGAAGAGCAGGAAGAGAGGCAGTTTTTGCCTGAGGAGCCCAGGAGGTCTCATCTGAAAGAAAACTTTATTTGGCAATTTTTTATATTTCCTCTGGGCCAAAAAAAAGTCAATGCCCGGTACGTAACTTGCCTTATATGTAAAGATAGACTGTCCAGAGGGACCGAGAAGAAGTACAGTTACGGCAATTACACAATGCATCGCCATATGAGTAGGTGGCATCCTATCAACTACAGTGCTGCGCAGTTACGTGACGAGCAAGATAATCCCCCTTCTATGGCCAGAAGATCAGTTGTACCGGAAGTGACGGGACCAGAGGCGAGGGAGATGGTCCCAAATATACAAATGAGATTCGGGGAAGTGAAACAAGTGTGCGTGCATTGTAATCAGTACATTTGCTACAGAGAAAGTAGCATCACGCTAATCAACAGAGCTATCGACAATCATGTTTGTCCGAAACGCCCCAGACAATAAATTCTTTTTTTTTTGTTGCTCCTGTTGGGCCCTTTACAATGAATCGTTTTCGTTTCCCCCCCCCCCAAAAAAAACAAAAAAAATATAAAACTGTTCAAAAAATACAAAAAAAGTAAAAAAATGTTCAGAAAAAAAATATATATATATAAAACAACAAAAACAATAAAAGAAAAGTTCTTATCAGAACTACCTCCCCGTTATAAAAAAATTGGTAGAATATTTAGAACTCTGCCAACCTCTATTTCTTTTGGTTCGCTTCCCGGTTCGCTCGCCGGTACGCGAACCGGGAGCGAACCAAAAAAAAGTTTAAAAAAAAAAGAAGAGTAAGTATAAGGGAAGTAAACAGAGAGTAATGTTAAAAGAAAGACAGCTATAGGGAGTAAACTAGAGACACTGATTAATATATCTATTTACTGAAGAAAAGATTTAAGAGGGTATAATTGTGAAAAACAAAATAGATAAGGAATTGAAAAAAAAAAGGAGAGTAGAAGAATAACAAACAAGAGTTTCTTAGAGAATGTGACTGAATGATCAAATAAAGATTAAAACATTGAAATAACAGAGAGAAAAAACTCAATGCAGAAAAGAGGAAGTAACAGAAAAGGAATGATTGAAACAACAAAGAAATGTAAATAACATAGGGGCATATTATCAACATAGGCGATAACAATTTTGCTGCTTTTATCGGCAGAAATCTGACACAAAAGACGCTTTTGCGGCAGTTTTCTGCTGATAATTACTGCTTTTAACGGCAGAAAACTGCTGCTAAAGCCGCTTTTCCGGAAAAAAACTGCCGCTAAAGCCACTTTTGCGGCAGTTTTCTGCCGATAAAAACAGCAATAATTTTATTGGCTGTGTTCATAATATGCCCCTTAGTGTGCTTCAACTACACAGAGAAAGCATAATGAACAAGTAGTGAAAGAGTGATCAGTCAAAGACACTAAGAGTAATAGAGACGGAGTGAGTGAACAAGAGTGAAGAACTATGAGAAGAGAGGGACTGAGAAAAGGAGTGGAAGGAGTAGAGTAAGTAAGTAATAGAGAAAGGAATGAGGGAAGTAGCAAAGGCAGGAAACTGAGGGTTAAAGAAATGAAGCAGTAGAACTAATAGTAGGTGAATGTGATAGAAATGTAACGAAAAGAGTACAAAACATTTACCTTATAATTGTCGTTAACTTACTCACTTGTTATTTTTATACTTTCAATCTGTGAAAGAGATAACAAACATTTGAAAAATATTAAAACATGTATTTAAAAATTAGAAAAAACACGGGAAAAGATTGATTGACAAACAGTTTTTCAACTACTTTGACACTTACAGAAGCTTCTGCTTCTCTCTTGATGCAGATGAAGTGAGGCCTATCTTGGAACATGGTGCATCTTTTGCACTGCTGTTGTCTCACAAAAGTGACACAATGGCAGCGCAAAAGAGGTGCACAATCATCATAAAACTGTTCCTAACATTTTAAATGATTGTTTCATGATGGCAATAAGGTGTGTCCTATCCAGACGTTTGTTTCAGGTGAGGCCTGCTCAGGGTTGCAGATCAAATTTAGCCTTGTTGAAGAGTACAGAGGAGATAATACATGTGCAGGCCAACCAGTAAAGTTCAGACTTCCTCTGTTTCCCTGGACAGGCCTAAACTTCATCTGCACAATGTGATTCGTAATGTTAGGAAACACAGGTAATGTATTTGAAAAACGTGCAATTTCTTTTGCTCATTTCACAATCACATCACTTGTGTTTCCTTTGGTTAGGTATCTCATTGTGCAGATGTAGTCCAGCATATGAAAGAGTACGCACTGCATGCAACAACTTTGACACTTACTGAAGCCTCAGCTTCTCCATACCCCCTACACAGTCCTAATTATATACATTTTAAACTGACGGTATCTTGCTGGAAATGAACTGAGGCCTATCTTGCAACATGGTGCATCTTTTACACAAAAGTGACGGAACAGCGGCGTAAAAGAGGCACACAGCCTTCATAAAACTGCCCTTAACATTTTAAGTGATTGTTTCTAGATGCTGATAAGGTGTAACCTATCCACAGATTTGTTTCAGGTAAGTCCTACTCAGGGTTGCAGATGAAATTTAGGCTTGTTGTAGAGTATAGAGGAGATAATACATGTGCAGGCCTACTAACGAAGTAAGTCATGCCCACTGCACTCTTTAACAAATGTCAGACCTCCTCTGTCTCCTGGAACAGGCCTAAACCTCATCTACACAATGTGATGTGTAATGTTAGGAAACACAGGTAATATAATAGGAAAACGTGCAATTTTTTTTGCTCATTCCACAATCACATCACCTGTGTTTCCTTTGCTTAGGTATCTCATTGTGGAAATGTAGTCTATCATATGAAAGACTACGTAGAATGTGAGCACTGTATGCAACAACTTTGACACTTACAGAAGCCTCGCCTTTTCCATGCCTCCTACACAGTTCTAAATGTACATCATAAATACAAACAGTACAGAATTAATTATACATGTTAAATGGTTTATTTTTGCTGTTCTCAGAATGTATCAAATTTCACTAAAAACAGTGACTTGAAGGTATTCATCATATAACAGCGGGGGGAAAAAAACACAATCAAAATGATTGTGTTTAAAAAAACCATACAACATGACAAATCAGAAATCAGAACTCCTTAAAATTAACTTACTTTCCATGACGTCGAATGATGTCCTATGAACAGCTTACACTCAGTTGTGCTGCTATTATTTTCTGCCCGCCACTTTCTGAAAGAAAACCTCCATCGTTTTGACAAATATGTTACATACAATAAATGACTTCTCGCTCTCTACCACACGTTTCCACAAGGCCAAATCATGTAAGAGCCATTTATAACTCTTGGAATTCTTGTAAGCAAATCCCGTCATTTTGTATTTCCGCAACTTTCAGAAAGAAAACTTTCAAGATCACTTTCATCAATCCTGGACTAGTAATATCTTACCCTTCTTGCTCACTCATGTTCTACATTTCCTATGACACTGATACTGCTTACTATGAAGCAGACTTACACTACCTTTATGACTACTACAATTATTTAATTCTCTACATCACTTTTAATCACAAAGCAATATAAAACAGTAGACAGCATTGCAGGCTTACATTCCCTCTACTCCATGTTTTGATTGACTGCTTGAATTAGCTTATAAAAAGAAAAAGGTTTTCTGAACTCATTCAAAGTGCAGTTATTTTACATGACGTCAAGTGTTATGGTAAGAACTTATGTCTCTATACTACACTTATCCTCAAGGCCAAATCGTGTAGGAGCCATTAGAACCTCTTGAAATTCCTCAGAGCACATCCCGAGATTCTTTCCCTAAAATGTTGGTTTTAAAAACACCAGGTAAGAATTTTTAAGGTCATACGGCAATTTGTTTTTGAAAATTAAAACAGAATCGTTGCAGAATGACCAGCCATTTCTAGACTTTAAATAAGCAGTGTAATGTCCTGATGTTATTGAAGGACCGTCATGATATATAATTGCTGCAGTTACAAAAGTCCTTCCTGATATTGACAACTGCGAAGCCACAACATTTTTAATTAAAGTTGTCAATTTTGTTCCATCAGGCCTACATCGTTGGAACATTAAAATGACATACTGGCCATATGTTCGTATAAATAATGTTGACATCATTTCAGATTTACATTGGCTACACTCCATGTTGTGATCAGCTGCTTTTACTAGCTTATTAAAGGAGACTGATTTACTGTCTGGCAAAGTTAAATATATAAATCTTTCTGAGTCTACACTAGTAGTACTTGATACCCTACAGTTCTCGCAGTCATGCTGCCATTGATAAGAAAGCCCAAACAGGTGATCTACATCTACACCTTCAGCATGCAATACATCAAGCATATACATTAAAAACTCCTGACAATCTTGCTGAATATTTTGAGAGAATTGTGTTTGACCTGAACATCTGTCTAACAGATTTCGAATTTCAGACACACTTTCTATTTTTGTTTTATCAGTGCTACATTTCTCTAACACAGAATTTAACAAACTGCAAAATCTTTGATCAGAATTGACCACAATCTCTTCTTTTACATTTTCTAGAGAAAACAAAACATTAACCACTACATTAGCATAGCAGTTGACACCAGAACTGTTTTCAAATTGAAAACCAACAACATCTTCAACAGAATCCTTTTTGTTTCTGCTTATAATTTCAGGTTCATCGACTTTTCGTCTTTTTGCTACAACCTCCCTAGTATTGGTCACATTTCTTCGTTTCCGGCCTACCACACGTTTCTCAAACAAAGGATATTGAGGCAAATGTGGCGCATACTCTCTTCTTAGCCTATTGTATTCCTTAACACAATCTAGATCCGCACAAATGTTTGTGACATCACACTCAATCAAGTACAATCCCGATAAAGTTCTAACTCGTGACAATGCCACATATGCCATACCCTCCTTGAACACAGAACTGCCAATATTCACCAATGCACTGTCTACACTTAAACCTTGCGATTTATGGATTGTCACCGCATATGCCAAGCAAACAGGAAACTGCTTACGGCGAACATATAAGTCTTTTACAAGCAAAAATCTAGCAGAACAACGACCAATTAGCTGTACTTCCTCAATGCCATCAAATTTAATTTTTAAAAATTCAATTCCATCTCTATTTCTGTATTTCACAAAATCAACAACATTACCCATTGATCCATTTACCAGACCTCTTTCAACATGTAAATTCCTTCTTAAAATTATACGGCAATTTAAGCACACATTCAAAGTCTTTTCAAAACCAGCAGTTTTAGATATAGACTTCTCTAATGAATCCAATTTAGATTTCAAATTCTCAGACAAAATAATTGTTGCTCCCATATGCTCTACTCTGTCAATAGCTTCCAGTTTCACAATCTCTTGGTTTTCTAAATTCAACATTTTGTTGTTGAAGATGACACATTCTGCAAGAGTTGGCATCAAACATATTCCAGATTTCTTCTCAGTAATTTTCTGAAAAATATTCTCAGGCACAACGTCTTGTTCTGGATATAAATTTGACAGTAATCGTGCATGTAAAGCTTCTTTCCCATGCTCGGTCACTTTTCCAATTCTAACATCTTGTAGAATATTCTTGTAAACTTCATCCTTCGCCTGACGCATATTTTCATGTAGTTCAGCATAATTGAAGTTTAACCATATATTGACGTTGCCAATGCTCCCTAGGCACTTCCTGGTATCTTCATGTGTGAGCATTTTGAACACAGGTTGTCCTTTCACTGGTGTCAGCTGCAGAAGATCTCCAAAAACAATGATGTGTTTGCCACCAAATAACACATCATACTCTGTTTTAAGAACTTCTTGCATTCTCAAATGCGCAAAGGCAAGCATGACATTGGAAACCATGCTTACTTCGTCAATGATAAGAAGTTTCATTTTCCTCAAGACTCTTGAAACTTCACAACAAGCATCTCCAGATAACTTGTGGTATTGTAATTTGTTATCATGCTCCACTGGCAGCATCAGTAGACGATGCAAAGTAATACCTTTAATGTTATGTGCTGCCAGTCCAGTTGGAGCGGTGACAACACAAGACAGCGATGACTCAGTCCTTTCCTTCAAATAACATGAGATTGCTTTAATGAGGAAACTCTTTCCAGTTCCCGCTTCTCCACTCACGTACAGTCGGACAGGCTTCAATGACGTACATGAGCACTCTTTCTTCTCATGACTTAATCCGTGATCAATTTGCTTGGTAACTTCGTCATATATTTTCCTCTGCTCAACGTTGAGTTGTCTTTCCAAGTCTACTAAGTTAACCGCATCCTCCTGAGCATGTGCCATGGCTCTTTCCACTTCATTCATGGCAGTGGCAGCTTCATTTTCAATAACAGGGCCTCCTAGTGGATCCTGACTCAATGAAACAGAACTCTGACTGTCCTGAGAACTGTCTCTGGCAATCTCGGCTGCAATCGTTGCTTCCTGCTCGATTTCCGCATTCAACATTTCTAGATATTTGGGAAAAGCAGGACATTCTATGGTCTCCTTGGCGGCAGTGAAAGAGTCTTCGTAACAGAGGAAATCTCCAAGCAGTTCCTCTTCTGCACGCCAAGGCTTGAAAAGTTGCAAAAGTGCTAAATAGAAAAACTCCTTTTTTTCAGGAGATTCGCCACTCAATTTTCGATGGTTTACCAAGTGGCATTTTCTTTGCTTTACCAGACATCCCTCACTTCCAATTACAGCATACACTCCTTTATCAATATCTTCTTTGATGTTCCTCTTGAATATATAATTTTGTAGAACCTCATACAGACAAACATTCTCGAGGTGACTGCTTCGATTTGGATAATATGTATCCAACATGTTGGTCTTCAAAATGTCGGTACTGTTTGGCTCCTTTTCCGCCAAATACTCAATTTCCCGCACAGGTTTCAGAACTCGATTACGCGTTGCAGCAAGACCAAGACTCGCCCAAACGATACTCCTAGATTTGGCATAGAGACTTGCTGAAGACAAGCGGTCAGAACATTCGTAAGCTCCGATTTCTCGATGCGACAACATCTTCAGACTGAAACTGTACAACCTCTTACTGAGGCTCTTTTCATGGGAAATGTCCTCCCACATATCCTTCAATTCTGTCTTTTCTTTTTTGGTGATATAAGTTGTCACATACCGAGCCACAGCCATACAGTTATCAGCCACAAACTGTATATCCATGTTAGCATTCCACATGGACAAAATCACTGGGTTGTAGTCGTTGATGTACTTGGACTCTTCGTTCCTCTTCAAATTGTATGTGTTTTTAGGTGATTTCTTCATCACATTATGTCGCAGCGAAGACATCAAACTGTTTACTCTTCCTTTAGAAATCACCGGTCGTGGAAAGCCAAAACGACATTTGGTGTAGAACTTGTCCTTGTTTCTGAATTTACGACGACAGTACTTTCCACAACGATGGCTTTGGAAACGTAGAACTTTTTCTCTTAGGCTTTTCTTCTCCTTTGCGTTTGGAACAGCACACGTAGAATACTGTTGTATGAAACTCATCACTGAGTCTTCTGGATCTGTTCCAAATTTAGGTGCATCCTTTATCCACAGCAGCATATGTATATGAGGAGCACCTCTTGCTTGGTACTCCTTTCTCCAGAAGAAATCCAACACCTCTCCAAGAGGTGGATTCTTCTTATTCATGATGAAAGACATCATAGCTTCAAATCTATGATTGAAGTACCTGCATACATTGACTGGATCCAAAGAGCACAGTTCTCCGGGTGTCTTGAATTCGATGTTTTCGATGTTTCCATTTGCCTCTCGTAGAAATTCAAGTAAGTCTTCCCAGCCATACTCGGCACAGCTGAGAGTGAGGAACCATGTGGGAGTTCCTAAGTTCCTCAGCATACATTTTAAATCACCATGACGACGGTACCAGTACTCATTAGTACCACGCTGACACGCCATGAGATTAATCAGGTGAGAATCCAAAATACTGTCTTGGACATTGACTTTATCCATAAAGTCACTTGCCGAGATGTTTTGCATCTGTGTACCACTTTTCAAGATGTGGTTCACTGCATATGACAGTCCAGACAGATCGCTTTCAAACAGGAGATGAAACAAATAGGGAATGCATTGTCGAAACCTAGCATCTTCTGCATACAATCGTAAAGTCCGGTATTCAGAAGCAGGAATTTGATGAGGTCGCTCATCATATCTTCCTCCTTGACCTGTTGGAAATAGCTGTGGGAAACACCGAGCTTCCAAACTTTCCTCCCAGACACTAATGGGACTCCCTTTGGCTTGTTTCATTTGAAACAACTCAATAGCATTCCCCATGACTTCCTTGGAATGCAAAGGATGAACACTATAATGTTCATATATTTCTTCACTTTTAGAGGGTTCTACTTTCTCAATTTGACCAGCACATAAATCGCTATCCTCTTCCTCACTTACTTCCTCTTCTGCAACATATACATTCTTATAGTACTTATTTTTTTTTTTCAAATACAATGTTGCCTTTTTGACTTTCCTAACATCCACTAAATCTTGCCATATTTTCTTATTCTTTGTCGGAACCCCATTAACTAAGATAACCAGAGGTTCCTCTTCCACTTTTTCTACTCCAATTGTGTTAATGTTTTTCTTCAAATCTAGAGGCAAATAAACAACTCTTCCCTTTAATCCTCTCTGTAAATCTGATGGAGGCAATTTCCCTGTCTTTGGCTCCATTCTTACAATAGCCTGAAAGGGATGGATACTTTGAATCAAAATAGATTCATAAGTATTTGAATCCTTCAATTCAGAAGGAATCTCAACCAATTCCAGATTATTATGAACCGCTCTAGCAGGCATCTGGTTTTGATTTAATTTATTACAACAATAAGTACACACACGTTGATCCAATCCCAAATCAAAACAATTTTCTACCATCAAGTATGTAGCGAAATCCTTCCATTCACTATTATTTTCCCTTTCACTTTTTGCATATAAATCCACTAAATTAGTCTGATTCTTATAATAAGTGCGTCGACAACACACACAAGTGAAACTAGGCCTCTCACTTGATTTCACCTGAAACGTGGCAATTTCCTTCTGAAAATTATCTGTACTGGAAACCTGTACACTATCTTCCACATTACCCTCTTCTTCTGGGTCAATTTCAACATTCTCCTCTTTACTTCCAAAGTAACAAAACTCAATTTCTTCACACATATTCTTCACATCTATTTCAGAACCATGCAAAAGAGCAGCGCATAATTGTTTAAGCATAACTGCTGGACTCTTAGCATAATACAACATTCTAACTAATTTCCTCACTTTATTATGATGCACTGCTAGCATCCTGAAATGATGAAAAACACTCTGGCATACTCTCCTGGAAAGACAAGCCAGTGAATGACCATGCAAACCTGTCACTTCTCTCACTCTGCAAGGGTCTAATTCTTGCAACAACTTCATTTTCTGCTTCAAACTTTTCTTATTAAATGTCCGTACAAAATCACAAAGCAAATTGATAGAATCCTGTCGCACACTGCAAATACTACTACACTTCCAGGTGTACACAGGTCCCTTAGGACGTCTTCCTAAAACCTCATTACCTAACACATCCTCTGCCTCTGTTGTCACAAGTTTTTCTTTTTCAACTGGACAACCATCTTTCACCTCATAAGCTCGACCGCTGGTGTCAACTGCATGCACCAAATCATTATCCTGGAAATAACTCTCCTCATTGAAAAATGCCTCACAACTTGAACTATGCATCCATTCTCCGGAAAAAACTTCACAAAAATTACTACGATTAACTGTTCTCTTCCATCTACTATTTCTTTTGAAATCATAAATTGCCTTGTTTAGCTTCCTAATTCTATTGATTATCAAAATAAATAACTTTCGTTTAATTTCAAACGCCTGATCAATAACTTTCTCAACTTTTTTTTTTCTCTTATAAAAAACCACTTTCTGTTGACCTTTCTTAATATTTTTTAGCACATTGCCAATTATCCTGTTGCGGAACATTCGTTTACGAATGTCCCTAAACTGTTGTTTCCTTCTACTATCATGCACAGAGTTATCTCTTGCTCTAGCAGTAACATTTTTGATTGGCCTTTCCTTTCCGTTTAAATTGCTTCTCTTTTTCTGGACAAAAACATTTTCTGTAGTACTACTTTTTTTTCTAGAAATGTTTCTTATGAATGTTTTCGTGGTCTTACCCGGTGCTTTCTTGGTGACTTGACGATTTTTTATTGTAGAGGACTGCTGCATTATTTCATGGACCTGCTGTCTTTGACGTTTTGCAGCCTTTCTAATTCTATCTTTGCTTGGCATGCTCAAATCTTGAAATGATCTGCAGTTGAATCTGTGGTAAAATATAATAAAAAATGTTATTAACCACTATTACCAAAAAGTAAATCAATAACAGTCATCAAAAACTTAACACACTACTTGACATTTTTACATAGAATATTTTTTAGTGCTTTGGCAAATTTAGAATACACAAATAGTAGAAAAGAAATGGAATTCTTCTTCATTTTACCTGTGCTGTTTTTTATGTGAATCTGATCTAATTTAATGAGCATATTTTAATATTTTATTGAAGACACTACACATAACCTGTTTTTGAAGGTGTGTTTAATTTTGAAACCGTTTACATTTTTACTTTTAATTTCTTCTAACTTTTAAAAATAAATGTTTATAGTTCCATAGGCTCAAGCAGGTCAGCTTCCCAACCTATGTCATACAATTCTGACAAATCAGCATCCTCATCATAGTCTTCTTCATCCTCAGGATTTAAATCATCTAAGGGATCCACTTCCACTGACGTTTCAATCACAAGTTCAACGATAAGATCAAGATCAACTGATTCCTCATTATCACTCATGCTTGATGTTGTTGTTATCTTTAAAAAAAGAGAACAACAATGAGATGTTGCAGAGTAAGGCACAAATGTCAGAGACTATAATAGTAAAATTGTTTAACAAGAGTAACATTTTGCAGCTATTATTTAGCCATGTCCACCGACTCTTTTTACCCTGCTCATACTTAAATGTAAAGGGGCAGATTTATGTTAACTGGCGCATCCCCGGGGATGCACCAGTTAACGTGCACCGCTGCTCTGCCACCCATGGTGTGCCGCATTTACAATGTGGAGCACCACTGAGTAAAAACAGCACAGATGCGTCATGCATCTGTGCCGCAAAAGCAGCACATTGCACGAATCACTTCGTAAACACGACATGTCTACTGCAATGCACAGGAGGAAGCCACACATTGCATGGTGCTTCACTCCTTATGCCTGTTTCAAACAGGCGTAAGGATTTGATTCAGCAATGCTATAAATCTGACTCAGTGAAATCTTCTAAATTTCACTGTGTTAGTTTTACAGGGCTTTCATGCAAATGAATGCCCACCCTGCAACAAAACACCTATATGAAACCTGACGCAACTTTCCTGTGGCACAGGACTTTACAGCATAACACATCTGCCTAGATGCTTCAAGTTGTAAATATGTCACCACTTAGCAAATGCACCGCCGCTGCGTCACAACAGTGACGCACAGTGACGCAAAAGAGGCATACACCTATCATAAATCTGTCCCTAACATTTTAAATGATTGATTCAGGATGACGATAAGGTGTGGCCTATCCAGAGGTTTGTTTAAGGTGAGGCCTACTCAGGGTTGCAGATGAAATTTACGCTTGTTGAAGAGTACAGAGGAGATAATACATGTGAAGGCCTACCAATGAAGTAAGTTATGTCCACTTCACTCTTCAAGAAAGGCCAGACCTCTTCTGTGTCTGTGGACAGACCTAAACCTCATCTACCTAATGTCATTTGTAAACTTAGGAAACACATGTGATGTAATTGAAAAATATGTAGTTTCTTTTCCTCATTTCACAATCACATCACCTGTGTTTCCTTTGCTTAGGTATCTCATAGTGCAGATGGACTCTAGCATATCAAAGACTACACATAAGTTGAGCAGTGTATACAACAATTTTCACATTTACAGAAGATTCAGCTTCTTATCTTGTTGGAGATGAAATGAGGCCTGTCTTGCAACATGGTGCATGTTTGGATCACTGCTGCATCAATTTCATGTGGCATGGGACTTTACAGCATGACACATCTGCCTAGATGCATCAAGTTGTAAATATGTCACCACATAGGAAATCTTTTACACCACCGCTGCGTCACAAAAGTGACGCTCAGCGGCGCAAAAGAGTCACACACCTATCATAAATCTGTCCCTAACATTTTAAATGATTGATTCAGGATGACGATAAGGTGTGGCCTATCCAGAGGTTTGTTTGAGGTGAGGCCTACTCAGGGTTGCAGATGAGATTTACACTTGTTGAAGAGTACAGAGGAGATAATACATGTGAAGACCTACCAATGAAGTAAGTCATATCCACTTCACTCTTGAACAAAGGCCATACCTCTTCTGTGTCCGTGGACAGACCTAAACCTCATCTGCACAATGTCATTTGTAAATTTTGGAAACACAGGTGATGTAATTGAAAATTATGGAGTTTCTTTTCCTCATTTCACAATCACATTACCTGTGTTTCCTTTGCTTAGGTATCTCATAGTGCAGATGGACTCTAGCATATCAAAGAGTACACATAAGTTGAGCACTGTATACAACAATTTTGACATTTACAGAAGATTCAGCATCTTATCTTGTTGGAAATGAAATCAGGCCTGTCTTGCAACATGGTGCATCTTTTGCATCACTGCTGCATCGGTTTCATGTGGCACGGGACTTTACAGCATGACACATCTGCCTAGATGCATCAAGTTGTAAATATGTCACCACAAAGGAAATCTTTTGCACCACCGCTGCGTCACAAAAGTGACGCACAGTGGCGCAAAAGAGTCACACACCTATCATAAATCTGTCCCTAACATTTTAAATGATTGATTCAGGATGACGATAAGGTGTGACCTATCCAGAGGTTTGTTTGAGGTGAGGCCTACTCAGGGTTGCAGATGAGATTTACACTTGTTGAAGAGTATAGAGCAGATAATACATGTGCAGGCCTACCAATGAAGTAAGTCATATCCACTTCACTCTTGAACAAAGGCCAGACCTCTTCTGTGTCCGTGGACAGACCTAAACCTCATCTGCACAATGTCATTCGTAAACTTAGGAAACACAGGTGATGTAATTGAAAAATATGGAGTTTCTTTTCCTCATTTCACAATCACATCACCTGTGTTTCCTTTGCTTAGGTATCTCATAGTGCAGATGGACTCTAGCATATCAAAGAGTACACAGAAGTTGAGCAGTGTATACAACAATTTTGACATTTACAAAACATTCAGCTTCTTATCTTGTTGGAGATGAAATGAGGCCTGTCTTGCAACATGGTGCATGTTTTGCATCACTGCTGCATCGGTTTCATGTGGCACGGGACTTTACAGCATAACACATCTGCCTAGATGCATCAAGTTGTAAATATGTCACCACATAGGAAATCTTTTGCACCGCCGCTGCGTCACAACAGTGACGCACAGTGACGCAAAAGAGGCATACACCTATCATAAATCTGTCCCTAACATTTTAAATGATTGATTCAGGATGACGATAAGGTGTGACCTATCCAGAGGTTTGTTTGAGGTGAGGCCTACTCAGGGTTGCAGATAAGATTTACACTTGTTGAAGAGTATAGAGCAGATAATACATGTGCAGGCCTACCAATGAAGTAAGTCATATCCACTTCACTCTTGAACAAAGGCCAGACCTCTTCTGTGTCCGTGGACGGACCTAAACCTCATCTGCACAATGTCATTCGGAAACTTAGGAAACACAGGTGATGTAATTGAAAAATATGGAGTTTCTTTTCCTCATTTCACAATCACATCACCTGTGTTTCCTTTGCTTAGGTATCTCATAGTGCAGATGGACTCTAGCATATCAAAGACTTCACATAAGTTGAGCAGTGTATACAACAATTTTACATTTACAGAAGATTCAGCTTCTTATCTTGTTGGAGATGAAATGAGGCCTGTCTTGCAACATGGTGCATGTTTGGATCACTGCTGCATCAATTTCATGTGGCACGGGACTTTACAGCATGACACATCTGCCTAGATGCATCAAGTTGTAAATATGTCACCACATAGGAAATCTTTTGCACCACCGCTGCGTCACAAAAGTGACGCACAGCGGCGCAAAAGAGTGACACACCTATCATAAATCTGTCCCTAACATTTTAAATGATTGATTCAGGATGACGATAAGGTGTGGCCTATCCAGAGGTTTGTTTGAGGTGAGGCCTACTCAGGGTTGCAGATGAGATTTACACTTGTTGAAGAGTATAGAGCAGATAATACATGTGCAGGCCTACCAATGAAGTAAGTCATATCCACTTTACTCTTGAACAAAGGCCAGACCTCTTCTGTGTCCGTGGACAGACCTAAACCTCATCTGCACAATGTCATTCGGAAACTTAGGAAACACAGGTGATGTAATTGAAAAATATGGAGTTTCTTTTCCTCATTTCACAATCACATCACCTGTGTTTCCTTTGCTTAGGTATCTCATAGTGCAGATGGACTCTAGCATATCAAAGACTACACATAAGTTGAGCAGTGTATACAACAATTTTCACATTTACAGAAGATTCAGCTTCTTATCTTGTTGGAGATGAAATGAGGCCTGTCTTGCAACATGGTGCATGTTTGGATCACTGCTGCATCAATTTCATGTGGCACGGGACTTTACAGCATGACACATCTGCCTAGATCTATCAAGTTGTAAATATGTCACCACATAGGAAATCTTTTGCACCACCGCTGCATCACAAAAGTGACGCACAGCGGCGCAAAAGAGTCACACACCTATCATAAATCTGTCCCTAACATTTTAAATGATTGATTCAGGATGATGATAAGGTGTGGCCTATCCAGAGGTTTGTTTGAGGTGAGGCCTACTCAGGGTTGCAGATGAAATTTACACTTGTTGAAGAGTACAGAGGAGATAGTACATGTGAAGGCCTACCAATGAAGTAACTCATATCCACTTCACTCTTGAACAAAGGCCAGACCTTTTCTGTGTCCGTGAACAGACCTAAACCTCATCTGCACAATCTCATTCGGAAACTTAGGAAACACAGGTGATGTAATTGAAAAATGTGGAGTTTCTTTTCCTCATTTCACAATCACATCACCTATGTTTCCTTTGCTTAGGTATCTCATAGTGCAGATGGAGTCTAGCATATCAAAGACTACGCAGAAGGTTAGAACTGTATGGAACATGGCTATGTAAGTCAAATAATCAAAATCTAAATTTGCCAAGCACACATGGGGGCGTATTTGCAAGGACCTTGCACCACAGGGAAAGGTCTTAAATTAAAATGGGAAAAATAACATCAGAGAATCTCAAAGGCCTTATAAATATGCCCCAAGCAACCTATGAAGCTCTAGCAGTACATATCAAGAAACCTAATTCTTTTTATAAATCGTTTTTAAACACATCATCTAAATTAATTATATACGTACATTCAAGGGGAAATGACTTAAAAAGGCCTAAGACACATGAAAGCGTTTTTTTAAGGCCCTTGCAACATTTTTGGGTCATTTTTGACATGGCTATGTTAGTCAAAGAATTAAAATCTAAATTTGCCAAGCACAGATGTGGGCATATTTACAAGGACCTTGCACGAAAGGGAAAGGTCTTAAATTAAAATGGAAAAAATAATATCAGAGAGACTCAAAGGCCTTATAAATATGCCCCAAGCAACCTATGAAGCTCTAGCAGTACATATCAAGAAACCTAATTGTTTTAAAAAATCGTTTTTAAACACATCATCTAAATGAATTATATATCTACATTCAAGGAGAAATGACTTAAAATGGCCTAAGACACATGAAATCGTTTTTTTTAAGGCCCTTGCAACATTTTTGGGTCACTTTTAACATGGCTATGTTAGTCAAAGAATTAAAATCTAAATTTGCCAAGCACAGATGGGGGCATATTTACAAGGACCTTAACCACAGGGAAAGGTCTTAAATGAAAATGGGAAAAATTACATCAAAAGGAACTCAAAAGCCTTGAAAATATGCCCCAAGCAACCTATGAAACTCTAGCAGTACATATCAAGAAACCTAATTGATTTCAAAAAACGTTTTTAAACACATCTTTTAAAGCAATTATATTCATACATTCATGAGGAAGTGAGTTAAAATACCCTAAGACACATGAAAGCATTTTTGTATGACCCTTGCACTTTTTTTGTATCACTTTTAACATGGCTATGTAACACAAAGAAACAAAATCTATTTGTAAAACACTTGACACCAAGCAACATTTTAAATACACAACTTTCTTCATAATTTTCTCCCAAAACCATACTATTCTCTATCTAAATTAAATGAATCTTTTCTCACCTTAGCAAATACTTTATGAGTTTCAAAACAGTCTCAGAAACACACCAAATTGTCTTTAGCAGAGCAAAAGGTATGCACTCCAGAGTCTGCAGCTATGAAAAGCACAGAAATGCTGTAACTCATCACACATATCTCTCATGTCACCCAATCAAAACTCTTCCCTCACTTTTTTCAAATCAACACCCTTCCCCCCTCTGGCCTTTCTGCCTTTTTTGCATAGCAACCACCTCCTGAAAGACCTCTGATGTTTGCAAGTTCACACAACAATGTTTCAATTGAACTCTGAACTCTCAGTGCACCTGCGTATCCAGTGCAATCTTTCATTAAATGATTTTTTCTTGACCATTCAAATTACATCTTTCAAAGAACACATCCATGCACCCTAACTTTCTGTTTTCAGCAATCAAAATCCACCAATCACTGCTACTGCTTCCTTAATACAGAAACTCCACAGTTTTTTTCATTTTAAACTCTTTTTTTTCCAACTGCCATTTCATTGCCACACTTCATCTGACTGCAGCAGAACCTTCTCTCACCATGTTTTCTGTCTGGATTGTTGGACATAGTTACATCTACTGGGCTCAGAGGTATGCTGATAACAGAAATTTACCTAACCTCAATTTACAAGATGTGGAAATTAAGTGGTTTGGCCACAGAGGATTAAAATGTCACCAATTGATACCATTGGTGAAAACCTTTATGCATTTGCCTAAACCTGACCTGTTAATTTTGCACTGTGGAGGTAATGACTTGGGCACTTTGACTGGTGTAGGTCTGGAAATGCTTTTAAAGGACACCTTTGAGCAATTGATGGCACTTTTTCCTCAAACTGCCTTGGTATATTCAAATATATGCCAAAGACAGAAATGGAGGTGGTCGAACCAATTTTGTCCACAAATTGAGAAGTCGAGGAAGCATGTAAACAAATCTGTTTCAGCTTACATGAGAGACCATGGAATGGGCTCCATGTACAACAATAACTTGCGTTACTACATGCAAGATATCTACAGAGGTGATGGAGTTCACTTCTCAGATGAGGGCAACAGAGTTTTCATTTTGAATTTAAGACTGTGCATTGGTACCTACTTATAAGTACCTAAATGTACCATAAAACCAAAAGCTCTTCTCAGAGCTACCCTACATCTGATCACTCACAATTAATATTTTACTCTAACTTTTTTCACAAATTTTCAACAAAGTACGCTCCCCGGAGCGCTACCCGGTACGCGAACCGGAAGCTAACCGCGCGAAATTTTTGAAAAAAAAAAAATCTTTCCGCACATATGGGCCTCCTCAGCCACCCTCAGAAAACCTAGGGGGTCAAGATACGTCTACCGTGCCCCCTTCTACCCATTCTGAACTTTATTTGCCCTCCATTTTGTATCTTAATTCGACCGAAACACAAAATGGTGGACTCCCGTAACGCTGCCGGTTCGCGTACCAGGGCGCTCACCGGGTAGCGCTCCATTAAAAAAGGTGGGAAAGTAATTTACAGAAGAAACCCTGGAGACACTTTCACCAAATATAGATTTGCTCATACTACATACCAATCCCTACCATTTTCACAAATTTGGTTGGAATTCCATTTAGCCATTTACCCTGTAAACCTCTCTAAATACCCTGAGGTAAATTACTTCACAAAACACATCTGAAGTGTTGGAATTGACAACCAATTAAAATGTTACTTTCATTTTCTACTTTTTTTACCTGACATTTGATTGGTTATGTACCTGAATATATATAAAGGAAGAGAAGGAAACACAGCCATTTTGACTACTACTTCCTGGTGTACATTTCAATAGGATTTTCACTAATAACTTCAACTTCTTTTTAAAGGTAAGTTGTTATTTTAAAAACTGAAGTTTATTGTGCACTTTAAGTTAATATGGTAAACTTTTTCTGATAGTTATATACTATCCCTCTGTAGTAGTTATAGATTTAGATAGACTTCTCTGTTATAGTTATGGATGGAGTTAGGTTTCTCTTGTATAATTATGATTTTACTTACGTTAAATCACATACACTTTTTTATATTCCTACTTCCACTCTGATACTATACACTGCCCAAAGATAAATTCACTGATAAAAACTGCCTATCTAAAATTCATCCCAACAGTGCCCTATCTCTACTAAAATATTTTTTTTTATCCAAATTTCAGGCAAAATGGAAGGCGAACAGAAAGTTTCATTTCAAATTGTCCTGCAAGAGACCAACCAAGAAATAATTGATCCAAATTATATAGAATTTATGGATGAAACTTGGGACCAAGAACTACTGCAATGTGTGCAAGCAGTAGATGTCCTCCTTGAAAATGAGGACATTTTACACACTCAAACATTACAAGCTATGTTCAATGAAAATAACGACATTTCAGACAGTGAAATGTTAGACATTTTATTAAATTTTGAAACACAATCACAATAATAAATAATTGCTTAAAAAATAAAGAAATTAAAAAATAATCAACAAAACCAACAATCAATTAACATACAATATTAGAAAAGTCTGTCATTCTTTTTTCCTTTTAGTACGCTCCCCGGAACGCTTCCCGGTTCGCGGACCGGGCGCTCCCCACGCAAAAAAAACCAAAACATTTTTTTTTTTTTTTTGCCCTGCGGGGCCCTTTTAAAGCCTCCACATCAAACCTAGGGGGTCAGGGAGGATCTACTATGCCCCCTTATGGTCATTTCCCCCTTTGTTTTGGCCTCCTCTTGTCTCTCGATCCTACCGAGAGACAAGATGGCGGCTGCTCCGGACTGTTTAGAATGTTGACAGACACCGGAGAGCCAATCAGCTTCGCTACGCGAAGTTCCGTTACGCGTCAAGTACGCGAACCGGAGCGCTGCCCGGAGCGCGCTTACAGATATATATCTTTTTTTGAACGTTAATTTCTCAAAATCCACTGGAGCACATATATTGAGACCTAGCAAAGGCACATCGGGCTAACAGTCCCTACAATTTTGCTAAGTTTCGTGGAAATCCATTCAGCCGTTCGGGCTAAAAGTGAGGCCAACCGCCCTATGGAAATTAACATGGGAAAAACGTGTTTTGGGACCCCCCTTTTTTCTCAGCCCCCCCTTGACAAACACCCCCCAAATTTTCAGTGGCTGCTCAGAAACAAAATGTTCCATTTTCCTGAAAATTTCAGCCAATTCCGTCCACAAACGCCAAAGTTATTAGACATAGAATTTTCAAAAATCCCATAGAGAAAAAATCCTAACTCTATATACCTACTGGCGACCGCCAGTAGGTAATATATATATATACATATATATATATATATATATATATATATATATATATATATATATATATATATATATATATATATATATATATATATATATATATATATATATATATATATATATATATATATATATATATATATATGTATGTATGTATGTATGTATGTATAGGCAGTATCACAGAAAATACATTCAAATATGTGGATTACTGGATTACTTCCTGCAGGAATGGGTCATATCCTTACCGTCCTACATAAGAGATACCTCAGATTTTCTGCGTAAGATTCAGGATATCTCTTGGGGGAGTGATTTGATACTTATCCTTATGGACGTTACCTCCCTATATACTTCTATCAGCCATATTGATGGAGTTAAAGCAGTTGAACACTATCTAAATCGCAGGCCAGCATGTTTCTCTTTACACAACAGGATGCTTGTTGATATGGTCAAGATGTGCTTAGAGCACAACTACTTTTATTTCGACAATACTATTTTCCAACAGATAAGGGGAGTTGCCATGGGGGCCTGCTTCTCCCCCAGCTATGCTTGTTTGCATATGGGGTTGTGGGAGGAGCAGGTCCTCAAAAGGCAATATGAGGACATCTTGAAAGATCATGTTCCCCTATGGCTAAGATATATAGATGACCTCTTCCTAATTTGGAGGGGGTCGGAGGAATTGGCCATACAATTTGTCGATAATTTGAATATCAACCATTTAAACCTTGAATTTACTGCTCACATGAGCAAGGAATCGGTTGTCTTTTTGGATACGGAGGTCTTTATATCTGATGGCACCATATCCACTAGACTTTACCGCAAGCCCACTGCGGGTAATTCACTGTTGCATGCATCTAGTCATCATCCCCAGCACTTGATTCACAGCATCCCCTATGGGGAAATGCTTAGAATCAAGCGCATATGCAGCAGTGAAGATGAATGCAAGCTTGCCCAGAACGCTTGCAAAAAGAGATTTCTTATGAGAGGTTATGGTGCAACTATTGTAGACAAGGCCATCAATAAAACCAAAAACCTAAGCAGGGAACAGGCATTAACCCCAGGGGAAAGGATTCCAAGCAGGGTTGAACCTCAGTCGTCTAAGGTCAGAATCATCTTGGCCTTCAGTAAACAACATGGCGCTATTAGACAAATATTTAAGCGGCATTGGGGTTTACTCCTAAGGGACCCTATAATTGGGGAGGACTTAACTCAGCATAATCGGTTGCCACAACTTACCTTTAGAAAAACAAGGTCGATGGGGAATTGTCTTGTAAAAAGCAACCCTGAGATTAAATCACCTTCCAACTGGTTATCAAAACAAAAGGGGTTTTTCAAATGTCTAATTTGCAAGGCATGTAACCATGCAAAGAATGTAAAAACGTACAACACCCCGTTTTTACCTAGACCTGTCAAAATCACTAAAAGAATTACCTGCAAAATGGAATATGTTGTATATGTTTTAGAATGTCCATGTGCACTACGCTATGTGGGCAGTACAAAATTCCCCGTGCACAGAAGAGTTCCTCAACATATTCGTGCAATTGTGAATAAAGATCAGGCATATCCAGTTGCGAGGCATTTCGAGGCAGTCCATAATAGCAACCCGACCCTGATGAATTACTTTGCCATTGATTGCATACCATTGTCCCGTAGAGGGGGCAATCGGGAGAGTGCACTTCGCACATTAGAGACCAAATATATTTTAGAGCTAAATATTAAGTCTCCTTTCGGTTTGAATGCGACTGAAGATTTATACACATGTTTATGAATTATTTATGAATTATGTGTATTTATAATAATCTTAGCTCTTATGAATTTTGACCGCGTTGACTTTGTTCTCCACTCAGAAACTTTAAAGAATCCGTGCACTGTATTACCTTATTTGATGGTTTTAAAATTTTGCAATTCACTTGGGTGGCACATATAGATTGTTTAGGATACACTAATTTCTTCAGCAAAAACCTCCGATTGCTTAAGCGGTTAGGGAAATGTTTTTTGCTAATAGTTCTGCCATTGCCCTTTTTGCTAAATCATTCTTGGCCAGCTGTGTTTGCCCACTTGGGCTATATTGGGAAACCCTGTGATAGGGATGAATATACACACAATCAGATATGGCAGCCTCTATGCACTTACACTTGATATTATTATAATCATGGTATGAAGTGAGTAAACGTGGATCTATTGAAGGACGCCATTACCAACAGACGTCTATGGCATTAAAAACCCCTTTAATACATGGATATATGGATTTTGTTTTTTTTATATATATGCCAAATTTCGCCCATTTTTGCCGCCATCTACTGGTGGAATTGTGTGAATTTGTTTACTAATTCTATAAATATTGTTATTGAAATATTTATGTTTTTAAACATTGCTATGTATTTATGAATTTATATCCATTTACCATGGTTACTTATTGTAAATATCAAATTATTGGCAAATGTGAGTATTTATTTAGGCTGTTATATCATGTCGAAGTGAAAGAATCGAATGTATTATTCACTGTGCACTTTTTGCCGAGATTCAATGTGTATAGTCTGTCTTTTATGGCTCTATTTGACTTGACACAGCTGTTGGCAATAACACTAGCACTTTAAAAGGGCGTTTTATCCAACGTAACGCGTCATGTGATCAAGGTCCAGGTGGGACCGAAACGCGTCATGGCGGCTTTGATGCAGGGGGTTTGAAAATAAAACTGGCACAAAGAACTCTCTGGGTCCACGTGTTCATCTGCTTACTGGAAAAGTTTTTTTGGTGAAGTACGATAATATATATATATATATATATATATATATATATATATATTCACTGAATAAAACCACAGGTTTCAGGGATGCTATAGTTAGAAATTAGAATTTAAACGACTGTAGAAATTTATGAAGCAAACCAAAGGTTACAGGGACGTTATAATTAGGCTATTTCACTCACAGCAGTGCTCCCGCCATCCCATAGCAAACTGCAATTTCCTGGGGCTGGGCACCCTGGGACATTGCTGGAGACGGCCCTGGGGGAGTGGCAGTCCCAATGGCCATTTACGGCTCCATGTCCAACAATATTAATGCCCCGGGGAGGTGGTGGTTCCCAGGACTGTGTGGGCGGCTCGACCACCCACACTTTGCTTTTTAATATAGGTCTGGGAAGATGGTGGTCTCCGGGGCTCCATGTCCACATATTTTTTCAATTCAGCCCGGGTAGGGGGCTGTCCCTGGGCCCCCGGAGAGTGTGTGGCCCCTGCATTTAACATAATTAGCCCCAGGGAGGTGGTGGTCCCTGGGGCTGCATGGAGGCAAGAGTTCCCCCATGCATTTATTTTATAAATAAAGACCTGGGGAGGTGGTGGCCCCCGGGGCTGGGGGCCATATGGCCCCCCACATTTAATATAAATAACCCGGGGAGGTGGTGGTCCCTGGAGCTCTGTGGGGGGCCTGGCGCCCCTCCAAGCATCTTTTCAATTCAGCCCCAGGGAGGGGGCAGTCCCTGGGGCTGCAGGGTGGCCGGATACCTCCCTGCTTTTAACATAATTAGCCCAGAGGAGGTGGCAGTCCATGGGGCTGCGTGGGGGGCAGGAGCCCCCCATGTATTTCTTTTAAAAAATAAAGCCCTGGGGAGGTGGCAGTCCACTTGGTTGCATGGGGGGCAGGAGCCCTACCACACATTTATTTAGAAAATAAAGCCCCAGGGAAGTGACATTCCCTGGGGCTGTGGGGGAACACAAAGGCCACCACATATATTTTAATCATTGCCCCCCGGACCTGGCCCACCCAGGGGTTGAAAAAAAACAAAGCCCCGGAGCCTGTGCTTCATTTAAAAAAGTTTTCAGCCGGATTTGTGAATCCAACGCGAATCCTGCCAATTGTTTTAAAAAAATGCTTTTTTTTGCCCTGGGGGTCCTTGTGGGACCCCCCCTGAGAAGGGCTAGGGGTCAGGGTGTTTCTACCTTACCCCCTTTTTTAATTTTTAATGTTTTTTGTCCTTTTCTTTTGTGACTTGGTTTAACCGAGTCACAAGATAGCTGCCAACACTTCCTGGTTTGAAGTGTTGGCAGCCAATCAGATTGCAGGCTCTAGATCGGGAGGGTTTGCAGATCCTCCACGGCCATGTTTGCATACCTGAGAAACTAATGAACAGATTCACACCATTTAACAAAAAGAGTGCACTCTGGACCAAAAGCTACCTTTCTGCCAAATTTGGTGTAATTCCGTTCAGCAGTTTCCTATAGAAATATAACATGGAGAAAACGTGTTTTGGGAGCCCCCCTTTTTCTCTGCCCCTGCTTCGCAAATCACCCCGAAACTTTCAACACAGCAGCTGAAGTGAGTTGGCAAACAGTTTTGAAAATTCCATGAAGATTCGTCAAACGGTGCCAAAGATATTGGCATAGAAAAAATGCTTTTTGAATAGAAGAAAGGTCCTAACTATAACCACTTACTGGCGACCACCAGTAGGTTAAATATATATGTTGAGTGTACCTGTGATCAAGGCTAGAATGGCGCAAATGGAGCAGCTTTGTATATATATATATATATATATATATATATAGATATATATATATTAATCACAAACGGTCCTGTCGCAGAGGGAACAACTTGGCGAGTCGGTGCTGGATTCGGGGCCAGGGCCGGGTCCCGTGTTTAATCTTGCACGAAAAAGGAAAACCAGCACTCCGCTCGTTGGATGCAGTTAAGATTTATTCAAACACTGTTGCAGCCTATATATATATATCTCACCAGGAAATACCTCAGTGTTACCAAAAGAGATAAATCACACGGGCACGGACACCAGTTGCAGTAGATTTAATCCTCTGTTACATGGTCCAAATGACGCGTTTTGGCCGCCGACCTGAGGCCTTGATTACATCAACTAAGATATATCTTTTTTTTTTCTTTGTATTGCTTATGTAACAGCCGCGGCTGTTACACAAGCAATACAAAAAAATTTGTTTGCCACCACCCGCCCGAACGTGGCAAAGAGACAACACCAGTGGAACTGTGAGGAAGCCAGCCTGTGGCAACAGTGGACTCGATGAGTCAGAGGACCCGTGAGAAACGCTGGTTAGTCCCAGCTGAGAGGTACTCATTAAACGGAAAGAGAGGAAAGAGAGGGAGGAGGTAGCATTATTGATTTTTAATGACACCAAGATGGCTACGAAAGACGGCACAGTAGGTGCGAGCAGCAATGAAAAGGTATCAGATGTGATGGCGAGACTTAAACGCCTTGAAAAGTTAAAACGTAGTGAACTGTCCAAGTGGTGAGAAGCTAAAAGCACTTTAACGATATCTAGCAGTTAAAAGAATTCCTGGATGACTTAGAATCCTGGTAGCTCCCACGTATGAGGACCCAAACCCAAATATGCTGCACGAATGGGCGGAGAATAATCAAGATTCCTCTCGCAGAATGCTCACAATATTAATTAAGTATGCGGAGATAGATCGTGCAAAATTAATGGAAGAAATCAGCCAAATAACTGAGATGTTAGAGAAGGAATCAGATCAGGAACCAATAGTAAAATTCATAAAGGATATGACTGAACATCTACGCGAGTTGGAATCATCCATACAAGAGCGTAAAGTGCAGAAATGTTTGCGAGATAAGTGTGACTACGAGCGAGGTCAAATCTACATATTTGCCAAAAAATTGGAGAGCATGAGAAGGCAGAGAATGAATGTAGTCACAAAAATAACAGTGGAGGCGCAATCAGGTTTGAGTAGCGTACAAAGTTCTGAAGTTGAAACATCAGCTGATGAAGACCCAAGCGGGATCGTAAGTAATAAAGTACCTTCGGTATTGGAAGAATTTGTTTTTTTACAAGAAGAGCGGAGGTTCAACCTCCGTCCCATGGCCACGACAAGCTATGCAGGACCCCCAAGGGGAAGAGGCAGAGGAAGCAGAGGCGCAAAGGCGCAAAACAACACGAACTCAGAAGGCAAAACAAACAAGACGTAAATAATGAAGCGAACGTGGAGAATGTGGCATCTATCATCATTTTAACAATGATCCCACTATCTGAAAATGAAAAAAGATCTTACAATTGGACTTTCCTACTATCCAACATCGGAATTTAATTATGTGACAACAAGAATAGATACTTTCAAATACACACGGATGCTTATATTGAAAAAACACTTTGCGTTGAATCAAAGTAAATCTAGAGCAACATCAATGAGTATTATACCTAGCATGCAGAAAGAATTAAGGACTCTGCAAGTAAGCGACATGGAACTCCTACTAGAGATGAGACAATTAGAATCTGCAACTAACATCAATGAAGCTGAAGAGGTGGAACCCAGATTAACTCAAGTTAATGAATTGGCGATAGAACAGGAGATCGATATTAGAGACAGCGAGACAACAAGTTTTAGACCGAGATCAAGGTTTGTCCCATTGTCTACAAGAGACTCCGTAGATGTCTTAACTGATCTAGTAGTAAATGACTTAAAAAAATCTTGAAAAATGCGTCAATGCAACGTATAAAGAGTGGACAAAGCAGCAGAAAGATTGTAAGGTTCTTATTAACAAATTGTCATCTAACAGTAATTGTATCGTTCGAAATGCGGAAAAAGGCGGAAATGTAGTCCTGTGGGACAGACATAGGTACTTAGATGAGGCATACAAGCAACTGAATAACCGGGGAAGTTATATTAAAATACCCGCAGAGACCATGACTGCCAGTTATCAAATATGCAATACACAAATACAGCATTGTTATGATGAATGTTTAATCATGCATGAAGAGCCGCTGTTTTTCAAGATTAATAGTCCTGTAGTACCAGTGTTTTATTTAATCCCAAAGGTACTCAAAGACCTTGATAACCCTCCAGGTCGGCCTATTATTTCGGCCCTAGGCAGTGCGTTGGAAAATACCTCTAAGTTTATTGATTCTTTTCTTTGTCCTCTGGTTAAAATGTTGCCATCTAACACACAAGACACAGGAGATTTCTTTAAAGGTATTTATGAATTACCGTGGGAACAAGACATGCTACTATTAACTACAGATGTTACTATGCTCTACACGAGCATTAGACACAAAGACGGTCTGAATGCAGTAAGGCATTTTTTAGGAAATAGACGCATATCATTGTGGACCCATACACAGATGTTAGTCTCCATGGTCGAAACCTGTCTAAAAAAGCCTTTTTTTCTCTTTAATGGAGAATTATTTCATCAAATCTGTGGTACTGCGATCGGCACATACTTCGCCCCCAGCTATTTAAATTTGCATATGGGCTGGTAGGAGGAGCAGGTGGTCTGGAAGCAATACCATGAAGAGTGGCATAACAATATCTTACACTGGAGCCGTTACATAGATGACTTGTTCATCGTGTGAAAGGGCACAGTAGAATCAGCCAAGCAATTCATAAAAAAACTCCAAGTGAATAATCTGAAACTAAAATTCACAAGTTCAATCAGTGATGAATCAGTAAATTTTCTTGCTTTACCAGTATATGTGAAAGATGATAAATTGCATACTAAGCTTTATCGTAAGCCTACAGCGGGGATCACGTTGCTCCACACAACAAGTTTCCACCCTAATAATCTTCTTACGGGTATACCTTATGGTGAATGTTTACGAACGATGCAGAATTGTAGTGAACCAGAAGTGTTAGCTAATGAACTTAAAAACCTACATTCCCGTTTTAAATCTAGAGGTCATCGACAAAGATGTTTTCAATCTGCGATACATAAAATCAAGAAAAAGACAAGAGAAGAAGTATTGTTCAAGAAAGGTAAAAACTAAAAAATGAACAGTGATGTGATTCCCAGAAATGAGTGCAGAATGATAACAACCTATAATAAACAACATGGACAAGTTAAAAACATTTTGCCCTAACATTGGCACTTGATCGTTAACTACCCTGTTTTGGGAAAATTAGTGTCAAGGTGACCGTTGATAACATTCCACAGGGCAAATTTATTTAAGCAGATGTTAGTAAGTAACATGGCATCAAAACCTGACACCTCCAGGGTAAATACAACGTAATTGCAATGCAAGGAAGCCTTCATAAAGTGTATGAAGTGTAAATTGTGCAAGCATGGTAAGAATACATCAGCATAATTGCTGGGGTTATCTAAAAAAGAAAGAAAAATAAAGGGACAGTGCAACTGTAATACCGAATTTACTATCTACGTGCTAGGATGTCCCTGTAATATTCAGTATGGGGGTAGCACAATTCTTCCGGTACACAAGAGAGTGCTGCAACACCTTGGAGCGAATAAAAATGGCGATGTCATATCCAGTGGGGCACCATTTTGAAAAGCACCATAATAAGAAGGAACAAGGTTTAAAATACTTTGTTATAGATTTCATTCTGCCTCATATTCGAGGAGGAGATAGAGAGAAGAAATTAAGAAGGTTAGAATCCTGTTACATATTAGAGCTAGTTACGAGGGCTCCGGCTGGGCTGAATATGGAAGAAGATTTATATACACATCTGTGAACTCTCTGGAAATCTAGCTAGCCATACAATTTAAATTAGACAATATAGCTCCTTCAGATTGTCTGTTTTTTAAATAATTGTAAGTTTTTTTAACACTTTTTTGGTTAGTTTTAAGCACAAGTTGACACAATGCAGAACTTACAGAATTGAACCGCATGATTATATGAAGCCATAATAGATCCCCTAGGCAAGATTGAGCATAGGTGTTACTGTACAGAGTAGAGTTGAATCTGAGATAATCCCCCTGGGGTAGAATTTCTGAATAGACCCGCCATTGGGAGGAATAAAAGTTAATGAAATCCTGGACTGGGATGTAGCTAATATGAATTGCTGATAGATGCATATATTGACTGGGTGGTTTAATGCCATAAAATATTTGGACAATGGAATGAGCTGAGTTATGCTACACAGCACGTAATGTATCATTAGAAATGGTTTCATGACAATAACGTGGAAAATGTTAATAATGTCTTAAAATGCGGTAGAATTTATTTCTCTGATGTTTCAAGGAAATGGTTTTAATTGGTTGCAGCAAAAGTTGAAATTTAAATATGCACTTGCAAATACCGCTGTAATTCTTTAAAAGACTACGAGTCTGTTTTCCATGGCATTGTGTTTCACGTTTAATACGTGACACGTCACATGCACAGCATTTAAAAAATGGATGATTTTGACAAAAACTTGATTGGTGAACAATCCTGCTGGTACAGGCGAAACGCGTCCGATCAGCCAACAAATAAAACCTTATAATTATCAAAACACGGCATTGTCAATCTTTTTTTGCAGAGGAGTGTAAATTTCATATATATATATATATATATATATATATATATATATATATATATATATATATATATATATATATATATATATATATATATATATATATATATATATATATATATATATATAAAGTGAAGGGGAGCAGATGTACAGTGAGCTTTTATACATATATATATATATATATATATATATATATATATATATATATATATATATATATATATATATATATATATATATATATATATATATATATATATATATATATATATATCACTTAAATAACCATAGGTTTCAGACATGTTATAGTTAGGGATTTGCATTCAAAAAACCTTAGAAATTCACTGAAAAACCATAGATTTTAGGGGTGTTATAGTTAGCTGGACATTTCACTCGTACAAAACCATTGAAATTCCTCCGTTATAGTTAGTTGTACTAACTATAACTCGCACGCCCGTAATCCACTGCTGATGATGTCCCATATTACATCATTCATGACATGGTCAGTGACATCACTGATGACATATCAAATGACATCGCTGATGACATCCTTTCACAACTGTGTAAACGCGTCCTGTCACCGTTCTAAGTTGAGAGATTAAGGGCCAGATGTAGGTAAATATTATTTACCAATTCTTAAATACCAAATTTTACCGATTCGGTATTTAAGAATAGGTAAATAGTATGTAGGTAAGTTTTCGGTAAATTTTACCGAATCTGTAAAATTCTGTATTTACTGATTCTGTAAATGGGGAACACATACAAGGGTGACAGGGTGGCACATTGACACCCTGTTGCATCCCTGAATAGTGCATGGGTGCACATGTGGCACACATACATGCCCTAAGGGCATGTATGTCTGCCACATTGCAGTGTTGTAAAAGTAAAGAATTGCTTTTTCAAAGGTTTTCTTTATTTACCACCAACTTGTAGTTGGTGGTAAATAACGAATACTTAACTGAGAAATGCACTCACTTGAGTGCCCTCTACATTACGGATTCAGTAATTTACTGAATCGGTATGTTAAGAAATTGGTAATTTACCGATTCCTTAAGTTACCGATTCGGTAAAATACTGAGTCCTACAAAAATGCCACCTACATTCGAAATGCCAAATACCGGTCGGTAACGGACGAAATTTGGTAATTTCGGCCGTTACCGACCGGTATTGGGCGACCTACATTTGGCCCCTAGTCCCCTTCAATCCTAAGGGTCCCTAAAGTCAAACCAGCCCACTGGGTACCTCCAGTAAGTGCCACAGCGCTGCGTTGCATAGAGGTGTAAAAAGGGGCATGGCCTCTGTACGCCTGTCTGCAACGCAGCTCCCTGGCGCATACTGGAGATACCTGCTGGGCTATTTGACCCTCAGGGACCCTCAGTATTGAAAGAGAATTAATTCCACAACTTAAAACGTGCCACGGGGCGCAGTTGCACAATGGTGAAGGAAGGGGGCGTGGCCTGAGGTGATATGTCTGCAAACACCACCTGTGGTGCATTTTAAGTTAGAGAATTAATTCCTCCTCAATCCTGTGTGTCCCTAGGGGCCAACTTGGCCACCAGGCACCTCCAGTATGCGCCAGGAAACTGTGTTGCAGAGCGGTGTTTAGAGGCCATGCCCCTTTTGACAACACTCTACTATGCAGCTCCGTGGCGCTTACTGGAGGTACCTGGTGGGCTAGTTGGCCCCCAGGGACCCTCAGTATTCAAGGGGAGTTAATCCCTCAACTTAAAACGCGCCACAGGGTTTGTTTGCACACATTTCACCTCAGGCCCCTCCTCTCCCTTCACCACTGTGCAAACGCGCCCCGTGGTGCATTTTAAGTTGGGGGATTAACTCCCCTTGAATACTGAGGGTCCCTGGGGTGCAACTAGCCCACCAGCTACCGCCAGTAAGCGCCACAGAGCTGCGTAGCAGAGAGGTGTAAAAAGGGGCGTGGCCTCAGATCACCTCTCTGCAAGGCAGCCCCCTGGTGAATACTGGAGGTTGCTAGTGGGCTAGTTGGCCCCCAGGGACCCCCAGTATTCAAGGGAAATTCTTTCCCCCTCTGCAAACGTGCCAGGGGGCATGTTTGCAGAGTGATGTTGGTAGGGGGTGAGGCCTCCGGCGCAATGCCAGTCTTTTTCTTCTTTTTTAGGTTTAAGAAGAGGACTGTGTGGCCCCCCTTCTTTTCTACTATTTTGGACCTGCAGACCCCACCCCCCAGGGCCTGTCCCCTAATTATTTTTTTTATTAAAATACTGGAAGGGGCAGTGCATTGATTTTCCACACGGGGATCAGCTATAGCCATAGCAAACTACAATGTCCCGGGGTAGGCACCCCGGGACACTGCAGGAGCCAGCCCTGGGGGGTGGCGGTCCCCAGGGCCATCGATGGCTCCAGAAGGGGGGCCGCGTGGCCCCCCTCTCACCTTCTGCAAAGCCCGGGGGAGGTGGCGGTCCCCGGGGCGTGTGTGGGGGCTTGAGCCCCCCCCACACAGGGTACAAATATTTCTAAAATAAAGCCCGGGGGTGGCAGTTGCCAGGTGGTCCTTGGGGGCCAACAAGCCCTCTGGTTACCTCCAGTAGGTCCCACACAGCGGAATTGCTAAGATTTCTTTGGAAGCCACACCCCCTTTCTCCACCACTGTCCTGGTTGAGGGATGAGATCCTCTTGGATGCTGAGGGTTTTTGGGGGCCCAGAAGCCCTCCTGTTACCTCCAAGTCAGAGGCCCTACCCCTTTTCTCTACCACTCTGTAAACGTGACTACTAGTTAAAAACATAAAAATTCACTTAAAAAAACAAAGGTTAAAGGGACGTTAATGTTAGGAAGTAGAATTTGAAAAACCTTAGAAATTCTCTTAAGAAACCAACGCTTACACCATTGAAATATTTTTGAAATAGAATTAAAAACTTTGAAATTCACTGAAAAATTCAAAGGTTACTGGGCTGTTATAGTTAGGCTCTGATTTTACTCATAAAAAAACAGTAGAATCAAGCAATTATAGTTACCCGCACTAACTATGACTTACACCCCCACAATGCCCTGCTTATGACCTCACATATTACATCATTCATGACTTGGTCAGTGAAATCACTCCTGACATCTCAAATGACATCACTGATGATATCTTTGATGCATCATCCACAGAACCACTCACACACCCTCTCACATGCCCATATAACATCTCGTATGCCCACTTACACACCCACACAAACACTCACATACCTATTCACAGATCCATACCAGTACCCACATACCTGCTCACTCCTCCATAGAGCTACTCACTCACACTCACACTCACTCCCTCACTCATACAGCCACTCACACAACCATTCACTAACCCACACAGCTATTCATACAACCAGTAACTCGCCGGTACAGCCACTCACACAGCCACACACTCAGCCATACAGCTACTCACACACCCACTTATTCACCTACACAGTCACTCACTCACTCACCCATCCAGCCTCTCAGCATAGCCACCCACTCACCCATACAAGCACTCACTCACTCATGCACCCACACAATCACTTACGTACACATTGATACATCCATACAAGCACTCACACATCTGCTCACTCACCCATAAAGACATTCACACAGACACTCACTCTCCAATACAGCAACTCATACACCAACTCACTTAATCAAACACCCACTCAAACAGCCACTCACTCACCCATACAGTCCCTCACTCACCAATACAGTCCCTTACACACCCAATCACTCACTCATACAGCAATTCAGACACCCACTCGCTCATCCATACAATCAGTACACTCCCAGTTACCTACCCATAGTGCCACTCACACCACCACTCTCAACCACTCACTCACCAATACAGCCACTCAGACAGCATCTCACTTACCCACACAGCTACTCACACATCCACTTATACACCCTATACAGCCTCTCTCGCCCATACACACAAGGATACATACAGTCACACAGCCATTCACATAACATATGTTAGAAGTAGTATCACTCAGTAGTAGTGCACCTCATATACTAATTTTAATTTTTGTAGTAGGTTTGTATAAATCTTTAAAACCCATAAACTCTTACAAAACACACTCAATGGATGATGTCATCAGTTATGTCATTTGAGATGTCATCAGTGATGTCCTCAATGATTTCACTGACCATGCCATGAGTGATGTAGTATGTGTGATCATAAGCAGTGCATTGTGGTGGCATTAGTTATAGCTAGCTCAGTTAACTATAACTGCTGAATTTCATTGGTTTTGTATGAGTGAAATCTGAGCCTAACTATAATGCCCCAGCAACCTTTGTTTTTTTAGTGAATTTCTAAGGTTTTTTAAATTATATTTCCTAACTATAACGGCCCTGAAACCCTGAAAAAATCCAGAGGTTACAGGGACGTTATAATTAGGCTCAGGTTTCACTAGTACAAAACCAGTGAAATATATTCACTGAAAAAATCCAAAGATTTCAGGGTTGTTTTAGTTAGTTAGAGCCTAATTTTCACTAGGCCTCCAGGTTCTATGGTATTTTCGTTTTTTGCCACCTCTGTCTGTATTTCTCCATATTTATTTTTTGCTAATTTTATCTGTATTTATCCATATTTATTTTTGGGATTTGTGAAACAATTAAGCTGAAATTAGTATATTTTCACATTTATTTAACCAATAAATATGCACTTTTGCTTGAATGTTTGTAATGTTTGTTTTCAGTGCTGTGAACACCCGCAGAATATAAATCAATGCACTTATATAAAAATATGCAAATTTCAGTATCAACCTTGTTTATATCTACTGCTGTTAAAGCCTCTTACTAAATGTCCTTTCTTTTTTCACTCCCTTATCTATTAATTCAGACATCTATTGGCCTGGCAGGCATGGCATACAATATTTAAAATTACTCAAAAGCAACCCAATTTCCATTTTTATCCACATTTAAAAATAAATACAGACAAGAAAATTAATGTTTTCTGTCTGTATTTATCTGTACAAATCAGTAAAAACGGAAAACATGAAGCCTTAGTTAAAACGTCCCTGTAACCTTTGTTTTTTTCAGTGAATTTTTATGTTTTTTTTAATTCCATTTCCTAACTATAACGTCCCTGTAACCTTTAGTTTTTAAGTGAATTTCTAAGGTTTTGTAAATGTTAGTTCTTAAGTATAACGTCCTTGTAACCTTTGTTTTTTCTGTGAATTTTAATGTTTTTTAGTAGCAATGGCATTTGTTGAGTTGTGGAGAAAGGGGGCATAGCTTCGGAAGATCTCTTAGCAAATCCCGCTATGTTGGACTTACTGGAGGTAACAGGAGGGGTAATTGGCCCCCAAGGACGTCATGGGAGTCCAACTACCCCTCCTATTTCCTCCAGTAAGTCCCACACAGCAGGTTTGCTGAGAGGTTGTCAAAGGCCACACCCACTTTCTCCATCACTCTGCAAACGTGCCTTCTGGAGCACTACTAGTAGGGGGAGGAAGCCCCCTTGGCTATTGAGGGTCCTTGGGGGCCAACTACCCCTCCTGTTACCTCCAGTAAGTCCCCCATAGCTGAAATGCTGAGAGGTTGTCAGAGACCACGCCCCCTTTCACCACCGCTCTCCAAGCACATCTCCTGGCACACTACTGGTTGGAAAAAGAAATCCACTTTAGTCCTGAAGCCCTCAGAAGTCAAGTGGAATTCATTCCCCAAGCAGCAGTGTGCCAGGAGGTGTGTTTGCAGAGTAATGGAGAAAGGAGGCATGGACTCTAACTCCTCTCAGCAATCCCACTGCCTGGAACTTACTGGAGGTAACAGAAGTAACAGAAGGGATTCCTGGACCCCAAGGACTGGAATCTCCAGCTTGGGCTGTACTCTCCGCACCCAGGACATGCTCTCCAGCTTGGGCCGTACTCTGGAACTTGGGCTGGATGAAGTGTAATCAATGGGCCAGAATGAAACTTTTACAAAATGGAACATTAGGAATGTGTGATAAATGGTAGAGGAGGACATGAAAATCAGTTTGGGCAGGGAAAATGGTGTAACCGGAAATTACATCATATCCCAGAAAAGTTTTCTTCTTTGCATCATGGTACATGCAGTCCACAAATTGCGCTTCCCTCAGTGTTGACTGCAGTCAGTGCAGACTTCAGATGTAAAGATACGGCTCATAAATAACCTCTGTGACTACCAAAAGTGGTAAAGTTAGGCTTTTGTCTCAGATTGCCTTTGTGAATCTGGCCCACAATTTATAGGGAAGGGAGACCAAGCGGTCCTCATCTCTGGCTGATATTGGCCCCGGGGACCCCATCCCCCACGGCCTGGATTTTTTTTCATTTGTTAAAGTAATGGGAGGGAGGCTGAACGGCACCCCTCTGGGCTGATTTCAGTCATGGCTCCCCCATCGGTCATGGCTCCCCCATCCCCAAGGGACCAGCATGTAGTGAGGGTGCCCTGGTCCCACCCAGGGCACCTACTGCCTTTGATGGGGATCACAGGGGGAACCTGAAGGCCCTCGCAGTCCCTGACGGCTTCCTATATCCTGTGAGAGCCGGAAATGCTGACATGCAGTTCCCTGTGTGTAAAAGTAAATTGTGCTCCGCTTAGGGCAAGCAACAGCCAAATGCTCTTGCTTGCTCAAAGCGTAGCACTGTTTGCTATGGCACGGCGGGAGCGGTGCTTCTACCATTCCAGAGCAAACTGCAATGTCCCGGGGTGGGCACCCTGGGACATTGCTGGAGCTGGCCTTGAGGGATGGTGGTCTGCAGGTCCATCTAGGGCTCCACAAGTGGGACTGCAAAGCCCCCTCCTTTGGTCAGATTTGCCTCGGGAGGTGGTGGTCCCCAGGCATCCGCAATCGATCCCCTGCATATATATAATTTGTGTCCCGGGATGTGGTGGTCCGCAGGGTTGTGGGCCACTTGCATCTCTGTTAATTATTGCCCCTGGGAGGTGGGGGTCCCCAAGACTGCAGGGGGGCCATACGGGTCGTCACCTGATTCATTTTATTCAATAGCTCAGGAGATATGGGGATCCCCTGGGCTGTGGGGGCCGTATGGGCTTTCCCTGCATTCATTTTGTTAAATACCTCCAAGGAGGTGGTGGTCCCCAGGGCTGCGGGGTAGGGCATGTGGGCCTCCCCGCATTTATTTTATTCAATAAACTCAGCAAGGTAGCCGTCACCTGGGCTGCGGGGTGCTATGCTGGCCCCCTGCATCACATTAGATATGTGTGCCCTGGGGAGATGGCAGTTCCCAGGGCACCACATGGGCACCCATGCATTACTATAAGAACTGCTTCTGGGACCTGGCCCACACGAGGGCTAATTACTAACGTAGGACAACAGCACATGCTTCGTTTAAAAAAAAAAAATATTCGATGGAACTTGCAGATCCAGTGCCACTCCTGATGAGATTATTTATAAAAATGGCTTTTTTGCCCCTGTGGAGGTGGTATTTCTACCCTGCCCCTTTTTCTTTATTTTTAATGTTTTTTCCTGTGACTTGATTCAAAAGAGTCACAAGATGGTTGCCAACACTTCCTGATGTGACGTGTTGACAGCCAATCAGATCTCAGCCCGAGGTTCTCAGTGGGGCCGCGGATCCTTCACATCCCCAGTTGTATATCTGAAAAACCTATAAATAACTCTGCAACTACTCAACAGATTTGACTTCATTGGACCAGCATCTACTTTCCTGCCAAACTTGGTGTAATTCGTTCAGTAGTTCTTGCTGTAGCCGTGTCTAAAGATCCTACGGGAATTAACATGGGGAAAACGCGCTATTAAGCACCCCCGGGTTCTCGACCCCCCCCCCCCACTTAACGGACCACCCCAAAACTTTCAAGATGGCAGCTGAAGTGAGCTTTATTGGCAAATGATAAATGCTCTTCCTATGGAAACTAGGTGCTTACTATATCTACCTACACACACACACACACACGCACACACACACGCTCACACACACACACACACACACATATATATATCTCAGAGTTGAAAACGCTGCACTTCAGGAATTTATTGATCAAAAACCTTTTATATCTCCAGAACCATTGATATTGATGAGATTATTTGACAGTTAAGTTAGAGTTCCCTGGTAACACATCCTCTATGTAATGAAAGATCCTAATGACCAGCTACTTCTAATCCCACTTGCGCAATTGTAATTGCATGGCTAACACTAATATGGAGCAATTTAGCAAATGCATTACCTAAAGCCTCCTGGTCATTGCTTTGTATACTTACTTGAACCAGTGTGCCGTAGAGTAATGGCCGATGGCCAAAACACACTTTCACTAAATCGTTGTCGTTCACCTTCCATTTTTTTCCTTCAAGGGTCCCCATTTCACTTTATATTCAACGTTGTATCTACCCCTCCTTTTCATTCAATACCTACATCTTTTAACAGGAGAAGCATAATTGGGGGTAGGGAGGTGAGGTATGGTTATTTCCTCTGATAGCCATAAATGCACTGCGTCCACCATGGTCGTCGCGGGCACCGTTTCCACGTGAAGGCTCTGAAGAAAGATTACCATTTTGCAGCCTGACTCCCATCCACTCAGCTAAAATTACTATTGATTGCCCAGCAGAAATATTTGCGCTGTGAGGCTGGGAGCTATGCTGTTGAACTGTATTAACATAATGTTAGCGTAGCTACGGGTGTTTAGCGGCATGCAATCAGAAATGAAATGAACGTTGATTATAGATTGAGATTAATGTTCCCATATTCATAGGAGCAGGAGGAAGGGAGCCATTTCCTCCCAAGTGCAGATCAATGGCTGGCCCATTCAATTATACAGCTGTAATAATTGCATTACACTTAAATACTTCTTCATAGCGGATGCTGTTCCCCTTTGTTTTCGTGTCAGAGAGCTTTTGTCGGGGGTAGCCGAAGAGATGAAGATGCCTGAGGCCAGCAAAAGACGCTTTAATCACTGACGCAGCGCTGAGAGCGTTGCCAAAGACGTCTCTTCTTTCCCGCCCTCCCGGGCCCGCCCCCTCCCCCACCCAGCCGCTCCTCGGCCATCACTTCACAGTGAGCCAGTGGAAGTGGGGTTTGATAGGCGCTTGAGGCTAAGCAGTAGGTGAGGCCTGCCTGCATTTCCTCGTTCCCACCCACTGCGCTTGCAGGTTACATTTATGGTTTTAATAAATGATTGGTTTTTTTTTTTAGCCCTGAGGCAGAGCTGGAGAAGCCTGCCAGTGCTACTAACAATGCTGGCGCATTTACGTTTGGATACCTCCAGGGCCAATGCCCCAAGAGCAGCAGGTAAACACGCCTCCTGATTGGACGGACAAATCAGAACAGAGAAGGTGATGAGCAGATGAAGTTTCTGTTTGAATGTGCGAGCCAACATGTTAAGGAATGGGTGAGACTTTTGATAAGATGTGTCTATCAATAGACAATTAGATTTGCCTGTGGCCAATATATTAATCAGAGAAATTAGGAGAGTGAGGAAATACTTCTAGGATGGCTCTGTAAATCAAGGCTTGATGCTGACAAGTCTTCTGATCTGCAGCTCACATGTTTGACTCCACTGATAGAGATTGGTGAAAATAATTCCATTACAATTGATAGTAGTGACACCAGTTACTAGCAACATCTAGAAACAGAAGTGTGGTGCGAAGGGGTTTATAAGAACAAATTATTACTGGGATTATATGACGTTCATTTAATCCTAATATGCTTGTTACAAACCAAGAGGGCCAATTGCTTTCAACAGGTCAGTTAACGTTTCAAAGATCTAATGCTTTAATGTGGTCTCTGCTAGTAGATCATAACGAGAGTTGGGGATTTTATGTTCTTGAAACAATACAGAAATGGCTGAAGGTTCTTGTCGCCATTGTCCTACTATACCAAGCAGCACCTTGGTAACAGAAATCGGGTGGTGGCTTCGGATACCTCACACATTTTAACATTTACTGTCTTGACTATTTCACTTCTTTATGTGTTTAATAATCTTTAGTACTTTTTCACAGTCGTTCGTGCTTTAATGTAAGATGGCTCTTCTTGAAACATAGAAACCACCAAGGCAAGAGGATTTCCTTGTAAGTAGATATCTAATAATATGAAAATATTTGCAGACAGAGACGTCTGTGAAACACCCACACTGTCATTGATCTATCACTTTAGAGTCACAAGTGGCTAGAGGTGACAGAGCAAGTGCTAATAGAGTGTGTATGGTTTACCATCCTAGAAAAGCTTGTGGAAGAGACAATGAAAGCCTGTTACCGGTGTCAAGACATCAGTAGCATTGTCAGTCCAACCCCACAGCAAATATCCCCTCTCG
This sequence comes from Lissotriton helveticus, assembly GCF_964261635.1. Lineage (NCBI taxonomy): Eukaryota > Metazoa > Chordata > Amphibia > Caudata > Salamandridae > Lissotriton > Lissotriton helveticus. Next base: position 343,559,039 of record NC_136068.1, on the reverse strand, counting down.
GAGAGGGTGTAGGGTGAAATGCTGCCACTCATGCCTTTCGACCATTGAAATCCGGCAAGTGCATACTTGTCTTAATTGACGAATACTCAAAATTCCCACTAGTGAATAACCGTCCTTAACTGATGCAAAATAGTTATTGCAGCCCTTGTCGAACTGTTTGAAAGATAGGGTATCTTAGAAGGTGTAAAAACGGATAATGCCACCCTTTCAACAGTTACGATTTAGCCATGTTTGCGATGTATTTGAACTTCTAGCCCTTAAAGATCATAACTTTGCAGCAACAGGGAAACGGAATGGTCAAGCTAGTCATGTCAACCATATAGAAATCTCTTTAACAAGATGTTGTGTATGACATTTCCCCTCCAGATGCCCAAACCTATACTCAAAGCTTACCAGAATACCCCACAGAGCACCACAGTTCAATGACCATCAGCACTCATTTTTTGATGGAGGGTCCCAGAGGAGTATCAAGCTGGACTACTCGGACGTCTCAGAAGCAAACTAAAGATGAAGCTGTGTGCATAAAAACAAATAAACCTAGTAGAAGATGAAGAAATATACCGATTTGGAAAGACAAGTGGGTCCATCTAACATCAAAGAATACAACAGGGTGCTAGAAAGATAACTATAGGTCAAGAAGATGGACGCCCGGTATGCCGAAGAACCATTGCAAGTAGTAGCTCAAAAAGGATTGATTGTAACAATGTGTGGGAGGAATGATGAATAACCTGGAATGTCTCCCATCACAAGACATACCATCAGCTCACAAGGCAAAACCTGCTGATGAGAACACCAGGCAAGTCTCCCAAGTAGGAGAGACTGAGCCACCAAGACAATCCCAGTGGATGTCCAAGGGAGCTTTGAGACTGATTGAGGAATTGCAAAGAATGTAGTAAAAGAGGAAAATATGCTAGACTTTGTTTTTTTCTGTCATTTCCTATTCATTTATCATTTGTTTGTTTCCTTCCTTCCCCTCCGTTCCTTCCCTTCACTTCCCCCTTTTTCCCTCTCTTTCCCTCTCCTCCTCTCCCATGCCCTCTCCCCTTCCCTTCCTCCCTTCCCCTCCCCTCCCCTCCCATCTCCTCTCCCCCTCCCTTCCCTTCCCCTCTTCTCCCCTCCCCTTTCCCCTTCCCTTCCCCCTCTTTCAAACTCCTCCTCCACCTGGCCCTTCCCTTCCATTCCATTCCTTCCCTCCCCTCCACCTTCCCTTCCCGTCCCTTCCCTTCCTTTCCCCCTCTTTCCCTCCCCTTCTCCTCTCCTCCCCACCCCTCCCCTTCCATTTCTTTCTTCGTGTTTGAGGCCGGTGCAGTGGGGCGAGATGCAAAGGGTGGTATGAGAGGATCAGCAGGCAATTAAGTGAAAAATAGGTTGGTCATTGGTCCAGCCAGTAACAGGCAACACTTTCAGGGACCAAAAAATGATCAGCAGTAGGGGCAAGAATAATGGTGTATTGGGGGTTACAGGAAGAGGGTACAGTGCCTTCATAGCATGGATCGCACCTGAGCTGCCTGAGAGAGGAGAAGAAATACAGTTCCATGTCCATCAAGATGCAATCATATGCAACAAAAGGGTTTTTACAGGGATGCATTTCAGGCCATGTGGAGTGACAGAGCAACTAAGATACAAGTTTGATATTCAGTGGTAAGCAACTTAAAAACAAAAGCTCTTAGCCACTGGCAGGCACATCACAAAGAAATAGCTAAATTGGTGCAGGGTGGAGAACAGCCATGGCCCGTGCAGGTAAGAGCGGTGGGGCAGAGTGGGGGAGATTTTGACAGATGACGAAAAGGGAAAAATAAATATTTATTTAATTTTCCTTCGTGGTAGTCTTTTGAATTCCCCTCCCCCAACCCGGCCCCACTGCTCTGGTGGAGAAGCCTATTTGCCAGACTGTGATAAGCCATTTTAGGTTGATTTTAAAGATCTGGAGAAAAAAGGCAGTTCTTATTTAAGCAGGAAGATTGTTTCACAGCTTGAGATCATTAACAGATTGTAAGCTAGTCGATCTTTTTTTAGATCATCCTGTTTTGGCATGGTACAATATGGAGGAGGAGGATAGCTTCTCCAGACTGTGCAGGGGTCTGGGGAAAGACTTTGTTAGCCCGTGGCTGCTGATTAGTTCTTCTTGACTACTCACCTTTGGTAGATGGTAGGATTGAAGGATGGGATTGCAGTCTCTGTTGTTCAAGATAAAGAAGCTTGTTTATCAAGCCTGCCCTTTTGTCTGTCTGTGATGACTGCTTCAGAAAGGCTAACGTCAACCAGATGAAGAAACCTCACACTTTGTTGTATCATGTGGTGGATGGTCCAGTTTGAAGACAAACTCAGTGCTACCTGCCATGAGAAACATCACATTACACAAAGGCTGTGTCAGGAAAACAACATGAGAAGGACATTTGAAAGAGGACCACCCCAAACCGATTCCAAAGTTCGACACAGGAGATCCACACCCCTTTTCTAGAATCCACACCACCCAACTTCATTCCAGTTTGAAGTTCTTCACAACCTATGAAGAGAGTACCCCACTAGGTACTCACATCACAGCTGTGTGACCAGGGCTGATGTCTGCTTGACAGACAGTCTCCCAGAGGTGGGGAGACAAAACCTCAAGTCATCACTTTCTGCTGCAGGAGCTGAGGGTCTCCCTAGTGCCTAGAGGCTTGCCTGCCTGCTGAGAAAGGGAAGGAGGGTGCCTGACCCTGCATGAGTAGAAACTGTTCAGGAGAAGCCAAGCATGTACCTGGTCTGAGGAACACCCAGGAACGTGTACTGTCTTAGAGTGAAGCCAGGAGTGATCCACACTATAGATGATGCCCCTTCTCTCCACAGGTTCTGGCTGAGCTGTGAAAGTCTCTATGGTTCCACCGATTGGCTTTGTCACACTACATTTGCCTCATTGTGCACTGCTACAAGGTACCTATGGGTGTAGTCAGGGTGGCAACTGCTTCATGGTACTCATTGGACCCAGACAGAGCCACATTTGCGATGGAAAACATCCTCACAATGGTGCCAAGGCCCACTAGCCAAAACCAGATCAACCTGGTTGACTTATCTCTGAATGGATGCAGGCAGCATGGTTACATCAGCGGCTGTCATTGAACTACATGATTATCACAGGACCCTGCCAGTTATGGGTTGTGCTCCACCGAGTGCATGCTAGAAGAGTATGAAGGGCTAAATGATTGAATTCCTACCTGCTACACCACCAGGGGTAAGAAGTTGATGAAACAAGTGAATTGGTTGCACATTTGACTTGAGAACCAACAATTGTATCTGAGCCTTATTCATACTTCTCCCTTGGTTGCCGGGGGATACGTTCACTGAAGGTCACCTGTGTAGGAGGGATCATTGAGGGCGTAAGGGGTGTAGTGCCCACAAGAGAGTCATCACCAGGATCACAGCCCTGTACACTAGATTGAATGGTGTGTAATTGAGTACTGCTGTGAAATGAACATGTGCTTTCTTTTTTAAAAGACATTCCCTGGCCTGGACACTGAAGGTGTTGTGTCTGTTGTTGTTGAGTACTGAGCTCATGTCCTCCACACTACCTCCCGGAGAAGCTTGTGAATGCTTTCAGTCACTATCCTGAGATTCAAGAGTGAAAGGGGTTGTACATGCCCAGTTCAAGAGTCACAGTAAGACAGACACGGGACACCAGTGGCAAATATATCCAACGACAACATTTCAGGCCCAGTTGCCTCTATCTGCCATGTGGCCCCCTGAAAGGGGTCTGATACTGATCAACAAGTGAAGAAGGTATTTTGAGGGTAGCTGTCTTCATTTCTCTTAGGGTCTTAATTTGTAAAAGGGAGAGTCTCCTCAGTACTTTCATTTCACCTGGTAACTGAAGTTTAGGCAGAGGTATAGCAGGTATTGTGGTGTACAGACTTATAAATGATATAATTGTAAGCAAATCCCTAGGCAGTCATACGGTTAAATTTTGCAATTTTTTGTCACATTGAAATCATGCTGTATTATATTGAAGAATTAATTAATGTTTTTTTAAAAACAAGTTAAATAAAATATTGATATGTTTTAATATAGTTGAACTGCATCCCCACTGAGTTCTGAATACCATGTCGTTGTTTGTTGGTATGATGAGTTGTTAAATTAATATAACCGTATGACTGACTAGGGATTTGCTTACAATTATAGTATTGCCCTTCCCTAGGAGTTCTAGAGCCATTGCAGGGGGGTCCTTGATATTTGCATTGCAGACTTATAATTGATGCATTCCGTTATGTACAAATTTCAAGATTTCAGTGATAGAGTTTTAGAGCTTCCATCACAGAAGAGATTCTATCAAATGTCCTGCTATTGGTGAGAATCTTAGCTGTGGAGTGAAGAACAGGTGACTGTAGGAAATACATCATCAGGCGAATACGCTTTCCAGGCAGAACTATCAAAGGCTTGGTTTAGCAAAGGATGGTAAAAGAATGCCACGCTATCACACCTGCCATAGATGGTGGGCATATTGCTGTTAGACACTCCTCTATAGACTCCCACGACTCTGCCTAGGTCTTGATTTCACTCCAGCAGACATGATGGCAAATCACTGTGTCTGACTGAGTTAAAACAATAAAATAATAATGCCATGGAAAGGGTGGCAGACCTTCAGGGAAAAGTATGCTTTGTGTGGCCTAACAGGCTGGTTATACAGCCCCCAGCATGTTACAGAGAATAGTATGTTGATATTGAATAAGTACCCCCACTTTAGAAGGCATCCAATGCCCACTTGTTTTCCTTCAGCATTGACTGACATTGATCACTTTACTTCAATGAGTTTCTCCCTAAATGTGGCTTCTTCCAGGATACATACAGGCACTTGGCCAGAGAAACGCCCTTAGCAGACACCCTTAAGTATGGCTGATTTTCAACTACCACCTTGGCAGAGGTAGTTTTTGTCTAGCTGCAGGATAACAGCTGTGTGATTGAATGGTGATGCACCAAACACCAATTGCATTAGAAGTTTGACACTTCCATTGGGCCGGAGGTGTTTCACAGTTTATTGTATAACTTTTTCTGCTAAATGTACCTCTCCACATCCTTTCCAACACTGTGCAGTGCTGTTACTGCTTTCAGCGTACAATATTCCTTGTTCAAAATGACAAATATCACTGATGCGCAGGGAACTTTCTTGTATGACGGTCCATGTTGCCCTGCTCTAAACAGGGCGGGAAGTCCATCACTGTGACCTGGCGGATCAGTGGAGGATAGCTGACAGGTCCAAGGTATCGACTGGTGAAGCTGAACGATGCTCCAATCACTGATACTGAATGGTTACTACACTTCTAAATGGAGTATGAGAACCATGCGTTTGCAGGGTTGGAGGACAGCCAATTCATTGTGGTGCCACTCGGAAGACTAAATTACCCCATCAATTGAATTTCTATGTCCCTGTAGAGCCTAATAAACTGGCAATTGAATCTTACAGGTACAAACAGGAACAATGTGCAATGGATGACCAAAAGCTGTGAAAAGGGAACGCGATTATCGAATATGTTACCATGTTCAATTTTATTATGTTTGTGCTAATTTGCATTCCGGTGTTATTTAGCAACAAAACAGTGCATGAGATGAGAGCAATCCATATTTTGCATAATTTACCATATACAGCAGGAAGGGAAACCAACCGTCAGCTCGCTACAGTTCATGACAAATGTGATGAGAAATATCCCACGCAAACCTAACCGAGATACTGAAACCTTGTCAGCCATCATCGCCCGAACGCCTTAAAAATGCTTTTAAATAGCTTCTTCATATACATTAGCCCAAACCAAAAATAAAATAGCATCAACCAAGGCACTTCAATTAAAGTGCCCTAAAAAAATCCATGCACCTATTTTATACCATCAACACATTGACCACTACTCTTCTATGTCATATTTGGGATGTAGGTAAGTCTCGCTCAACTAGTCCCTGCTGCCAATTCACCTACTGCACTAATGACAGCTACATCCATGGAAAATGTTGAGGAAGACTAGGTTCCATTAAAATCAATGTAATCTGTAAGCAATTGGAGAATTACAGATTCAATGGGTTATCCATGTCACACTCCAGAACATTATGGCTACCTCATATTTAGAAGGGAATTTGTATCCATTGTATATACTAATATATATCTTTCACTACTAAAGCAGGTCTTTGTGTTCTTAAACTGTAATTTTATTTGTGTTTTCTATAATTTTTGTAGAAGGTTTTTTATCTGACGGCTATTGTGCTATGTTTGAGCGATAATGGTGTTTTATCATGTACTTTAAGGTCATATTTTGACCAAATAAAGAAGTTGAAGGATTATGGGAATCTGTAGCAGGACTAAAATGATTTTATTGTGACCACAGAGCTTTATATAATTCAAACTCTGTGACGTTTATTGATACAAATAAAGCAACTGGCTGCAAACAACGTACAACAGCAGAGCTAACTATAGAATTACAAAAAAAGCACATGTGATTGACAAAAAGGAATTGAGCAGGTTGCGACCCTGCAAATGGCCCCATACACATCCCCTTACATTTGACCCAAAAGTAAGGCATGTCCCTAGTGGAATGCTCCTGACCACACTTAGAAAGATTTCGGCTCTTTGTCATATGAGTGTGATGTGGTTAATCAGATCCATTTACTCACAGGGTTAAGTGAGGGTTTAATACTCTTGGCTTGATATAAATTATAAAAAAAGAGAATTAAGGGGCCCATTATGATGGCGTAACGAGAAATACCCCCCGCCATATTAGGATGGCGGTGGGTATCGCGGCGGACGCAAAGTCCCTCTTCCGCTTTTCCGCAGGTCCGGGCAGAGCTGGACCATTAATATGGTGGCGGTGCCTAGCAGGCACCACCAGCCATAATATGATGCGGGTGGTAAAGGCCTTTCCATGGTGGCGATGCCGCCATGGAAAGGCTGGAGGGGATTGGATTTGGTAGGCCGTTGTGGGCCCCCTGGGACGTGGGGAGTGAGGGGGTGCACTTGGGAGGTACCCATTGTACCCCCTGCAGTTCCCTGCACCAAGTTGCAGGCACCACGTGGTGCCTACCACGTGGTGCAGGGAAATGCTGTGCATGTCCTTTTACCATTGCGGACGGTGCTGCAGCAAGCAGCACTGTCCGCAATGATAAAGAATTGGCTTTGTGGGGCTGTTGCGGGCCCCCTGGGTGGTGGGGAGAGAGGGGGTGCACTTGAGAGGTACCCATTGTAACCCCTGCAGTTCCCTGCACCAAGTTGCAGGCACCACGTGGGCACCACGTGGTGCAGGGAAATGCTGTGCATGCCCTTTTACCATTGTGGATGGTGCTGCAGCAAGCAGCACTGTCCGCAATGGTAAAAGGCCAGGATGCAGCCGCCAGTATGGTGGGGGCATCCTAATCGGGCCAGTGGGACCGCCGCACATCTGGCGGTCGGTCCCATCACCGTTATGGTGGCGGGCGGACACCATCATAATGAGCTCCTAAGTTGTTAGATGATCCTAGTAAAGTGAAATGAAAATAGACACAGTTCATCCGCATCCAGTAAAAGAAGCAATAACCTACTAGTCTAGGAGTGCACAGGAGATAAAGAAGATAAAGAAGGCAATGTTCTGGTTAAATTCGAAATTATAGAGAATTTTAGGTTCAAAGGTAAGGGACATCAGAAAACCAGGCCCTTCGGCACAAACCATAAAATGGATGTTACAGAGCAGTACAGATATTTCCTTATTTCTCCTAATAGATATATCCATCAGTAAAAATCACCTTGGCTGATAACATTGTTACAGGGACTTTCCCCTATGCTTAATGGGAGGGATCAGCCTGGTCCTCAAATCTAGGAAGATTTAAAGTGGGAATGGGGTTCAGAAACTCATATTGATGCAATTCAACGGACATGAGCAGCCACAGTACCACACTAAATATGAGAAATCACAGAGCAGTATTCCTTAAATACTCGTACAACAGCCAACTGATACATGAGTTTTGATTTTGAGAGCCACATTACAGCCCACTTCCTCAGAAATGGAAGCATTTGTAGAGGACCAGCAATTGTTGTGGAGACTTGGGGCCCAATTTATATGTTGGCGGACAGGGTTCTCTGTCGCAGCAGTGACAGTGTACCCTTTCTACCAAGCTGAAGGTCCACCATTTAGAGGCGGGTGGACAATCAGTATGTCTCCACAGTCTCCATACACCTCCAATAGCTGCACAGAGAAAGGGCCGTTCGAGGTTTTACTATTTGTCAGCACACCCTATTTAGAGGTGGCAGACAAATGGGCAGTTTAACTTGTCCATCACTACTAGGTACAACCTAGCAGTATAGAGCAGTGATAACTGTTCAAAGACCGCCATGCAATGAAAGAAAACTCCCACGGAGAGGGGGTCATTATCTTTATTTTCCAAAAGAAAATCTTGCGTTAAAATTTTCTTTTTGAGATACTAAAAAACGTTAAACGTTTGCTGCGCGGCTCAATTATGTATTCTTCCGAGTCTAAATACAAGAGATGTCTGTTGGGCTGGCGGCCACTCCCTCAGTTGCCCTGGTGGAGTAAATGCCCATCGGGCCAACCTCCAAATTAGGCCTTAATCACACAAGGAAGTAAATTAATTTCAGTCTCTTGGGTATGACTTTCTTGTCACCCATCCCTTCGAAGCTGAGAAATTCCCATGGCAGGTCAGTGTGCTCAATATCCTTGGAGATTGTAATTAGGAGCAGGCCACTGAAGCATAATTTAGGGATAGATGTCATTCTGGTGAGTAAAAACAAATGTTGATGGAAACAAGATCTCTTGCTCCACCTGGATGAAATTATGAACATGGGCCATCCATTCAGATCTTTTGGGAAACTCTTTCAGAGAGTCGAAAAGGAGAAATATGAATAAAAGTAATTTTATCTGCTCAACAAAGTGGATGATGTACCCTACTCCACCATGCCAAGCCCTTGGGCACTGCACTCAGGAGTGGGCTAAAACATGTTACAATGAGGTTTTGGTGTGCTGTGATCGAGAGGTCAATGAACAACCAAGAGTTTTGGTGAGCAGGAGACCCTGGTAGACTGAGACAATTTCGATGTGAGGCTTTAGCTTCCTCATCTTGGTATACTGTAAAAAATACCATTGTATTGAATAGTGGTCTTTGGAAGGGAAAGCACAAGCAGAGGAATAGACTTACCCTTTCATGTTCATCTGCAAAAAAACTTCCTGAGAAAAAGGAGGACAAATAGCGTAATTCACAACACAATTTTTACACAAATTTGCTTGAAAGCAACAAGATCGTTCGTAAGGGGACTCACGAAATATTAGTTGCTTTCACGGGTGCCAAGTAGGTCTGACTTTCTCCAATAGATTTGCTGATTTGACTCAGATGGGGCCAAGATTTTCTCATATACATTCAATCAATCAATCAATCAATCATATCATTTGTAAAGCGCACTACTCACCCTTGAGGGTCTCAAGGCGCTGGGGTGGGGGATGCTGCTACTGCTCGAAAAGCCAGGTCTTGAGGAGTTTTCTGAAGGTCAGCAGGTCTTGGGTCTGCCGTAGGTGGATGGGGAGGGTGTTCCAGGTCTTGGCGGCGAGGTAGGAGAACGATCTGCCGCCTGAGGTCGCTCTTCGGAAGCGGGAGACTGTAACGAGGGCGAGGTCAGCGGAGCGGAGCTGGCGAGTGGGGGTGTAGAAGCTGAGTCGTTTGTTGAGGTACGTTGGTCCGGTGTTGTGGAGTGCCTTGTGTACATGGGTGAGGAGCTTGAAGGTTATCCTCTTGTTGCCCGGGAGCCAGTGCAGGTTTCTCAGGTGGGGTGTGATGTGGCTGCGGCGAGGGATGTCGAGGATCAGGTGTGCAGAGGCGTTCTGGATGCGTTGGAGCCGTCTCAGGAGTTTGGCCGAGGCTCCTGCGTAGAGGGCGTATCCATAGTCCAACCTGCTGCTGACAAGGGCCTGGGTGACTGTTCTTCTCGTTTCAGTGAGGATCCACTTGTAGATCCTACGGAGCATGCGGAGGGTGTTGAAGCAGGAGGAGGAGACGGCGTTGACCTGTTTAGTCATGGAGAGGGTAGAGTCGAGGATGACCCCTAGGTTGCGTGCGTGGTCAGTGGGTGTTGGTGCGGTTCCCAGTGCCGTCGGCCACCAGGAGTCATCCCAGGCCGAAGGGTTGGATCCGAGGATGAGGACCTCCGTCTTGTCCGAGTTCAGCTTCAGTTGGCTGTTCCTCATCCATTCAGCAATGGCCTTCATTCCTTCGTGAAGGTTGGTTTTGGCAGTGTGGGGGTCCTTGGTGAGGGAGAGTATCAGCTGGGTGTCATCGGCATATACATTTATAAGTTTCACTTTCTTTCATTCTCCATCCTTTCTTTCCAATGATTTCCAATTAGATTCCAAGCACATTCCCAATCATGTGTTATGATCAAGAATTTCCATAAAAGTGTCAAGGTACAGAATTTGTATAAAACATAATCTCAGGCAGTGTTGCACATTTAAACAGATTTTACAGTGCTGTCACTAAAGTTATACACTTTTCATTTTGATAAAACATACTCTGTTTCCCCCAAAGAAATACCTATCATTTGGATGAAAAAAACAATTTGTCTTGATGTGTCAAACATTCTCTCACTCTTTTTCTCTGTTTTCGTGTATATGTACTCTAGATTTCACAATTGAGTAGTCAGGAGATATCAACAATCCTGAAGAAGGTGGTTTGAATATGTGGCTACCCAACAAAACGCATCGATGCTCTTTTTATATAGAAACTAGATCACTAGAATAACTGCGAGTTAGTGAGAAAGATTAGAAAAATATCCCAACTGTGACAGATAATCCAACAATGACTGGTGGTTCTATTCACTGATATGAACTGTGTTTGTCTTTTTAGGGCTCGGCCTACGTCACCACTTCGTCAGAAGTGGGGCGGAGCTCCGAGCCGTATTGTTAAGGGGTTCTGAATCGTGCAGGAAAAATTCCTCAGTGCGCGAGATTTTTTAGTAGTTTGTTTTGCCAACTGCATGGTAATTGGTCCTCGCGGTGCCGTCTTTCTAGTAGCCTTCACGCAATAGGCCATATGTATTTTCTCTTCAGCAGTTCCGCCATATCCTGTGTGGTTATGCGCACGGCAGCGCAATAAATTATCAATTAGAGCTGTCAGGGTGCTGCGGTAATAGAATTCAGATGGTCGGGGCGCGTTCACCAGTCTGCCGTGAGTTTTGCAGGCGCGCGTCCCTCTGCCTCCTTTCATGTTTAAGTGTTGGCCTTTCACCAGATGCCGGCTCGCAGAGGCCTCTGATATTGCCTCTCCCCGCCTGCTCCTCCCTGCAGCCCCCACCACTGGAAACGACAGGCTGGGAGCTCACAGAAGCCTCTGACATTGCCTCTGCCAGCCTGCTCATCCTTTCAGCCCCCACCACTCCTCACTGCAGCCCCCACCACTGGAAATGACAGGCTGGGAGCTCACAGAAGCCTCTGACATCGCCTCTCCCAGCCTGCTCGTCCTTTCAGCCCCCACAGCAGCAACAGAGCATATCTATGTATATCAAAGCATGCTTTTTATATGAATTCCAGCGGTGGGGGCTGAAAGGACGAGCAGGCTGGGAGAGGCGATGTCAGAGGCTCCCAGGCTTTCGTTTCCAGTGGTGGGGGCTGCAGTGAGGAGCTGCTTTTTTAGGCCTCTGCTGGGGTCAGTACAGGAATGCACTGTAATCTTGTAAATATAGCGCAGTCCTCACACTCACAAGGAGATCACAGGCAGCAGTGGTGCAAGATTCTCACACTCACAAGGAGATTACAAGCAGCAGTGGTGCAAGCTTCTCACACTCACAAGGAGATCACGGGCAGCAGCGGTGCAAGCTTCTCACACTCACAAGAAGATCACAGGCAGCAGTGGTGCAAGATTCTCACACTCACAAGGAGATCACAGGCAGCAGCTGGGCAAACTTCTCATACTCACAAGGAGATCACAAGCACCAGTGGTGCAAGCTTCTTACACTTACAAGGAGATCACAGGCAGCAGCAGTGCAAGCTTCTTACACTCACAAGGAGATTACAGACAGCAGTGGTGCAAGCTTCTCACACTTATGAGAAGGAGATCACAGGCAGCAGCGGTGTGAGCTTCTCCTACTCACCAGAAGGAGATCACAGGCAGCAGTGGTACAAGCTTCTCACACTCACAAGGAGATCACAGGCAGGAGCAGTGCAATCTTCTCATCCTCACGGGAAGGAGGTCACAGGCAGTAGTGGTGCAAGCTTCTCACACTCATGAGAAGGAGATGACAGGCAGCAGCGGTGTGAGCTTCTCCTACTCACAAGAAGGAGATCACAGGCAGCAGTGGTACAAGCTTCTCACACTCACAAAGAGATCACAGGCAGCTGCGGTGCAAGCTTCTCACACTCACAAGGAGATCACAGGCAGCAGTGGTGCAAGCTTCTCACACTCACAAGGAGATCACAGGCAGCAGCTGGGCAAACTTCTCATACTCACAAGGAGATCACAAGCACCAGTGGTGCAAGCTTCTCACACTCACAAGGAAATTACAGACAGCAGTGGTGCAAGCTTCTCACACTCACAAGAAGGACATCACAGGCAGCAGCGGTGCAAGCTTTTCACACTCACAAGGAGATCACAGGCAGCAGCGGTGCAAGCTTCTCACAATCACAAGGAGATAACAGGCAGCAGCAGTGCAAGCTTCTCATTCTCACAAGGAGATCACAAGGAAGCAGCGGTGCAAGCTTCTCATACTCACAAGGAGATCACAGACAGCAGCGGTGCAAGCTTCTTACACTCACAAGGAGATCACAGGCAGCAGCGGTGCAAGCTTCTCACACTCACAAGGAGATTACAGACAGCAGTGGTGCAAGCTTTTCACACTCACAAGAAGGACATCACAGGCAGCAGCGGTGCAAGCTTCTCACACTCACAAGGAGATCACAGGCAGCAGCTGGGCAAACTTCTCATACTCACAAGGAGATCACAGACAGCAGCGGTGCAAGCTTCTCACACTCACAAGGAGATCACAGGCATCAATTTACGCTTTCACCAAAAACAAACACGACCATGCATCAGTGCCGCTAAACACCCACGCACACAACAAACAATGTCAGTGCAACTTTCACCAAATACACACACACACACCAACAGCTGCCAGTGCACCAGCCACTCTTTCAATTGGCACAATCATCAACAGCTGTCAGTGCACCCTTTCATCAACCACACGCATTACCATCCAGCTCTGTACGCTTGAAAGCCACACTCAGTAACAGCTCTTACTGCACGCTACCACCAGTCATACACACCTCAAGCCACCACTACACGCTTCCACCAAACACACACACCACAGCCATCACTGCACAATTCCTTCAGGCACACACATCCACCATCCATCAATGCACACCAATTGATAACGCATCCACAAATTTATATTGTACCTATCGCACTATGCTGCACTCTACCTTTTAAAGTAGTGAGTAGTGAGTGCAGAGTAGTGAGTAGTGAGTGTAGAGTAGTGAGTAGTGCGTAGTGAGTGCAGAGTAGTGAGTAGTGAGTGCAGAGTGGTGAGTGCAGAGTAGTGAGTGCAGAGTAGTGAGTAGTGAGTGCAGAGTAGTGAGTAGTGAGTAGTGAGTGCAGAGTAGTGAGTAGTGAGTGCAGAGTAGTGAGTGCAGAGTAGTGAGTGCAGAGTAGTGAGTAGTGAGTGCAGAGTAGTGAGTAGTGAGTGCAGAGTAGTGAGTGCAGAGTAGTGAGTAGTGAGTGCAGAGTAGTGAGTAGTGAGTGCAGAGTAGTGAGTGCAGAGTAGTGAGTAGTGAGTGCAGGGTAGTGAGTAGTGAGTGCAGAGTAGTGAGTGCAGAGTAGTGAGTACAGAGTAGTGAGTGCAGAGTAGTGAGTAGTGAGTGCAGAGTAGTGAGTAGTGAGTGCAGAGTAGTGAGTGCAGAGTAGTGAGTAGTGAGTGCAGCATAGTGAGTGCAGAGTAGTGAGTGCAGAGTAGTGAGTGCAGAGTAGTGAGTAGTGAGTGCAGTGAGTGCAGAGTAGTGAGTGCAGAGTAGTGAGTAGTGAGTGCAGAGTAGTGAGTGCAAAGTAGTGAGTGAAGAGTAGTGAGTGCAGAGTAGTGAGTGCAGAGTAGGGAGTGCAGAGTAGTGAGCAGTGAGTGCAGAGTAGTGAGCAGTGAGTGCAGAGTAGTGAGTAGTGAGTGCAGAGTAGTGAGTAGTGAGTGCAGAGTAGTGAGTAGTGAGTGCAGAGTAGTGAGTGTAGAGTAGTGAGTAGTGAGTGCAGAGTAGTGAGTGCAGAGTAGTGAGTAGTGAGTGCAGAGTAGTGAGTAGTGAGTGCAGAGTAGTGAGTGCAGAGTAGAGAGTGCAGAGTAGTGAGTAGTGAGTGCAGAGTAGTGAGTGCAGAGTAGTGAGTGTAGGGTAGTGAGTGCTGAGTAGTGAGTGCAGAGTAGTGAGTGCAGAGTAGTGAGTAGTGAGTGCAGAGTAGTGAGTAGTGAGTGCAGAGTAGTGAGTGCAGAGTAGTGAGTAGTGAGTGCAGCATAGTGAGTGCAGAGTAGTGAGTGCAGAGTAGTGAGTAGTGAGTGCAGTGAGTGCAGAGTAGTGAGTAGTGAGTGCAGAGTAGTGAGTAGTGAGTGCAGAGTAGTGAGTGCAAAGTAGTGAGTGAAGAGTAGTGAGTGCAGAGTAGTGAGTGCAGAGTAGTGAGTGCAGAGTAGTGAGCAGTGAGTGCAGAGTAGTGAGCAGTGAGTGCAGAGTAGTGAGTAGTGAGTGCAGAGTAGTGAGTAGTGAGTGCAGAGTAGTGAGTAGTGAGTGCAGAGTAGTGAGTGCAGAGTAGTGAGTAGTGAGTGCAGAGTAGTAAGTGCAGAGTAGTGAGTAGTGAGCGCAGAGTAGTGAGTGCAGAGTAGTGAGTGCAGAGTAGTGAGTGCAGAGTAGTGAGTGCAGAGTAGTGAGTAGTGAGTGCAGAGTAGTGAGTAGTGAGTGCAGTGAGTGCAGAGTAGTGAGTAGTGAGTGCAGAGTAGTGAGTGCAGAGTAGTGAGTGCAGAGTAGTGAGTGTGCAGGGTGAGCAGTGTGTGAGCACGCAGGGTGAACAGTGTGTGAGCGCGCAGGGTGAACAGTGTGTGAGTGTGCAGGGTGAACAGTGTGTGAGTGTGCAGGGTGAACAATTCCAATCCAAAGCACATAATTCCATTACACACCACATGCATACACTCCATAACACATGGCGAAAAGACATTGCCATTTACAATGCCATTAGCTCGAACTCAAATAAATCCGAGACCTATTGCATTTCCAATGCTTGTTTTCTCCTGCCTTTGTCTTATATATAAATACTGTGGAACTGTACATTTACTAGTATTTACGTTTTCCTTTTTAGGATTGAGTATCTATAAGACATGTAAAGATTGTTTTAAACTCCCGTTTTTAACCTACATTGTTTTTTATTCAAATGTATTTACTATATGAAACAAAAATATTTCTTATCTTTTGAGATTTGGTGCATTTATGCTCTGATGATGCTGTTTGGGTATATGGTGTGGTTATAAAGGAGATGTTCAGACTGTACCAAGGAGGAATTTTGTGTTTTGACTTGAGTCTTTTCGGTGCTCCACCTCTGTTGGTTGTAGGAGCCCTTCTCACTTGTTTGAGATTTCTTTCACTCTTGCCCAGCACAATTGCATTCATGAACACACAGAAATGCATTTGTCTGTGCACCTACAGTCCGTGTCACACACACAGACAAGACACCCAACCACCCACACAAACACACACACACGCACGTACACCCGCATACACATGAACACACATACACACACACACACCATGCATCATTTGATAGTTATGCTTACCTTCTTCCCGTCACAAGCTTCTCCTTTTCTGTCCCACCACCACCATTGAACGCCAAAGACACAGATACTGTCATAGCACAAAGATCGAGACCCACATTCACGGTGCCATCTGCTCCTGGTTTCACTGTATAAGGAGTAAGCGGCATCACCTTTATTAATCCTCAACCCATAGTCAATGCTGATCTATTCGGGGCAGCACCTCAGACTTTTTCTGTAGGTCTAGATAGGACCTCTGGTACATGCATTGGGCGTGTGCAGACATGGGCATGAAGGTGTCCAGTAGTCCACCGATGCTGTGGCTCAGGGAAGCCACAGCTGTACCTCGGTGAGTAGGTGGCCCGCTTGGGGGATGGCGCTGCTGTTACAACCAAGTGCCATGGGCGGATTTTGCGGATCCACGATTCGCGGATTCAGCGGATTCACGGATCGTGGATCCGCAAAATCCGCGGATTCAGCGGATTTGCGGATTTGGGGGCGGGGCTTCCTCGAGCGTGTGGGCGGGGCCAAACGGACGGGGCTTCCACGCGAGCGCACATGCCTCTTGTGTGTCTAAAAGGTCAGAGACCGATCAGAGCAGCAGATTAAGAGACAGAAGCCCCTGGTCACAGGAACAGCACGGGGGTTGCGCTCGTAAAAGTCAAAGATGCCCAGCCTCCCAACGCTCACGTTTTTTTTTGGGCTGCTGAATGAGTCACTGCATTTGCGCTTCAACTAGTTCCAGCGACCAAGTGTGTGTCACTATGCAATCGCGCCGAAGTGCGCAGGGGTCCCTTGAGTGAAATGTCCATCATAGTGGGTAAATGGCGGGAAGACGGTGCACACCTCGAGTGTGTGGGCGGGGCCAAACGGACGGGGCGTCCATGCGAGCATGCCTCTTGTGTGTATAAAAGGTCAGAGACCGATCAGAGCAGCAGATTAATTTTTGGGCTGATGAATGAGTCACTGAATTTAAGCTTCAACTAGGGCACATGCTTTATTGATATTTGCAAGTGTTTCCTGTTGAGGTTTATTTTTTTGTGCCAGGACCGTCGTGCCCGAATGAACCCTGCCCTTCATATTTATTCAAGAAGACACCACTGTTGAAGTAATTTACGATGGCGCCGGCAAGCTGCCAGCGCCATCCTGCAAAAGTTACTTAATTAGCTTCAACAGGAAGCTCCAACTGCTAAAATAAAGCAGGCGCTCGAGCCCCTGCTGTATCTTATCTGTTAGAGCTTCCTGTTGAAGCTAATTAAGTAACTATTGCAGGATGGGCGCTGGCAGCTTGCCGGCGCCATCGTTAATTAGGCGCGCTTGAACTTTTGACCGCAAAATCCGCTCCGATCGCGGATTGCGGATTTTCGGCAAATCCGCGAGAGTTCGCGGATCGCGGATTTGCCGAAAATCCGCAAAATCCGCGATCGGAGCGGATTTTGCGCTCATGCTTAGTGCCATCCCCTGTTTCAAGCACAGGGTCATTCAAGCCAGGGGATAAGACCAAGACTTCGAAGGGCTACTCTATAAAGAAAACTTCACCAAAACTCAATTTACAGAAATCGAAGAGTGTTTATGGCTCACCCAAGCCGAGCCCCACCCACCCAACGGAGTTACGGCCTCTGCCCAATGATCTCAGTAGCTGCTTTTTAATTTTGGGATGAAAATTATTGTAATGATTTTTGACTGCTTCCTTCAGCATTTTCCCAACCCACCAATAGCATCTCCTGTGCGTAAAAAATATATGCACCCTCCACCATTAGCTCAAACTAACTACTTTCAATATTCCAGTGCACCTATATTATATTTTTGATCTTCTGTAGCTCTCACCGTTCGGAAGGACTATCACTTATTTGTGCATCAATAAACATGAAATTTCAAAATCTTGCATAAAATTGATAATGTGAGAAGTGGTTGCTGGTTTGTGAATATTTGTTCTTATTTTTCTTATTTTCTTATGTGGTCAAGGTATGAACACGTGATTGCACTAGACATTTCTGAAAGATGCAGAGCAATCTTAGAGTGAGCAGGCCTCAAATCTGCAGATGCTTGTGCTAAGGATGTCAGTTGAGCCTTTGGAATGTTGAAGCTTGTTCCAGTGCAGACCCGTATGTGTTTGGCAGCCATCTCTTGGCATCCCAGTCTAAGCATCTAGTGATCCAATTCAAACACTACATGGTTTACCTTAATTTTGTGCCTCCACTGATTATGGAAGCAGATCTAACAGAATATTCCAAAAAGATCAATGCTGCATAAAGCAGTCTGCAAAGGATCTAACTGCAAATGGTGTTTGAACCCTGAAAAAGAACGCATGGCATGCTTGATGTTGGATTTGGCAATGTTTAGCAGTGTTTACATTTCCGTTTTGTAGCTTAGAACAGGGCCGTAGTCAGGAAGAGTAACATATATGCAAGAGTAGTGATGTTCAGATGCCAACCCTATTCAGACCCCTCAGGATATAGCGGCATGGATTCGCAAATTTAGCGGCACAAATATGGAAATTTAGCGGCACAAATAGGGAAATTTAGCGGCATTTTTGCAGCACTTTATTTTACTCATAATCATTCATTTTCAGCCTTAAATCAATGGAAACTGTTTAAGCAGAGTATTCCACTTTGATTAGGCAACCTGGAATATGGAACAGAGGAAGCAGCCCACAGGTGAAGGCTGTTAATCCCATGGAAATACAATTCTCCATTTGCTTTAGCTCCCGGAGCTTGCCCCCCCACCCACTGCAGGGGGGCTGTGTTACCCCACTCTGTCGAATTTGTAAGTGGATTAAAAATAGCAAGAACACGTAAAGGGTTAGAAAGAATAGTGGTATTAAAGAATTAAATAAAAATATAATAATTTGTAAGTGCTTTTTAAATTGTTGTGTAATTAATCATACAGAGCCCCCTCATTTTGTGTATGGAGGTAACTATTCCACTTCTACACATGATGGTACCCAACTTTCTATTTCAAAAAAATATACCTCAATTGATTTTTAACAACACAGTAGAAACTGTTTTCCATCACTTGATAGTCTTATAATAAATGCACATGCCTGGCTTGATAGCTTACTGTTTGAAGGTGTTTCTTGGAAAACGCCCTCAGGAGTCGAAGGAGAATGGACGGCTCTCAGTAAGCCTTACATATCCTGCACAACTTCATTAAGTTGCCGAAATACAGTTTGATACAGTACTTAGATACTTTCAGGCTCACTGTGTATATTTACCTCAAAAGTTAACAGAGGTAGCTCGTCCATTTTATGCAAGAGCACTGGAATTATTCGCGTGGTAGGCACAAATTAAGCAGGTGCATTGTCTAAATTATTCATCAACAAAAGCAAAATATGTGGCCTAATGTGTGACATTTTGTGACAGTAGTTTTGTAATTTTTACATTTTAAACACTCTCCGGGCAAAGGTGTCATCTTAATACTATCAGTTCAGCACCTAAATACTGCAGTCAGCGACTAAAAAGGCCCGGAGTGACTGTATCTGAAGCACAGGCTGTGCCTCTCACGCCCAGCAGTAGAAAGCCTCTCCTGGTGACCTTTCCCTTTACTAGGCTCATCTACCTGCCAGACCTTCTACCTGCCCCGTCTCCTCCGTCACCCTGGGCACTACCTCCACTTCCTCCTCTGCCATCACCTTCGCTCCACCTCAGCTCCCCACCTGTCCCCACTTACTACCTCACCCCTCCTGTAGAAGCAGCATCTCTCTCTTTCACAGTCCCTTTTATTGCATCTCTCCTTCTCACTCGCCTCCTTATCTACTGGTCCCTCTCTCACACCAGGCCCTGTCTTCACAGCTCCCCTCACCAGCTCTCCTCTCCAGCACCTCCCTTCACAGCTCCTCCTCCTCTCCAGCTCGCCTCTCCTCTCCAGCACCTCCATTCACAGCTCCCCTCTCCTCTCCAGCTCTCCTCTCCTGCACCTCCCTTCACAGCTCCCCTCGCCTCTCCTGCACCTCCCTTCACAGCTCCCCTCGCCTCTCCAGCACCTCTCCTCACTGGCCCCTCTACCTACAGAAAAGGAGCAGAGGATGAGAGGGGGCCTGGGATTTCAAAGGTCACTTAAGTGAAAGCCAAAGTGACATGCCTAAAATGTTTGGCCTGCCTGCTAATTGATTAGCAGGATTGCCACATGCACAGCCAGAGATCAGTTGCAGAGGGCAAAAGAAACGATAATTAAAATTAAAAACAGCAATAGATGCTACCTTTCATTTCATTCTCGCAGTCACCGAGTAATATGCTGGACAACATATACTGAACAGCATTTGAATTCACCCATTCAGAGTTCGCTAATGAAGGCACAGCAAATTGCTGATATAGTTTACAATGGTAAAAAAAATAATTAACATGATTTTACATTTTGTAACTGTTGAATAAAAAGATATGTTAAACTTTGCAAAAGTTGAAGAAAATATGCACCCGCTCACACAATTGTGCCATTCCAATATCCGTCGCTTTTCCCAGGAGAACCATTGTAATCTAACGCCGGAGACATAGTTGTGATCGAGTTGCACTCACAGGGGACCTGTGGCCCTCAGCCACTAATCGGATGTTTTTCACCACACAGGTAGGCAGCGAATTTACAGCCGAGCCGGGTTTCTACAACGAGACTGTAATTCAGGAATTACTTTTTCTCCGAAGACAAGCTCACAGCGCGAGCCGTGTTGTTTTCAGTCTGTGCAGGACTACACTTCCCCTACTCTTGTGTACCTTTCACTCTGCCCATATCTCAATGCTGTACGGAAACACGTAGTGACGTGTTTGCGTACATCCAATGAGAAGCCACCATTTTTTTTTAATTGCAGCTGGGACACCTTTTTCGCGGACGAAATGGTATGTATCGCGGCCATCGTGCTTCTCAGCTAATTTCGCGATTTTTTCGTGAATCGCAAAATCGCGAAAAGCTGGAGGGTCTGCCTATTAAGAAAGCATAAAGGAAGTTGGTACAGTAGCTTTGCTCATGTTTAGGTCTGACGTTAGACCTTTTCATGTTCATAAAACTCTATTAAAAGGGACTTTCAGCCACCTTTGTGATCCATTAGCATGCTATTATGTCATTCACTTTTACTTCCACCCGTTGCATAGAGTATGGGCATTGTGTCTGCCCACTTCAGCCATTAGCTAACTTCACAGCGAGTGACAGCAATTTGTCCGTTCACAAGGAGCACATCTACACACAAAATAGTTTCCTTCAGTACCAAGGACTACTGTGGCAATATGTGCTATTTGAGACCAAATACATTTCTGCTTTTTTCCAGTGTTATTTTTCAACTACCGAGGGCCCAGCCTAACAAAACAAGCACAAACAGAGCCTAAAGTCTGGTGGCCAATGCCAGAGTGATTGGCTTTGTCATTGCTTGCTTGACACTTGGCGTGGTTCAGTCCCATAATCACCCACAGCCAACACAGGTGGAGTTGCTCCCACACACCTCTTAAGTTGCATCATACTCCTGCAGCGTGGCTTTACAACTTGTTGTGTCCAGGGAGTCTGTAGCAGCGAAGGGCAAAGCAGTCTTGGAGCTTTCCCCAACACGCAGGAAAGCACCATTTCTTCTTCTTTTTCATCCTTGTCAGCACGCGGGTGCCATTGTGGGGAAGACCGCCACCGCCAGGGACTGCATGACCCATAATTCCCTACAGCCAACATAGGTGGAGCCGCTCCCACACACCTCTTAAGGCACATAATACAGCGTCGGATTGGTAAGGAGGGCACTCGGGCAATGCCCGAGGGGCCGGTGTCAGGGCTCCAGCTGTGGGCTGCTTTTTTTAGCAGCCTGGGGGCCAATTTGTGCAGTTTCTGATTTGTTCCATGCCACCAACGGCCCAGTTGGGTTCAGAGTGGCCTTTCTAGAGGTAAATGGGCGTCCATTACCTCCCTTTTACCAAGGGGCAGAGGTGTCGCTCCTTTTGTTTTGCTGGGCCGGTCCATTAATGTATGCATATTGAGCGGGGGCTGGGGGCCTGACAAAAGTGGCCTCACTTGTCTTCAGGTGTGTTTCACCTGTGTTAACTAATCCCTGCATTTTCTTTTTAATGCTCCCCCCACACCTTTTTAATAACATTTCGCTGAAGCAGTGCTTTGCGGCAACGTAATATGCAAATGTGGGCCACTTTTTTTTTTGCGTGCCCGGGCCGATTTTCAATCCCAATCCAACCGTGACATCATACACCCGCAGCGCCGGCAGTGCGTGGGCGAAGCCCGAGCTAAGGGTGGGCCTGTCCTACGCCGGTCAACTCCAGGAAGAGGCAGGGCAGGGCCACCCCCCTTGATTCTGTCTGCAAGTTGGCAAGCCGCCCCATATCTCCCTATCCCATTTATTGACTTTATTGACTTTGATGTTGAATGAAGGACCCTGTGCTTCTCTTCCAAGGAACTCATACTGCTATTGAGTTACTGAGTGTTTTAACTTGCAATTAACAAGGGAAATCGACTTTGCCTTGGTTGTTTTCTGCGGAAAGCTTATATCGGATATTTGTAATACTACCTTTTTTGTTCAAACTTGTTTAATTGGGTTAGATAGACAAAGCGTTTTCAAACAACTGAAACGTGATTAGTGTTTTAAAACCCTGTTACAGACCTATTTACCAACATGGGAAAACGAAAGGCTGCGGAGGGATTAGACGAGGGGAAAATGACTAAAATAAAGTAAATAAAATGCTAAAATCACAACCTTCTATAAGAAAAGTGAGGCTAGGCCCCAGATAAGTAACACGCCAGAATCAGGCAGAACACGTGGAATTATTGAAGCACCACCATCCAAAACAGCAATTCCCCAGCCAGATCTTGCGCAGTATGTTAATAGAGAAATACGAGCATTACAGGACACGAATCGAACGTCGTAAGGATGGAAGCGAGGAGGGTATACCAACAATCAGGCGGGCAACTAGAGCCAAATTTCGGGGTGGACTGAAAAATATTTCGGGGGGGGACTAATTCTGCCAACCATAGACCGAATGACTGAAAGAAGGGGTGAAAACACAACAAACGCCTAATTTACAAGTAAATGGTCTTTTAAAGACCTGTTAAGTACTCAGGTGCGGCTGCAATTAGATGGTCGCCAGCCCGCAAAGCTTTGTCAGCCTGGGTTGACACACACGACGGGGGGCGGAGGGGGGCGGGGCTGAAGCCCTGTGAGCCCAATGGGTGTTGCGCGCCTGCCAACAATAGAATGCTCAAACAGGTACCAACTGCTAACATTGCTAGATAATGATACTACTCCCCTTACACCTCTAAATATTAACCAATTATCATGCTTTGAGGATGTTGGTCAGCAAGCCCCGTCAAAAACAAACCCCATTCCTCCAAAGGAGAGGAAAACAGCCGGCTATGGGACACAAGTTACTGATAATGCCCAGCTGATTGCAGAATTGACACAGAGGCTTGACACTTAGCGGGAAGAAGTCGCAAATCTACAAATAATAATTGGCAATATGATCTCTAGTGGAGATACGGGGAAACAGGACACTATGAAGGGGGCACAATTTTACACATAATGCCAAATGTTAACCACCAAACCCACAAAGCAGTAAATCGGTGATCCCAACCCCACAGATATGATGAGACCCTAGTGAGGAATTCTAAAGCAACACCACACAAAAGGGGAATTATGACTCCTAATAACAACTGGGAGAGAAGGAAATCAGCTGAAGAAAGAGTGAGTACAGAAGGTGGGGATACAATCAATCAATCAAATATAACTTTATTCTGTTTACAGCCGTAAAACCATAAAGGTTCACATATATAAAAACAGTCCTAAAATGTCAAAACACCATTACACAATTCAATACATACTAAAACCAAATCATGAATAAAATACCCAGCAAAATGCTTAGACCCCTAGGATCAAGGATTCAAATAAACCAATGATTAGATAACACATAGGATCCTGTCAGTAATTATATCACGTACAGGGAGCTAAATTGTTGAATATGCCTCGAAAGTGCTACCATATATTCAGAAGAGGCCCTACATTTTAATGCAGCTTTAAGAAAATTAAGAACAAACAGGACGGAATCTCCATGCAACAACTGTAAGTAAATGAGAGCTGGGCGTGCCTGCCTGAATTTCATCTCCGTAAAATAGGAACAATAAAATGTTTCTGCGGGATCACATAGAACTTACAAAAGAACAGAAAATAGGAGACACACCGTCGCAGCCACAGGATGCTAAAATCTGTCCTCTGGTGCGTCCCCTGGGCGAAGCCAACAGGAGGTGAAAAAAACCCAGGCGAAACCTGGTCAACAAAAAACAATCAAATGTACTAAAAAAAACAGAAGATAAGGCTTGATAGTTAATATTGTTTTCAAGATTATACATTTTGCAACACTGGGTTTCTGCAGTTCCAGCTCTTCCCTCTCCAATCTCCTTAAACTACAAAAGGACTCCCTAACCCAAACCACGTCCTTTTTAGTTGCCATTTCGGAATTGATGTATAATTCTGCTCTGCCCAATTTATCAAAGCTAGTCTTAATGTAACTGAGCCATGGTATCCTGTGCCAGTGGTCACGAGACATACACACTTTCAATATTGACTGGGTCAGTAACAATTTATCATTCCACCAGGTTTTCAGCCAAAAGGTTAGTGGTCCAAGAGCCAAGGTGTCGCTCAAATATGGGACCCCCAATTCTTCGTGGGTAACCATATTCGAGGTTCCGTATGGCACACCCAATAAATGCTTTAAGAACTTGTTCTCGGCCACTTGCAAATCTTCCATAACTGCATTCCCCCATATTTCACTGCCATAAGAGTCTATTGCAACTCACTTGGCCTGGTATATCTTTAGAAGTGCCGCTATAGGTCTTTTGCCTAATTTAGTAGAAAAATGTAAAATAGCCATATTTGTCCTCACTAGGTCACCCCTTTTTCTCTGCTTTAGTGGGCCCCAGTTCTGATGTTCATCCAAAGTAACTCCCAAGTATGTGAAAGCTTCAGTGTGGGGAACCTTTGCAGTACCTACCCTCAACTGGAAAGTCTTTTTTGTACGAAGGCCCATCTGCATCACAAAGGATTTCAAATCATTTATAGATAGATCACGATCCCACATGAAAGCGGAAAATGAGTCGAGCAGGGTTTGTTGCCCCCTAGCGGTCCTAGATATGAGAACCGCATCATCTACATATAATAAAACCGGCAGGCCACGACTGCCTACCTGCAGAAAATCAACCCTTGTGGCTTGTAATACATTGTCTAGGTTGTTAATGTATAAGTTAAACAAAAAGGGGGCCAAAATACAACACTGTCATACACCTTGCTTAATGGCCACAGTGCGAGAATCTCTAAGGTCCTGAGAAAATCTAACCTGGGCCCTGGTTGCTTGATGAAGACTTTCTAAAAAGGAGATAATATTGTCATCTACCCCAAAAGCAAGCATGGACTGCAAATGTTTTCCCCTATTTACGCGATCAAACTCAGAAGACATATCCATGAATGCTAAGTAGATCGTACCAGGGCGGGCAACCGTGTATTTGTTAAAGATCATGGACAGGTTAAGACACTGGGCCGTGGTTGACCTTCCAGGGTGGAACCTACACTGAATATCTGAGAAAATAGCGTGTTCCTCTGTCCAAGTTTTCAACCTGCCCAAGAGCACTGGACCCACCACCTTGACCACCGAGTCCAACAGGGAGATTGGTCTGTTACAATGAGTGCTGTTGCGGTTGCCTTTTTTAAAAACTGGTACTATGGTTGAAGTGGAGTGTGAAGAGAGATGGAGGGTTGTGCCCTCTCGATTGGTCAACGTTGGTATGGAATAAATGTCAGATATTTTGATGATGTTTATCACATGCTTGGTTTTTATTTATATTTCCATAAATAAAGTGTAGTAAAAAATAGTGAAAAGAAAAGCCGACATGTGTGTCACCCTAGTGGCCCCTTGGCCGTGGGCTTTTTCAAGGCAGAGCTTCGTTATAACAATTAGTCTTCCTATTCCTCTGAAAGCAAAGGGCTTCGTCTCTACGGTCCCGGAACAAAAAAAAGGCTGTGGTTGACCTTCCAGGGCGGAACCTATACTGAATATCTGAGAAAATAGCGTGTTCCTCTATCCAAGTTGTCAACCTGCCCATAAGCACTGGACCCACCACCTTGACCACCGACTCCAAAAGGGAGATTGGTCAGTTACATTGAGTGCTGTTGCGGTTACCTTTTTTTAAAACTGGCACTATGGTTGAAGTTGCCCAAGACTCAGGACAACCGGATCTGACAGCTGCATTCAAAACTGCGGCAAGAACCGGAGCCCAGAGAATTGGATTTGATTTGAAAAGGTCGGCTGGGATACATTTAGGTCCCGGGGCTTTATTAACAGTCAAACCAATAATGCCTTTCTTGACCTCAGAGCAACCAAAAATCAGGTCAGGTACAGCAACCACCCTTGGTAGAGAGCAGGTTAACTCAGGGGGACACTCAAATATAGCTTCATGATGGCAACCCCACTCCTCCTCTGTTATATGGGCATCTACCGCTCTCCCTTCCTCAGGGTTTAAAAAGGGGCTATTAATTCTATATCAAAATCTTGAACTATCCCTTAGCCTGCTCATGTCGATTAGATCTCTCCATACTGCATCCTTTAAAGCGGATTCCCGTCTTGCTAGTTCCAATTTATACTCCCTATGGCAAGATCTCACCAATATGGGGTCCCTAGGACTCTTGCTTAGTGCTTCCCGCAACTTCCTGGCCACCTGAGAACAAAGGGAATCAAACCATCTAGGGGCCTGAGTGATAAAACGTCTGACCGGAGCACTTATAAAGTCACCCGTCTTTCCTGAGGTGGTATTTAATGCACTAATAACGTCCCCAGGCGTTGAGGATACTGAACAGCACTTAGCTAACTCGTTGGCGCACAAAGCCGACATGTACTCGTAAAATGCAACTGGAGATATCTGGGACCATTTTAACCGCCTCCCGTCATCTGTTGGTCTCACCACCCCACACTGATCAGCCCCCCCCTCAATGCAGCATTAAGGGCCCTTGAAAACAAACGCATAGCGGTATATGGTCACTATGAACACTTGTTTGTACAGCAAATCCTGAGAATAGATCTAGTATGGGCGAACAAACCAAAATAAAATCTAAAAAAGATCCATCACCCCTACCTTTAAAAGATGGAATAACAGACTTGCTGCATGGATCAGATAAACACATGAGGGACAGTAAGTGAAATTAATGAAGGAGACAATTCAGTATCTCCCCTTGTGGCGAATAAGCAGAGTGAATTCCTTGCACGCGTGGGCAACCCAAATCAGCAACACTAGAAGCCCTGGGGTCGCCACAAGTGTGAATATTAAAATCACCAGCAATCATAAAATCTGAGAAAGAGGTCTTAAGGTGTTGCCTTACAAAGGAGCCTAACAGAGTTATGTTACATAAGTCCTTGATACAGGATGTAGAATTATAAAAATGTATGAGGCCCAACCTGTGGTGCCCCTTACGAAGTACCAGGTACTGTATACACGGGCTCTCTGTTGGCAGGACCATCAACCTACATTTGATTGCCGGGGAGATATAAATTACAAGGCCACCTTGTGGTCTTCCCACATGAGAAGAGAAAGCCGGGACTGTACACATCTTATAACCCTCCAGTGGTAAACCGATTCCAGGTAGCCAAGTTTCCTGCAAGCAAATCAAGCTAAACTGTTTTATGTACATAATCCACAAAGGGTCAGAAAACGTATTAGTAAGTCCCGCAATATTCCAAGATATTAAGTTACTGTTACTAAAACCTGCAGTCCGGTACTTGCTTGTGGAATTTCCTGCAAATTCGATGGTGCCACTTGGTTCGATGTGTCAGACCCACTAAGTCAATCACAAGAATTCAGAGTGTGAGAAGTTGGCCTGGCATATGCTGTCCACTATTCTAGTGGGCACTTTGCACCAGTCCAAATGACCCTTATTGATGGTAGATTTAAAGACAACCTATATATAAAGCTATCCTAGTGGTAGCTGTGGAGAGCAACCTTCATGCTAAGTCTGGACGGAATGTAAAGCAGCTTGTTTTACCAGTCTATAATCTCGTGAATGACCAAATGAAAGGAGAACCACACCAGGTATATATATAAAATATATCTATTTAATCTAAACACATCCCTCTAGTCTCTTTATTAGGCTAGAAGCAAAAGTACACACAGTAAACTTATTTAGCATACAGTAAATTAGCACAATATATGGTTAGCCTTAAGGGCGTACCAAACCATATACTAAGAAAGTGGTATAAGAACCACAATAGACATAGAGACAAGACCTAGGGCCTGTAGAACCTCTGGGGCAACCAGGAACCACCCAAGGTTGTGACACAGAAGACCCACGGGGGACGCGTGCAGTGTCTAAACACAGCCGCGAATCACCATTGACTTCTATGGAGAAAGTTGCAATTAGAATTTTAAAGATTAGGGACACTTAAAAGTGGACTGGGAGCAAACCCTTTTAGAACTAGGCAGTTCTAGAGTCAATACCCACGGGAGCACCGGAGTACTCAAGTTACCTCACCCAGGGAAGCCAGGTGCATTGGTGTCTTTTCGTGTCGGGTTTCGTCTTTGTTTTTCTATGGTGGGCTGTGGAAAAGTGCTGCAGGCGACCAAGTGGAAAGTGTCCGGATGGATCGGAGATCTAAAGAACCTGAAAGCAGAGGGGACAGAGTCTGGGTCACTAGCCAGTGACCAGGAAGGCGATGAGAGGATGCCAACCAATGTCGGGTGATTTCAGGTGAAGAAGGTGAAGCTTGACTCTTCAGCCACGAGGACCAGGAGGTGTTCGACGACAACTAGGAGCTAGATTCGAGCTGCCCCACGAAGGATGTCAAGTGCTGCAGTGTTGGTATCCAGATTGGACCCAACAAGCCTTGGCAACAGCAATCCACGCAGAAAGCAATGATTGGCCTTGGTGCAGACCAGCAAGATCTGAGGGACTCACCCTTTGGAGGGGAGTCAGGGCACATCTGGAGCAACCAGGAAAGCCCAAGAAACAAGAGAGTTACCTTCATGGGGACCCACCAGTCAACGGACCAAGGATCGCAAAGGGGCCTCAAGCGGAAATGCTAGAAGCAGGCTCACAGAACACTTGTGGAGTGTAGGCCGATTATCTTCAATGCAAATGATGCTTGGGGATTGGACCATGAGTAGCCCAATGCACAACTTCGAGAAAGCTAGGGAAGTTGATGCACTTTCACATGTGCACGGTGTTCAGGGGTTCCGAATCCACGTCACTCGTGAGGGCTGCGGGTCTCAGCTTTGCTGGGATCTTGTGTCGGCCTGAGAGAAGTCTGGAAGTCTGGGTCATGTGTCGCAAAACCATCGGGATCCGGCAGGAGCCTTGAAAATGCAGGCTGGCAAGATGCTTCTTTGGTGCCTGTTTGAACAGGGGAGTCACTCCTTGACCCCAAGGAAGATTCTTCCTTCTTCTAGTCAAAATAGAATGGCGAATTTCCAGGATATGTGTTGCAGAGTTTCGTCCAGGTATAATCTAAAGTCCTAAGGACTGGGTTCCTATACTTATACTAAGTTTAGGGGTTGGACTTACTCTAGGGTCCCACCTATGGGAGGACCTGGGGTGGGGGTGGTTACACCCCTTCCCCTTTGTCCAGTTTTGCGCCAGAGCAGGGGCTGAGTGCCCCTGTGACTGGTTTGAACTGGGGTATGCTCAGGGACACCAAGTGTGCCCCCAGCACTGTCTGAAAAAGCATTCTATGAATGCACCCACCCAGCTCCAAAACAGTAAAGCCTGTCTGGGAGGTGGTTACACCTCCCTGTGACAGGAAACCTATTGTCCAGGCCTCCTCTGCCGGAGTTTCGTCCAGCAGCAGGAGGTCAGACTCGTTTCTGTGGCAGCAGCATCCATTTTGTGATGCTGAGGCTCTTTTAAACTATTACCGATCAGGTGTGTGTACATGTCTTCTCCCTCTAGAAGGGTGGAATTCTACCCCCGTCACCAGAACTGATGGGGGGGTTGGATTCCAAAGTGTTTGACACCAAACACGACATGTTTCCATGCATCCATTGCAAAGTTAGCATTTACAGCGAGGTTATAATTGTTAGGCTCCCACTATGCCCACACACTGCAGGAACGAGGTATGTTCCAATCCACTTCCCCAGCTCACTAGCCACTCACACAATGTTAACAATGAGTAAGCCAATGACCCAGGAAAGGGGGTGGAAAATGTAGAGACACCAAGCCTTCCACCCCTGTCGAGCGAAGACTAAACAGCTCCCTCCTCCACGCTTCCGCACCTGAACAAACAGGGGAAAGAAACACTTTTACAATATCAAATCAGTCCCCAACCCCACAACATCAATGACCATATCCCGCTAACACCAACACATGGGCTTACCAGTGACAAGTGCAGGCTTTGCATCGAGGAGGCTTCAGTCAACAGGAAACACAACTCCAAGATAACGTCTCTTGGAGACTAATACACGACTGATACAACAGGGAATGTCTCTTTACTCTTTACGATTTATTAGGGGAAAAACATGTCTAATATTCGACATGAACAAAAAACCCCTTCGTGTTCTATAAAAATACGGGGCACCAGTGACTTGGTAAAGAACAAGGAACAGGGGTTTAACGGAGCCAAAAAGCCTTTCTTTCGGGATTGAATTTCACTCGCAGAATGACCGCAAACGTCATTCCCGGAAAACAATGATGTGGAGCGGTGGAAAATGTGGCAAGCGCGAAGCTTGTAATGGCGCTTACACTAACACCAATGCACCGCACAACGGGGAAAGGAAAAAACGAATGCCAGCCGGTCGGGAGGAAAACAGGAGCCCCTGGATCTTCCGAACACGGCAATAAACGTAAGGAGGCACTTGTTCTAAAAACGGAACAAACAACGGGGACACAGGGGCAAGGACACTCGATCTAACTGACTGACTAAAAATAGGGAAAAGAAGGGAAGGGAAGGGACAGGAGACCAAAAATAGAACCCCAGGATCAAGCTCCAAAGAAAAAGGGAAACACACCAATAGTTCTCACGAGCCCATGAGAACCAGCTAAATCGAATCAAGAAACACTGGAACCAGGATACAGGAACCCACAGGTTAGCATTAACAAGCACCGACAATAAGGTAGGACTAACCTTTATCTGAAACTGGCAGGTCATGTGATAGCAAAACATGGTCAGCGAAAGAGGACTGAGGACCTATTCCTAACAGTACCCCCCCCCCCCATGATCCTCCCCACCGGCCGGGGTTTTAGGGGATGCTGTCTGTGGAACAACCTGACTAGACGAGGCGCATGCACACCCCCTGCAGGTTCCCACGTCCTATCCTCCGGGGCATACCCTTTCCAGTCTACCAGATAATATAAATGTCCTCTCCTCCGCCTGGAATCAAGAATAGCCTGAACCTCGAACTCCTCCTGACCATCGACCACCACAGGAGCGGGAGGGGGCAACACCTGATCAGAAGGAGCAAAGGGTTTCAACAACGAGGTGTGAAACACAGGATGGATTTTATAATCCTGCAGCAATAGGAGCTTCATAGCCACCGGATTAACCACCTGAACCACTGGAAAAGGGCCTACAAACCGTGGCTGTAATTTACGTGACCCCAGCAATCGCAAGTTACGAGAAGCCAACCATACTCAATCGCCCACCTGATAACCTGGGGCAGGGGCCCTATGACGGTCGGCCTTTCGTTTCATAGCAGCCTTAGCTTCTTGCAGCCGAACCCTTGCCACTTCCCAGATGTCACTTAACCGCTTACACACGTCATCAATGGCTGGGACGTGCCCAGTGGGTTGGATAGCTAGTGCTCTAGGATGGTAACCCGAAGAACAGTAAAACGGTGTCATCCCCAAGGCAGCATGTACACTGTTATTATAGGCAAATTCTGCGATGGGTAAAGCCGTCACCCAATCGCACGACAGGGACGTAATCAAGCACCTCAAATACTGTTCCATAGTCTGGTTGGTACGCTCAGTCTGGCCATCAGACTGCGCATGATACGCAGATGACAAGCGTATGTCCATCTTGAGCACCAAACAGAGTTCCGTCCAGAAATGGGACACAAATTGCGCCCCCCTGTCAGATATTACTACGGACGGTAAACCATGTATCCGCACAACCGAGGTCATAAATGCCAAAGCCATCTCCTTTGCTGTAGGGATCTTAACAAGCAGAATGAAATGCGCCACCTTTGTAAACAAATCCACCACTACAAAAATGACGGTGAATCCGGACACCGATGGAAGGTCAGTGACGAAATCCATACTAACAGTATGCCAAGGAGAAGGAGGGACCTCTAAAGGCTGCAAAAGACCAGAGGGCTTACTATGTGAGGGCTTGTTGATGGCACAAATCGGGCAAGCGGTCACATACCTCTGGATATCCTGTGCCAATGAATCCCACCAAAACCATCTCAGGCATAACTCCTTCGTCTTACCCATCCCAAGATGTGCTACCAAAGCAGAGGAATGACACCACTCCAAAACCTTCCCTCTCAAATCAAGTGGAATGAACATCCGTTCCTCGTGATACAATAACCCATCCTGGGATACTACCTGAGGTAACGCCAACCAAGGAGTTAGATCCATCTGGCGTAATCGTTCTTTCACCATAGATGGGAAGTCATCAGTTGTTACGACCCCAACAATCATCTCACTATCGATCATTGGTCTATCCTCCTTCACTGGCCTCACCTCATCTGGATCCACATGGATCCGAGAAAGAGCGTCAGATTTAATCTGCTGAGCTGCGGGTCTGTAGGTTATGATAAAGTCATATTCGTTAAAAAATAGGACCCATCGCATCTGTCGTGGAGTCAACGCCCGTGCAGATCGAAAGAACTCCAAGTTTTTATGGTCTGTGTAGATCGTAATAGTATGCCTAGCGCCCCATAGATAATGACGCCATTCTTCAAAGGACAGTTTCACGGCCAACAATTCTCGTTCCGCCACTGTGTAGTTGCGTTCTGCTGGCAACAATGTTTTAGAAAAATAAGCGATGGGATGCATGTGGCCCGTACCCTCCTCCCGCTGGGATAACACCCCACCCACCGCACATGACAAAGCATCTGTCTCGACGAAGAATGGCAGGGCAGGATCAGGATGCGTCAGCACTGGTGCAGACGTAAAGGTCCCAAGTAACAACCGGAAGGCATTCTGAGCCTCAAGAGACCACACAAAAGGAACCCCCTTCCTCAACAAGCGGGTCATGGGTGCCACAATGTCAGAAAAATGAGCAATAAAACGCCGATAAAAGTTGGCGAACCCTAAAAGCACCTGTATGTGCTTAACAGTGGATGGTACAGGCCAGGTCACAATTGCCTGTATCTTTTTTGGGTCCATTCGAATCCCTTCCGCTGAAATCAGGAAACCCAAAAACTCCACCTCTGCTGTGCCAAACTGACACTTCTCAAGTTTGGCATATAGTCGATGTTCCCGCAATTTCTGAAACACTTGAGTCACATGCTCGTAATGGTCAGCCCCTGTCTCAGAATATATAAGGATGTCATCCAAGTAAACAA
Source organism: Lissotriton helveticus (assembly GCF_964261635.1). Classification (NCBI taxonomy): domain Eukaryota; kingdom Metazoa; phylum Chordata; class Amphibia; order Caudata; family Salamandridae; genus Lissotriton; species Lissotriton helveticus. The sequence continues at coordinate 343,525,849 of NC_136068.1, read as the reverse complement.
TGACCGTCCTATCCAGGTACTCACCCAGAACCTCATTAATAAAATACTGGAACGCCGCCGGCGCATTGCATAAGCCAAACGGCATCACACAGTACTCAAACAGGCCATGTTTGGTCTTAAAAGCTGTCTTCCACTCATCCCCGGGCCGAACACGGATCAGATGGTAAGCGCCCCGCAAATCCAATTTAGTAAACACCGTGGCCTTGCGGAGCTGGTCCAACAACACGGGGATGAGTGGAAGAGGGTATTTGTTCTTCACAGTGGCCTTGTTTAAGGTCCTATAGTCCACGCAAGCCCTCAACGTCCCCTCCTTCTTCGGTATGAAGAAGATCGCCGAAGACACAGGCGAACAGGAGGGACGGATAAAACCCAGTTTCAGCATTGTATTGTATTGTATTGTATTGTAAGGGGAGCTTGTAAAGCGCACTGACACCGTGGGTTTCCTGGCGCTGGCATCTCATCCAGATAATCCTTGAGATGCTGTTCTTCGGGTTCAGATAACGCATAAATGCGACTGCATGGCAAAGGAACACCCGACACCAGATCGATCTTACAATCGAAAGATCGATACGGTGGAAGGCTCTGAGCACATCCCTTATCGAAGACATCCTTATAGGCAGAATACTGCAGTGGAACATTGCCTACCCCCAAAGCTGCGCAAGACAAAGAAGGAACCCTGTCACTGGCCTCCCTGTAGCAATGTCCCAAACAATAGGCGGAATCCAGCGTCACCAAACGCTGCACCCAATCGATCCTGGGATTGTGTTCCTGGAACCATGGAACCCCTAACACTAGACCGAAAGAAGGCGCATCGATTAAATCAAACACCACCTGTTCTGAGTGACCATTCTCACATAACAACCGTAAAGGAAGGGTTTGTCGAGTGATACAACCTGACGACAATTCTGTCCCATCTATGGCTCTTACTGGTTCTGGTTGTTTTTTATATTGACAGGGAACGCCCAACTTCTCCGCCAGAGATATATCTATAAAGTTACCAGTGGCGCCGGAATCCAATAGCACCGACACCGGTACTCGTCTATGCACTGGTAACAAAAGATGGGCTGAAATGACAAAATGTCTGGGCGCCAAATCCACTGCCCCCAGTACCTCATACTGACCCCTCAACTGATCTGTAGGTTGGGGGCATCCTACCTGGACATATGCTACCTTCTTTCCGTACCCAACACCTGAAGGTTTAACGGGACACTCTCTAGCGAAATGGCCTCCCTGTCCGCAGTATAGGCATAAATTCATCTCTCTTCTCCTTTTCTTTTCCTCAGGGGTCAAAGGCCCTCTTACTCCCCCTATCTCCATTGGTTCCGGCGCTGTCTTCTGCTCCCCAACGGGCTGCTTAACGTCTGGTTTTATGAAGCTTCCCCGGGAGACCTGAAAACGCGCACGATCACCACGTCGTTCTGATAGTCGATGATTCAATTTCACGACAAGGTCTATGAACGCGGCACAGTCCTCTGGTAGATCCACCACTTGTGATACTACGTCCTTAAGTTCCTCACTAAGACCCTGGTAGAACAAAGAGGTCCGCTTTTCCACCGGCCAATGTGTCTCAGATACCAACCGGTTAAAAGAAGCGATATATGTTAGGAGATCGTGCCTGCCCTGCCGCAGCGTCAGTAGTTTCGAATCGCTTGCTTGCATGAACACATGCGTAGCGAACAACCCCCGCATCAACTCCTTGAAGGCCTCATAATCACGCAATACCTGATCCCCGCTTTCCACCAAGGGCATAGACCACTGAGCAGCAGTACCAGCCAAATACGAAATAGTAAAAGCAACTTTAGCGGAGTCATCGGGAAAGGCACCAGGCTTGCACATAAAATGTAATTGGCACTGGTTCATGAACATCCCAAACTTCTCACTGTCCCCAGAAAACCGCTCGGGAGGAGCCAAAGGAACAGGTAAAGGGGATGTCACGGTAACTGCTATAGGAATCCCGCTTACACTAGTACTCTGTCCCGCCCCTCCATACTGAAATATTGCAGGCTGTATGACAGGACCCTGCCCCCTTATCTGTGTCTGTTCTCTGGCCCTCATAGCCCCTAATTCTTGCCTCAAACCCACGTTCTCTTGACGTAAATCATGGACCTGGGCCTGTAAGGCTGCCAGGGCTCCCATTACGTCCTGCATGGTAGGGGCGACAGCGCCCCCCCCCCATTTGTCCTGCATCCACATCCATACCCGTCCGGGCAGTGTATTCTATCGTGGGCTTGTTATTCTGTTAGGCTCCCACTATGCCCACACACTGCAGGAACGAGGTATGTTCCAATCCACTTCCCCAACTCACTAGCCACTCACACGATGTTAACAATGAGTAAGCCAATAACCCAGGAAAGGGGGTGGAAAATGTAGAGACACCAAGCCTTCCACCCCTGTCGAGCGAAGACTAAACAGCTCCCTCCTCCACGCTTCCGCACCTGAACAAACAGGGGAAAGAAACAGTCCCCAACCCTACAACATCAATGACCATATCCCGCTAACACCAACACATGGGTTTACCAGTGACAAGTGCAGGCTTTGCATCGAGGAGGCTTCAGTCAACAGGAAACACAACTCCAAGATAACGTCTCTTGGAGACTAATACATAACTGATACAACAGGGAATGTCTCTTTACTCTTTACGATTTATTAGGGGAAAAACATGTCTAATATTCGACATGAACAAAAAACTCCTTCGTGTTCTATAAAATTACGGGGCACCAGTGACTTGGTAAAGAACAAGGAACAGGGGTTTAATGGAGCCAAAAAGCCTTTCTTTCGGGATTGAATTTCACTCGCGGAATGACCGCAAACATCATTCCCGGAAAACAATGATGTGGAGCGGTGGAAAATGTGGCGAGCGTGAAGCTTGTAATGGCGCTTACACTAACACCAATACACCGCACAACGGGGAAAGGAAAAAACGAATGCCAGCCGGTCGGGAGGAAAACAGGAGCCCCTGGATCTCCCGAACACGGCAATAAACGTAAGGAGGCACTTGTTCTAAAAACGGAACAAACAACGGGGACACAGGGGCAAGGACACTCGATCTAACTGACTCACTAAAAATAGGGAAAAGAAGGGAAGGGAAGGGACAGGAGACCAAAAATAGAACCCCAGGATCAAGCTCCAAAGAAAAAGAGAAACACACCAATAGTTCTCACGAGCCCGTGAGAACCAGCTAAATCGAATCAAGAAACACTGGAACCAGGATACAGGAACCCACAGGTTAGCAATAACAAGCACCGACAATAAGGTAGGACTAACCTTTATCTGAAACTGGCAGGTCATGTGATAGCAAAACATGGTCAGCGAAAGAGCACTGAGGACCGATTCCTAACAATAATGCACTTAAGAGTATATGGTCTGGCTGCATCACAGAACAGCATTAGAGACTAGATTCTGAAAGCTGCAGAGGAGCTCAGCTCACGCTTGGACACCCTCTCACACAAAACCAAGCACTCTGCCTTCAGGATTGATAAGGCCTGCTATAGGAGTGACTTATAGGTTGATATGTGTCAGTGATATACGGTAGTTATAGGTAGCCCATATCTTAGTAAGGGGTGCATGCACCACCTTACCCAGGCTGCAGTAGCAGACCTGTGGTGCTATTTTGGAAGGCTTCCCAGGGGTGGCATAATACATGCTTCAGCCCCTGGTAGGCCTCAGGGGTACCTATGCCTTTAGTACCTAAGGTACCATATACTAGGGATTCACAAGGGTAACCCAGTAACCAATCTGGAGTGTACCTAAAGTACATGCAATCAATTTACAGAGGAAGCAGCAAGGCTGGGGTTCTGGTAAGCAGGGCCCCAGCCAGACTAAAGTCGAAAAACAGTGAAACACCAGCAAAAAATGGGGGTAACCATAGTAAGCAGATTCTACTCTCCTACACAGAGTAAGTCGGGGTACAAAACAATTAGTTAGCTCTGGAATAGGAAGATAGGGCAGCTCCCACCAGCCATGTCCGGACCAGTTCCAATGGTTTATATCTGGTGCCCCATTTGGAATCGGAATCCTAGATGGATAATATGGTAACATATAATAATTGTTTGGGCCCCTGGAGATATTTTACTGGTGGTTGCGCCCCAGAGGTTTGGGTTTATAAAAGAAACCAAGAGGTAGAGCCATGATTGATGTCTTGGGGCCATGAGAAGCATTATTAACAGTAGAAAATAAGATCATTTCTGCGATGTGAGATTGATTGAAATTGATGATAACACAGTCACCTATAAACTGCTTACAGGAACTGCTAACTCAGTCGACCATGTTGATATTTTTCTCTGCCCTTATTCCTAGTGCTGTGTTATGGGATAACCAGTGTAATACCTTGTTCTTTAGTTGGGTATAATCCTCCATGGTGCCCTGTGGGAGAGTTGGCACATTCCCCAATACCACAAGATAAGGGGCTGGTTCTGGTGGTAAATTAATATCAGGCAGATTATAAATGGCATTATTCGGAGGGCTCTTGCCTCCTACTTGATGTTGCTCCCCATGTGCTTTGCTCTCCTGAACAGGTAGGTCCCTTGCTGACAGACTTTCCTTTGAGCCTGAAATTATACCTAATTCTGGTGCAGTATAGGGTATGGATGTGGGCAAAACTGGACAAGAATGCACATTACAACTCGATGACCTTAGAGGGGAAGGTATGTGTTCCCTTGTGTTAGTATGTAGGTCTCCTGGATTTGCACAGTACGATGTTGAGTGAGCCATCAATGGATTGATCTCTGCACCCCTTAACAGTAAGCTCCTTTTGAATTAGGAGATACTGGTTTCAATCAAAGACAGCCGCTCGATTATTGGACCCAGCTTGGTATCAATTATGGATTTCAAACAGTTCTGCAAAGATTCTAAAAAGCATGTCATGTCTGCATTGGTCAGCCCTTGTTCGACGGCAGAGTTCTTTGGTATCAAATCAGCTCTTGGCTTTCTTGCCTTCCCCTCAGATGGCTGGCGCTTTCTTTTTGTGAGCGACCCTTGGTTAGCCCACTCGGTACCTCCTGGTCTTCCTCGAGTGGCTGGTCTGCTAGTAGATGGATTCGGAAGGTGACTAACAGTCATAGCCCCCACTTGCCCACTGCATGAGGTTGCATTAACCCCCCCGGGGGTGTTAATCACGATGGTGGTACTAAGGGATACCTGTTGATCAATTCAATGGCTATTCAAGCTGTTTGGCCCGACTGGATCTTGATTCCCCGAATTGCTAAGTGGATCGTCAATACTGACCACGGAGCTGTGGGCACATGAGGGCAGAGGAAGATGGGAAGTTACAAGGAATCTGGAGAGTCGCCGGTTCACCAGTTCAATCTCCTTATCAAGCACTGATGCTGCCCGCTGCAAGAACGAATCCATGGTCACCACAGAGCCTAAGGAGCCGGCAAGCACCCTACTATTCCCCATCAGGTACCGTGACCCTTATATTACTCCAAACCACGACCAATAACTTAGGCCCAAGAGGAATATAACAGATAATTTGTAGAAATAATGAGCATTTACTCCCTACCTGGGTCTTTAGCACTGCCAATGAGATCGGGACTGGAGTTGGAGCCAATGAGGAACAGGGAGGTAAGTAGCCCTTTTGGGGACGAGCTCCTGGGCAGACTGGATAGTGGAGTCCTCAGGTGCCCCTGAAAAGTGCTGTGGGGACCCGACCCAGCTTAAATGCGCCTCCTGGCATTGCCCCGATGACGAGTGCGGCTCATGCCGCTGGTCAGACTGGATAGTGAAGTCCTCCAGTGCCTCTGAAAAGTGCTGTGTGCTCCCAAATTAGTCAAGTTTGTGGGGATACATTTAGAGCAAGAGCTGTGAGTGGACGAAGCTATGTTGACAAAAATAGAATGAACCCCAACTATAACGGGGGGGGGGGGGTTAACTCTGGAACAAGGACTTCAATAAATAGAAATGGAAAAGATGCATACCAGGCAATGCAAATGATGCAACATCCAAACACTAGACATATTGATTCCAGGCAATGTAAGGTCAGTACCAAACTTTGTGATATGCCAAGACCAACAGAGCATTAAATCTTCATGATCAACGTCCCAAAGTTAACCCTCTCCTCATACAGGGAAGGTATGAACTCATTGAAAAACAAGGCCATAGCCATATACTGGATTAGAAACCAGTGTGATTGCCTTCAGTGATACGTTTTGAAACAATAAGTGCAGAAATGCTAGCAAATACAAATTACCCATTTGATACAATATTACTTACCCTTCGATGAATCTCAAAGATTGATTGATGAACGGATTTCATTGCAATTAAGAGCACCCCTAAACTCAAGATCTATGATAAGATTCAAGCTAAATAGACCTACTTCAATGAATGGTAATAGACAGCTAGTGCACGAAGACCGTAAAGAAAAACATAAGAGCCTGAGACACAACACAACTTAGAGGCTGTTGATTGACTAATGAAGTGGCAAATTATGAATGTTGGGGACACGGGGCTCTCTTAGACCCCCACACAGATATCTGGTAAAGTGGGAGGGAGACAACAAATAGAATATAGTTGTATAAGAGCTAAAGAGATGTCCCAACTTAGCCACGTAGCAATAGAACGTTATATCGACAAGCCCGTTACAAACTAGACAAGAACTACAGCACACAACAAAGCATTTAGTATCGTGGAGTGTAGTGGGACTAAAATTAAAGCTACTAGACCCTGAGCAGCAGGAGTTCATGAACCAATATGACATATGCCTATTACAAGAAACCTGGGCTTTGGAACCACCCCACAAAATGGGCTATAGAACGTTTAGTGCCAACCCTGCTTCAATCAGTTTGAGACTGGCCATCAAGGGGGCTACTGATATGGGTTAGGATTTCATTAAAGATCGAAGTTGAGGAACTAAAAATCCCATCCCGAGACATCAATGGCATAAAAATAAAGAATTCTGATAGAGCGGATGTTTACTTGTTTAACGTCTATAATAGACCGAGGGCATCCAGTATTGAATCATCAGAGATTGAACAGTTGGATAATCTATTGGGCTCAATTAATCCCAATATGTCAGTAATTTTAGGAGGGGATCTAAACTGCAAATTCGAGCCAATAGTGGGCCTTGGGAAAATCTTAGAAGAAGAGAACATGTCCAGAGGGATCCCGATATTAGAGGCTGGTGCTTCTGTTCCCTGTACATTCGCAGTAATACAGCTATCTCGATTTGCGATGGGACATGGATTAAGGGCCTGTAATGGTAGGCTACTGTCAGATAGCCCCAGTGCATATACTTTCAAAAGAGGCACTACTAGGAGCAAACTTGACTATATATTGGCCAGCGTTAACATGTGGAATGGTATAATAGATTTAAAGGTTGAAACAAGAGAAGATAGCGATCACAACCCACTATGCTTAACACTGGGGGGAACCTTTTGGAAGACTGGGAACAGGGGATGAACCCCGATAGTGGGAATACACTACAACATGTCGTCAGTAATAATCGTAGAGCTTTAAAATGGCAGACAAGTGCAAAACTATGACTACGATTTATGACATATTCTCGGCCATTCTCCTTCCATACACAAAAAAACATTTCAGGTAAGATATCATTTACGCAGATCCATCATACCAAGGAGGAAAAAATTAAGCCACTCTTGAGCAAAAACTGCCAAAAGAAAGAGCAGTCAAATTGTACAAAACATTATTCCTATAACCCATGGTTCACTTAGACTTGTTGAGAAGCAATAATCCAATTACTAGGGGCAATCAGATCAAGCAATACACAGAAAATAAGAGACTACAGGGCAAAGTATAAGAAAACAGTAGCACAAGCTAAGGAAGATTGGGAAGACGGTAACTGGAATCATGCTGGTTTCTGGAACATACTTGCTCGGGGAAATAGAACTGGTAACCATGGCCTAGATCAGTATCTGGATCCGGGCACATGGAGTAGTCATTTATCAACCTTATACTCTGAAGCTGTAGATCCAGTACTAAATGACATTCCTGTTATGGAAACGAATTTCCATGAAATCGATTGGCAAGGCTCAAACAGCATCCCTTTTTTACATTAGAAGACACAAAGGCTGCAATAGAAAGTATTAAGCCAGGTAAAGTACCAGGGAGTGATAAAATCCCAGGGGATCTCTTAAGGCATGATAAAACAGTTTGAGTACTATATGTGAATGTACTCTGCAATGCTTTGGTTGTGGGGGCGCCAATACCCGATTCTTGGAAGGGGACCACAAAAGTATCTATTTTTAAGAAAGGAAACTGTCAAGACCCTGCAAATTATAGGCAAATAAGCCTAATAGACACCCTACGTAAGGTACATAAAAAAATGTTGGCAAAGCTTAATAATTGGTTAGAGGAAAACAGTATCCTATCTTAATATCAAGCTGGATTTAGAACAAAAACCAGCACAATAGATCAGGTTGTCAGATTGTTGTGTATAGCTTGGAAATACACTATTTTAAAAAGAGGACATTTGTATATAGCTTTGATAGATTGGAAAGCCGCTTTTGATTTTATTCCTAGGCTAGGAAATTGCTATGGAACTGCCTAAAAAGCCAGGGTTCCGGATGAACTTTTCATGCAGATCGTGAGGCTACAAGGATAAATATGCAAAAGTCAGATGGCGACCTAGGGGGGAAATGACGGACGCAATACCTATAAATATAGGGGTAAGGCAGGGTTGTGTGTTGGCACCACGCCTGTTTTCTTTATATGTGAACAATGATGTGCAATATCTTCAGGGTTGTAACCACAACTCACCAAAATTAGGAGTGGGGCCAGTGCAGCACTACTTTTTGCTGACAATACGATCTTGATACCTCAAACACCTAAGGGTTTGCAAGGCCTTTTAGACACCTTTAATGATTTTTATATGTCAAAGGCCCTCAAAATAAATTCAAGTAAAACCAAATATATGACTCTCAACCCTCACAAATCTTTTAAGAAAAACTTTGTATTTCAGAAGCACAAATTGGATTGTGTGGTAAATTTTAATTATCTGGGCATTACACTCGATACGAAGCTATCATGGAAAGCTCATATAAAAAAATCCAAGCTAGTCCTGATGCAATCCGCCATGGCAATAGTAAAAAAACAGCAAAGTAGCTTATCATAGGCAGTGGCACCAGCTTTCGAAATCTATAAGCATAGGGCAGCTTCTGCCATCCTTTATGGTGCAGAGCTTTGGGGGGGTTGATGGTCAGGAAGTGTTAACCAGGGAGGAGAACAAATTTCTGAGAACGCTGCTAAAATTACTGACACACACACCACTGAGTCCCATTATATTTGACACAAACATCAGGCGCATTGATCATCAAGCTGTGGTAAGACCAATGCTGTTCTGTGTCCGCTTATGGACCACACCGGAACTTAAACACTTACAAAGATGGGTTAATCAAGATATTGCAACTCGATGAAAGTATTGTGATTCCCTGCATCCGATACATTCGAACCTGGTTTTACAAACTAGGTTTGAATAGTTATTGGGATGCTCCTGAGTCTCTTTCATGTCTATCAAAATCAGTATTAAAAAGCACATATTGGATGCAGATAGGAAACAGCATTCATCACTCTTCAAAGCTAGGGAGGTTGCCTTTGAAGTTTATATCCATCAAACCTCTGTCTGCCTTTGAGGAATAATTAGACAAAATGCAACCTCCGATAGCCAAAACCCTATATATGAAGTTCCCCTTTGATGTTCTGAGAACAAAACATCAAAGTGGACGGGTAGTAAAACAGATGATAGGGATGGTTTCTGTTCCCTCTGCCCCAAGGTGGCCTTGCATGGCTTCATAAGTCTCATCTTACATTTGCATCACTCTTGCACCACGTTGCACCGGTACAATAATGATGCAAAGGGGCTCCAAAGTATACCCCTTTGTATCTCATCATCCTCTTTCTTCCTGAAATATCATAAACCTAATTAAGATGATTGCATAATTTAAACCATGACTATTCTTTTTCTTCTCTGTTTTGAGCACCCAAAGAAATAATTATCAGATGATGTCATTTCTGCCCCCTTTCCTGGAACTCTCTTTGTTTAATGACCTTGATAAATTGAACCACCTTCGCCATGACCTTCAATACCTATGCTTCTGTCCTAGTTGAGGCACGTGTATTCCACCCTGATGAAACCAAGGCTGGACGTGTCCACTTAAAATCACCAAAATTTCACTACCATCACGAAAGTAGCATTCATTATCAAACATTCACAGGCGATGTGTTTTCACTACAACTAATGGGACAGGGATAATATGTATAAAGTGCACGGGCAGAGGAAGAAGGCAGTACCTGGGCTCGAGAAGCTCAATGACAGAATATCTATATGTACCTCAGAGCGGAATATCGTAACAGAGTGCTTTCAATCTCAAAAGCATGCATAAAGAGTAATATAAGATTCTGGAATAGGTCTATGGCACCTCAGAAACAATATCAAGAAGCGGTATTGCAAGGAACTGCTGTACTACCACCCAAACAAGAACAAGGATCTGGTCAACAAGGACCAGTTTAAGGTCTGCATCTATTATAGTGCCACCTACTTAAGTAGACTTTTTAAACATGTCTCAGAGCCTGTCATTGCAGTCTGTGTGTAGTTTTAAACTGCCAATTCAACTTGGCAAAATAACTCAGTTGCCAAGCCTAAAACTTCCTTTTTAATACATATAAGCCACCTCTAAGGTCGGCCCAAGACAGCCCTTAGGGCAGAGTGCAGTGCTTTTAAAAATGTAGACATGTACTTTTAAGTTTTATATTTCTGGTTAGTGAAAAACTGTTAAATCCATTTTTCACTACTGCAATGTCTACCTCTCCATTCGGATAACATTGGGTTACCTTATTACATTTAATAATCTACATCTACAGACCCCCGGGACCTCGCACACAATTCAGCGAAGACATCGCAGACTTCATCAGCCTGCACGCCCTCCCCTCCACTGACTACATCCTCCTAGGGGACCTCAACTTCCACCTGGAGAACAACAATGACAACAACACCACCACCCTGCTGGACAACCTCGCCAACCTCGGACTCAAGCAACTGGTGAACACCCCCACCCACTACGCCGGCCACACGCTTGACCCCGTCTTCTCATCCAGCAAGCACATCTCCTTCAGCCATTCCACCGGACTTCATTGGACTGACCACAGCTGCGTCCACTTCAGCTTCAGAAGAACCACGACCCACCAACACCCGCAACAGGTTTCTCGCCGGAGCTGGAGCAAGATCACCGCCGAGCAGCTCACCGCCTCCCTCAGCCAGAACCCTCCCACCAGCAAAACGGACCCCAACAAAGCAGCCAGCAACCTCACACAGTGGCTGACCACCTGCGCCGATGACCTCGCACCACTAAAGAACCCTCCCAGCAGACCCGGCAGCAAGAAAACCCCCTGGTTCACCGACAAACTCAAGGACTCCAAGAAGAACTGCCGCACCCTCGAGAAAGCCTGGCGCCACAACCAGACCACAGACAACAGGACCGCCCTCAAGCACGCCACCCGCAAGCACCACCAGCTGATCCGTGCCACCAAGAAGACAGCACTCAAAGAACGACTGGACAACAATGTCCACGACAGCAAGGAACTCTTCAGCATCGTCAAAGAGTTCTCCAACCCCAGCGCCAGAAACAACGACATCACTCCATCGCAAGACCTCTGCGACTCACTCGCCTCCTTCTTCCACCGCAAGATCACCGACATACACAACAGCTTCGGCGCACAGACCATGCACCCAACCACCGAACCAACGCCCGCCACCACCACCCTCTGCAACTGGACCCCGGTCAGCACCGAAGACACCACCCGCACGATGAACACCATCCACTCCAGATCCCCAACCAACCCCTCCCCCACCACGTCTTCAACAAGGCTGACGCCATCATCGCACCCCATCTCCGGGACATCATCAACACTTCCTTCCATACCGCCACCTTCCCGGAGAGCTGGAAGCACGCCGAGCTCAGCGCCCTCCTGAAGAAACCAACAGCGGACCCCACCAACCTCAAGAACTTCCGCCCCATCTCGCTCCTCCCTTTTCCTGCCAAAGTCATCGAGAAGACCGTCAACAGACAGCTCGCCGCCTTCCTCGAGACGAACAGATCCCTCGACCGCTCACAGTCCGGTTTCCGAGCCAACCACAGCACCGAGACTGTCCTGATCGCAGCCACCGATGACATCAGATCCCTGCTCGACAACGGGGAAACAGCGGCCCTCATCCTCCTGGACCTCTCCGTAGCGTTCAACACTGTCTGCCACCGCACCCTATTGCAGCGCCTCAGCAACATCGGAATCCAAGAGAAGGCACTGGAGTGGATCATCTCGTTCCTCGCCGGAAGAACCCAGAGAATCCGCCTCCCCCTGTTCAGATCCGAGGCCGCCGAAGTCATCTGCGGCATACCACAAAGATCATCACTCAGCCCAACCCTCTTCAACGTCTACATGAGCCCCCTCGCAGCATTCGCACGCCAACACAACCTCAACATCATCTCCTATGCCGACGATACCCAGCTGATCCTCTCCCTCACCAACGACCCCACCACCGCCAGAGCCAGTCTACACGAAGGGATGAAAGACGTCGCCGAGTGGATGAAGAACAGCCGCCTGAAACTGAACTCAGACAAGACGGAAGTCCTCATCCTGGGATCATCGCCCTCTGCCTGGGACGATTCCTGGTGGCCCCCTGCCCTGGGCACCACTCACAAACCAACGGACCACGCACGCAACCTCGGCTTCATCCTGGACTCCTCCCTCTCGATGACCAGACAAGTCAATGCCGTCTCCTCATCGTGCTTCAACACCCTGCGCATGCTCCGCAAGATCTTCCGATGGATCTCCACCGAAACCAGGAAGACCGTCACCCAGGCACTCGTCACCAGCCGACTGGACTACGGGAACACCCTCTACACCGGAACCACAGCCAAACTTAAAAAAAGACTCCAACGCATTCAGAACGCCTCCGCCCGACTCATCTTGGACATCCCCCGACACAGCCACATCTCCGGCCACCTGAGAGACCTGCACTGGCTCCCCATCAGCAGGAGAATTATGTTCAGGCTCCTCACCCACGCACACAAGGCTCTCCACGACCTGGGCCCAAAGTACCTCAACGACCGCCTGACCTTCTACACGCCCACCCGCCAGCTACAATCGACCAGCCACGCCCTCGCCTCGGTACCACGCATCCGTGGAGCCACCGCCGGAGGAAGATCCTTCTCCTACCTGGCAGCCAAGACTTGGAACTCCCTCCCCATCCACCTTTGGCTGACCCAAGCCCACCTCTCCTTCAGGAAGCAGCTCAAGACCTGGCTGTTCGAGCAGTGACGTACCCCTCTCCCCCAGCGCCTTGAGACCCTTCCGGGTGAGTAGCGTGCTATACAAATGCCTTGACTGATTGATTGATTGATTAACACTATCGCGTATTTTAATTAATACGTGGGAACAGGTAGAAATGTCATGTTTGGTCTCAAACAATTGCAATTTAAAATCCTCTTTAATAGTAAAGTCAGATTTATTGTCACAGTTCTGAAAATGCCACTATTCAAAAGTTTTGTACCACTTTGTTCACCATAAATTGGCAGGGTATGCTCAGACGTGAGTCCCTTGCTCACTTTGCCACTGGATTCAAGCAAGCCGGGCTGAAGTCGGCTGAAATGCCAGAAACCGGTCCTCGGAAGCTTGTTTTCGGTCCAGGGAAGGAATGGCTTGGCAGTTCGGGCTGGACTGTTCCCATGAGGCACAGGGTCAGACTGATTTGCATATGGCCATGTCTGAACTGGGGTGGCAGATTGGGCTAAAGAACGGTGATGGATTACACCCAGATCTGTTGACTGGGTGTGAGTGTTTGATTGGTTCAGATGCTCCGTCCATCACCACCCCCTTTTGTACCACTTTTCAAAAGTTGCCATTTTTTTTCTTAAACATTTGGTGCTTATAGCATGTGTCCTGGGTCACATGACTGAGATTAGAATAGGGGATAATGCTAAAAGGACATGCAGGAGGACAGAGTCCCTTAATAAACACTTCATCCTGCGTACGAATTGGTGCATGTGCAAGTCTCTTCCTTCCACAGGCACATGGACTTGAAATGAAGGTGGCTTTGCTCACTAACCTCATACCTTGCCCTGGTTACTGTTTTGATTAAGAACTGCGCAGGACAGGCATCTAAGGTATGAGATTAGGTGAGAGCAAGTCATTGGTGGTGGAGAGAAGATGGAAAAGTAAGACAGAGGAAAGTATAAAAGAAAGAAGACCACAGTATTTGGTAGGAAGTTAGCAGTAGCCAGATGGATGCAGTGTAAGAGAGGGAAGTAGTGGCTACAAAGCAGGGGTCTCCAATGGGTAGCTCACCAGCCACCAGTAGAAAAGTCCTGGATAAGCCTTCTAGCTTAATACACAATTCAGTGGATATGACATTTAGCCATGATGCCTCTTACATAGTGCAGGAGACAGCACTGCTGAGATGAAACCCCTAGTAGTAGCATCCAGACAAACCAGCTACAAAGTCCTATGCTCAAACACATTTACAGAGTGTTTGACAGGTTTTTAGCCTGCAACATAATCAATAACCATTCAGCAAAGCTGCATCTGCAGACGTGGGTTCCAGTGCTGTGAGTCTTGCTGTGTGTGGGTAAGCTCTGGCCTGGGAAAGAAGAGCAAAACACCTCAAAAGCAGAACTGCAGGAGTCGAAGATGAAGTGTCAATTTTAAACAAAACTATTTGATGACCAAGTCTGATATGGTAGCACTTATTATATTTGCAAGTAACTCGGGATGATTTTCAGTCATGAAAAGTAGCTTTCATCATAGAAGCAGTTGTAGGCAGCCGCTACACATCAAGAGAATGGAATTGTAGAGTACTGGAATGAGGAGAGCCTGAAATGAAGATACTGTTAAAAAAGAGGAGCTGTTACTCCCTTCCTTATTTCTCAGGAGAGAATGGACCTTTTCCCATATCTGTGTAAAATTCTGGATACTTTTTTGAGACATGAATTTTGGCGTTTAAGGATTGGCATTGAGACTCCAGATGATGGACTCCATGTCTAAAGTTGAAAATCATGGAGCACCTTGGTCAGTGTCCCTGCCGGCGGGTCACAAGAAATTAGTGAGTCATCTTTGATGGACTGTGTACTCTTCCTGCAGAAAAGGAATAAGATTCTCTGTCCTGTTTATATATGACGTATGAACAGGAGACAAGGACCTTAACCTGATGTGGTGTTAGGTTTCAGGTTGTAGCTATTGCCACTGGTCAATTCTTGTGGAAAATTGTAACATCCTATGCCAGACTGCTCTTGTTAATTGACACAGTCTGAGGGTAAGATTTGTAATCCAGGTTTGGTAAGTATTTATTTTTGCCAGAAAGGCCGAACCCAAATATGTTATGCATTTGATCAGAGGAAAGACCATGGGTTGTGATAGCTGTCCTGCACTTCATAATGTTGGTTGACAAAAGGCAATGCATTCCTTGGGCAATTTTCACCTTTTCTAAATGCTTCTAACAGGTATGTGACAATGGGGTTAGTTTGTATGCTGCACTTTAAATTGCTCTACTTGGTTAAATGAGCTGCTTGCCCTGGGTATTATAACCCCCCCCCTCTCCAACTGCTCTTTATAGGTATGTGGTAATGGCTGGTAACCCTTTACTGAGTTTTGGTCTTTTTATTAGGTGTGTGTCAATTATATCAGAAAGTGTACTGGACACTGGGGTTCATGATAGTTTGGCCTAGCACTTTGCACTTTAATGCCCTACTTGACAAAATGAGTTGTGTGCCCTGGGATCTCAGTATCCTTCTGACAGTTATTAATAGGTTTGATATTTTTTGTGAACTTAGTAAGTTTTGTTCCCCTCAGATAGGCTGGTGTTGATCATTGAAGTAACTTGGCAGAACAAGACATTGGAAATTGAGAAAGTATACTCCTGCACATTGCACTTTATAATGGTTTACCCCCTAACTGCACTGTATGCCTTGGGTAATTACTGATATTTTAAATGTTCTTGTAGGAATATGATAATGCTATGATCTTTGTTGAGTTTTAATATGAATAAATCCTACATTTTATACTGTTTGCTGTGCCTGTGGATTAATTGGAATAGATTGTATATGTTCAATGGTGTATGTTAAATGCTGTCAATGTAATATTTCTAATTTATTTCTTAGAAATAAAGGATTTTTGACTTTGACTTTGAAGAGGAGAAAAGGCAATATAAAATATCTTGGACAGTGAAAGTTAAGGGCCAGAAAGAGTGAGGTAGAACATTTCACAAACAGGAGAGAGGGACAGATCAGGACAGATACTAGGAATACGATGATGCTTTCAGGATAGATGATTAAGGTGAATAGAAGGAGGAATGAGGTGGGTCTTGAAAAGTGATGGGTGAATGGAGGGGCCCAAAAGAGGAAAGAAGATACTAAAGAAACTTGGTTAGAAAGCAGAGAGGGAGGAGGCATGGGTAGAAGAGATAGTGCTAGGTAGTAAATGAGTGTATGATAAAAACAGAAAGAGGTAGAGAGGCAATGGCTAAGACATAGAAAATAACCTTTTCAGCCCCAAACATTTTCTTGATTCCTATGAAATGTTAATCTGCAGGAGGACAGACAGACAAGCCCTGCACCATTCTGCTACAATGTCCTGCAATATTTTAGCATCCTGTCTGTCTCTTTTGCTCCTTCTACTGCAAACACAGTAAGAGGACAGACAAGCTGAAGGAGGGGACTCCTAGATAGAAACAGTATATATGGATCAGTGGCAAGTGTAATACCCAATTTTTATCACTGTCTAGAGAAGAAGGGTCATCCCTCACCAGAGCCCATTTAGATAACAGGCCCATATGTGTGGAGTTAGGTATAGAAATTCTAGACTTACTTACCTGTCCATATTCCGTCTTCGATATTCTTTTTTTTAAACGTATTGACCAGAAACATAGATAAAACAGGGAACTAATGCAATCAATTTGATACTTATATGTCCCTGTATAAATATTGAATTTAGACGCAACGCATATGTATAAAGTGCAACATGCCAAATTTAACTAATGAATATTACTACATCAAGATTAATGTACGCTTCTATAAGTGGATCTTACCATAAATTGCAACGTGTCAATTTACCATCTGAATATGGTGCTAGAGATTAATTTTCAACGCAGACTTGCTAAATTGCCACCAATTGCAATTTTAAAAAGTGGAGTATTACCTGCCCTAATCATACTAAAGTGCAATGCTAAAGTGCATTTTCTTTTTTTGTTCTGATAAAAACTTCACCTTGCATTACGGCCCTACTTCCCCGGAATGATCTCTAGCCTTTCCATATATTTCCATACAGAAGTACATCTTTTATTGGCACCTACTCTCTTAGCATATGCTCCTTCAAATTTCCTAGTACGTATCATTTTATTAAACCATTCCAGATAAGTGGGTACTTTGACGGATCTTCAATTCTGAAGGATCCGAGAACGAGGAACAAGGGAATCAATTGCTATAAATAAATCCTCCCCTCTCGACATTGCTAGGCTTTGTCTCTGTCTAGCGATACCAAAAAGAGCTACCGCTGTCTCTGGATCCAATCTTTTCTGTAGTCCACGACTTAGAGCAGAAAAGATCCTTTCCCCAAATTGTCCTAGCTTTGGGCAGGGGAAAAAAGTGTGGAGCCAGCCTCCCTCGCCTGCTAACTGGCAGCGAAAGCATCTATTTTCTAAATCCGGGCATATCTTATGAAGAGCTTTGGGGTATATTACCCCATCCAGTGAGACAAAAAAAACATTCTATTAAAACAGGCTGCTCTTAAGGCCTTGCTACCCATTTGTGAAATGGCTTGCCAGTTCCGATTTAAGAGCATACATTGCGTCTCCTAGGTCACTTTATCTAAGATTTTATTAAACACCATTGGCTCCCCTTGGGACTGTAAAAGACGATTCCAATTCCCCACCCCTCTTAACTTTGCTCCGAATAGAGCAGCCACTAGATGAGTTGGACCAGAACTAGATGGGAGGCTGTACTTATTTAATAGATGTGAAATCTGAATATATCCGAAGAAAAAAATTTGCTCTGGTCTCCACACCTGGCTTGGATCTCTTGCCAAGTAATACCTCTGCCACCAACTAAAGAATGCCCTATCTCCTTAAAGCCATACATATTCCAAAACCTTAGATGGTTGCTCTGTATTTGGAGGCCCAAGCTTTTGCATTCTGCTAGTTTTAAATAATAAAATCTGTGGAACAAGCCTGCTTGGAATAAAAAGTCTGAAGTCTAAAGGTATATTCCTGCAAAGTCTTGTACCTAGTTTTTTTGGGGGGAGTTTAGCTGGTTTTATAAATACCGGAATCTGCGATCCAGCTTCCAGCACCATTTTGTCCAAAAAGAAGTTATCAACTGATCCCTTGCCGTGGACTAAACGGGCTATTAAGTCTAAAAAGGCTGCTTCATAGTATGTACGAACTTGGTTAAGTGCAGAACCAACCTGATTAATGTCAAGTTGGAGCACTGAGAGTTTTACCCTCGGTGCCTTTTTACTCCAAACCAACTTTCTGAACATCGTTTCCAACTCTTTAAAATAGATCATATTGATTTTTATAGGTACATTTGTAAAAAGAAACACAAGTACGGGTAAGATGTCTTCGATATTCACAAATATTTTAATTTTTCACAGCAACAAATTGCTATCTTCCCTTGGGCTCACAATTCCCACATTACAGGGTGTTTAATGCTACAAGACGGCACGGCAATGCTTGTTTTGGCTCAGCATTGATTTTAATAAAAACAAATCAGTGCACAACGTCTATGTCAATTTGCACCTCTGCACTATAGTAATCGATGCATTGGTTTTAGATACAATATAGCAAAATTAAGAAGAGTTCAGACACATAAAGCAATTTTTATTTTTTATCTTTAATTTATACATCTATAACTACTTTTTTTATAGTTCAGTATATAGAAAGGTGTGTTGTCTCACAATACAAAGACAGAGTGAAGCAATTACATTTTAAACTCTCTGCACAATGGATTTGGTGCAGGAGAGAGATTCATTACATTTACAACTTAGCTCATTTGTGAAGGGAAGAGAGGTGGCCCTATCACAGTGCCTGATCTTGTGAGGTGGGTTTAGTGTGAGAGGGTGTACATGTCAAGTGTTCTTCATTAAGGGTAAGTCCTCACTTTACCAACAATTTTACTTTAAAAAAGACAATTCCCTAAAAAATGGTGATCCAGCCAGGCCAATGTTTTTTTAATGAAACTTTAGGATGGGAGCAGACTGTCACTCGTAGTTTAAAATTGAAAGGGTGCCCAGAGACATTTAATTCCCCCATCACTGTGTGGCCCTCACTGAAAGGGTGTATGTGCCCAAACGAGTGCAACATCAACAACCTTTTGTCTACACCCCAGCAGAACATATTGTTTCCAATGCTTGTTTCTTGCCCTATTGAATTCTGCACTTCAAATGACCTGACAAACCATGCTACAAAAGGCTCATAGAGAGCACTACATGCAGACACTAATGCTTTCCCCAGAAAGGTGCCACCCTGGAAAAATCATACTGTGCAGGAACCACAAAGGAAGAAGAAAGCAGCTACAAGAGCTGTGAAATGTGCTTTGCCCTGCATACCTTCATGTTTGAATTTCCAGGCAGTGTCCCTGTGCCAGCTGGATCAGTGGTGGGGTTCAGCCAGTGGGAGGGAGGCATTCAGAACGGTAGTTCACATGCTGTAGATCACAGCTTCATAACAGATACCTGTCTCAGTGCCTAATGCTCAATTTATAATCCAAGGCTGGGATTTTCCTCTTCAGTGTGGTGAGTATGTAGTGGCTGGCCTATTGCAAATGCAACTCATAGCATGGGTAGAGTAAACGAGAAAGAGATAACTCTCTGGTTTACATTTTATTTATTTATTTAAAAAATTCTGACATGCAAGCAAATTTGCTTGCCAAGTGCCTTTCCTACGATGGCTAATATTAATTATGTTATTGAATGGTGACATTGGTTTCTATTTATATGTATAATAGAATATGATGACTAGTATTTAGATGTGTTCGCACTCCATACTTAAGTGTCTTTTTTTATAAATTCGAAATAAGGAATTGTTTTTAATTGCACCCTAACATGATGCCTATAGCTCTAGTATATCTACAGGCTATAGTGCCTTAAAGGTTATGAATCACAATTATGTTTACTTTATTTTTATTTATTTGAAAAGTTTTATATAGCGCTGGCTAGACCCGAAGGTATCAGAGCGCTTTACATGAGGTAGAACATTGTTTCAGAACATTGTTACATAGTTACATAAGTTGCTGGAGCGTCGCATAACATAGAAAGGTAAACAGTATAACATATTTACATGAGTTACTAAAGCATTGCATTATATAGAAAAAAAACGACAAGGGGAAAGTACTTCAGGGGATACAGAAAAAGCAGGCTGGAAAAGGGGAGGCAGTCAAAGAATCACAGAGGGAGGAGGCAGGGGAGGGAAAAGAAACACAATGGGGAGATGAGGAAAGCAATGTCTGATGTCCGGCTGGGTAGGTGGCGGCCGAGGGGTGAACTAGAGCCAGACTCCTCTATAGCTGCATAGGACAACTCCACCGGGCATTGGCCAAGGTTGCTCGGGTACCGCAGTAAGTACAGACAGTTATGGTTTCTGCCCAGGGTGCTTGTCAAAATTCCATCAAGAGCACCGGTCACGGTGTTACTGGGAGGCGCCATCCGCCTCATACTCCAGCTCGCCCCCAGGTCAAGAGTGGTGAGAGGGAACGTGGAAGGGACAGTTCCAAAGTCTGCAGATCTACCCCATTCCCAGCAGTAGTAGTGAGTGTTGGACATTTGTGCAGGATCCCAGTGGTAGGGGGAACACTCCCAATCCTCTTCTGGGTGTGTCTCCCTTGCAACTGTGGTCACTCACAGAGAGGTCCCAGTAGCACCGGAGAACGAATGCTGGATGCCTTGCCAACCAGGGGAGAAAAGCATGCCTTTGTGGCATATGTGCAGGTAAGTAGGCTCAGTTCGAGGGGGAGAGGTCACCCCGAGAACCAACCCTCTGTAGTTACCAGTGTATCTGAAGCGTTCTGTCAGCATGCTTCTCTTCCAGCAGAGACAGCTCCCCAAGTAGAGGACGATGGCCATCTTAGGGTCAGGCCCTGAGTGACTAGCTGGTCTGATTGTGAGAGGAGGTGCTTCTCAAGACTTGCACACTTGCTTCTGCGGGTTCAGGATCACAGCTGTCCCCATCTAGGGTAGACGCAGCGACATTCAAGGCTAATCTGTTAGCATATAATGCTAACAGAGGTTCTATATTCTCCCTTTACTCAATGAACCGAGACTCAATCATATCACCACACCATTTCAATTTTTGCATGGAGCTCGATGGCCCATGATTGGAAAGTATTATTACATCAATGTGCTGTTGATACACAGCTATGCCTCGAAGTCGCTAGTCCATTGGATATTACGGGGCACATGTACAAGGATGTAACACCACCAGAATGTCGCTTTTTAAGATGTTCTGGTGGCGTTTAGTCCATCACCTTATTTACAAGGTAGCGTTAAGCCACTTAACGTGGTTTAACACCGCCTTGTAAATGAGGCCCCCTTTTACGTTACACTTAGCATGAAAGGGGCGGGCAATGGGTGTTGTGGTGGGCGTTCTGCTGCAATGCCCATTGATTATGATGCTGCCCCCTATTTACAAGGGTGGCGCAAATATGGGGTAGCATCAAAATTGAGACCAAAGAAATCTGGTCTTAACATGGTGAAACAAGGAGAAATTATTAATTTAACCTTGTTTTTGCTGTTTTGATGTGTGTTGCATTGTGCAGCACACATAGAAACAGCAAATCGCCATGAATGATGGTGATTTGCTAGGAAGGTGTCCCTTCCTGCACATAAACAATCATTCCCACCAATGCATGCACCCCGCACTATGGTGTGAGGGTGCCTGCACTGGCACTAGGCAGTTTAATTTAGTACCAGGGCTAGGGGAAATGTAGGGGTGTGCCGTATCATTGTAAATACAGCGAATCCCTGTTTTTTTTAACTTACTGAGCGCAGCATTTGCAATTTTGGAGCTAACCTTCGCTCAATAGGTTCATTGTACATATGCCTCCACATCTGTCAAAATCTTCCTAAAAAGAATAATAAATCAGATGTAGGCCTTCTCCCTTAAAATTGAAGCTGACTAAAATTGAGTTCCCTCTACTATATTCTAACATTGCCCATCCCCCAAGTAAAAAAAATGCTTGGCTATATCCTCCCACGAAGCAGTCAGCCTGGTTAGTTTCATTCTCCAAATCCATTGGTTTTGGGATCGACTCCAGCTCAACCTGACTGAACACATCAACGAGCTAACCCAGCACCACAGCAGGTACATCTTGCAGGGAAAATCAAACTGTCTACTCTTCCAGCAGTCTTTATTATGCTGTTCTGACCTTTGTCTCTCCCATATAGATGGAGGAAATGACCACCTAGCCAGTCTACTGGGATGTCTTCTACATCCCTAAAATCAACTCTACACATTGCAGCCTGGTTTGTCACCAAGGTTAAACATCAGACCACAACCCACCTTATTTGGTACTTTGGCACTTTAACTTCATTTTTGTATTCCCTATGATGATGATGTATAACTGTTTTATTGTCAAGTGATTAGCTCCAATTTCAATGTATCCTGCCAATCCAGCTTTTCATTCTTTATCTTTTCATTGCACCATTTCATCTGTTTGTTTACTATTCATTATTTTGCCCTTCATGCCACCTCAGATTAGACACAGACACATACAAATCAGTCTTGACCCTGCTATTCAGTCAGGTGTAGTTTGGTTGCAGTGGCATAGTGGGAAAGGACACGTCTGGGAATACCCTTGGCCACTTAGGGCATTGCATTAAGCACACAAACGTTGATGGGAGGATTTTGATAATCCCTAACTAGGGAGAAACAAGTCCCGGGTTGTTTGTGTTCCAGTTCAGGGAGGACCAGGCCTATCAGTACAGGCTGGACTGCTCCCACTGGAGCAGTGTCAATACTGTTTTGCATAGGGCTGGGTCCAAACTGAGGTGGCTTGGTGTGGGAAATAGCAATGGGTGGGGATTACCAGTGGCGGAGATTAATTCAAGCATTCCTTCCATCACTTTTTTGTATACATTAGTGTGGTGCCCTAAGTGGGAAGGGTATGCCCAAATGTGGGTCCTGTGAACACTGCATCACTGGAATGAAGTTATAACTGGCTGTTGAGCCCTAACTACTGCAAATCCGGCCCTAGGTTGCTTGTGTTCTGGTTCAGGGTGGACCTGCTTGGGCCATTGGGCTGGATTGACCTTATTGGAGCACGGTCAACATTGAATTGCATATGGCTGGGTCCAAACTGAGGTAGCATTGGGTGCAAAATAGCAATGGATTTGGATGTTCCCCGAGTAATTGAATGCAAAGAGAAAGGGCACCCTGCAACTAATAAGAAGTTCCTCTAGGCAGGGATATATTACATACTGTAAATTTCTAGGGCAACCCGAGTAATTGCCAGTGGCTGGGATTAATTCAAAGATTCCATCCATCAATTTTTTTGCTGAGATTAATTCAAAGATTCCATCCATCACTTTTTTGCATATTTTAGTCTGATAGAATTCCTCGGCATGGAAAAAGGCAAATAGTATGCTTTGGATGAAACACGGAATGGAAAACATAGATCATATACGGCTTAATTACATATTAACATTTTTGCACCACATAACATGAGGAAAAATATGTGAGATGAAAGCTAAATACTGGGAGTGGGTTAAACCATGAAAATGTTATCTTGCTGATGGGAGTTTTTAGTTCCATAGACAAATAGAAGCAAAACAAATGTACACATTGAGATTCTTAGCTAGTCTATGGTGATTGAACCCAGATGAGAAATGTATACACTAGATTTAGGTTGGGTACACATTTACATTGGAGACCATAAACAGTACAGGACTGGGGAAACAAGGCCCGTCTGGTTATAGCACATATTATCAGTGTGTAGAGAGGAATTTCAAATGCATAGTCTGGCCTGATACACATACTACAATCCAGATACAATTGGTTGACATAGTATTAACTTTTTAATAGAAAACATTTGAAATATTACCTAACTGAATAAAGAATCTGGTTTAGTAAATTCTCTGTTCAAATGTTTTTTAGGTAAAACTAATTTTTGGGAAGCAGTATAAACTATAATAATGTAAATATTTAAACCTGGGCCCAGATTTTTCAAGATTTTGCATTTAGGTTGCATCAGTTTTTTGGAGCAGCCCCAACGTACAATCCATTTTGGGACTTACAAAGCCGTGCAAATGCCGATTTGCATGGCGTTGCATAGCGTTGTAATGGAAAAGTAACCCAAGGCCGCATATAGTGCTGCCTTGCGTTACCTTGCATCTGGGAATTGTGGTGCATGGGCTTTCTGGTACATTCACCCATGGATTTTGACGCAAACCCATTTTTACAAATCCTGGGTTTGTACTAAAATACTACACCTAACTGAGACTGGGGTAACAAGGAAAAATGTCTTTATTTCTCCTCATTCCCTCTCTGCATGTATGCTGCATTCTGCAGAACACAAACACAGATGAAGTAGTCTCAAAGGATTGTTTTCATGCAGGGGTGTATTCCATGGCTGAAGGGTGCATGTGTTGGTGCTAGGCAGCCCAAATTGCCACAGCGGAAGGAGAGAGCTGAACTGCTTTGTATCTTTGTAAATATTGTGCTGTTCTGCTCTCTTCCTTTTGCGCAGCACTTCCCTTGCTGAGCTGCGTTGCATGAAATCTCAGCAGATCTAGGCCTTAATATATAAATATGCTTTACAGTATGGTGAAGGCCACTATTCCCAGGAGCTTTGACAAACAATTAGCTTATATTATATTATCCAGGAGAGGAGTTAAAATAGTTATTAACTACTCTTACTCTTGTGAAACCACCACTGCATTAATAAAAGTAACATCATATTTTATTATATGCTGCAATATATCAAAGAATACAAACACAGGACTCTATTATAAGCACCTGGCCATAGATATACTTTGAATGGAGTTGCAATGGTAACTTATCTTAAAAAGTGGAACAAAAAATCAGTGCAACACCTCTGTTTAACCACCGGCGATGGTCAACCATATTGGCAACGAGGCACCCTACATTCAAGAGCATAATTGAAGAGCACATAACATAGTCACTAATAATAATAATACCGACATTTATAAAGCACGAAGAGCTGTCCCGGCGCTCGAACAATAGGAGGCACGCAGAATGACATACACGAGCAAAAAAAAACCTGAGAATATTAGCCTAGGCTGAAGAGCCATGTTTTCACAGCTTTCCTAAATAGTGACTCTGATTCAATGTGGCGAATGTCGTTCGGCAGAGAGTTCCATAACTTAATCGCCCCGACCGTGAAAGATGTGCCGCCTAGCCGGGCTTTCCTAACTCGCAGAGTACAAAGCACTAAGAGCCCGATTATGAATTTGGCAGTGCAGGAGCTGACCAACATGCCAGCGGCCAGCACAGCCAAACCGGTGGTCGCATCGCTCACCAGATTACGAGTTTCCTCGTATCTGGCGGGCTTATTTTGGCAGTCCCACGCTGTTGCTGCTGAAAATGGACACTGCATTGGGAAAGCCAAAAAAAGTTCTTGCATGACTAAAGTCCATGCTGTGCAGGAACTGGGGTGCATGGGCCTTGCATGCATCCCCATGCACATGGACAGCCAGGACCGCTAGCCTTTTCATGCAGGAAAGACCTCCATGACACCTCTAGCGGTCCTGAAACTCATAATATACATTGCAGTGCCGCAGCGGCAAGGCCAGCATATTACTGAATGGCGGTTCCCTGGCTGTTGCGGCGGTGCAATGGCAGTCTGACCACTCAAATTGTAATGGGGTGGTCAGACGCAGACCGCTGGTGCAGCATTGTCTGGACTGCCACCGCTGCGCCCCGTGAAACAAGTGGTCCTCACACCGCCAGACTACTAATTAGGCCCTAAGTAATGGCTGGATGGAATCGTTCATAGTTAAAAGTTTAGTTGACACTTTTAACCAAATCTTCCGGACATAATGATAGTATAAAGATCCTTGCGCAACTGTATACTGAAGGTTTGTAGACACCATAATATTGTTCGATAATAAAAACAGAATATACAGCTGTGATTCTATGCATATATAAAATTGCAACTTGCTTTACAACCGGAAAAAAGTTATACAATTGAATGAAAACATTTATTTATATATAAAAAAGCAGTGCAAAGGATACACTTTGAGTTAAATGAATTTTGATCAAAAATGTATTTCAGCTGCTTCCTTTCACAAGCACCTAAATCTTTTAACAGCACTCATGAAACTTGTTTGAGTACCAGGGACAGTAAAGGTGTACTACTTCTTTTATGTTACAATATAACTGCTATGACAGTAAGATAAGCAACTGCTGCTGGGCTCTTCAGTTATCTTCAACCTGTAAGTTTTTCGCCCTGAAGCAGATATCAGACAGTTGACTTGTTTCTATTACACCTCGACGAAGGCAATCCCTCCATCACAACTGACACCCATGAAGAGCAGACTTCACGCCTCTGCTCAGCCCATGAAGGGTCTCTAGAAATTTGACATAACCTCATCAAAAAACTATGCCACCTCTTCCAGGTAGAATTCCATCCAAACCCAGCGGCATCACCCACAAAGTGGTAAACATGAGCATTTCACCATATTTGGCAAGAGATGTGAAGATATCTGGTGGGCTGTGTAACACACACAGCTCAACCTCTGCTGACTTGACAGGCGAAAACACCTGACGACGACTAGATGTTAAGCCTTCTCCTTCTACCCTGCTAACAGTGACGGATGCCAACTATGGAGAGTGGTGGAGTAGGCAAATGGGTGGTGGGTGCATGTATGGGGTGCAAAATGACATTAACTAGATTGTCAAAATGTATGACATTACCATTTTAAAGTTAAAATGTTTAACTTTAAAATGGTAATGTAATACATGTTGGCGATTTAGTGCACATTACCACATAAACATAAATACAATTTAGCAAAGGAAATAAAAGTCACTTACCTTGCTGCACGTCCTCTCTCTGGTCCAGGTATCTTTCTCTCCTCCAGCGCTGGCCCAAGCCAACTCTCCTAACCAATCCTGGTGCTGCTTTCATTCTGTTAACAAGCATTAGAGAAGCACCAGGATTGGATAAAGTGGGCTCTCTCAGCGCTCCGAAGAGCACTGGAGGCCTGTGTTTGCGCTCAACACAGCTGTCTAAGGCTGCTGGATGGAAAGGTTTAAAGTGCACGTGTGGCTGGCCGTCACAAGACAGACAGCCAAAGAAACATGCACACTTTACACTTCAGTGCGCAGCTAACCATTCCTCTCTGCTGCTGCAACTTAGCAGCAGCCCCACCTCATCCTGACATTTGGCTGGGGCGCCGGTTATTGAAAAATAAAATGGTACAAAATGTAATTTATTACCATTTTATTTTTCATCTCTGGGGCATATTCAGATGGATACCCTCTGACTCCAGGAAAACGGTCACTCACTCCCTCATCACCAGCAGACTGGACTACGGCACAGCCCTCTACACCGGAATCAACAAAAAACTCATCCAAAAACTCCAGTTTGTCCAGCCAGACTAATCCTGAATATCCCACCGCCACTACTCTGAACGTCTCGTCTGTCAACTCACCTTTGTGCGGCACTCCTTTGCTAAATAATACACAGGTACATGCTTATATGCTTTTGAGTGCATTAAATTAGATAAAAGCAACCCCTGTAAATTACACTTAGTAATGGCAAAAATTGTGGTTTGAGCTAGAATGAACTTCTATACAAATAAAAGCAATGTGATATTACTATGTCTACTCAATAACCTTTAACAAAATACACTAGACTTCCACTGAAGAATTATTAAAAGTAAATTAAAGAAATGTATACGTATGAGGCATTCGGGAACGTTTCATATAATGCTGACAATCAGTACCGATACAATTATTTTATATTTTAGACCACCTAAAAGGCAGATTGTGCAGTTTCAAATAGGCTTCAATGCGATTTAACTCCAATTAGCATTTAGGGCCAGATGTACGACCCTTTTTCGCTCTCACAAACTAGAGATTGACCCGTTTGCGACCGTCAAAAAGGGTAATGGCATGTACAAATGCTATTTTGTGACTCACTGACTCGCAAAATAGTGTTTGTTACTGTCACTATTAGGAAGGGCCATCCCTTCCTAATAGCGAGACTCTCTGGCATGTACTATTGGTTTGCAATCGCATTTGAGGCCGCAAAACACTTGCAGTTTACCACCTACTTCAAGTAGGTGGTAAACCACTCGCATTCAGGAGTGGGTCCCCAGTCCACCCCTTCCTCTTTGTGGGTGTGCAAGAAAATTCTATTCCCACTCCAAACATAACCACATTGGGGAAAGTGTTGGTCTTTGGTTTTTGGGGACGTGGAGTCAAATTTATTATTCCACTCCAAGCATAAAAATAGCCGGAAAAACTATTAGCACTCCACACTTAACCACAATGGCAACATTTTGGACTTAGTGTTGGTCAGATTTACCATTCCAATTCCAAACTTAAGCACAATAGGGAAAGTGTTGGATTTTGAGGAGTTCAGATGTTCTATTCACCCTCCAAACAGAACCAAATTGGGGAAAGTATTGGACTTTGAAGGGTTCAGATTTATTATTTCAACCCCAAATTTAACCACATTGCCGAACATGTAGGACTTTGGAGGGTGGAGGTGGCAGGGGTCAGATTTACTATACAAATCCAAATTTCACTACTTGAACTCTAGGGGGTCACAATTACTATGCCCACACCAAACGTAAAGACATTAGGGAAAATGTTGTACTTTTAGATTCTAAATTAACTACTATCACAAGATTATAACAGACATTGCACTGAAAATAATGGATGTATGACGTATCATTTACAACAAGGGGTGGTGATGGACAGAGTCTCTGAATTAAGCAGAGTACTCTCACCCAGTCAAGAGATCAGGGCTAGATCCAACACCGTTTTTTAGCTCATTGCACCATCCCAGTTTCAGAACCTGGCTGTATGCAAATTAGTCTGTCCCTGGCCCAGTGCATCATGGGAACAGGGCAGACCAGACTACAAAAGCCAATTCTTACACTGGGAAGGAAACAAGCTTCCGGGGACCGGTTTCTGGCATTTCAGCCGTCTTCGGCCCGGCTTGCTTGAATCCTGATGGTGCAATGAGCAAGGGACTCACATCTAAGTATACCCTTCCACGCTTAGGGTGGACAAAATTATTTACAACAAGGGGTGGTGATGGACAGAGTCTCTGAATTAAGCAGAGTACTCTCACCCAGTCAAGAGATCAGGGCTAGATCCAACACTGTTTTTTAGCTCATTGCACCATCCCAGTTTCAGAACCTGGCTGTATGCAAATTAGTCTGTCCCTGGCCCAGTGCATCATGGGAACAGGGCAGACCAGACTACAAAAGCCAATTCTTACACTGGGAAGGAAACAAGCTTCCGGGGACCGGTTTCTGGCATTTCAGCCGTCTTCGGCCCGGCTTGCTTGAATCCTGATGGTGCAATGAGCAAGGGACTCACATCTGAGTATACCCTTCCACGCTTAGGGTGGACAAAATTATTTACAACAAGGGGTGGTGATGGACAGAGTCTCTGAATTAAGCAGAGTACTCTCACCCAGTCAAGAGATCAGGGCTAGATCCAACACCGTTTTTTAGCTCATTGCACCATCCCAGTTTCAGAACCTGGCTGTATGCAAATTAGTCTGTCCCTGGCCCAGTGCATCATGGGAACAGGGCAGACCAGACTACAAAAGCCAATTCTTACACTGGGAAGGAAACAAGCTTCCGGGGACCGGTTTCTGGCATTTCAGCCGTCTTCGGCCCGGCTTGCTTGAATCCTGATGGTGCAATGAGCAAGGGACTCACATCTGAGTATACCCTTCCACGCTTAGGGTGGACAAAATTATTTACAACAAGGGGTGGTGATGGACAGAGTCTCTGAATTAAGCAGAGTACTCTCACCCAGTCAAGAGATCAGGGCTAGATCCAACACCGTTTTTTAGCTCATTGCACCATCCCAGTTTCAGAACCTGGCTGTATGCAAATTAGTCTGTCCCTGGCCCAGTGCATCATGGGAACAGGGCAGACCAGACTACAAAAGCCAATTCTTACACTGGGAAGGAAACAAGCTTCCGGGGACCGGTTTCTGGCATTTCAGCCATCTTCGGCCCGGCTTGCTTGAATCCTGATGGTGCAATGAGCAAGGGACTCACATCTGAGTATACCCTTCCACGCTTAGGGTGGACAAAATTATTTACAACAAGGGGTGGTGATGGACAGAGTCTCTGAATTAAGCAGAGTACTCTCACCCAGTCAAGAGATCAGGGCTAGATCCAACACTGTTTCTTAGCTCATTGCACCATCCCAGTTTCAGAACCTGGCTGTATGCAAATTAGTCTGTCCCTAGCCCAGTGCATCATGGGAACAGGGCAGACCAGACTACAAAAGCCAATTCTTACACTGGGAAGGAAACAAGCTTCCGGGGACCGGTTTCTGGCATTTCAGCCGTCTTCGGCCCGGCTTGCTTGAATCCTGATGGTGCAATGAGCAAGGGACTCACATCTGAGTATACCCTTCCACGCTTAGGGTGGACAAAATTATTTACAACAAGGGGTGGTGATGGACAGAGTCTCTGAATTAAGCAGAGTACTCTCACCCAGTCAAGAGATCAGGGCTAGATCCAACACCGTTTTTTAGCTCATTGCACCATCCCAGTTTCAGAACCTGGCTGTATGCAAATTAGTCTGTCCCTGGCCCAGTGCATCATGGGAACAGGGCAGACCAGACTACAAAAGCCAATTCTTACACTGGGAAGGAAACAAGCTTCCGGGGACCGGTTTCTGGCATTTCAGCCATCTTCGGCCCAGCTTGTTTGAATCCTGATGGTGCAATGAGCAAGGGACTCACATCTGAGTATACCCTTCCACGCTTAGGGTGGACAAAATTATTTACAACAAGGGGTGGTGATGGACAGAGTCTCTGAATTAAGCAGAGTACTCTCACCCAGTCAAGAGATCAGGGCTAGATCCAACACCGTTTTTTAGCTCATTGCACCATCCCAGTTTCAGAACCTGGCTATATGCAAATTAGTCTGTCCCTGGCCCAGTGCATCATGGGAACAGGGCAGACCAGACTACAAAAGCCAATTCTTACACTGGGAAGGAAACAAGCTTCCGGGGAACGGTTTCTGGCATTTCAGCCGTCTTCGGCCCGGCTTGCTTGAATCCTGATGGTGCAATGAGCAAGGGACTCACATCTGAGTATACCCTTCCACGCTTAGGGTGGACACAATTATTTACAACAAGGGGTGGTGATGGACAGAGTCTCTGAATTAAGCAGAGTACTCTCACCCAGTCAAGAGATCAGGGCTAGATCCAACACCGTTTTTTAGCTCATTGCACCATCCCAGTTTCAGAACCTGGCTGTATGCAAATTAGTCTGTCCCTGGCCCAGTGCATCATGGGAACAGGGCAGACCAGACTACAAAAGCCAATTCTTACACTGGGAAGGAAACAAACTTCCGGGGAACGGTTTCTGGCATTTCAGCCGTCTTCGGCCCGGCTTGCTTGAATCCTGATGGTGCAATGAGCAAGGGACTCACATCTGAGTATACCCTTCCACGCTTAGGGTGGACAAAATTATTTACAACAAGGGGTGGTGATGGACAGAGTCTCTGAATTAAGCAGAGTACTCTCACCCAGTCAAGAGATCAGGGCTAGATCCAACACCGTTTTTTAGCTCATTGCACCATCCCAGTTTCAGAACCTGGCTGTATGCAAATTAGTCTGTCCCTGGCCCAGTGCATCATGGGAACAGGGCAGACCAGACTACAAAAGCCAATTCTTACACTGGGAAGGAAACAAGCTTCCGGGGACCGGTTTCTGGCATTTCAGCCGTCTTCGGCCCGGCTTGCTTGAATCCTGATGGTGCAATGAGCAAGGGACTCACATCTGAGTATACCCTTCCACGCTTAGGGTGGACAAAATTATTTACAACAAGGGGTGGTGATGGACAGAGTCTCTGAATTAAGCAGAGTACTCTCACCCAGTCAAGAGATCAGGGCTAGATCCAACACCGTTTTTTAGCTCATTGCACCATCCCAGTTTCAGAACCTGGCTGTATGCAAATTAGTCTGTCCCTGGCCCAGTGCATCATGTGAACAGGGCAGACCAGACTACAAAAGCCAATTCTTACACTGGGAAGGAAACAAGCTTCCGGGGAACGGTTTCTGGCATTTCAGCCGTCTTCGGCCCGGCTTGCTTGAATCCTGATGGTGCAATGAGCAAGGGACTCACATCTGAGTATACCCTTCCACGCTTAGGGTGGACAAAATTATTTACAACAAGGGGTGGTGATGGACAGAGTCTCTGAATTAAGCAGAGTACTCTCACCCAGTCAAGAGATCAGGGCTAGATCCACACCGTTTTTTAGCTCATTGCACCATCCCAGTTTCAGAACCTGGCTGTATGCAAATTAGTCTGTCCCTGGCCCAGTGCATCATGGGAACAGGGCAGACCAGACTACAAAAGCCAATTCTTACACTGGGAAGGAAACAAGCTTCCGGGGACCGGTTTCTGGCATTTCAGCCGTCTTCGGCCCGGCTTGCTTGAATCCTGATGGTGCAATGAGGAAGGGACTCACATCTGAGTATACCCTTCCACGCTTAGGGTGGACAAAATTATTTACAACAAGGGGTGGTGATGGACAGAGTCTCTGAATTAAGCAGAGTACTCTCACCCAGTCAAGAGATCAGGGCTAGATCCAACACCGTTTTTAGCTCATTGCACCATCCCAGTTTCAGAACCTGGCTGTATGCAAATTAGTCTGTCCCTGGCCCAGTGCATCATGGGAACAGGGCAGACCAGACTACAAAAGCCAATTCTTACACTGGGAAGGAAACAAGCTTCCGGGGACCGGTTTCTGGCATTTCAGCCGTCTTCGGCCCGGCTTGCTTGAATCCTGATGGTGCAATGAGCAAGGGACTCACATCTGAGTATACCCTTCCACGCTTAGGGTGGACAAAATTATTTACAACAAGGGGTGGTGATGGACAGAGTCTCTGAATTAAGCAGAGTACTCTCACCCAGTCAAGAGATCAGGGCTAGATCCAACACCGTTTTTTAGCTCATTACACCATCCCAGTTTCAGAACCTGGCTGTATGCAAACTAGTCTGTCCCTGGACCAGTGCATCATGGGAACAGGGCAGACCAGACTACAAAAGCCAATTCTTACACTGGGAAGGAAACAAGCTTCCGGGGACCGGTTTCTGGCATTTCAGCCGTCTTCGGCCCGGGTTGCTTGAATCCTGATGGTGCAATGAGCAAGGGACTCACATCTGAGTAATTTGCATATAGCCAGGTTCTGAGCTGGGATGGGGCAGTGAGCTAAATAACGGTGATGGATCAAGCCCTGATCTTTGCACTGGGTAAGAGTGGTCTGCTTAATTCAGACACTCTGTTCATCACCACCCCCTTTGCTGAATCGTTTTTGGCCACTATAGGTGTGGCAGGGTATACTCAGACATGAGTCCCTTGCTCACTGCTCCATCAGGATTCAAGCAAGCCGGGCCGACGAGGCTGAAATGCCAGAAACCGGTCCCCGGTAGCTTGTCTCCTTTCTGGTGAAGAATTGGCTTGGTAGTTTGGTCTGCCCTGTTCCCATGATGCACTGGGCCAGGGACAGACTAATTTGCATATAGCCAGGTTCTGAGCTGGGATGGGGCAGTGAGCTAAATAACGGTGATGGATCAAGCCCTGATCTTTGGACTGGGTAAGAGTGGTCTGCTTAATTCAGACACTCTGTTCATCACCACCCCCTTTTCTGAATCGTTGTATGACGTATCAACGAATGTTTTTACAACGCATGCCATTACGACGCAGGTTTTACAACGCATTTCGTTACAACGACTTGCGTTCGGGGGCGCTGGATAGTGAATAGTTTAATTTACTATTCCAACTCCAGTCCCTGTCGATAGTAGGGAAGGTGTTGGATAGTAATTAAACTATTCCCTATCCTAGAGCGCCCCCAGCACAATGCGTTGTAATAACTTGCGTTGTAAAAGTTGCGTCGTAATGGTAGTGCGTTGTAAAAGTTGCGTTGTAAAGGATGTTCCCCGAAAATAATAGATTACAAAAATCCATTTTAACTATTCCCAAAAATAAATCATAAAACATAAAAAAGCAGATTGATAGTACAACCAAGAAATTTAAAAAGATATACAAATGCTTCTGACAACTTAAATGAATAACTAATTTATGGTAACTGCAAATAATAATATGAAAAAGGAACAATTTAAAAATCTAAATTAATTAAATAGCGTGAATTTAAAACTTCCAAAGTAAAAAAAGTAAGCAAATTACACCTTGATTTGGAACAAATAATTGTATTAAAACGAGTTCAAATCAAGTATTTTTTATTAATAACAAAATGCTCATTTTAATTTAAAACAACCAAAATCTTTGTAGCAAATCATACACACAAAAAACGTATCAGAAATTTGAAAAAAATAACACTATTGAAATGGAAGTATTTTATTATATTACATGTAAATATTTTAATTTTACATAACTAAAATAAAAAACATATAATGTAATTTCATTAAAAATAATATAAAAATAAATTAGCAATAAACATGAATAAACCTAACATAAATTGCATTTTAATTACACTCCACCATATCCCCATTTAACCCACAATCCAGCTGCTAAAGTTATTATACAAAAAGAAAAAACATTTTTAAATCAAATGCAATATATTTTAAAACAAATACACAAAATTCACTGACACAAAATTATATTAATTGCATTAATACAACACATAATGATATTTTAACAATAATATTACAAATCTTAAAATCAAGCAATAATATTACTTGCAATATTCGAATCCATTAAAGTATTGACATCATGATATTTAAGGTACAAAATTTGTCTCTAACAGTATTCTTTCCACAAAGTATCTTGTTAAAATAATCATGCAATACTGCCTTTGTTTAGCCCTCCTGGAGAACTTAAAAAACAATTTCCAGTATTCACCAGCAAGCCGGTCCTTAGACTATAACCAGGGAAACTGGGACCCTGCTCTCAGGTCAGGTTATCATGCCTCTCCTCACATCTTGCACTGAGTTCAGACTTCTCCCTTTTGATCTCAATTGGCAACTTTGCACCAAGGTAACACAGTACCAAAATATTCTTCATTTCAAACTCCAGTTCCTCCACTCAGGGTGTAAGTTCCTGTATTCCCTTATGCTCAGTCTCCTTTCTGGTCCCTGAAATCCTGCTTTCCTCCCCAGAGGTTTTTAACTACTTTGTACACAGCCACGGTTCTTTGTGGCTCCAGTCCAAACTATCGATATGTATCTTTGTTGCAGTTTCACAGGAGAATAAGCTGGTATGTTAACTGGATGTGCGTTTTCCGGGTCACAGATTACCTTCAATGCATTGAGAATGCGGAGATCTGTTACACACTATTCGCACCCTCATAATATCAAGAGTAGACAATGTTTGGAGTATGTACTTTGGCACCCTTGGTTATAAATACACAAATAGCGAAAGATTCCGAAGAGCACAGAAGTAGGAGTTTGACACCAGTCCTTCACGCATTACACTGACCACCTAAAGCAAGACACTCAGCTTTCAAAGTACTTTGCATTGTTCACAGAGCTATTTAAGGAACATCTCTGAAGTACAAACAAACAATATTCAAGCAACCTTTACAAACCAAGATAATACTGTCATGAGTATCACCTTGGATCATCCTGCATTATTTAACAAAAAAAGGTCATCACTG
Source organism: Lissotriton helveticus (assembly GCF_964261635.1). Classification (NCBI taxonomy): domain Eukaryota; kingdom Metazoa; phylum Chordata; class Amphibia; order Caudata; family Salamandridae; genus Lissotriton; species Lissotriton helveticus. The sequence goes on along the minus strand of NC_136068.1, from coordinate 343,490,076 downwards.
GATCTGTATTCTCAGAAGAGGAAACATATAGGAAGCTAGCTCTTTATTTAGTATACCAAAAAGAGCTATACTGTGCAAAAAGAGCAGTATTCCCTTATAAGTGGACCAGGGTATGTTCTAGCAATCCCAAGGTACTCTTCCAGGGGGTAGTGTGGTCAAGCAGCCGTAGGTCTATCAGAGAGGAGTGTTAGACATCTGCAATACACACAAAGTCAATAAATGATCTTCCTAGATGAAACTCATTTAGAAGCTCATGAGTGTAAGTTGGGGTTTGGTAAGCTCAGGTGGGTCCAGGAGGTCCTTTACGCTGAACAAAAATTCCGCAATTTTTACAAAAGTGCCCGCAAAATCATTTCTGTTTCAAGCAGCAACATCAGGCATAGGATTGGAAGCAAAGCAGCATCCGATGTGCGCCTGTTGCTGGACGATAAAAGACAGGGTGTCAGCCAGCTAATCTCCAACAGCAGCAGCAGCAACACGAGAACAGGTAAGTTGGCATCATTTGAGTACTTACCATTCTGGAGTCTTTTTTTTAATCCAGGTTACTTTCTTTCCCTCACTTGCCATTTTTTAGATTTTAAATCAATATTCTGAATAAAGACCTCTACCAAACCAGCAAACTGTCAAACATGGCTCAAGGGATAGGTCTTTATGAACCATAATTCTATGGATAATGTTTGTATTTTGTATCTCTATTTGCTCAGCTTGGTGCTGCCACAGGTGTGCCACATTGTTGGATTTAGCAGTAGCAGGTGCTTGCATACTGGGATGCTTTGCCCGATTAGGTGCAAAGCTGTATTTGCATGTTTGGGTCTCTAGACTGATGTGGTACAAGCCAAACGTATACACATCTTTGATAGGGCCTATGGTTTTCATGTCTCAGGTTTTTGAAGCAATAGTAATGGGCGTGAGGTACTTACAGGATTGGTGAACTTGTCATTGCAGCTAGGTTCTGCATAATTTGGGTATTGGTGATTTGATGCTCGGTGTTGCTACCCAATCTGACCTTTACAACTCTTTGCACAGGTGCACCTCTGTTGAAGTCAAGAGACGAAGGTCTACCACGATATCAAATATACATCGAACTAGTTTTTTCGGTCATGCAATCTTGTACACTCTCTTAAAACATTCTCCATTTTCAGGCTAGAATGGTCTACAGTTTGATAGATTTGTCATCAAATGAAAACCACCACTGAACTTGACCCAGTAACAGGAGTATCTCAGTAAATGCCTATGCCTTACAATCCTGCTGTAGTAGGTCTGGCCTTGTAGAGAGAATCCGGTCTGCTTTGGTATGTGTTACACACAATGTGATTAAACTGAGCAATGGACAGTGACGTGTGATGTGAAAATGCACTGCTTGCTGTCCTGATTATTCTGGTCTCTCTCTACCAGTACCACCATTAAGAGTACCTGTGTTTACAAAGTATATTGATGTGTTTCACTCCAAAGGCCTCTGCTGTAAGTAGCTAGCCCAACGGTACAGCATGGCATTTCATACTTGTGAAAGAGCCCTTCCACATAGCATTAACATGAAACCTCCTTTTATTCTCTGAGGTAGTGAGTGAGGAAGAAGTTGTGTATCTTAAGCAGAATAGAGGGAAGTGTGCATAGCTTAGCCTGCAGCAGGAGGGCTTCATACTTAGAGGCAGTACTAGATTGCCCTCCAGTTCAGCACATGCTAGGAGTTTGCATACTCTTTTGGGTGGCAAACTCGGCTTCTGAATGGAGGATTTATTTCAGGGTTTTCATAGCTTTTGATATTTGGCACCAGAGTGGCCTGTGCATTTTTAAGGAACTCAAGCAAAAGGTACTAGCTACGGGTTGGTGTCTGACTGGCTTTATACGTCTAGCTCTCTGCAGCTGACAACTACATGGTGTTGTGCCATTTCAGGGTGGTATGTATCCCCATTTATCATCAATTTTGTGCACTAGCATAGGATCAGATAGAGAATTGCTTATGTGTATGCCAAGTTAGCATTTCATGGATACGTTCTTTGAATTTGAGTCTTCCCATCTGTTCTGGCGTAGTGGTTCTCATTTTGCGAATTTGGAGGGTTCAGCTGACCCTTGACCGAAACATTGCTCTTGCATCTCTTGGCCCCTTTGTTGCTGTAGTCCGCTCGCGTTTGATAAATGGGGTTTGTAGTGGGCTGTGGGTCAGGGATGACCCCAGGTGTGCAAGTTCTATACCCTATATTAGCCAAAAATTAGCTGCATGAGGAGTAACTGTTCCATACCTCGCATCCCAAGTAAAAACTAGGAGTGACACTTGTAGGGGACGTTTTATTCCCTGGAAAAAGCATGGTTTACAATGCATCTTGGGATCCTCAGTGAAACAGCACCAAGGCAGAGCCAGGGGCTTGATGCAGGTACTGAATGAACAATGCCTGCAATAACTGTAAGAAACTGAGGAAGTGCGCTCTCCTTTGTCCACGCGTAACAAACCCAGATCAATATCCGGTCTGGTTGATGCTGCAAAACTCCTGACAGCGTCAACTGTAAAGCACGACTACTCACCCGTTAAGGTCTCAAGTTGCTGATTGGGTGGAGTGGATCTGCGGTTCAGTCGAAGAGCAAGGTCTTGACATCCTTCCTGAATTGAGACAGAGACGGTGATTGGCTGGGATGTAGAGTCAAGGAGTTCCAAGCCCTCGCAGCAAGGTAGCAAAAGGATCCTCCTCCAGCTGTGGTCTTGTTGACCAGTGGAGTGGGGGCCAGGGCCAGTTGGGCAGAGCGGAAATGCCTGGTGGGTGTGTGGAAGGGAAGGCGGTGGTTAAGGAGCCTTCACCTGTGGACTGCTTCCTCTGTTCCTTATCCCAGGTTGCCTATTCAAAGTGGAATACTCTGCTAAAACAGTTTCCATTGATTTAAGGCTGAAAATGAATGATTATGAGTTAAATAAAGGGCCTAAAAAATGCCGCTAAATTTTCATATTTGTGCCGCTAAATTTCCATATTTGTGCCGCTAAATTTGCTAATCCATGCTCTTATATCCTGGGGGGTCTGATACATCTAAGCTCGTTTCTGTTTTGGAAATTGTCAAAAGAACATTATTGAGAGCAGTGCTTAATTTGAGTCAGTGGTTTCCGGTGCTCGCCATCAGCACTAAATTGTCAACACCAGCACTTATGACAACTGCCACATGGGGCGCTGTTTGTGTTATTTAGAGATGAGCAGAGCAACAGTTATTTATTAATTCAATATACAACAAAAACAACTAATACCTGCCGTTCAAGCCATTTTTATAGTTTTGGAATGTTCAAACTTACACACAGGTAATGCCATTGGCAGCGCTTGCTCGGGGAGTGGTTGGTGCAAGCTGCAGTGGCCTCCTGATGAGGGACCTTGTACTTATTTTTTTTACAAATTAAGCACTGATTGAGAGCTTTGCATTCATGACAAAACCCTCTTTCTGGGACTTGGACATGTGGCCATTGAGCAGGAAGTAGAACATAAGTACAGACAGAAACCACAATTGTGACTGTGGAAATTAAAATTGTGCTTATGTTTCATTAGATTTTCTTCAGGAATCTATATGCAAATCTGATAGCTGCCTTTAAGGATACATATTTTCAATCACCATCGCACAATATCAAAATTCAAGCCGCCCTTTAAATATTGTGTGATCCACGACTGTGGAAGGGGGAATAAGCGAAAGAGACAGACAGCAAGTTGTAAAATAAGATACCGAGAGAAAACCCCAATAGATTTGAGTACTCAGCGGGAGAAGTGTTTTTGCCTTTTGAAATGCCTTCATTAATCAAAATATCAAACATGGATACGTATTAATATTTTATGCAGTGATGTTTAACAAATACTCTTAATATGGCATGGATCCGTGTAAGGCTAGAAGATTTCTAAACCTAAGAGCACGATAAATGGGAGTCGACGTGCATTTCTCTTACATTTCTAAACATGCATTTGGTATCAGTGTTAATTATCTACAGAAAAGGGGGCATATTATCAAGAACAGCGCTAAAATTATTGCCGCTTTAGCGGAAGGAAACTGCCGCTATTGAGGCGAAAAGGGGCTTGATAATATGCCCTTGAGAATTCCCATAGAAGCCCAGGTTCACACTAGAACATGGGCTTCTATGGGAATTCACAAGGGCATATTATCAAGCCCAATATCTCGCTTTAGCAAAACGGCGATAATTTTAACGCCGTTTCATGATAATATGCCCCTTATTTCTTCCACACGTTCGTATACACAGTTTATGTAGTGTGATCTAATAGACCACAGCTCACAGTGACTGTGAAATAAAACTGCAGGATTTACATGACGAGAGAGGACTGTAAGATGGTATTAGCCAAACGTACACGATGGCCATGTTAAGTATAAACTGTCCTAACCTTATTTCTGGCCAGTCTCTTGGCAGGGTCGGATTGGCAAGGCGGGCACTCGGGCAATGGCCGAGGGGCCGGTATCCGAGTTTCAGCTGTGGGCTGCTTTTTTTGGGCAGCCTGGGGGGCCGATTTGGGCGGTGTCTGTGTTGCTCGTATGCTGCCAGCGGCCCAGTGGCTGCTTGAGTGGCCTTTCTGGAGGCAGATGGGCATCCACTACCTCCCTTTTATCAAGGGGCAGAGATGTCACTCCCTTTCTCTCGCTGGGCCTGCCCATTAATATATGCATATTGAGCGAGGGCAGGGGGCCTGAGCAGAAGTGGCCTCACTTGTTTCCGTGTGTTTCTCCAATGTGAACTACTCAGTGCATTTTTTTCTCTAAGTAAAGTTAAGAAAACATGTCTCTTTGGAGACCCCTCCCCCCCCCTTCTTTTTATAAAACTTCGCCAAAGCAGTGTTTTGCGGAAAAGGCAATATGCAAATGTGGGTCACTTTTTTTAGCGTGCCTGGGCCAATTTGTAATTCCAATCCAACCCTGTCTCTTGGACATATGGAACTCATAGGTATGGAATCAATCTTTTTAATAAGAAATGTCTGTGGTCGGTGGAGTCTCAGGAACTTTCAGCCATTCCGGTTGGTCGTCCTCTGTCCTCTTTTAGTGTTGATCACAGGGATGTGAGGACATAAATTAACCCAGTCGTCTAGGTGGCCCAACAAGCATTGGTATGAATATATGTTTTACACCGTAGAGTGAACCATATCACAGTTGTCAGCGAGGATGATCAGGTAATGCCCAGAAGATGGCCACACTTCTCCTCTGGGTAAGCGGTTCTGGCTACATATAAAGGCTGTTTCTTAGGAGCCCAGATAAAACCAACAGTCTTCCAGGGCTGCCCTCTCCTCTTCCTTGCTAGAAACTTTTGCATCCGTCCAGAATGTTTGGAGCCACTGGTTGTCTCAATGGACGGTAAACAGTCATAATATCGATTCCAAAATATAGAATGGACATAATATCGAAGTACAAATATAGAATGGACAAAATATCGAATGGACACAATATAGTGGTTAAAAATATCGAATTGAAGGTAATATCGATTTTCAAAATATAGAAGTCAAAATATCGAAGTATACAATATAGGCATTAAATATATCGAATTTTTAATAATATAAATTTTTTTAAAGTGCTTTGTATGTTAGTATATGTGTGAAAAGTGTATATTCATTTTTGTAATGTATGTTTAATTTATTTTAAGTAATGAATTTTATGGTATTTAATTTTTGCGTAATTTAATTCTGTAGCGGATTGTGGGTTTATAGGGGAATAGGGTGGGAAGTAATTTAATTGTAATTAATTAAATATTTTTATTTATTTATTAGTATTCATTTTGATTTTATTGTTAATTTTTAATTGGTAACTATTTTTATTAATTGGCAATTAATTTTTATTAATTGTTAATTATGTTAATTTTCTAAATTTATTTTCTGTAGCGGGTTGTGGGTTTATAGGGGAATAGGGTGGGAAGTAATTTAATTGTAATTAAGTAAATATTTGTATTTATTTATTGGTATTGATTTTAAATGTATTGGTAATTAACTTTTAAGTGGTAATTAATTTCTATTAATTGGCAATTAAGTTTTATTAATTGGTAAATATTTTGTATTAATTAAATATTTGATAATTATGATAATTGCATTAATGTATTTTCTGTAGTGGGATGTGGGTTTATAGGGGAATAGGGTGGGAAGTAATGTAATTGTAATTAATTACATAATAAAAATACTTTTTGTGTATTGATAATTAATGTACTGTTAATTATGAATTGGTATTAATTGTTATTATTAATTAGTTTTTGTTATTGAAAAATAATTAGTTGTTAAATAATTATGAATAGGTTATTAATTTTTAATAACTAATATGTATTTGTATCCCTAATTAAATATTACATAATATTAAATTGGTTATTAATTTCAATTAATGTTTTATTGGTATTGATATTTAATTTATTTTTAATAATATATTAAATCATTACTTTCCCTACTGTTAAACTCACTGGAGTGGGAATAGTAATTTTCACCCTCCCGCTATCCAACGCGTTCCCTACTGTTGCACTCTCTGGAGTGGGAATAGTTTTTTTTACCCCTACGCTATCCAACGCTTTCCCTACTGTTGCACTCTCTGGAGTGGGAATAGTAATTTTTACCCTTACGCTATCCAACGCTTTCCCTACTGTTGCACTCTCTGGAGTGGGAATAGTAATTTTTACCCCCTACGCTATCCAACGCTTTCCCTACTGTTGCACTCTATGGAGTGGGAATAGTATTTTTTACCCCTGTGCTATCCAACGCTTTCCCTACTGTTGCACTCACTAGAGTGGGAATAGTAATTTTTACCCTTCCAATATCCAACGCTTTCCCTACTGTTGCACTCTCTGGAGTGGGAATAGTAATTTTTACCCCTACGCTATCCAACGCTTTCCCTACTGTTGCACTCTCTGGAGTTGGAATAGTAATTCTTACCCTCCCACTATCCAATGCTTTCCCTACTGTTGCACTCTCTGGAGTGGGAATAGTAATTTTTACCCTTATGCTATCCAACGCTTTCCCTACTGTTGCACTCACTGGAGTGGGAATAGTATTTTTTACCCCTACGCTATCCAACGCTTTCCCTACTGTTGCACTTTCTGGAGTGGGAATAGTTTTTTTTACCCCTGCGCTATCCAACGCTTTCCCTACTGTTGCACTCACTGGAGTGGGAATAGTATTTTTTACCCCTACGCTATCCAACGCTTTCCCTACTGTTGCACTTTCTGGAGTGGGAATAGTTTTTTTTACCCCTGCGCTATCCAACGCTTTCCCTACTGTTGCACTCACTGGAGAGGGAATAGTATTTTTTACCCCTACGCTATCCAACGCTTTCCCTACTGTTGCACTCACTGGAGTGGTAATATTAAATTTTACCCTCCTGCTATCCTACGGTAAAATATTGTACATTTTTTATTAATAACTTAAATTCATTATATCTTAATTTTAAGGTTATTTGAGTATTTTTAAGTATGTTTTAGTTAATTATATTGATTATTTCATTAATTTTACATTACTTTTAAGACATTTAAAAAAATCTATATTTTGACTGACTATATTTTTTACAGACTATATTTTGGATTCGATATTTTTGTACTTACCTGTTTATAGATAGGAATTCGATATTTTTGCATTCTATATTTTGGCAACTATATTTTGGTAAGTCTATATTTTGTCATTCTATATTATGTCAGGGATCCCAATGGACACATGTGCGTATATAGAAGTTAATCTTCCTATCACCTAGGTTTCTAATTGGTAGAGCATATTTATGCATTTGCTAAAACAACTTATGCACCCATAAAAGAATATCATTTTGAGTGGTATGTGGAACTAAAATAGAAGCAGTGGGAGTTAAAACTTCTAGCAGAAACCTATTTTAGTTCCCCACCTCAAATTTTCGGTATTAAGAAAATCCGGGGGTGAAGGTTATGAAGGTAGGGGAAAGGGTCTCTACAATGACTGAGAAGGAATACACTGGTCTATAATTGGAAATGATATTCAGCTCTTGGTAAAATAGACTGTTATCAAAAGACAAGGGAACCCACTAAGTAAACAAGGACCTGGGGTATCAGTTAAGAAAAGGACAACGGCCCTTGACAAGAGAGAATTAGTGATTGCAATAATTATAGGCCACAATATGCGCTATAATTAACAAATAGTCCAGCCGGACTATAGAATTTATTCAATAATAGAATAATTTAGATTCAACAACCAACAATAAAGCAGTGGGACACAGTCCTGCATCCACAGTGCTGCACAAACAATACACATTAAACGTAACTAGGGTTTTTCAGGCATTTACAGAGACAGGAGCAAAAGGAATTAAAGTATAATTGCTTCACATATGCGGAAAACACATGAATTTTAGCACATCATAGTGAACTGAGTGTTTAAACACCTATTTAGTCGACGGCGTTTCGATCCAATCCTCAATAATGGATCATCATCAGGACATTTGATAGGTTGCCTGAATTAAAAAGCCTGTAATAACAGGAAGGAAGGGGAGGGAACATATAACATTAATTAGCCAACTGATATACTCCACTGTAAGTTCCAAGGCATTCACATACCATGCTTAGGAGTGTCATAGGTCAGACATGTGCAAGGTGTCAGGCAACCTGTGCCGAGCATCCACGACGCATACGTGATGAAACCATGCCTTGATCGTAATTGTGAAGTGAGAAAACGTGTGTACTATACAAGTGCCTAGTGCATGCTGAGATGGTGCATCTGAGTGTGAAGACTGATGAGCCGCCAGGATCGTGGTGACTGTGCTATGACCCCATATTGTATGGTTCCTGATGGGGGACCGAAGGGGTGGAGTTGAGGGTTACAACAGGCCCGGGGGTGGGCGTGTAATATCGTGGAGCCACAGTAGAGACAACGCTACATCCGTGGCTGATCGGAAGCTAGGGATAATCTTTTGGGAGGCTTACCTTGTAACTAGGGTAGGTGCGTAATATATGGTAATTAGGCACCGGCATCGGTCGGGACACAATAGGGCTGGAAATGACCTATGGAGAGCAGTTATAAGTCATTAGGGGAATTCTGAGAGACCCGCATAATCAGGATATTCAAGCAACTTGGAGGAGGGCTTACCTCGGTTTGCGGTTAATCCACATTTAATCAGAGAATTAGGTAAGCCGTGCTACCGCTGGAGGAGCGGTCATCGGTCGGCCGTGTGGTACAATTGATTTCCAAGACGTAACCTATGGATGGGGTAATATATAGAATATTATGCGTGCCATGGACCAAGCCCGGGCAGTAATGACAAACCGCTGACGGACGCCGCTTACCTGGGAGCTTCTAGGTACCCAGTCCCTTGTAACGAAGCGTGGTGGCTAACGTACGGGCTCCTGAAATTAGATCGTATAACAGTTTTGATCTGAGGTCTAATATATGCATTACCCTTGGTGGAAGGGGGAAAAAGGAAGGGGAAGCCAGCTTACCTAATGTTCACGATGGAACACGCAGTAACATCCCGGTGCCTGGTCGCGCCGTGGAGTGCAAGGGAGTGGACGTGTACGGTAGAAGTCAGCGTGGCGACCATGTTGGAGTTGGAAGGTGGCACAGTGTGGCGGCCATATTGGTGGGGCGATGGGAAATTGCGGCAGACATATTGGAGTGGCTATTCTACTCTTGTCTCAACCTAGGTTCGAAGGAGGTGACAAATTTTAAAACAGGGGGAGTGCAATTCATGGAGGCATGCATGTGATTTAAATACCAATATAGGAACAGTAAAAACCAGGGCTGCAATTACGCAACCCATTGCTGGGATTACAACATCACAGAAGTAGGGGTCAACCAAGGTTCCGAAATGAAACAACAATTTTTCACAGAAGTGAGGTCCAATCCTCACTGCGATTCAATCCATTTCGTATACTGTCGAATAGTAGTATCATCTTGAGTTCTTCTCTATTGAGCAAAGGTCCAATGTCACCTCCACGGGGTGGTAACTTCACAGATTTGAGGACAGTCCATTTTAAATCATTGTCTGTGTGGCCTTTGTTGGTGAAGTGATCCACCAATGGGGCGTTTGGTGTTTTGCACCTCACACGACTCCGATGTTGGCAAATCCTTGTCTTGATTTTCTGCCTTGTCTGTCCCACGTAGATTAGTTTGCAGGGGCATTGAATCAAATAAATCACATCAGTACTATTACAGTTAGTGAAATGCTTACATTGGATGGTGACTTTATCAAATACAAACGACTTCCCTTCAATGGTAAACTCACATACGTTACAAGAACCGCATTTGGCATGGCCCACTAGTGGTGTTTGCGTCCAAAGGGAGTCAATTGTGCCCAAGGTGGGGGGACTAGGCAGAGCAGCCCTAACCAAGTGGTCTTTGAGGTTTGAACTTTTTTTGAAGGCAAACAAGGGACAGTCAAAATGAAGGGCACCTGCATTTAAGGTTGGCCAATGTCTAAGTATGCTTTTCTATTAATCAAAAAGGGTCCACCTCACAGTGGGTGGGTGTATATCCAGATGTCAATGGAATACACCTTCTTTGTTAAAATACCCCTCACACACCAAAAGGGCCCTTGGTGTCATGCTTCATCATCGGGGTCTTCCCGTCCCGCTGCGGGGCAGTGCTGCGACAAGCGACTACGCTGGAGCACCTTTAGATGGGGGTGCTATGTGTTGGGAGTGAGTGTCAGTGGGGTCAGGAGTGATATAAAGTGTGAGTTATTAAAAAATACCTGGCCTAGTGGTAAAAGAAATTTTTATTAAACACTGGCTGGTATTATTAAAAAGAAAAGTGAAGCGGAGAGATAGATAATGGTCTGGGTCTAGTGTCTAAAATGTCACGTATGACCAAAAGTGCAGCTGTTTGAGGGATATTTGTATACAAGGACTCAATGTCCATTGTACACAGGAGCTGGTTGCCCATATTGAAGGGTGTTTCTTCAATGAAGTTAACCATGGCCATGCTGTCCCTAACATAACATTGAGTTTCTGGTACAAAATCCTTGATGAAAAAGTTGACATATTTCCCCAAAGGTTCAAGAATCGAACCACAACCAGAGACAATTGGACGTCCTGGTGGAGCACTGATACTCTTATGTATTTTAGGGAGGGTATAGATTACAGGCATGCGTGGTGATTTAGTATTGAGGAACTGGAACTCTTTTTGATTGATGATCCCTAATTCTAGGGCCTCGGTGGTCACTTTCAGAATGACAGTCTGTATTTCTTTGGTAGGATTAGTAGGAAGTCTCATGTAGTGGTCAGTGTTAGATAGCTGTTTCAGAATTTCTGCAATATACACATCTCTATTCTGAAGGACAATACCCCCACCCTTGTCAGCGCTTTTGATGACAAGTGTCTCAAGGTTCTTAAGTGAACTGATGGCCTTCTTTTCAGCTAATGGTAGATTATAAGGAATGAATCTTTTTCTTTCCTTCAGTGTACTTAAGTCCTTGGTGACCAATTTTTCAAAGGTGATAACCTCTGCTGGCACCATTCCTGCCTTGGGGAGGAAGGTAGAGGGTGGTCTGAATGGAGTATTGGATGTAGCAATAGGTGTGGGATTCATTTGAAAGAAGGCGTTCAAACGGACCTTCCGATAAAACCTGAGAAGTTCTGCTTGGAGTTCTAAAAAATCAGTGCGAATTGTTGGTACGAATGATAACCCTCTACTGAGGAGTGAGGATTCAACCTCAGAGAGTGTGTGTGCAGATAAGTTAAAGATGGGGATAGGTTGGGACTCCATCACAGTGGAATTTACCACTTGTAAAATTTCTGTCTCGTTTGACGTTCGCCCGGAGGGTTGTGCCAACGAGGTATCTTCTTGGCTCTGCCCCTGCCTGGAGTGTTGGATTGGCCTCTGTCTAAAAAAATATTCCTATTCTGTGTGGCTCATCAGTCTTCACACTCAGATGCACCATCTCAGCATGCACTAGGCACTTGTATAGTACACACGTTTTCTCACTTCACAATTACGATCAAGGCATGGTTTCATCACTTATGCGTCGTGGATGCTCTGCACAGGTTGCCTGACACCTTGCACATGTCTGACCTATGACACTCCTAAGCATGGTATGTGAATGCCTTGGAACTTACAGTGGAGTATATCAGTTGGCTAATTAATGTTATATGTTCCCTCCCCTTCCTTCCTGTTATTACAGGCTTTTTAATTCAGGCAACCTATCAAATGTCCTGATGATGATCCATTATAGAGGATTGGATCGAAACGCCGTCGACTAAATATGTGTTTAAACACTCAGTTCACTATGATGTGCTAAAATTCATGTGTTTTCCGCATATGTGAAGCAATTATACTTTAATTCCTTTTGCTCCTGTCTCTGTAAATGCCTGAAAAACCCTAGTTACATTTAATGTGTATTGTTTGTGCAGCACTGTGGATGCAGGACTGTGTCCCACTGCTTTATTGTTGGTTGTTGAATCTAAATTATTCTATTATTGAATAAATTCTATAGTCCGGCTGGACTATTTGTTTATTATAGCGCATATTGTGGTCTTGGTAAAATAGAGGCACAGTACTCTGCCTGGGTTACTGATTACTTTTATCCACGGGCACTGGAATTATGCAGTTGAGGTGCACCAAATTATGTGGAAGGGTTGACTAAATTATGTAGCAAGGAAAGGCTAATTATGCGGCATAACGCAGCACATTTTTTGAATGTATTGCTTCATTATTTTGTAATTTTTACTCATGGTTATATTGTCTGGGCAATGTTTTCACCTCATCAGTACCAGTTTAGCAACCAAAAACAAAAATAAACAACTGAAAGATGACCATCTAAGCTTTGCAATGGGCCTTCCACTGTGTGAGAATACAAGTCGACACATTTTTAGTAACTTCAGTTCCATTTGAGCTAGACATTTTTTTAATTAAAAACTACAGATTATGCAGCAGCTGATTGATTATGTGGCGAATGCTGCAAATTCCAAATTATGGAAAAAATGCCACGGCTGCAGAACAGCATAATTTCAATGGCCCTGCCTTTACCTAACACATAAGCACACACAACCATATTTATGCGCACACACCGATACACAAACTCTCTTGCCCTCTCTATGGACATACATGAAGGGCATAATTGTACATAGTGCCTCTGATGAAACGAACATTGACATAGTAGTTTAAATGCAGTAGCTGAGGTCACCTCAGCTGGCTAAAAGACCTATACCCCCACGCTTTGCATAAACTGAACCCTTCACCCCCAAAACAATCAGTAATAAAAATGTCACGCAGAGCCAGTCGGCCTAATACTTATAACGCCTCTGTACTGATATTGGCACCCGGTTCGGTTCAAAGCTTTATTCGATCATTGAATAAACAATCATAAAAGCACACAGGGTATTATGTACATGTCTAATAAAGTTATTAAAACATTTAAAAATGGGGGGTTCAGTACAATTACAACAAAGGGAGGAATAACAATCGGTATAGCAGCAAGATATATGGGAAAGGATATAATCACAGTTAGGTTATAAATTCCATACTTTTCCTAGCGGACACTGATTTTATGATAAAGGTCGCAGTATACTGATACTGATACTGGCACCCAATTAAGAGGTTACTGTAAAAATTAATGAAGAATATTCAATTGCAGCCTTTCTAGGTTATGTAAGTTTTTGTAACATGGAGGAAAAGATCATCGTGAAATAGGATGAAGAAACAAGCAAAATTGTGTTAATGTTTGAGACAAGAGTGAGAGTAGGCGTAGGCGCTAATGCTAATTACGAGTCACGTTGAGGGTAGTGCGCTATTTATTGCGCCTGCCATACTGTGATACCCCTGGTACTGGAATTCACAGAGTGTGATAAATACCACCTATTACAAATGTACCTTTAAATTTGGGGATAAGCGTGCATTTTGGTGCTCTCCACACTAAAATCCTCACATATTTAACAGACCTTTTTATCTATTAAATTACAGATGGTTAGACTGGCCGCGAATTAACAGTAGGAGCTCTAGGCTCTGTCGAAGCACTGCCGTCTCGGCTCCCGGTCCACGCGCTGCTCCGGCCTGGATCCCAGCATCTGATGGAAGCCCTCCGCGATGCTGACGCTCCCTACCTGAAGCGGAAGGTATGGGGCACCTGCGGGGCTGCTCAGATCGCTGCTGGTGCCACTGGAGCGGCGTAGATTTGAGGTGCGGAGAGACGACAGCGGCGGCCAAAATGGCGACCGGAGCCCTGCCGAGAGCGCCGATGGCTGCATCCCTCTGCAGGAGGTATGTCCAAAGTGCGCATTCCGAGGGACACAGCAACTGCCACTAGTGGAACACTACCTCGGGGGCCTTGGTATCGGCTTTACACCGGAGACTGCCCCGCCGCAATCGGTTCTCCCTCGCCTGCCTGACTTTAAAATGGCGCCCGGAGGTGACCCATAAATGCCGATCGGCGCCTCTAATTGATGACCTGGGCTCTGCGCTTACTGCCTCTCCCACAACATATACTGCATCTGCGTCTTCTGTGCCCATCTGCATCTGCATCTGTTACCCCGAGCTTCTGCCTATGCTGCAGCTGAGCTGAAGAAACCACTGGCCTGTCCTGGGGTTAACCACGCACCTCCGACACCTCATACACCCTGTTTTCCAGCAGACCTCCTGTACCACTTGCTCCTCTCTCCTACCTGCTGGCTCAGCCTCTCACCCGTGGAGGAACTCCTGATTAAAATGGCGGCTTTGTTCACCGGATCCTGTGGTGCCAGTGGAGGTTGCCACCCGAAGACCTTGGCCTCCAATTTTACACCAGCACTAGAGGTGAGCCGGGCACCACCGCAACTAACGCTGCTCTCCTCAGAGAAGTGCTCCAGTCTGCTCTGCCCCAGGGCTTGCCTGACCCCAAATTGGCGGCGCCTTAGGGACATCGGTGCAAATGACTCCCCGGGCAGACTTTCAAGCTCGCGATCGGCTGCTGCCAAAGCATAGCCTGCTGAGCTCTCCTCCTGTGCCCTCCTCCTGTGCCCATCCAGCGTCGGCGTTGCTGAGGCTCTTCCATTTGGCCCCAGATGATGTGGGTCAGCTTTGTGGCGTGTTCTCCCCTGCTCCCGGGACTGCCTCCCGTTCTGCGAACCGCTGTCTTGGCACCCGTGGTCTTTCTTCCCCGACCCCTGGTCTCCGGATCAAACTCCTCTGCCCCAGCTCCTCAGGGACGATGAGGCTGTGACTTTGCTGCGGACTGCCTTTCTCCCCCCGGACTTGCTGGCTGTGGCAGCATTCCTCCTGGACTTTCAGACTTGGACCTCTGCACTCCCTGCCATTTTCTTTTC
Organism: Lissotriton helveticus; assembly: GCF_964261635.1. NCBI lineage: Eukaryota > Metazoa > Chordata > Amphibia > Caudata > Salamandridae > Lissotriton > Lissotriton helveticus. The sequence goes on along the minus strand of NC_136068.1, from coordinate 343,474,901 downwards.
TTTTTATGACTCGCTTATTCTTCTACCTTTCTCCTCCGCCATTTTAGCGACTTCTGACCTCTCCCCTCTCTGTCCCAGAGACCTTTCTATTGTCTCTCCTGTTGCCTCTGACACACTTCTCGCTGTCTTAATCATTACTATCTGCTTCCCGCTCTCGTTTGTCTCACTTTCCTGCCCTTCTCTGTCCCTCCCCTGGTGCTGTGACTACATCCCCCCTCTGACTGCATTCCCCCTCCAACCCCACTTAATGGAACTCTGCTTTTCTGTATATAGAGACAACTCTAATCACAAGTATATACAGTAGACCGTTGTGCTCTCTACCATTCCTATGTGACTCTTAGAGTATATCCAGTCATTTCCCTTCCTATGTATATAGAGATAACTCTAATCACTAGTATATGCAGTAGTCCGCTGTGCTCTCCACCATTCCTATGTGACTCTTAGAGTATATCCATGTGTATCCCTTCCCTATGTATATAGTGATAACTCTAATCACAAGTATATGCTGTAGACCGTTGTGCTCTCCACCATTCCTATTTGACTCTTAGAGTATATCGATGTGCATCCCTTCCCTATGAATATAGAGATAACTCTAATCACTAGTTTATATAGCAGACCTTTGTACTATCTACCATTCCTATGTGACTCTTAGAGTATATCCAGTCATATCCCCTCCCCATGTATATAGAGATAACTCTAATCACTAGAATATGCAGTAGACCTTTGTACTCTCTACCATTCCTATGTGACTCTTAGAGAATATCCAGTCATATCCCCTCCCCATGTATATAGAGATAACTCTAATCACTAGAATATGCAGTAGCCCGCTGTGCTCTCTACCATTCCTATGTGACTCCTAGAGTATATCTAGTCATATCCCTTCCCTATGTATATAGAGATAACTCTAATCACTAGTATATGCAGTAGTCTGCTGTACTCTCTACCATTTCTATGTGACTCTTAGAGTATATCCATGTGTATCCCTTCCCTATGTATATGGAGATAACTCTAATCACTAGCATATGCAGTAGACATTTGTACTATCTACCATTCCTATGTGACTCTTAGTGTATATCCATTTGTATCTCCTCCTTGTGTGACTTTACATCGTGTACATTTGCAATTTTTTTCTGTTTGTTTCCTCTTTGTAACACATGTAATCCTAAATCCTTATGTTTTTCAACTGGTTCTTATGTAAAGCGCTCTGACACCTTCGGGTAAAGTTCGCGCTATATAAAATCGCATAAATAAAATAATAAAATAAAATAAATAAATAGGCGTGTGAATGTTATTGCACCCAGACATTTAAGGCCCAGATAAACTACGAACCTATTTCAATTCCGATCCCTGTACAAGAAAGGGGTTGAGATGGAGTCACAAAATAATGAGACAAGGTAATCGACGCCTAATTGATAAGGGTTCACAACAGTGACTCAGAGTGATCAGGGGGATGTATGGCAATGTTAGCAGCTAGGGAAATATAGGATGTGAATTCTGGGAAGTGATCAGGATAGGTGGTAGGGGGTCTACGCTTCCAAGCATCTTTAATGACAAGACCGCCTTATTAGACACTTTCCAGAACATCCGTGACGCAGATTCGGCATTCCGTGCCTGGACACATTGGATCCAAATGAAGGTCGGACAAGTGGACAGAGATTAATACCAAACCTTAAATCAGATAGCCACAAAGTGCGCCTCAGTCTAAAGCTACCAGAATGAGTAATGACTTGAAGTGGGATATTGATGGTTGGGAGAATGGAGGGCGGCCTGATTATAGACTGTGCTGGACGAAGACCTGTAGATTAACCTTTTGACCCTTAATCGGAATTAAACTGAACCTATTATTAATGCGGAGGTGGGTTGAATAATGATACAGGGTTAGGGGGCTAATGAAGACCGCGCGCCACCTGAGCATTAAACAAGGCCATCTCACAGGCGGCCCCGTGGACTATTCGTGCCACTGGCTTTCTTGAGTGACTCGGGCGGATTTATTTTTCCTCAGAATTCTTTGCTTTTATTTATGGCGGAGGCCGGCTGCAGTCTATATCTACGGAAATACCTGGGGCTTAATGAAGTTTGGCAAACGTTTTGGAAAACGCTCCAAGTTCACGAGCTTAATGCAGGCTCGACCGTGCTCTCCCCCTTTCTGTTAAATAGACTTTTAATCACCGCGAGAGCCCCCTCTGAGTTTCTTCCCCCTCCCCCAGCCACTAACAACCTGAATCTGGCACACATCCCTCGCGTGGCCTTCAGAAGTTAAAAATAGCCTCTTAAATGGAGCCAAATATTGTTTCATTGGATGTAATTTACTAGCAGTGTTAAGACCAGACCACGAAACACAGTCTCCATTTTACATGTGGCAGGCAGTAAAGAGAAGATTTTAATTTTTCAATACATTCAGATACAAACGGTTGCGTTTAGTGCAAATAGCAATTCATCTGCACAAGAAAAGTAAACTAAAACGTGAATGGCCCAAAAGATTTTCTGAAGAGTCTTTATTCCACCTTAGGCCTCTTTCTTTAGCAGACAAGGCTGACTTGCAGAGGGTTAGTAGAAAACACAGTTTGTTGAAGGCAGCATCTTAATTTATTTTCTTACGGTCAGATTCATCATACTGAAATCAGCTCGCAAAGGGCCAGATTCTGAGAATCTGGCCTTTTGCGAGCGCTATTTTTGCATTTGGGATTCATCATCCCAAATGCAAAAATCGCTATACTAGAAATCGCTATATTGCGAAGAATCGCATTTGAGGAATCTCAATTAGAGATTCTTTAAATGCTATTCATGAACCTTTTTAAAATTGCGAATTCGCAATATGGGGCCGCTATTTACCGCGAAGTGTAACTTCGTGGTAAATAGCGAAAACTTAGAAAAATAGTGCATTTTTCTAAGTTACACACACACATGTCCGTTGGACATGTGTGTGCGCAACACCAGTGTACATTTGGATTTCAGGGGTGCTACAGGATGTCCTTTGGACACCCTGGCCCCCTTGAAATCGCTTCCTTATTTGCGATTCGCTAATTGCTAACCGCAAATAAGGAATGACTCCCCATTCATTCCTATGGGCCTTGAGGCCCATAGGAATGAATGGGAAAGCCATTCCTTATTTGCGATTCGAAATTTGCGAATCGCAAATAAGGAAGCAGTAGAAATCGCAAAATAAATTGCGATTTCTAAATGCATCCCGTTTTGCTAGTCTTTAATAGCGATTCCTTAATAATCGCTATTAAGGACTCGCAAAAGAGGACAATGATGAATCTGGGGGTATAACACCTAGCTGAAAATAAATGATCGATTATTCAAAATGTCACTTAATTTCAATGCATTTAATAAGCAGTTTCAGTCTAGAGAATGCAACCATGAGCCAGAGAAGACAGCAGATTTATGGCCCGGCTGCATAATTCTGTCAAAAGTATACATTTTGGTCAGGTTCGTTCTAGGCCTGGAAACATTTCCCCCTGTAAATTGCGTAACACGATGGAAATAATTTCTTAATAGTTTGTTTATTTTACATTTTCCTATAGCGCTGCCTTTTATAGTGCCATTGAACTTTCTACAACCCCATTTCACTGCAATCTGTTGCTTTAACATGGACTCGGGCACTGGCCACTAAGTAGACTGTATATAAACCAGGGTTCTTATATGGCTTGTGACAGAAAAAGGCTAGAGCGCACATAAACTGAGTCCTAGTTAAGGCAGGTGTGACAAACTCTGCACTTCAGACTTCCAGGAAGGATTCAATCGTTCTGGTCAAAAAACAAATCCGAAGCAGGTGCTATAGAGACTTTACTCCTCGTTAATAGTGGAAATCGCCTCTGAAGTGCCTCTGAGATTTACATTTTTCCCCATTGTCAGACGTTTTCATGTCTACTGGAACATAACTTTCTGCCTCAGAGGATAGATCTCTCTCCTACACCTTTTTACATTTGTAGTTATAACTCACTGACTGTAAAGCTCCTGGAATCTTGTATTTCTCTGTGTATACAGTTTTTTGGGATGGATTTTAAATTTCATAGTATCATAAAGGAAAGATTCAATTCTTTTAAAGACATGTAGGCAAGGATTATGGCGCTACTTTCTTCACTTTATTATTACTAATAGTCATAGAGCGTAACAACAATCATGCTTTCCCAGCAACACCCCTGAAAGAAAGAATACAGTTTTATACAATCGTGCTAGACTGATCCCTATGGTCCTGTGTTTCCTTTCAGGCCAGGGCCGGAATGGCCGTAGCGGGCACCGGGCAATTCCCCTGTGCGCTGCATGGGTGGGAGTCGGTTTTGGGCCCCTGAGGGGCGTTTTTGCAGCATAAGGGGGGGTCGGCCGAGCCCTTTGCCAGGGCCGGTTTTGGGTTCCAGTCCGGGCCTGTTTCAGGCCAATGTGTATCGCATGCCGTTTCATGCACCATTCTATTCCTGTTTGTAAATTTCATTCCCTGCAAATAAAGGACATAATCCCTAAACAGTCTCTTTGCACTCCAAACAATACACTAATTAAAAATGCCAATCATTCAATTCTCTGAGCAGACATTTCCTTTAAATCTTGAATATATTTGCAAAAAAAGTTATCAAGCACAATATTAACAAAAATACATTTAATTACCAATCACACCATCCTGACTGCCTGTCTTACTTTACAACTCATAATGGTGATAATCCTCACCTCATTGTCCTTAATGGAACTGAAACTTACCGTCACTTTAGCTAGGGAATGTTGTATTCAATGTCAGGATTGAATTAGACTCATTCAAAGCTTGCAGACAACCAATGCAGCCATATATGTGACTAAATTAAAGTAAAACCTCCTAAAGGTTGAAACTGAAGTCCACGTCAGCTTCGTACAGTATGTTTTCAGCATTAAACCCTAGGAGACAATAGCCCCTCAAGTTGAATGCACCTCAAACATATTTGTGTCAATGCCTGCCTCTTACATGATCAAACAAACCTATCTAGTGATAGTGGGGGAAGGAACAGCTTTTTAGACGTTTTTTTAATGGAAATCAATAATTGTCACTCATCTACCGAAATTCTTCAGTCATACTCGTTTATGCTTTGATGCATCTCACCACACAATTTAGGAGTGTCCTTCAAACATGGGTATAGCACAACCCTTGAATTGGTCGTTATTTGCCAGGAAATATGAAAAGAGACCCCCTCTGGGGTAAATAATCTACCAGTAATTTTCAGGGCTCTAACATCCAAGACGTGTTCAAGATATTAGGCATAATAGCATGGCCAGCTTGTCCCAAAGTTCCTTCCTGGACAGATATTTATTGCTTTGCCAAGAAAGGAACAGTTAAGCATGTTTTGATATTCCAAAGGGAAGAATATCTGGGTTCTAGAAGAAGAGAGAGGGAAATACATCTCAATAACTTTCCTGATAAAGGGTTTTTGCCCACAGGAAATCCTTCAATCGGAGCACAGCCTGCTGAAATAGTCAATTCAAAGGTGTTTACTGACCTGTAAGAAATCCCTTCAGGTGTGATGATTGACAAGAAATTGAAAATATGCACAACGTCAGACCTCAAGCAATCTACATCCCTGTTCAGAAAACAACCTATACGTCTTGACCAGTCTGAATTGTAACGTTTATCCATTCAATCTGCCAAAGCCTTGGAGAAAAACATCTCTGTTTGTTGTGAAAGACCAGGGATTTTCCAATGTTCTCTGTAATCCTTCATGCCATTAAACAGTGGTTCCCAAACTTTTTTGACCTGCGGCTCCCTTGACCTACTTGCCATTGGCCGTGGCTCCCCATTATGTAATGTAAATCTACATGTATTTATATAGCGCAAATCACCGACACGGTGTCTAAGCGCTTGCTTAGGGAACCCATCCTGGAATTCCCCTGTGAGATACCCCGGCAGGGTGTCCACAAGGTGAAAGCCAGGCATCCCGCAGCGAGGGGCCGTAGTGGAGATTAAGCAAGCTATTGCCCAGAGTCACAGAGTGTGACCCCGTGAGTCGAGTAGGCACCGGAGCGAGAATTGTCGAGTCTGTGGTATTTTGGAGCCCGAGACCCGCCGAGGCGGGGAACCGAATCCTGGTCCACGGCCGATCTCAGCTTCCGGGTCTGCGGCCTCTAACCACTGAGCCACACTTCTCATTATTTTGGGCAGGTGGAGAGATGTAAACCCAGCCTCAGGAGTACTTAAATTTTTCTCTCTGATAATAATTGGGATGAAGCTGATGAAGCTATTATAATCATATAGCCTCCCTCTTGCATGCAACCTCCACATTCATGGATGCAGGTGCTTCACCCTTCCCTTTAGCCTTTAGTGGACACTGTGTGCCATTGGCGCTTCTACACTGTCTCAGAGACAACGTATTTACCTTTGGCCTCCTCTTTGTATGTCTGCAGGGCGCACACTTGTACGCACATGGGGCAGTGGTGCTCCTGGGCCGGCTCTCGCGTCTCCATTAAAGTTCACTCAATATGCCAGCAACGTTCATTTTACTTCCCAGTTCAGAGCGACTCACCATGTGCCTGCTGCACTTTCTTTCCTCAATCTCCTTTAGTTTGTCCAGGAAACGAGATGATCACCTTGGAATTGCTGCCCCATGTACACTCTATCCCCCTCACAGTGCCAATAGCACTCACTCAATGCCACAGCAGGAGGTGGCTTACCTCGGGCCTCTCCCCTCATGATTCCTCTGTGTACTAGCTCTGTGCTGGAAGTGAAGGTGCACACCCTCCTTCCTCCTGTGTCTCTTTGCCAGCACCGTGACCCTGGGTGCACAGTTTGGACCCACTGCCGCTCTCTCCACCAACCCTCTTAGTGTGTCAGCATTGTGCGCAGGATGGAAATGCACAACTTGTGTCCAAATGTCCATCTCCACAAACCCCCTCAGTGTGCCCGCATCGCGCCTTGGAGCGGAAGTTCCCACCTGGGATCTCCTGCCGCTCATCGTGCCAGTTCTGTGTCTCAGAGCGAAAATTAATATCAAGGTCCTCCGTCCCCCTCTACACCTGGCCCCTTAATGTGCCAGCTTTGTGCCTTTAGGTGTAGGTGTGCATCCTGCACCTGCTCTTCCTCTTTCCACACACCCCTCAGTGTACCCATCCCGGAGTGGAGGTGCTCACATTGGGCTCACTTCTGCCGATGGCACCAGTCTGGGTTTGCGACACGGATGAATATAATTTTTTTTACTTTGCTCTTATTCACTATTTGACTTTAAAACAACCCAAACAACATTCAATGTTGTGTGTAGCACTTTTGATTTGTGTCATTTTCATTTGTAGTTATATTTCCACTTCCATGAAGTCTGTTCATATTAAACAACTAGCGTATGAGTACTGATTCCATAAAACTGGCTAGAGCAGTGGTTCCTCAAACTGGTGCACAGCCGTTCTTGGTGCCCCTGGCTAGTTTTGGTGGCGCACTGGGGTGCCGCGGTGCACAGATTGGGAACCACTGCCATACGATGTAATGTGCCTTCTAACACTAGCCAATTGGGATTTCCCCAAAAATCCAGAAGGAGTTCCTGAAATAGGGGAAGGTGGATTTGAGAATCCCAAGAGAGTTCCATCAGAACTGGATACCATACTTGAGAGTTCCAAAACTTGTGTCATCATCGAGTACAGGTGAAATTCGTAACCTGCTTCCTAGTTTCAGGCCTGTCGAAGGCTTCTGTCGCTGCCATGTTCGGATCTGGGTTCCAACTGAAATACCTGTCTACTTGGTGATCGTATATTGAGGTGAAGAAGTACACTGAAAAGGGGGCGCATCTGTTTGACATCTCTTTGTCCAACCTCTAGTCCAAATTTTACAGACTCATGTCCTGAGCATGTAATGAGTGCCAGTCCGACATTTTGTTGGATGTGCCTGGAACGTATTTGGTTGGGGAGGTAGACGTTCCTGAGCTTCTTGGCCTGGCCTGAGAGGGCCTTGGATCTTGTCTTTCCCAGGTGGCTAATGTAGCGTACCAACAAGCATTGTATCCTCTCTTTGAGCCAAAATTGCACTGCAAACTACACTGCCAGAAGTTCCAGGCATTTGTTGTGAAGTTGTTCTTGAACTGGCCAATCTCCTCCCATGGATCACTCTCCATACCTGGCACCCCAGCTGCTTCTGCTGGAGTCTGATTCGATGATCAGGCCTGGGTCAAAGATGAATATTGCTCTCCAGTTCCATGTATCCATTGATCTCTTTCTTGTCTTTGGCCGATAGTGGGACTTCTTCAGAATAAGTAAGTCTCCTCTGAAGGTTGGAGGTTTTTAGCAGTTAAATGGCTCTCTAGTGCAGCAGGCCCAGAAATATATCTTATGTTAATAAATAGAGAAGGCCCACTAGGCAAACAATCTGGAACAAGGACATGTTTGTTCAGGAGAGAGTGTTGCGAAGTTCCTGTCTGATCTTTGACTGATCTTTGACATTTTCCTGATGGGAGACTCAGGGCAGTTTCTGTGGTGTCTGCTATGAGTCAGAAGAACTCAGTCCTTTGCATTGGTGTCAAAAGGAACTTCTTCTCGTTGATGACTAATCCAAGAGTTTCCAGCAGATTCACTGTCATCGAGAGATGTTCAGAGAGCTTCTTCTGACACTGGTCCATCAGAAGAATGTAATCTATGTAAACTATAAGGCATATATCCTTTGATCACTAGTCTGAGCACCTGGGTGAAGCACCACAATGAAGAAGATAAGCCAAATGGCAGTGTCATTTACTCAAAGGTTTGAGCTTTCAAGTAAATTGCAGATACCTGCGGAGGGGAAGGAAAAATGGAAACTGTGAGCTAAGAGTCCTTCAGGTCCAGACAAACCATCCAGTAGTGGGGTTGCAATAATATCCTGAGGAGATGGATTCTCACCATCTTGAAGTAGCAGAAAACTAAGCAAATTGTTGAAATCTTTGAAGTTTATGACAGGGCATTGGCCTCCATCTTTCTTCTTCACCAGGAAAAGGTTGCTCATAAATCTTCAGAGGTGAATGATGGTCAGTGAGCTTTTGCCTTTTGAAAGCAAGCCTGCAACCTCTGAGTATATCAGAGACGTGGCCTCTTCTGAAAAAGTGAGAGGGAGGGGTCTTTGTTTCTGGTACAGGGACTGGATGAATTCTATCTGGAACCCTGGACCATCTGCAGGACCCATGTGTCCATTGGTAGGGAATGCCAGTTATGAACAAATCTTGACAAGGTGCCCCCTATTTTTAGTTGGGAAAAAGGGAGAAAACTCACTATTAAAAGTTCCTTCTGCATTGTTTTCAAGGAGATTGCCTCTGGATCCTTGGTGCAAAAAGAAAAATTGATGGACAGAATGCAGAACAATGTCATACAATCACCCCAGTACAGAGATCTGGGCCTAAATCCATAGTGTTTTTTGCTCACTGTGCCATTCCAGTTTGGACCCAGCCATATGCAAATCAGTCTTGACCCTGTACCCAATGGCAACAGTTCAGCCCGAACTGCCAGGCCAGGTTCTCCCTGGACTGGAAACAAGCATCCTAGGACCGGTTTCGGGCTTTCAGCCATCATCAGCCAGGATAGCTTGACTCCAGTGGTATGGAGACGATGGGACCCCTGTCTGGGCATACCCGTCACACTCGGGGTGACAAATGCATAAAGAAAAATTGATGGACAGAATGCAGAACATGTCATACATTCACCCCAGTACAGTGATCTGGGCCTAAATCCATTGTTTTTTTTCTCACCATGCCATTCCAGTTTGGACCCAGCCATATGCAAATCAGTCTTGATCCTGCGCCCAATGGGAACAGTCTAGCCCGAACTGCCAGGCCAGATCCTCCCTGGACTGAAAACAAGCATCCTACAACCGGTTTCAGGCTTCCAGCCCTTATCAGCCAGAATAGCTTGACTCCAGTGGCATTGAGAGCACAGGACTCATGTCTGCGCATATCCGTCACACTCGAGGTGACAAATGCAAAAAGAAAAATTGATGGACAGAATGCAGATGTCATACATTCACCCCAGTACAGAGATCTGGGCCTAAATCCATTGTTTTTTTGCTCACCATGCCATTCCAGTTTGGACCCAGCCATATGTAAATCAGTCTTGACCCTGCACCCAATGGGAACAGTCCAGCCCGAACTTCCAGGCCAGGTCCTCCCTGGACTAGAAACAAGTATCCTAGGACCGGATGCGGGCTGTCAGCCCTCATCAGCCAGGATAGCTTGAGTCAGCACGGGACCCACATCTGGGCATCCCCGTCCCACTCGGGGTGACAAATGCAAAAATAAAAATTGATGGACAGAATCCAGAACAATGTCGTACATTCACCCCAGTTAGGATCTGGGCCTAAATCAACAGAATGCAGAACAATGTCATACATTCACCCTAGTAAACAGATCTGGGCCTAAGTCCATCGTTTTTTTTGCTCACCATGCCATTCCAGTTTGGGCCCATCCGTATGCAAATCAGTCTTGACCCTGCGCCCAATGGGAACAGTCCTGACCGAACTGCCTGGGTGACATGGCAAAACTCTGGTCACGAAGAAACCATTGAGCCAAGGCTGGTCTGGCCCTGACCATGCCTGGAGCCTTCTCCCATCAAAGAGCTTATGAAGGAAAAAACAGCCAGTCAAGTGCCCCCTTGCATGAGCGGCCAAGTGGAAAACCTTAGGAGCAAAAGTCTCTTAGTTGAGGCTTGGGCCTTGTCAAGGGTGGAAACTTGGTGACAAATTCCCCATATCTTTGATAAATGGGTCTCTGAATAAACTCTGTTGTGCTGCAGACCCCACCTTTGGTGCCGAAAAGTTCCTTGAATTTGAGATCCACCTTCATCAAGAGCTATCTGCGGTACTCAGTAAAGATAGCACAGTTGGTGTTGCACCAAAAGATCACGGTTCGCTATGCCCACCTGGATAGTTTTCAGGTGATATACTGAACCCTGGTCCTTTGTCCTCCTTAGCCATTTACAAGATATTTGTAAAGGGGCCAGTTATTTCCAGAAGCTTGTCAAAGCATGAGCACCAGTAAGAGTCTACACCCTGTTTGGGGACCGACTTATATTTGGCCAGGAAGGTGACCACTTTTGTGTCAATGTCAGGTGTAAGGGCTACTTTATCATACAAGGATGTATGGCGGCATTTCACCCTGAGGCAGTTATGTATCTCTTTGTCAAGGGGCTTCCTGAGGCAGCCGGCTGTATATGCAACTACATTTTCCACCAGAACCCAGTCTCAAGAGCGGAGTTGGAGAATGTCCTCATGTCCAGCATGTCGGATATCAAGTTGGTGGGGTTCCCTCTATTTGGGGCATCTGACACCAGAGTCAAGGTGCCAGGAAAGGGGCACCAGGGCCTGTCATGTCCTAGGTCGCCATCAGAGTCCCCTTGGCAGTCATCCTAATCTAGGGTTTCTGGGGTAGGAGGTGGAATGAAATAGGGTGGGTGTCTCCATACTTTAAACCCTCAGGCGTGGTGGTATGAGGGCATCTGTTTCCTTTCTGGGAAAGTCATGTTGATTTAATTACTTTTTAATTACATTTAGTGTTACATTATCTTTTAAAATTCAAAATAGGTTATTAAAATATTTTAGAATTAAATAATAAAAATGAACTATTTTTATATTTTTAGCCTTCATTTATATTTTTAACAATGTTAAAGAGTCTCATTTAATTTAATGCTATTTCCGTTGAAGTTTTATTTAAGTTCTTAGCTCCAATATTTTGTGTGGGAAGGTGTTGTAGTACCAGTAGTTGGGTGTTGTAGTACCAGTAGTTGCCCATGTGTGGTGCTGGACTTACTACAGTTTTTCTTTTTCTTAGTTGTAACTTACACTCAGAGGGGCTTAATTATGAGCTGGTGTTTCACTTTTTGTGATGCGCCAGCGGCATAAAATATGCACCACACTGCGACATATTTACAAAGTGACGCATCTAAGCAGATGCGTCACTTTGTAAACCTCTGCGATACATTATAACTGCATCAGGTATAATATATGCAGGACGGGCGTTCCCCACAAAAAAGGCTCGTAGAAGTGTTACAGTGAAATCTATGAGATTTCACTGTGAGGCTTCTAGGGTGCCACTGGTTAAATCCTCACGCCTGCTTCACAGCAGGCATAAGACTTATGCAGGCCCTTTCCCAAGGGGCTTACCCCATGTGAAAGTACACATTGTTGGAGTTAGGTCTGTTTTCAGACACACCTCAGCAATGTGCCACTTTTGTTCAGTAAATATGGGGCATCCACGGTGTTGCAAGGAGGGAGCAATGGAAAGTGTTGCATCGCTGTTTTCACGCTGCAATGTGACACTGTTTATAAATGAGGCCCAGAGTTTGTGAACACTGAAAATTAGTAAACATACTCAAAAGTGTAAACTTATTCAAAAGTGTAAGTTACCTTTGTGAATAAGACCCTCCGTTTTTTAGATATCAAGCTTGAAATGGTTACCTGTGCAGCAATCAGACGACCTTTCAAGCGTTAGAAGAATTTGAGTGTCCCCTGAGATTGCTCATACAGCAATTAGTCTGACAACAGGTTAGTGAGCAAATGGGTTAACAGTCATAATATCGATTCCAAAATATAGAATGAACATAATATCGAAGTAAAAATATAGAACGGACAAAATATCGAATGGACACAATATACTGGTTAAAAATATCGAATTGAAGGTAAGTAATATCGATTTTCAAAATATAGAAGTCAAAATATCGAAGTATACAATACAGGCATTAAATATATCAAATTTTTAATAATATATACATTTTTAAAGTGTTTTGTATGTTAGTATATGTGTGAAAAGTGTATATTCATTTTTGTAATGTATGTTTAATTTATTTTAAATAATGAATTTTATGGTATTTAATTTTTGCGTAATTTAATACTGTAGCGGGTTGTGGGTTTATAGGGGAATAGGGTGGGAAGTAATTTAATTATATTAAATTAAATATTAATTTTTAGCAATTATTATACATTTTTTATTAAATTTAGCTTTTTAGTTCTGTAGCGGGTTGTGGGTTTATAGGGGAATAGGGTGGGAAGTAATTTAATTGTAATTCATTAAATATTTTTATTTATTTATTAGTATTCATTTTTATTTTATTGTTAATTTTTAATTGGTAATTATTTTTTATTAATTGTCAATTAATTTTTATTAATTGATTAATTGTTAATTATGTTAATTTTCTAAATGTATTTTCTGTAGCGGGTTGTGGGTTTATAGGGGAATAGGGTGGGAAGTAATTTAATTGTAATTAAGTAAATATTTGTATTTATTTATTGGTATTGATTTTAAATGTATTGGTAATTAATTTTTAATTGGTAATTAATTTCTATTAATTGGCAAATAAGTTTTATTAATTGGTAATTATTTTGTATTAATTAAATATTTGATAATTATGATAATTGCATTAATTTATTTTCTGTAGTGGGATGTGGGTTTATAGGGGAATAGGGTGGGAAGTAATGTAATTGTAATTAATTACATATTCAAAATACTTTTTGTGTATTGATAATTAATTTACTGTTAATTATTAATTGGTATTAATTTTTAATATTAATTAGTTTTTGTTATTGAAAAATAATTAGTTGTTAAATAATTATGAATAGGTTATTAATTTTTAATAACTAATATGTATTTGTATTCCTAATTAATTATTACATAATATTAAATTGGTTATTAATTTCAATTAATGTTTTATTGGTATTGGTATTTAATTTATTTTTAATAATATATTAAATCATTACTTTCCCTACTGTTAAACTCACTGGAGTGGGAATAGTAATTTTCACCCTCCCGCTGTCCAACGCGTTCCCTACTGTTGCACTCTCTGGAGTGGGAATAGTATTTTTTACCCCTACGCTATCCAACGCTTTCCCTACTGTTGCACTCTCTGGAGTGGGAATAGTAATTTTTACCCTTACGCTATCCAACGCTTTCCCGACTGTTGCACTCTCTGGAGTGGGAATAGTAATTTTTACCCCTACGCTATCCAACGCTTTCCCTACTGTTGCACTCTCTGGAGTGGGAATAGTATTTTTTACCCCTGCGCTATCCAACGCTTTCCCTACTGTTGCACTCACTGAAGTGGGAATAGCAATTTTTACCCTTCCAATATCCAACGCTTTCCCTACTGTTGCACTCTCTGGAGTGGGAATAGTAATTTTTACCCCTACGCTATCCAACGCTTTCCCTACTGTTGCACTCTCTGGAGTTGGAATAGTAATTATTACCCTCCTGCTATCCAACACTTTCCCTACTGTTGCACTCTCTGGAGTGGGAATAGTAATTTTTACCCTTATGCTATCCAACGCTTTCCCTACTGTTGCACTCACTGGAGTGGGAATAGTATTTTTTACCCCTACGCTATCCATAGCTTTCCCTACTGTTGCACTCTCTGGAGTGGGAATAGTAATTTTTACCCCTATGCTATCCAACACTTTCCCTACTGTTGCACTCTCTGGAGTGGGAATAGTATTTTTTACCCCTGCGCTATCCAATGCTTTCCCTACTGTTGCACTCACTGGAGTGGGAATAGTATTTTTTACCCCTACGCTATCCAACGCTTTCCCTACTGTTGCACTCACTGGAGTGGTAATATTAAATTTTACCCTCCTGCTATCCTACGGTAAAATATTGTACATTTTTTATTAATAACAAATTAATTATATCTTAATTTTAAGGTTATTTGAGTATTTGTAAGTATGTTTTAGTTAATTATATTTATTATTTCATTAATTTTAAATTACTTTTAAGACATTTTAAAAAAATCGATATTTTGACTGACTATATTTTTTACAGACTATATTTTGGATTCGATATTTTTGTACTTACCTGTTTGTAGATAGGAATTCGATATTTTTGCATTCTATATTTTGGCAACTATATTTTGGTAAGTCTATATTTTGTCATTCTATATTATGTCAGTGATCCGAGCAAATGTGGGTAGTTGTGGGAAAGTGAGCTTGCTTTGATGGCAATAGTTTGTAACCCTCTGGGGGAAGAATATGGAGTAGAAAGATGAAGACTTTTATTAGAAACAGACTTGCATTGAAATTAACTCTATTTTAAGAAAAAGAAAGTAATACTTCCTGGCAGTCGAAAAATATTGTCCGGAGATATTTGATGGACATTTTAGTGAAAACAATATGCGCTCCCACTCCCTGAGATTGATACACAGCAAACACAAGTGCATGGGACCAATGTCAAACCACGGACTCCCTTTAACCTCATAGCTGCTGGCAACGTCCAGCGGACGTCGCGTGCACTACCTCGGTAGTACTGCGGACGTCTGTTGGACGTCGCGGCCCCTCCCGCGCAATAGAACGTTCCGCACTAGCACGAAATGTTCAGCGCAGTAAAGGGGTTAAGCAGAAGGCTAAATTTGTACCTATCATGGCGAGAGACTCCATAGATGTTTTTAATGAACAAGTAATTGCACAAATAAAGAGACTCAACATCACCACCAATAATGCCAAAAGAAAATTCACCAACCATGAGAGGAAATATTGACAACTTGTAAACAAATTGAAGGAAAATCATCAAATCATAATAGCCAACTCGGATAAAGGAGGCAATCTGGTATTATGGTCCTTAAAGGATTATTTGGAGGAGGCACATAGCCAATTGAATAACATAGAGTGCTACAGAAAGGTTTCTTCCACAAAATTTAAGGATACTCAAGAGTTATTGTTTTCACAATTACTGGCCTGGAAAAGCACTGGGTTGCTAAGTTGGGAGGAGTTCAAATACCTCAAAAAAGAGCATGCCGCCATCCCAGTGATTTACTTTATACCTAAAGTACATAAAAATGTGGAAAAACCACAGGGGCGGCCCATCATTGCTGCATGTGATGGCCTTTTGGAAAACCTTTCATGAAATAATGATTTCTTCTTGCAGGACTTTGTCTAAAGTCTTAAATCATTTGTGCAAGACACGTGTGACTTTCTGAGGAAGATACAGAATATAATATGGAAGCCCACGTATTTATTGCAAACACTGGATGTGTCCGCCTTATATACATGCATTAAGAATAAGGACGGAATGAGGGCGGTTGAATACTGTTTGATGAATAGGCCTATAGTTTTCTCTCAACATACCAATATGCTGCTCAAAATTGTATTATTCTGCTCAGAAAACAATTTGTTTTTGTTTGACAGCAAGATGTACCAGCAGACTCAAGGGGTTGCTATGGGGGCCAGCTTCACCGCCAGCTACGCCTGTTTGTTTATGGGGTGGTGGGAGGAGCTGGTCCTCATGCAACAACATGAGCAGATTTTTAAAAAGAGTGTGGTAACATGGTTGCGCTATATTTATAATTTGTTTATAGTGTGGGGTTGGGATGTTGAAAGTGCAACTGCTTTTATCGAATTATTGAATGATAACACAGTTAACCTACATTTTACGTCTGAGATAAGTAAGGAAATGGTCACATTCCTGGATGTAAGAGTCCAGGTTTTTAATAATAGGTTATCTACTACCCTATAAAGAAAACCTACAGCAGGCAATACACTCTTTCACGCCACCAGTGCGCATCCACCTCATCTTATCAAGAGTATCCCGTACGGGGAGACGCTCCATATCAGACGGATATGTAGCGAGGAAGTGGTTTGCAATATCAAACAGAAGGAGAGTCAGAGTAGGTTTCTGGATAGGGGGTACAGCTCAGATGTGATTGAGTTGGCAATTGCCAAATCTAAATCTTTGGCTAAGCAAGATCTGTTGAAATACAAACAGAAACAGACTGGCCAAGATTTGAGAGAAGAAACCACAAGGTTAATTCTTGGTTTTTCACGTCAGGAAAAACAAATTAGGGCAATAGTGAGGAAGAACTGGCCCATAGTGAAGTACGACCCAGTGATTGGGGGTTACTGCCTAACAATTCATCAGTAACCTTTAGAAAAGGTAACACCTTAGGTTCATCACTGGTTAGGAGCAACCTTGAAGTAAGAGGAAAGGGTTCATGGCTGATGGCAAGAAAAGGGTTCTATAAATGCTCTGTATGCAAGGCGTGCCAATATGGTATAAACACCACAACTTATACAACAGCATTTGGCCCCAGAGTGCGCAAAATCAATCAACATCTTACATGCAAATCTTATTTTGTGGTGTATGTGCTTACCTGCATTTGTAATTTGAAATATGTAGGAGCACAAAATTACCAGCTCATAAAAGGATCCTTCAACATAGCTGTGCTATTTGCAACAATGATGAGAGCTATCCTGTTGCAAGGCATTTTAAGATCAGCCATAATAGTGACCCTAAACATCTGAGGTATTATGTTATTGAGGCCATAACTCCCCAGAAAAGAGGAGGGGACAGAGAGTCAAAATTGAGGAGTCTGAAAACAACTTATAGTTACAACACACACATTAGATCCTGAGCTGAGAGAGATTAAGTCAATTGAAAATATCAAGTCCCAAGGTTTCAAGTGCTCTTCATTTTATTCTTCATAAATATTTCGTTCTTTGGTAGAATCCAATCTTCACACATTAAGGAAAGAAACAACCGCTGCCAACACGTGTTTCGTCTAGGTCGTCAAGACCAATAGACTTCGTCAGGGCTGTAAGTGTTACAATAAACATAATCACAATTGCGTTCCACTAAAAATAATACTGTCATAAGATTAAAAGAAAGTCCTATTTACAGTTTTATATACAAAGTGGCATCCGTTCAAACAATAAGTTGCGCTGATATAGAGATTTGAGAACAAAGTTTAAGTGGATTACACTAAGAACTCATCCAAAGGTAAATGTTGCATTTTAAGATACAAACATTAAAAATTGTTAGTCCACTGAAGCTGAGAAAAATTATAAGAGTAATGAAAATCCAATCCGTGCGTTCTTAAGATGCTAACAGGAATATGGAGAGAAAGATAAACCCAATGAAATAGACCACAGAAAAAAAAACAAAGTCGAGATTGTGCCTATAAGGATAGGTCAGACTCACACCTAGTTAAGTGAATAGCATATTATTAAGCCAAAAAGAAAAGAAAGAGAAAAAGGAACCTCACCTATAGTTCCCTAAGCTATTAACCTAAAATCCCGTCCCGTGGAGGGGGATAGTATATAATTTGGTTCGTAAAGTATATATTAACAATGTATCACAAGATGACACAACGTATTCAAGAAACCACCCACGTAAAAAAGAAGGGGGGGGAACACAAATCACCAACATACCCCTATTCATCGAGGTAGTGCAAATTTATCAAAAACCAAGCCCTTATACATGCAAATCAAGGTGCAATAAGAGAAAATCGCAAAATATGCTCACCAAGTATGTCTCACGAAACAATCATATAGGTGTAACTAGGCGTTTTGTTCTAATTCAAAATCTGCAATAATATTGAAAATCAAGAGCACGTACAATCACTATTCTATACCTACGTAAGTCTTTATAATACAGGTTTCCTATGTAAAAATCCAATACAGTGACATAATTATGGTACACTCACTTAGTTCCAAAAGAGCGTCCCGCTCAAAGTACATATCCAATTTGCAAAAGCGTCCAATCCTTCCGGTAGTTAATTTCCGTCCACCCAATCCATGAGAGGAATTCAACAGTATCCTACGAGTCAAGTAAAGAGCAATATCTATAATACATAATCTATTTTACGTGTAAGTGGGTATAGCGACTTAAAGGAATTATCCCACTCAATAATATGTTTAAGTTTTTACAAATTCACAGTAAAATCACCCTCCTTGTATTTCATTAACCGGTTTTTAGACAAACGATAACCCAATAATATATCCGAGTCGAAAACCAAAACTACTTTGTTAATTAAGTGATACTCCACAAGTAACCAGATCACGCAAGTATCCGAGAATCATATCAAGAGCATTCGGGACGTACCTCCGAGTACAGAGTCCGGAAGGAGAAAGAGTTTCTTAGCGTTCACCGGCGTGCAGCACACGCGCCATCTTATCTGTCTGCTTATCACCACCTTACGTGCGGGATCAAAATGAACATAAAGATAGGACTATCGTACATAATGTTACATGGTCGCCATCTTTTAGCAGTCAAAAGGTCCGGGAAACGTTATCTAAATTCCATAGTCCCTCAAAACTAGTTGAGCGTGTCACAAGTAATGCGTGCCACTTCCAAAGTCTGAGCAATTGTGTCAGTATGGCAAAAGGAAAGAGTGTTATTAGACCATATTAATCCTAATCGTTCACACCCGATTTAGTGTCCTATAAGATCAGTGAGTGTCACGCAAAGGTGGTAGATGTAAGATAATAGGTGAAACAAAACCATGTTAATAACCTACATTTTTTAAACAACTTATATCCTACAATTTGATTTGAAGTACCCCAGGGGGTTGAACACAAGCGAAGATTTGTATACTTTCTTATGATGCTGAGGGTTAACTTATTAATGATGAGATATTTATGGAGTCTTTAGCGGCAAGAGATAATACAGATGGGTTACAGGCCTCTTCCTGATGAAATACCGAATATTACTTGGTTCCACCATACATGCATTTTTATTTTTTAAATTTTAGGATAGTACTTATTTACATATTTATGATATTTAAGGATTGATTTTAGAAATCATTAAGTGGAAAGTGTATTTTTATACTTCCGTTTATTTATTGTGATTTTCTGATGGATCTATCTATAATATTGATTGTATTTATTACTGTCCTGAAACTGTTTGCACTTTAAAATTTGATGTAATTTTCAGAATGGAAGCTGCTCATAGTGGAGGTGGTGTATAGTGTTAGCACTACCTTGATATGATAATCATAATGTACTGTGGAGGATAATGTGAGCCCGCTATTAGAGTGGAATTTCAAGGGTGTCACCTTACTGGAATCCGGAACTATTGAGTGTTTTTAAGTCTTTTATGGGATTCACTAGGGATAGCATTGCACTGATTTTGTTAAGCACTTTATTAGGTTTCACTGTTGGACATAGTTAGGAACTTAAATAATTCATGCATTTATGCTGTTATTTGACATTGCATATTGAAATGTATATTTAAGGCCCTTTTTGCATTTTGAAAAGGGCTTGAGTCGCTTCATATTTGCACATTTATGTATTACATTAATGGCCATGGATTATGGCATATATGGAAGTGTTTCTTCTATGTCAATGAATTTGCTGCATTTGCACTTTAAAAAACAAGGAAAATTGCCGATGAGTTGTCAAGTGATCAAGGGCGGGATCGCCCGAAATGCTTAATAGCGGAATTGGCTGAATAAAGAATATGCACAGGATTACTGGGTCCACGCTCGTTTGTTCTTGTGGCAGAGAGAAGTGAAGGCGAGTTTGGAGCATATATATATATATATATATATCTATACTAATATAATAAAGAGCGAGCCCAAACCTTTGAGGCGGGTAATCTCAGGAACCACAGCACCAATCACAACACCCAATACAGCGTTGGAAAGGGCAGTTGCAGCAGAAGGACATAGGCTATGCAGACGCCCACCATATACATTTAAAAGGTAAAAGAACCGTGCCAGTAAAGTAGTCCCTTGTGAGCGT
Source organism: Lissotriton helveticus (assembly GCF_964261635.1). Taxonomy (NCBI): domain Eukaryota; kingdom Metazoa; phylum Chordata; class Amphibia; order Caudata; family Salamandridae; genus Lissotriton; species Lissotriton helveticus. Next base: position 343,454,512 of record NC_136068.1, on the reverse strand, counting down.
GTCTGCGTTGTGCTGTGGGTGTGTGCTGGGGGCGTGTGGTACGTTCCGCCTTTCATGCCATGTCTCATATCGTGTGCTGTGGGCATGTGCTGGGGGCGTGGGTGTGTGTGGGGCGCGGGATTACGGAGAAAAAAAAGCGAGCGTTGTGCCCAATATATCATTGTTTTTTCTTCCCAGGTTGTGTACATTCCAGCTCCGGGTGTCCACCCTGCTCCCTTTAAATACCCCTGCACCCCATAATCATAACCCATCCTTACTCCTTAAAATACCCCAACACCCTTAAACACTAACCCATATTAATCCTATAAATATACCCTGTACCCCAAAACCCAAACCTAGCCCTGAACGCTATAAATACCCCTGTACCTCAAAACCCAAACCTACCCCTGATCCCTAAAAATACCCCTGTACCCCAAAACCCAAACATAGCCCTGAACCCTAAAAATACCCCTGTACCCCAAAACCAAAACCTACCCCTGAACCCTAAAATACCCCTGTACCCCAAAACCCAAACCTAGCCCTGAACCCTTAAAATACCCCTATACCCCAAAACCCAAACCTACCCCTGAACCCTAAAAATACCCCTGTACCCCAAAACCCAAACCTAGCGCCGAACCATAAAAATAACCCTGAACCCCAAAACCCAAACCTACCCCTGAACCCTAAAATACCCCTGTACCCCAAAACCCGAAACTAGCCCTGAACCCTAAAAATACCCCGGTACCCCAAAACCCAAACCAAGCCCTGAAGGAAGAGGTGTGGCACCGCGGCTAGGGCAACTGACTCCGGAATCTGGGTATCACAGTTCGATCCCCGGCACCGGGGGCAGATTAGCCCAGCGCCATGTGACTCTGGGCAATAGCTTGCTTAATCTTCCTGACGGCCCCCAGCGCCTAGAGACCCTTAAGGGTGATTGTGCACTTTACAAATGTGGATTATTATTAATGCTTAAAATACCCCTGTATCCCAAAACCCAAACCTAGCCCTGACCCTAAAAATACCCCTGTACCCCATAACCCAAAACTATATCGGAACCCTTAAAATACCCAAACACCTCAAAACATATACCTCAGTACCCCAAAACATATACCCCTATACCCATACTTACCTTATCCAAACATTTTTAAAAACATGCTTTTACCATTCATGCATTTACAACGAATTTCGTTGTAAATGTATGCGTGGTAAAAGCATATAAAATGTAATGCCATGCGTTATAATGGCATTGCGGAGTCATGGTACTTTCGTAATGATAGTATGCGGAGTGATGGTATGCGGAAAGAAAGTGGCGGAATAATGGGTGTTTACCCTCCCCCGGTAAGTACATTGGTGGCACGGCGACCCATATCTCCAGCAACATGCTCATATTTTTTCACCACCGATTTGAAAAATGCACAGGTCTCTCTCATTGATGGCCAGCACCGACATACACTTTTAGACACACCTCCGCAACAAGTTCTAGAATTGCGAACTTTAGAGCTGGGGAGCTACGTTCGAATCTCGCCATCAGATCAACATTCTGTGATTCCAGGCAAATCGCTTTGTCTCCCTGTGCCTACCACAAATGAATGTGTTCATCTGTAATGTAAATTGTGCTCAGGCCATGTTGTCGAGTTCGCGCTATATAATATTGCAAGGAAAAATAAAGTAGGGAAACTCGAGTTCACACACTACTGAACGCACACTCTTAAGTGCATCAGCAGTGCACTGTGAATCGGAGCGTTTCACAGGCCTGTCACAGATAAGAAATGCTATTAAAACGAAATCCTACAAAACATTATACTACTGGCCGGCAGCAATTCATACCCGGACAACGTCGGGACGGGCTGCTAGTATATATATATATATATATATATATATATATATATATATATATATATATATATATATATATATATATATCCAACACGCCGCCTCTCCTTTCCCGCTCTGGATCCACTCCAGCCAAGAAGGGAAACAACGGACACGGACCAAGTAAAGTGCTCCAAGTTATTTAATAGAGGTGCAGGTTCAGTGATAAATGCAAAGGGAACCATGTTGTCTAATCTCGGTAAAATACCAAAATCATATTGCAATAATTGTAGCTCTCTGTTGATCAGTAAAGTGCAAATGCATGTTGAATCTTAAAGTGCAACAGCTAATTCAGTGCAAAATTTGATGTGCAATATGTCGCAATAGTGCAAAATCTGCAAGATATACAGAATGTGCAAAATACTGCAAATAAGTGCAAAAATTACGGCTGTCAACAGAAGGGTGACAATATAATCAAGTAATTACTCCGACTGCAATGATGTTTGTGTCATATACAATAATAAACACAATCAATTAGACAACTATCTATACTAAAAAGTATGATAAAAACAATTATAATATTGAGTATCCGGTCCCATACAATAAACCCGATGTAAAACATAACCATAAAACATTATCCTTCCACAAGTCCATGTTTTCTAATGTTTTCTAATGTCACTATGTTAAAAATCAATAATCACCGTGATTTAAAATATATAGTAGGCTGAATTTAGTAGACTGTCAGGGAATAAGGACCCATCAAGTCTTCTTAAATTCAGTCTTACCCATCAAATGTAGACATTTTTCATAATCAAAATAGCAGCAGCAACTGATTCATGTTAGATACCAATTAAAACGATACAGATTACATTATGTATTTACTTCACCCAGTTGGGGAGATCCTATAAAGATATAAGTTTTTCATCTCTAATCCATCAATGGTATATTCATTTGTGGATCATTAGGGTAAACATGTATAAAGGTCTTCTGTCACATTTAATCCCCCAGGACTCTTGGTGTTGAGCAAAAGGATATATTTAGTCTCCAGCTTCCTCAACTTGCTCTCTCTGTCCCCACCTCTTCTACTGGCTAGTACAGAATCAATCACCCAGTATTTCAGTAAGGAATTATTGCTCTGGTGTGCCTCCCTGAAATGTCGAGCTACTGGGTATGTGTTATCACCATTAGTGATTGCACGTAAATGCTGTAGGATGCACTTATGTACAGCAAGTTTCGTACTACCTACATATCTCAGTAGGCAGGGGCATTGGAGAACATATACCGCAAATTCGGTCTTACAGGTCAAAACCTGTGTGATGGCATGAGGATGGTCGCATGCCTTACACGTCTTACAGCGAAAAAATCCTTTATTTTGTTGCCACCAAGACGTTTTGTTGAAGGGTTCTGGACTGGTGTCAACTATTTTATCACGTAGTGAGGGAGCCTTACTGAAAGTGAGGGAAACTTTCTTAGGTAGGGAAGCACCTATTGTTGAGTCCCGGGTCACTAGAGGCCAGTGTCTATTCGCGATTTTGTAAATTTCATGATGTTGTCTACTGAAACCTGTTATAATGCGGACATTGTTTTTTTCTGCATCCTTCCTACTCTTAGTCTCCACAGCTCCAATTGTTGTCTGCTCCAAAGTTTTAACCAGGAGATCCTCTCTAGTCCGTGTCATGGATTTTTCTATGGCTTTCTGAATCGTATGCTCAGAGTAACCACGTTCCAGAAACCGTAACATACTCTCCTTCTGGGCTCGCTCAAGATCTGAAGGGTTACTGCACACTCGGCGTAAATGAAGCATCTCCCCGTAGGGGATGCTTGCTATTAAATGCGCCGGGTGTGCACTAGCAGCATGAAGAATACTGTTTCCTGCAGTTAATTTACGGTGAATTCTGCTTTCAAGGTGACCATTCTCGATATATATTTCTGTATCAAGGAAAGTGATAGATTCCTGGCTAAGGGTTGCTGTAAACTTGAGATTGGTTTTATTTATACTCTCAATAAAGTTTAGAGCCCCATCTTTATATATATATATATACACACACAGTGTATCTAATACAATTATCTAGCACTTGGGGTGGTGGTACATATCTTATTTCACAGACTTTTCATTTGTCACAGTTGAAAAGAGTGTGGTCTTTTTGCTATTGTATCTGCCGCCAGTCACAATCATGCCAGGGCACTGCTAATGTTGAATATACAACATTTTATTTTTTTCTCAACAATGGATTTGTATTATACTGCAACTGCTGGAGGAGTTGGATTTGCTGGAGGTCACAAAACTGCCCAGGATAGGCTGCTCATGACAGTCGTGTAATAAGATACTGTGCCTCCCACTCAACAAGCCACATAAAGAGTACTTGGCTGATTTTGGGTGGTAGACCGGAGTGGCCAGTGCTGGGTGGGGCGGGGTACGGGGATACGACAGACGTAGAGGGAAAATTATTTATTTATTTATTTTTCCCTTGTCGTCGTCTTAAGAATCTCCCCCACCCCCTCGCCCAGTCGCTCCTACCGGCAAGGGCCGCTCCTTGTGGTGGAGAAGGTAAAAACTGGAACCGGACCTCGATTAAGGCTAAAGTCCCAACTTCTGACATCTTTTTTTGTTTTTCAAATAGTAAGGTAGTTCAAAGAGTCATGCTGGGTAAAGCATAAAGCTGGGCAAGACAGGTTGATCTTATTGTTTTGCCCAAATCTCTAAATGGTGTCCCTTTTAACTAGTAAATCATGCTATTTGTTATTCAAGCACCAAAAGACAATTCAGTTATTTGGAGGCACTTTTTTTACATGGTTAATGCAGAGCCCAAGGATTTGTTCCCCAGAGCTTCCAAGTGATTCAAGTGTGACATTACTGCATTTTTGATACTCCTCTCTCCATGCCTTTTCCCCTTGTGTCTTCTCCCTCTTTCATCTATCTCTTTCTCTCATTCTATCTTCTTTCTTTCCTTCCCGCATTGTTTTCAACCTGATTCCATCACCAAACCCATTGTTACATCTCTGCTTGAGCTGTGCCAAGAGCTTAGCAGAGACCTCACACATACTAGAAGATGGATCACTACATACACAGTCAGTCAATCAGCATATTGTTGGATGCCCCACATAGCATTGTGTAGGGCATCCTTGCCATCCAGATTGTTCTGGGTTCTCTGTGCTTATTGTTACCCAGACCTGTGTTCCATGAGATTCATGGAGTATAAGGCAAGAAAGGTCTATTGTGGTGCTATGAAATTCGATGATGGGCAAATTATGTCAAATGTGGGCTTCTTCGTGTGCTAAATGAATGCTATGAGATACAGGAAACAGGCTTAGACAAGCTTTCTAAACTGTACTTTCCACTTTAGACGTCTCTCCAAATAATGCTATTCGAAGTTTCTCTATGAATTATATATAATGAGACGTTTCAAAGTGAGAGGTGCCTCACTATGTATTTCTTCCCTCATTTTTCTGTCATGTTCTTTGTCCCGTTGCTAGTATTTTGCCTCTGATTTTTGCTTCAACAGTTGGAACCTTTAATAGATTCAACTTACTAGCAGTCTTACTTGACTCTTTTGTCTTCCCTTGATGTCAGAGGGAGATAATCTTCATCTTCAGTCTAGATCTACTAGTTTGCAAAGGAAGTTTTACCCACTGTGGATTACCATTCGTAGCCCCTTACACACCATCCAACATGAAGACCCACACAGCAGCATCCACAAACATTACCAGTAAGTGTTTAAATTATAGCCCCTCAAACCCAGCAAACATCAGTCTAAAAAACAGGGATGAGCCCTTCTGCACCATCTAGTCCGGATCAGTGAAAATAAATTGTGTATAACCCTAGGGCCCAATAAAGCTGACCTTAAATTAGTCCCTGTGCAATGACTGTTGAAAATTAAAGAACAGCATTCCCACAGCCACTAGTTTTAGGCAGTGGACACAGAAAATAAGCTTTGAGAAAGTCGTTCTGGCTTGCATTTTGAGTTCTGACTGAAATACTTTTAAACGCCTGAAGTAGTGACAAAAAACGGATTACTTTCTGTACTCAATGCACCTATGAGAGAAATAATTTAACGTGTGACGATTCAGTGTACTTTGTATGTACAATGGTCCTTCATGCATTGCAGTGCAAGCACTTCGTAGGAAGCAGAAACAACCAACATCCAATAGCATGAAGTATAGAGAAATATCCTTTGGGCAGAGCCAAAGCCCACTCAATGCATTTCTGAATTAATTGATCACAACAGTATTATTATTATAAGGTCTTGTATAGTGTTTTGCTACCCAGTAAGGGTTTCCCAGCACTTTGGCAAAGAGGTAGGAGCCAGCAGATAGAGAAACAATCAAAAATACCAGGTTTTCGGATTTTTGCAGAAGGTAGTCAGTGAGGGGCAGCTTATTAGAGACTTGTGCAGGGTGTTCCAAAGCTTAGGCCCCAAGTGTGAGTAGGAGCGACACTCATGTGAGCCAATTTAACTTGAGGACCATACAAAGGTAGTGGTTGCTCGACCAAAGGGAGCGAGTTGGCTGATATGGTACCACCTGTTCTTTTAAGTCAAGTGGATCAGTACTTGACCTAGCTTTATGCATATAGCATAGGGCATTAAACTGTATGCGTTTGTCCAGTGTAAGCCAGTGAAGTTCACGAAGAAGACACAACACCGAGGCATGTTTGGGAAGATGATATAGAATTCTGGCAGCAGAGTTCAGAATGACTTGTAGGCATCTAATAGAAGCCTTGCCTGCCCCTATGTAGAAGATGTTTCCATAATCCAGCCTTGATAGATTCAGGACCTGGATGTCATTCCTTGGGCTGAAAAAGGAAGCATCCAGAGTATTTTCTCAGCCATTCAGGACCGCGAAGCAGATTGAGGCTACCTTGGCAATCTGAGTTTTCATCAAAAGATTGGCATCTAGTCAGAAACCTAGGTCAGAAACCTAGGTTATTGACTTAAGCGATGGGTTCAAGGAAAGAACCTAGGGCCTCAGGTCAGTGTTGTGGGCCCCATAGCAGAGGGTTCTTCCCCATCACCATCACCTCAGTCTTATCGCCATTTGACTTGAATGAGTTGGTGTTCACCAGTGAAGAAACCAAGAAAAACGGCCGAAATCTCGCTAGAAACGAGATTCCCATGCCGCCATCTTGGAGTCAGGCAGCATTGACCAATCCCCTGCGAGGGATCATCGGCGGCCATTTTGAAGTCAGGCAAAGAGCCTGAAACAGAAAACAAGCATTGGCGAGTGACAAACAAGCATTGGCGAGTGCAACAAAAATAACAAACAAGCACTGGCGAGTGCAACAGAGTAACAAACAAGCACTGGCGAGTGCAACAGAGTAACAAACAAGCACTGGTGAGTGCAACAAAATAACAAACAAGCACTGGCGAGTGCAACAAAGTAACAAAAAAGCACTGGTAAGTGCAACAAAGACAGCAAACAAGCACTGGCGAGTGCAACAAAATAACAAACAAGAACAGAGAGTGAACTAAGACTGCAAAACAGTCAGAAACCACAAGTATACAATGACCGACCCAGCCCCCACAAGCATGATGAGAGCCTCATTACGCAACCCAGAGCCCCCCGTTCTTGAATCCGATGGGAGCATGGGTCCACGATGGCAAGAATGGATAGAAGATTTTGAAGACTTCATGAAAGCATCCAAAGTGACAGACCTCGAAGAGCGACTGTATGTTCTCAAGAATTTGATTGGCAGAGGTGAACAAATCATAAAAGAACTGCCAGAAGAGTCCTCTGATTCCTACACTAAAGTACATGAAGCGCTTGACCTCAAGTTCCTACACAAAAGGAACATTGACTTTGAGCGGTATACATTCAACCTGGCCGCGCAAGAGAAAGGTGAACAAATGGGGGCGTTCGTAACACGTCTGAGACGATTGTCGAAGTACTGCGATTTTGACAAATTCTCAACTGAGGACGCCCTGCGACTAAGAGTCATAGAAGGTTGTCTCTCCGATCCACTGAGACGCAAGTTACTCAAGAGAAGCTACGCGCTGGAAGAGATCGTAGAGATGACGAGAGTAGATGAACAAGCTGACGAACACGCGAAGAAAATAGAAACCGGTAAAAGTGAGAGACGGGAACAAGTCTTCAGAATGCAGTCTCGACAAGAGCACAGACGGTCCCCACCACAGGCTCATTCCTCCAGATCCAAGAAACATCACCACCAGTCAAGCAAAGGACACAAAGACACGAGTCACACAAAGGGACGATCAGACAGACAACACAAATGCTACCGATGCGGATACGACTTCCCGCATGCAGATGCATGCCCAGCACTAGGACAACAATGCCGGAAATGTGGTAGAGACAACCATTTTGAAAGCATGTGCGGGGCAGTACCGAATCGTGACCACGGGGGAAGACACCGACGACACCAACCTTCAAACAGTCATCATCATGTCAGAGCAGTCCAGGATAGACGAGACTCATCCACTGGGTCGTCACAATCCAGCTGCCGTTCCTAAAGGACATGTCAATCTCGGCGGTCTTCATCAGGACAATCTCGATCCCCATCGCCCATCCCCCGAGATCAAAAAGAATACCTTTACCGTGTAGCTGACCTTGATCAGCGGAAAGAGTACCAGCGTCTAGACATCAGAGTTGGCTCCCACCCCACCCAGTTCGTGCTAGATAGTGGAGCAACGCTAAACTACTTACCAGTAACAGAGTACCAACGCATGAAACCACCGCCAAAGCTAGTTAATGCCCACGTACAAGTGTATATGTGGATGGCCAAGGACCGTGTATACGTGGATGGCCACCCTCGTCGCCACTGAAGGACTGTCCGCAATGTCAACTGGTAAGTCGTCCGGATCCCCCTGCACCACTACAAATGTCTCCACTACCGAAGGGTGTCTGGCAACACATTGCCATTGACTTCTTTGGGCCAATCAAATCGGGCCAATACGTCCTGGTCATCATGGACGAACACTCCAGATTCCCCATCGCACAACTGTGCACATCCACGAAAGCATTGAGTGCCATACCAATCCTAGAGGAGGTCTTTGCTGCATGGGGCATTACCCTAGTGGTGAAGTCAGACAATGGGCCTCCATTCAACAGCCATGACTTTGCTGATTTTGCTCAGCACCTCAACTTCACACACCGCAAGATCACACCACTATGGCCACAGGGCAACGGACTGATCGAACGTTTCATGGCCACGATCAAGCAGACCATCCAGCAAGTAGAACTCACCGGAAAGAGCCTTCAGACAGCACTCAACGAGGTATTGCGAGCGTACCGAAATACGCCTCATTCCACCACAGGCAAATGTCCTGCCACTCTCATGCTAGGACGCCCAGTGCGCACCAGAATACCAATGATGAATATGGCAGCGCACGAACTGTATCTCGACTATGATCATGAGGAGATCGCGGCCAGAGACAAGATAAAGAAGGAAAGGATGAAGGACTATGCCGATGAGCGACGTCATGCTACACCCCCTCAAATCCAAGAGGGAGACTGGGTGCTGGCACGACAAGAGCAGCACAGAAAGACTGATTGCCGATACCAGGAGTTCCACTCAAAGTGATACAACAAAAAGGAACCATGATCACTGCAGAGACCGATGGAAAAAGACTTACTAGGAATGTGACGTACTTCAAAAAGTGCGGACCCAATGTCAAAGAGCTACTGACCGAACCGAAACTGGAGCCGGGAGACCCAGAGACACTGCCAACTCACAGTCAGTTATTGATGGAGATTGCCGATGAGAATGAGCGCGACAGTCCCAACCTTCAGTCACTCCCCAGACGTGTGATCACGAAATTGTCTCGCTTTATAGAAGAATTCTAAAGAAAAATAATTTGTTGTTTTGCTGTGGTGTATATTATTTTGTTTTCTTTTATTCACAGAGGGGGAGATGTAATGATGTTGTTGCAAAGTGCCCAGTGACCAAACTGGTCAGGCACTAGGACCTGCCCGAGTGAAGGACGAGGGCGGGCGGAAAGGGAGGAGCTGGGGGACCAAGGAGTCAGTTAGCCGTTAGCCCTGTATGAGGAAGGAACCGAATAAAGAAGCTGATGCCTGTAACTGTGTCCGTGTGCAGTTTGTAACGATATTCAGTGACTCCCAGAAGGGCGGATTCAGTACTGGATAGGACATTAGGACAAGCAGATACCTGTGCTGTCAAGCTAGACTTAACTTAAAGCTCAACAATGTGAACTTTGATGACGCAAATCAGAAAAGGGTAGCATTGCCAGCAGGTGGAAACCAGGTCTGCCAACACTCACGGTGCCACTGTGTGTCACAGGATATCGGCTCTGCTCAAATGGTGTCCTGTAAGAACCCAAAAATTACATGGTGGAACTAACCTAAGCTAGAAAGCATAGATTGGGTTTCCAGCTAGTGTTTGGAGGCTGGGCTCTGCTGTTGTCCATGGTGAGGTTTGCATTATCTTCTGGACATCAGCAACAGCCTATGAAGCTTTTGGTTATGTTTGTTGTTTTGGGAAGAGGGTGAGAGCTCGCCATAAAGCCCTGTCCACTCTCCGTGGCCCAGCCCCTCCTGCCTCGTCAGAGTAATGGTCTCAAGGCTCTGTCCTCCTCAGACCTCACCCCTTTAAGCTCCCTTCCTCTTACACATAAGATTTAGATCAAGGTTTACAGGTCTGCAAAACATACAAGTAAAAATAACACCTGCATTCATAATTCTTGGACAAAGCAATTAAAGAACTAATAACTGGCCAACCCGTAAAAGGTGAAGAGGAATAAAGGCGAGAAACATGCATTATTATATTAAAACATGCATTATTATATTATCTGATACTACTTTTGCTTTTAGCTGTATTGGGAGCGCGCACTTCTGAGCAAGCAGTGTGTGAGTATTTAATTAAATTAAATATAATTCAGTTTCGAATCTGGACTCACATATTCACATGCTCTTTTTTCTTTGGAATATTCTAGTCTTGATACTGGTAATTGCAGACTGCAAGGATTACTCGCTAAATCATGAAACAAGGCCTCAGCCTAGAAATCCATGTACTATTCAGTTACCAAGTGTTACAGTGAACCGAGCCAGGCTGGGACTTTGCCCAAAAAAGTTCATGTTTCTGTGGCCCGAGTTTTATGTTTCTTTTCGACTTCCGCGTCCCTAATGCGAGTGCCTGGAGTCCTGAAGGGACGGCTCTGTACCCCTGTTATAAGCATTAGTATTGGGCTGCCTCGGCCTCTTACTAAACCCATTAGCCGCCGGGCAGTCTCTTTTCGCCTACCTTTATTATTCTTTAAATGAGTTCTTAATTAGGTTTGGCAAATAGCTGAAAGCAACTTTAGCATTTTAAAAGGATAGGACTTCCGAAGGCCTCTGTCCTTCCTGGCTTCTATCTGACCGAGACATTAATAATGGGGCCGCGGTGCTCGGGCAGCACGGGGGCGCGAGGACGTCTGACGCAGTCCTCAGTCTTTAGAACAGACTCCGTTTCCGCCTTATGGGCTCTACTCCCTCCGGCCCCCTAGCAACATGCAGAATAATGCCACTAATCTTCCAAATCTGCTGGTCTGATTAACTTTAAATGTTTGATAAGCGTCTAGCCAGCAATTACCGTAAATGTAAAAGGAAAAAATAATGCCAAAAAAAATAATTTCTGTAAAAAAGGAGAGTGGGTGAGACTGCTGGGATTTGGCGCTAACTTCAGAAAACAAAACAGAGACAAGGCTTGGCGAGAAATGACCTGTCTCATCCCCACATGTGTGTCCTTGTACCTATGTTGAATGCTTCCATCTGACAGCAAACGGCCACGGAGAGGGACAGCCATGCAAAGATATGTTGATTGCTTTAGGAACCAGTCCTGTTGACACGCCCCCCTTTTCTTTATTGTGCTTGAAACGGTGTACAGCTCTAGTGCTTACTCTGTTATGACAGTTGAGGGTAATGGACACCGACAGTCGTTTATAGGAACCTGGATTTATTTTTCATCATTTAACCCAGATCAAGACATAGGCCCACATGCATCAACGATAATTGCATTCGCAAACAGTGCGAATCGCAATTTTCAGCCGTTTGCGAATGCAATTATCAAAATTGCAATGCATCATGTATTTCGCAATTTTAGGAATCGCAATCATGTTGCGATTTCTAAAATTGCGATTGCATTTCAGAAATCGCAATTTCAGATTTCTGAAATGCAATGCATGATCATTTTAAAATTGCGAATTATCATTTTGGAAGCGGTAAATTAGCATGAGGTTGAACCTCGTGCTAATTTACCGAAAACCTTCAACATGCACAAAAATGCATTTTTGAAAGTTGCATTTTACACACACACATGTCCTTGGGACATGTGTGTGTGTAAATTGCAGTTAAGTTTAATTTAAGGGGTGTAGGGGGGGGTTCTTTGGACCCCCCTGCACCCTTGAAATTGCATTTTCAAAATGCGATTCGCAAATTGAAAATCGCAAATTGTAAATGCCTTCCCATTGATTCCTATGGGCCTCTTGGCCCATAGGAATCAATGGGAAGGGTTTTTACTTAATTGCGATTCGCAAATTGTGAATCGCAATTAAGGAAAAATACAGATTCGCTAAAAAAAATGCGAATTAATCATGCATTGCCGTTTGCGAATCCTTAATTGCGATTCCTTAATTTTCGCAATTAAGGATTCGCAAACGGCAACATTGATGCATGTGGCCGATAGAGAAAGACCGAAAAGGGAGACAGAAGGAGGAAGGGAGAGCAGGGAAAACAATGACGTAAGGATAAAGAAGGCTGGCAGTTGCGGCTGCTACCGATAAGGGAGTGCTGGGACGGGTGGGAAGAAAATGACAAAAAATAAAAAATTACCTGGGCCTGGCCGACCTCCACCTCTTCTCTGTCCTCTTCTTCCTGACTCCACCGGCAGCAGGAAGCAGAAGGAAGTACCTGGCTTGCAGGCTCCCCATAGGCAATCAAAACGCTGCATTGCAGCGTTTTGAATAGCCTGAGCATGTGCAGCATTGTGATTGGTCTAAGCATGTTATTCGGCGCTCAAACGGGGCCTGGGAGGCTTTGCGTAATTCTCACGAGGCTGTGTAAACAAACCTGGTGGGGAAGATGCAAAATGCGCAGGACTGTTTGGCTGGCCTGAAACCAGTCCCAGGATGCTTGTTTCCGGTCCAGGGAAGACTTGCCTTGGCAGTTCGGGCTGGAGTGTTCCCATGAGGCACAGGGTCAAGACTGATTTGCATATAGCTTGGGCTGAACTGGGGTGGCGAAGTGAGCTAAATAACGATGATGGATTCAACCCAGATCTGTGACTGGGGGTGAGCATCTTAAAAGTATCAGGGCTCCGTCCATCATCTCCTTGTGTTTGCTGTGTGCTTCATCATAACCTGGATGTCTTTGTCCTCACAGAAGCTAAAATATCTAGAGAAATTATTAGCTCCCATCAACTCTCCCTCACTTCAGCTACCTCTTCAGCAGTGGACACACAAATAAATGTGTCTGTTAAGGAGTGGATATATGGGCGGTCTAACAGTTGACTTTGGTAAGAAGAGAAAGAAGGCAGTCTAGCGCATCTCATTAAGCTCTCCTTGGGCTGATCTAGTATCTCTGGAACAGTCAACCATGATTTCTATCTCTGTCCTGTGTTGATTGCTCTCATTGTCACCTTTCACCTTCCTCCCCCTGATATCTTTTTTCTATTCCTTCCTTAACTCCATTCCATCTACTGTGCCCTCCCTCCTATTAGCTGGTAAAAAGTGTAAGAGCAGCTTCCCTGAATTCATTCTCACTATTAACTCCACTTACAAGGCACATTCCTCCACTTATTAGGCTCATTTATTATTCTATGTTTTTCTTTTCTTCCTCTCGGTTGATCCATTTTCCATCTCTTTTTTCTCCACCCACTTCTAAGTTTTGAGATGACCCTAAGGTGTAATTACGGTACAAAAGGGGGTGGTGATGGATGGAGCATCTGAACCAATCAAACACTCACATCCAGTCAAATGATCTGGGTTTGATCCATCACCGTTCTTTAGCCCACTGTGCCGCCCCAGTTCAGACATGGCTATATCAGTGCTTTAAATGGGCCGGTACTCACCGGTACTGAGTACCGGCACATCTTAAAATTATCGCTCTGAGTACCGGCACTTCTCCACTGCCCTGGAGAGTACCGGTACTCATGAAAAGGTCGGCTCAGTGGCTATGCTGGTGAGCAGGAGATGAAGGTGTCTCTGGCAGCCAAGGTGTCGCTACTGTCTCGCCGATCTGAGCCCCTGCAGAGCTATTCCGCAGGGCTCATTTGAATAATGTCCGGTGCTCACCCTCACGCTGTGATGTGTTTGATGGAGCAGGGTCCATTCAGGCCCTGTGCTGTCAATCTTATTGCAAAAACAAAGGTTAAATAAGCGTACTGCATGAAGTTGTTCCTGTCCTTATGTTTAGGGTGCCAGTGGGTATTCCTTGCCTGAATTCGACCCACAGTTCGCGTCTTACTTACTTGGTTTCCATTCACAGTTATTGTACATTGGAGACAGTGGCTCACATTAACATTTTGTATTTTTTGTTTCCTTTCAACTCTTTGTCACATTACACGTTCTTTTTAGTTCTTTTTATTCCATGTAATTGACACCCCGTCCGGCATTGCGACGTCTCCTTTTAGGTGAAGCAGAGTTCACTTGATAAACTTGAATCACTTCTGGGTTGCACCGGGTTCTCATTCACTTGGATACTGATCTATGCCACGAGCACATTAAGTTCGGTATCACAATTAAGCAGGAACGCTTTCTTTCTTATGGGGCACATTTTTGTGCCAGACATGTTATTTTTCTACAGTGACCCTTGGGGCTGCTGAGCCACTCGGATTATGAACGTCATTTCAAGTGGTCAGGAACTTGAACGTATAATTCTTTCAATAACAGTTTTGGTCAATTGGTATTTAATTCTATTAGAAATTTCATTTAAATCAACTTGTGATTATGCAGTACTAATGTTGACTTCTCATTCTGCTTAGCATACATCTTCACAATGCTTTAGCACAAACCCCGATTCCAAAATAAAGAAGATCATTCTTTGTAATAATCCAAGCGCTTGATACCAACGTGTGTATATACTGATAAAAAAAAAAACAAAGTACACAAATGTACTGCTCCAGTAACACCTAGTTACCGTTAAACAATGGTGCCTTAATATCACAATTATTGTTAAAAAAGCAACAGCGGAGTGCCGGGAGGGTGCGATTTTCCTCCTCAGAGAATGTCCTCTTTACACTGTCAATCACATTCAAACTATCCTGTGCATTTGTGCATACACAGGAATCATGGCAGTCCCCTGGCGGTGGCAATCAGGCTAGGGCCAGTCTGGCCCTGGTGGCAATTAACAAAGCCATGGTAGTTGAAGAGTATTACATGGCTTTTATCATGCCCAAGTCTTTTGTGTGTCTGCTTAGGTTTGTGCGTTTGCCTGCATTTGTATGCCTGTTTTTGTTAGAGAAAAGTGAAAGAGAGAAAGAGAATCAAGACACTCTCAGGAGGTATTTTTAAAGAAAATGTGTGGCACTTTGTTTGTACATGTCTGATAGGTGACAAAAATTCATAAATAATGTAAAAAGTAGGGTTGTGGATTGATGGGTGAGTGGATGAGTGAGTGAGAGGATGAGTGAGTGGATGGATGGATGGATGAGTGAAAACGGGTGGATGTATAGATGGATGGGTAGATGAATAGATGGATACATGAGTGGAAGCATGCATGGGTGAAAGAGGGTGGATGATTGGATAAAATGGTGGATAAGAGAAAGATTGGATGGATGAATGAAGGGTAGGGAGGATGGATGAACGGGTGGGTGATGGATGAGTGAAAGGAGGGATTGAGTGCAAGGGTGGATGGAATAAAGGAGTGAAAGGGTTGATTGCTGGATGAGGGAAAGGGTGGGTAAAGAAATGGATGAGTGAATGGATGAATGGATAGGTTTGGAGGTGGATGGATGGATAGGGTTAGATATGAAGGGTGAATAGATGGAATGGTGAAATACTGAAAGACTGATTAGACAATAGAATGTAAATGTTAAATGGTGGACATCAGCAGGTAAATGGTAGGGTGAAAGGATGAATGGATAGAATGATGGAAGAGACAAGAGATATCTTCTGGGGAGGGTCATGATGAGTTGTTTCACTTGCTTATGCCATAAGCGCTTTGGTGCGACGTTGGGGTATTTTCAGTCTCTTCCTACTCCAGTCTCTTCCTACTCGCGTGCTAAAAAATATATAGTATTCTGCCAAACAGCAATTAACAGTATGACATTCAGAAGGTTCAACTATTGGAAAAAAAATGAAATGTTAACATATTATCACATTTCTTTTTCATTTTGTGTAATGAGTTAAACTGCTTTGTTTATATAAACATATTTCTCATGTGTTTTGGTAAGTCTTGGCCTTAGCCCCGCCCCTAGCCCCGCCCCCTCATTATACCTCTAGCTCATTTTAATGAGTACCTGCACTTATTTTTTTCCATTTAAAGCACTGGGCTATATGCAAATCAGTCTGACCCTGTGCCTCATGGGAACAGTCCAGCCCGAACTGCCAAGCCATGCCTTCCCTGGACCGGAAACAAGCTTCCGAGGACCGGTATCTGGCATTCCAGCCGTCTTCAGCCCGGCTTGCTTGAATCCAGTGGCAAAGTGAGCAAGGGACTCATGTCTGAGCATACCCTGCCACACTTATGGCGGCCAAAAGCGGTACAAAAGGGGGTGGTGATGGACGGAGCATCTGAACCAATCAAACACTCACACCCAGTCAAAAGATCTGGGTTTGATCCATCACCGTTCTTTAGCCCACTCTGCCACCCCAGTTCAGACATGGCTATATGCAAATCAGTCTGACCCTGTGCATCATGGGAACAGTCCAGCCCGAACTGCCAAGCCATGCCTTCCCTGGACCGGAAACAAGCTTCCGAGGACCGGTTTCTAGCATTCCAGCCGTCTTCAGCCCGGCTTGCTTGAATCCAGTGGCAAAGTGAGCAAGGGACTCACGTCTGAGCATACCCTGCCACACTTATGGCGGCCAAAAGCGGTACAAAAGGGGGTGGTGATGGACGGAGCATCTTTTGACTGGGTGTGAGTGTTTGATTGATTCAGATGCTCCGTCCATCACCACCCCCCTTTTGTACGGCTTTTGGCCCCTTGAACTCATACTGGGCCTCTGTTAGGATATTCTGCTCTCTAACCCAGTTTTCAAGCCTTTCCAAGATTATGCATCCCATCACTTTCGAGGAGGAATCCAAAAGGGATATAGGGCGATAGCAACTTGCTTTCCCTCTGACCCCTTTTTAGGTCCCGGCTGCACGCGCGGAAGCGCGTGTCCGCCGACAGCCTATTGTTGCCGTGTCTCCTTTCCAGGAGACACTGCTGGCCGCGCGCATCGCCTTGGAGGCGATTTCAAACGAGCACGCCCACTCTCACACACACACACACACACAGAAGCGCCCATGCACGCACGCACGCACGCACATACAGCCTCCCACACACACATACACACGCACACAGACACACGAGTGCTGCCCCCCTCGCCCCCCCCGCACACCGCACACCGCACACCGCACACCGCACCCCCCAGCCCTTTCTAACTTACCGGGGCAATCTTGGGGGACTCCGCCGCTGCAGCTCTTGCCAGCTCCTTTCACGGGGCTCCCTCTTGGTCAAGGGAGCCCCGCAACAGTCGCCTAACCTCCTGCTGGCGGGCCCGGGGTTCTCCACTGCTCACAGGAGCCCCGGGCCGCGATACGCATGCCTCCTCTTCCGGTCCTGACGCGGCCTCGCCCCCGTCACAGGCGACATTGCCTGACTTCCGGTGGGGAAAGCAAAAGCGATCGGAGCCGGTCGCGCGCGGTTTTATATGTAAAGCAGACTTCTCACAACTCTGTATTAATATATTTCTGCTTTGTCTACGGCGGCGCGAACAAATAATATTAAGCATTATCATTTCATTACAAAGAACTTGGTCACAAAATAATGTTAAAAGCTCTAAATTAAATGCTGCGAGACCTATTGCATTGTAAATGCTTGTTTAAAAATAGGGATGAACATGCTTTCAGTCCAGGTAACGACCCCCCACAGATAGCATAAAAACGTTCAATAAGATGGGCATCCAGAAATCCCTATCACTTTAAAAACCTCAATTGGTGCTCCATCTGCGCCCGATGCTTTACCATTGGCACTTTTGTGTAGTGCTGATTTAATTTCTTTTTGACTTATTGGAGCAATACCAGTTGGCACAATTTGTATAAAATCACCAGTTATCACATCAACTATGCTTATTGCTTCGGGATTAAAAATACTTTCAAAATGGGATACCCATTCTTCAGGGGCTATTACAGTATTAATTTGAGCTGCATTATTCTCTTTGAAAAAAGGGTGGTTGATTGTTTTCCAAAAAAGAGCTTGGTCATTTACCTCAGTTGCTTTAATTAGCTTCTCCCAAGCCTTCTCGCGTGTCTCCCTTTTCCTTTTAAGCAAGGAATTTTTATAATCATTCCTCACCATTCTGATTCTGGCCCTATCCCTAGGTATTTGCTTCAGTGCCATTTTTAGTTCTCCATTCAACCTGGTACATTCATGACTGAACCATCTTGGATTAGAATCGTATATTTTCTGCCTGCTCCTAATTGTCAAGTCAGCTGCAATTGTGGATGTAATATTACAAAAAGCTGTTATAATTGCAGAGTCAGGTGAGGAACCATCTGAACAGGTATCAAAATCTTTTTGTATTTTGCCTTGGAGTTTATCCATAAAATGTATTGGGTTCACACCTGACTACTTTATTGAAATACCATTATTTCCTTGGGTGTTTATATCCATATCCATTCTTTTTTCATGTGCTTTTACTGTCATATTTAATCTTAGTGACACAGTTAGAGGATGATGATCGCTATTGAAGCTAGCACTAATTTGTGTATTTGCAACCCGGTCATAACAATTAGAGGAGATTATAATATGATCTATGTTCATAGTGGAGTGACTCCAAACAAAAGTTTGTAATTTGTTATTCCCATCTTGGCTCGAGGGTTCTAGGAGCACTAAATCATATTTATGTATGGCATTGTTTAAGGTCTTCCCGTACGTATTATGAACAAAATGCGGGATGCTATCTCCTAGATGATCACAATACCCACAGGACTCTCCCACTTCATATTCACAGCTAGCACAATTAAAATCTCCTAACCTAACTAGAATATAGTCCCCTTCAAAACCCTTTAGGAAATTATCTAAATCTATTTCTAATGCTTCAATTACCTTACTCTTGGTTTTATCAAAGATGTTATTTTAACAATTAATAACAACAATGGCCTCTTTCCCTTCTAAGTGGAGCTACAGGAACTGGTAATATTGGGATGAGACAAACTTTTTCTTTGCAGCCACAGGTGTATTTACTGCAATTAGGGCGGCTAAACGGCCTTTTGCTCTGCCCATCACAGAAGGGCTAGCATTAGTACAAATTGATTGGTATCTATTAATAAAAAAAGGATCAGTACACCATGTCGCCTGGATTAAAACAATTGCACGCCCATTCAAGGTTTTTAACCATTCATCATCATTAATCTTATTTCTGATCCCAGCGACATTCCATGTAATAATATTTAGGAATTCACTATCATCTATCGATGCACCATCAATTGTAGAAATATCCAATCGCAATTCATTATTGCCCATCGTCGATAATTCATTATTTATTGGTACGGGTCTTGCGTCATTTTTGTAATCGATATGTAAATTAATACGATACTCAATATCCCTACCTATATATAACTCATCTACTGTCTGTTTTTTTCTCTATTTGGATTTGTGTAATTGAGGTGATGTCTGGAGGGATGGGTTGTATGTTATAGTCGCTGTCCGTGCAGTGGGTTGTCACTTCCATTCTAAGTCAGTCCAATTCACTACAACGTCTCAAAAGTAAATATCTGTTGTTCATGGGAACATCTACCATATAGTTATTTCTAATATTGATTTTGCTATAATCATTACTAGCCTATAATAGAAACCCAAAGGTACAGCAAATATTTTGTCAGGATCATTTCTAGAAAGCCATTTGTCCTCATCCAAGAGTACTTTCAACAGATCGCCCACCAATATACTATTTTCGAAATTTACCACCACACAATCCTTCTTGCATGCCTTTCTGGATGTACCCACGCAGTCTACTCTCCTCAGCATTATGAGGCCAGATATAGAGCATGTACTCCAACATTTGTCTTTCCAGAAATCCAGTCAACCACTTTGTTCTTCAGCATTTCGTTCATCTCCCTCTGGTGTTCGGCTAATTTCGGAATATTATTCAGGATAATGACATACGGGGTTGCCTGTGGTGGGAGATTTAGAGTCACTTGAGTGTAGTCCTTGCCTTTGGTGTCTCCTATCCTTCTGTTCTTAGGTAACATATTTAAAGTCCCCGTCTGATGTAATACATGATCTTTATGTGTCTTTATGCTTAGTTGCATATCTATGTTCTCCTTCATTGACTCTCCGTTATTAGGTGTAACTCTCTGCTTACCCTTGTCAGGTTTAACAACGCTATTAATATAGCCCTTTGGGGTTTCCGTTGTATTTCCATTTGGAATATTTATACAGGGGATCTTATTTATTTTGTTTGAGGGGTTTAAAGGTTGTGTTTTAGTAACCATCTCTGTAAGGGAAGCCATATCATTCCTTAATAATTTTATTTCAGACATCAAGCGTCCTTCTATACAGTCAGATTTTTCGTGGATTCTCTTGAATAGAGTCTCTACATCTTGTGTCTTCTGTTTTGTGGAGTTACTCTCGCCTTTGTCTGTCCCCTGCTTGTTTCCTCTCTTTTTTGATTTAACTTTTAATTTAGACCTTGATGTGGGGGCTATTGTTTGACTCGCTGTGGGGCTTTTATCTTTTAAAGTTAGTTGTTTACTTTTCTTCGCAGGTGGGGATTCCGAATATGTATAGTTTGATAATTCAGAAATTTCTAGTGATAATGTTAACACACAAGGGTTAAACTGTCCATGAATCGTTACAGCATCTTGCTAATTTGAAACAGGCAGATCTGTGGATATATTTATTTCACTCTCCTTTCCACTCTTATTACAGCCAAGGGTTTGATGTCCACTCCCTCCTTCAGTTACATTTCCCCTCATGGCAGCATTTCCAAACTATAATAAGGTACTACATGTGAAGGTGCAGTACAAGTGAAGATAAGTGACAAAAAAGTGCAAGAATATATACAGTGAACATAACACAAAATAGTCTCAATTAACAGGGCAAAACTTAGTTATGGAGAAACAGCAAATTCAACAAAATCAAGGTTCTTTCTCAAAATAGTCCTTTAATTAATGAATAAGGGGTTAAGAGATAACAGTTGACATGTTGACACCAAATAAATGATTTAACAGGGTCTTCCTCCGGACAGATGTAGCAACTTGGAGAGAAATATGAATTGTCAAGGTTAAGAAAGGCTCAAGTAAGAGATCTCCCAAACATATATAGTAACTAACTGCTCACCTCACCAATAATGCAGCTGTATCTAACAATTGAGACCATCAAAGATGATATAGGGTTGTCTGTACAAAGAGAAAACCCTATAATATAATCAGAGGTCAAAACCAAGGGTCAATCACAAAATTGAGTGATAACTCCTATAACTACACCAGATGTAAGCCAGCGCACATCAATCCAACAATCAAAGTGTAGAAAGAGTAAATGGTCAGAGCGAAAACTAAATATGCAACAACATATGTGAGACTCTCTCGCTTCTAAAAGAGCCTGTTAAAAAAAGCCCATGATTTCACATGCACCTACTGAAAAAATAAGTGCCAACGCCTAATCAATGGGTAAGTAAGGCGATACACAAAAAAACCTTCTCTTAAATTAGGAGGAATCTGGTGGAAGTGACGAAACTATCGACATAGCGATTTCCTGGAAAAAAATGTGGAATGAGATAAAGTCAGAGTCAGGAAAAAAAGTACTGTGGACAAAAGCATTTATCAAAATGAGGGGGTACATCCCCACACAGCAACGTCACAGCTCAGTGGTCTGTGTGCTAAAAGTAAGTGTTCAAACAGAAAAACGTGCTGCAGTCAGGCATTAAATTGAACACATGGAAAGATGACTTGACAAAGTATTCCCTCGACTTGAGTGACTACGGGCACCATGTTCAAAGATGTGTGGATCATGCAACCGGTATGGATGCATCACAATTGTTATTACAGAAGGATAATTTGTACTTTGTTCCCCTGCTCATTTATTTAGTCTTTTTTAAATAATTGCCTTTGGAACATCTGTTGTATTGGTGGCATTTATACCCTAGTTCCATTGGAATACACAGTTTACCCCTTTTTCCTATTTGAAAGTTCATGGGGGGCAGGATGTGTTACCGCATTACAGTACAATATGTTAGTAGGGGTACAGGGAAAGATCAGCAGATTTTTGCAAAAAGATATAGGGCCTTATTATAAGTTTGGCGGTCTTCCACTGGGACAACCACCACGGCGGTCTCAGGAAGACCATCAAGCCTGTGGTGAACCCACTCGCTGGATTACAAGTTGAATCCAGGGCGGGCAGGCGGTGCTGCAGCGTTATCACTATGGCGGGTATGTTAGGCTTATAGAAGAGTCTAAACAGCATACCACCGCTGTGACAGCACTTACAGCACGTTCGTGCATTTTTGTGGCATGCACCATGTTGTGCATGCAACACAGTGCACAAACGTAGGTGCTATTCACCAGGGGGCACAACATGTTGCCCCTCCACATGCAGCCCCATGGTCAGAATCACCCGGGGCCCCCTTTCCAGCATTTCCACTAACCTTTTCATGGCGGGTCCCTGCCATGAAATGGGCGATGGAAATGCAGGTCGTAATATGCTCTGAAGTGCTGGCATTGGCACCACCATTAAATAGATCCCTTTTCCATTCTGCCACCACCATGGGATCCTGGATCCCAGCGGAGGCGGTGGTTTTGTGGCGGTCCCACCACCACCTCCGTAATACGGTGGGTTGACTGCTGGAGTGGTGGCGGTCAGACTACCACAGCGAGTATGGCGTTCCCAGAACCGCTGTACTCATAATAGGGCCCTTAGGCTTATTCTCTGAGATGAGAAGTTCTCCCCTGCCATAGTTGTTAAATAGGTGGGATAGTCAAATGCCTTTGAAAATATAAACCAACAGGGGGTGAATTAGGCAAGAAAGTCAAATGGAATATCGTCCTGAATAGGTAGAGCAGAATAAAAGCTCCATACAACTTTTGGCCTGATTTACTGTTTGGGGAGAGTGTACTCCATCCTCCAAACGGAAGGTCTGACTGCCTTATTTAGAGAAAGACAGCCATCCATCGAGATACGAAGAGAATCAACAAGTTACAACACATTACGTTTCTGTCGCAGGTGGCTGAACACAAGAAGTAAATAAGTTGCAAACATGGCAAGGATGGCTGTACATCCCCCCCCCCCTAAAAACAAATAATTTGGAGAGACTAATCATTTGAAAAATAAGGAGATCGGCTGACCTCGTTATAGAACGCTTTTTGGTCCTGATGAGAACCCTGTAGACTAATCTTTTGGGTTTGAAACGCTTCAACAACGCAGTTTTTCATTACAACAAGTGCAGCAAAAAGAAAAGTCCCCCGGGTCTCGTTGCAATAGTTGATAAATATATTAAGCAAATAGAGTAAACAGTACGAGTAGACGGTTTATTGACAGCAGGCACTGTTGATTTCTGATTACTATTCAGTGACGTGAAATGAAGTAATTTTTCTATGTATGTGTTTAATTGTCTGTATTATTATTTTAAAGTATCTTTTTTTGTTATGTTGTATTTAGGTAAATGTCCAAATGTCCAAATTTGTATATATATTTTTTTTTTGTAAAAATGTAAAAGGTGGGTGTGGGTTGTATATATGATATGTGTACATTGTTTGATGGATTTTCTGATACAAAGATAAAGTATAATAAGTTCTATAAAAATCGAAAAATAAAAAGATGTGAATTGAAATCCATGGTGTCACAATGAGTCAGGGATGTGTCCCATTTATAAAGGAAGAGAATAAATAGGGAACAGTATTGGCAATTCTAGTGGTGTTTTATTTAGAGTTGGGCAGACCTTCAGCATGTCTTACTACACAGTCTCCGCTGGCCCGGCGGAGTAAATGCTATCGGGAGTTTGGCCATTTGATCATCCACCCGATGTAAACTGGGTGATCAAATAGACAGGTTTCACTGTTCTCCACTGCCAGGTAAAACCTTGCAATGACAACTGCAAACTAAACCCCACACCATGGGAGAAATCTCACTTGGTTTGCGGGTCCTTAGCTTTTGTATTTTCAAAATCAAAATCCTGCTTTGGGATTTTTGAAAATAAAAAAGCATGTTAAAAGTTTGATGGGCAGTATTTTGTTGACAAAGCCACCTATCAACCTTTTAATACATTGACAGGAACCACAATGATGACGGTTTCTGCCAATGTAAGAGATGTATGCTGAGGTGGAAGACAGCTCTAAATTCGGATTGTAGTTACTCTGTCAGGGCGACTGAGTATTTGACTGTACCACGAAGTCTAATCCAGCCCCTTTATGCCAAAGTTGTATATCAATATATGACGAAATGTAATGCAGAACATTGCTTTTTGAAGCACCAAGTATGTCTGGGCAATTGTGCTACTGAATATTGATACCAAAAATATCTTGGTATAAGAATATCAAGGGCAGAAATTGAGGGATAGAATATCGAATTATTAGTGCATATAGGAAAGTATAGATTTACTATTCCTAACTCCACATCTATGCACCTTGATTATTTATGTACCAAGTAGGTAAATATATGTGGAGGTAGGTGAAGAAAATCTAGACTTTCCTGTCATTATTGGTTTTCAATATTTTGTTGTTATGACTCACCAATATTGTGGGTTTGACATTCAGGGTACATACATCTGAACAACAAGTAAAACCAAAGTTCTAGTATACTTGAGGAGGATGTATGTTGAAAGGAGCAAAGTATGGAAATGGGTAAAGATATATACAATGAAAGTTAAACAGGGTTAATGAGTAAAGCTGGGGAGACATGTAACAAGAATTTTTGCCATTTATTAACAAGGCGCAATATATTTAAGTGAGAAGCCATGCCATGATGTAGCTTTCAAAGCATGAACTTATGAAACAATTATTTAATTGGCAAAATATTTGGTACTTAGAAAGGCAATGTGGACTACAGGTCTAGAGGGACGCGGAGGCTTTTAACCCAAATCATACATAGGATGGGCACTGTCGCAGATAACAAAAACTGTGGGGTCACATAAATTTAAGAGAGAAGAGATGCTAAAGAAAGGGACTGTGAGTTCCCGCTTGGAGATACTGGGCACCTGGAAGCAGGGGCCAACCAGAATGTCTGTGTTTATGTAATGTAATGTAAAAAATGTTTATAAAGCACAACTAACACCTGGCGTTTTTTTTTTGTTTTTTTTTAAACCTTTATTAATTCAAGCAAATCAGTACAGGCGCAGGCCTACAACCACAGGGGCCGGCCGCAAACTCAGGAGGTAGAAACAGGAGCATTGCAAATGGTTACGGTTCAAGGAGTAATCACGGTGTAGTCATAACACGTGGTTGTAGCACAACGAAGCACAAGGATAAGAGAGGTTTCATTTTTATAATATTGAAAAAGAGCTGCGGCTATATCATCAGAGGCATCACACTACACAATAGACAAGAAGAGACGGGAGGGGCATATCCCTCCACGCAATCGGGAATCGATGATGAGTAATAAGGCCGAAAACACACTACGCCCGCCGAAGGCAGGCCAGGAGTAAAGGTCAAACAATGGCGAGCACTTTAGCGAGAACATCATATGGAAAACCCACCCGTCCGAGACAAGAAAGTAGAGGCAAGTGCAGATGCCCGACAGAAAAAAGGATGAAAGAGGGAGATACAGCCAACCCTACTAAGAAGGAAGAGAGAAAGGGACCATAGAACAAAACAAACTAAAATAACAAAACCCCCCCAACACCCGCCACCCTACATCACCGTAATGGCTATGGCCTACCCCACTAACAGCGTGCCTGTCGCCCCAGAATTACCCTAAAGAAAGGAAGTAAAGATAAGAAAGAGAGGAAAACAATAAAGAATAAATATGAGGGGAAGAGCTGGCGATTCAGATACCCGGTCCCTCCCACCCCCGCATACTAAAATCGTATAAACAGAAGCCATAGAAAAGTACAAATATCAGCAAGCACATAAAACGCAATCAATTACAGCCCCACAAGACGTGTCCTCGAATCACCATTAACCAGAAAGAAGTCCCTCCAAGTCCCAAGCGAGGTCATCCCTGGCCACTTCTGTTAATAGTAGAAATGTTAAACAGCCTTGCAGTCGAGAGACAATTCGATACAAAAGGTGCAATCGTTCCAGGCAGATCAGGTAGCGCCGCCGCCCAACATCGTCCCAGCCACCGAGAAACAACTGACGATGCATGGCGGAGGCCAGAATGCAACAATACCCAGACCACCAACAGTTCCAAGTCCAAAAACAGGTCCGCCAAGCACGGAAAGGAAAGCACAGGATGTGGGAAGCACCGCAGCACAGCCCGGGCCCCATGTACCATGGATCGATGGAGCCTCTCCACTTGCTGGTCAGAAAAAGGCCCCGATGAGACAACCACCTGCGGAACAGGTGTGACGACAACAAGCTCAGGAACCAAATCTATTTGCGCCCCCAAGACTGTAGACTCATCCGGGGAACATGACACTGCGACAGAAGGAGACTCATCGGCACCGACTCGGGGGCAAACCACTACGCTACAAAATGGCGGGTTAGCAATGGCTGCGATCCTTCCCTGCAAGTCCCGGGATCTCCGGAGCAGAGCAGTCCGCAGGGTTATCAGTGCAGCCAGTACGTGGCTACGCGTAAGCGTTTCCCCATGTAGCCGAATTCCGGGGGTCTCAAGTTCAGCGGTTTCTCCGTCCCCGGGAGGGGTGCATTCCAAGGCGCCATCCGCCATTTCAGCCATGTCGCTCTCCGTCACTTCCCCTCCACCTCCGAGTCCAGTCCGACCACCAGAGTCAACAGGTCTCACGGCTGGACTTCGACAGTCGGCGCTTGGTGCAGAAAGGAGAGTCAACAAAAGGCCGGGTGCGCTTCCCGCAGCTCGCCGGGAACCAACCGCCGGTTCCCGGACGGGACTATTAACATGGCCGGGCGTCACACCCAAGGGGAACCGGGCGACACGGCCTCTCTCCGGCTCGGCGATATCAATTCAATTCAAATGATCTTTATTCGGAATTTAGTAAATCCATAAAAGTACATACAGAATGAAAATACATTTTAAAAACAGATTAAAAACACATATATAAAAAAATTAAAAACAGATTATCCAATGGGATTTAAGCAGCATGTGTAATGTAAAGTGCAATGTGCATAATATATAAAATACAAAATGCATAGTAGAGGAAGAGCATTAATCTATTAGTATACATAATCTCAAAATTCAATTTGTATTCTCCCACAGGATTTATTTAATTCAAAGCACGTATACAATTAAATCTGTAGTCAATTTATAGTAGAATAATAAAGTGCTCAAAATACATGAGATGGCATAGTACTATTATCCATTAACCATATTCCATACTTGCCCTCGATCTCACACAAGCTTTTATGAAGCAACTTACAGTATATATGACTTCATCTGTGTGCAACATTTGCAAGAATTTTAATGCATGAATGGAATCTCGAATGTCATATTTACGAAGAATCGGCCTTAAATATTGACAGGTGTACAATTTGTAGTGGCCACAAAAGAAGAGATAGTGCAATAAACTTTGTTTACTGCCATGAAAACAAGGACAGTCCAACTCTTCTAATTTTTTGTTATAGCCAATGGGGAAGCTGAGCAAATTAACTATGCTTCCATCCCGAAACCTGAATAAAAGGCTCCGATTCCATCTACCTATAGGGATTGACAAGTATCTTAAAGGATTGTTCAAATTTTCAATACCTGGGTCAATAATGCACAAATATCTAGTGACAACTGGTTTAGAGGATTCTGATCTCATCCGATCCTCATTATATAAGTCCAGCAATGCCCGTTTAATACTATTCTTATGAGCGGGTACAATAGAATCAGGGGAGCTAAATAAAGATCCTTGACCCACGCTCAGCAGACTGTTTTTGACTGCATTTAACCAGGGTATGTGATGAGATCTATCACTTAACAAACAGTCTGATATTATACTGCGCGTTAAGGATGCTGCTGGATTTAGCCATATTTTAATCCAAAAAAGTGCAGGCCTTGACTTAATAAAATCGACAATATATGGCAGCCTTAGTTCATTGTGACAAATAAATGTAGGTGCACAAGGAACTCCCCCCAGTACCCTCCTGCAGAATCTATTTTCCTCCAACTGGAGGGCCATGCTGTTACAATAACCCCACACTTCAGCTCCATAAGTCCCAGTTGGCCGGCATTGGGTGCAATAGATGTTGAGGAGGGGGGTAACAACATCAGCCTGTTTTGGTTGACGGAGGGATAAAATTGAATTAATTGACTTGCCAATTTTATTTCTCGCATGGGCAGCGTGTGGCTGCCATGAGCCTGAGTTAGAGAATAACAACCCTAGGTAAGGAAAAGTGCTGGTGCATTTTAAGGTGTTGTTACCAGATTTAATGGATGTAATATTATACTTTTTTAGTCCGCAATTCATAATAAAAGATTTTTTAAAATTGGTGTTTAGGCCAAGATCGGACATAAAAGCAACAAACCCAGAGATTAAAATGCGTAAAGCATTCGGTGTACGCCCCATTAATACTGCGTCATCCGCATAAAGTAGGGTAGTAATGGGGGAACCATTTATAATTGGAACGTCCTTAGTGATCTTACTCAAAGTGCTACTCAACCCATTGATATATAAAATAAAAAGCAGTGGGGCGAGTACGCAGCCCTGTCTAACTCCTCTGCTAATAGGGACGTCATTGGATAAAGCACCATCATTATTAATTCGTACTCTCGCTTTTAAGTCCCTATGTAAATAAGAAAGAAAATACACCAGTGAGTCATCCAAACCATAATCAAGCAAAAGTGACCACAACCTAGAACGATTAACAAAATCAAACGCAGAACTCAAATCCATGAAACCTAAATAAAGAGGGGATTTTTTAACAATGATATATTTAGCCATAATCAGATTTAAGTTTAAACATTGTTCAATGGTGCCTACTTGGCTTCTGAAGCCCAGTTGACTACAATGAAGAACATTGTTGTCCTCCGCCCAATCCCTTATCCGTTTAAAAATTACCCTTCCAAGTACTTTTAACGTGTTATCGATCAGTGAGATCGGGCGGTAACAGGCGGCATCCGACCTGTCACCTTTTTTGAATATAGGTACGATGACACTGTTCGACCAGGATTCGGGAATTGAGCTATCATTCAGGTTATTAAATAAGTTGCATAATAGAGGGGCCCAAAAATTAATTTCTGATTTAATCTGATCAATTGACAGGCCGTCCGGGCCAGGGGCTTTATTGCTAGCGCTATCAATAATAGTATCCTCGACCTCTGATAATAAAAAGGTCAGAGGTTCAGCGCTATTAGATAGAGAGACAGTATCTAAGGGAGTGGCTGATATGGCGTAAATTTGGGAGAAATGCTCTACCCACGCCTCACTCGTTATATTACTATTAATTGGATTGATGTTAGAACCAAAAGATCTTAAGGACTTGACTTCTCTCCAGAAACCTGTTGTGTCCTTTAGTGTGGCAGTACGCGTGAGAGATTCCCAGTGATTAATCACTAGGGCCTCGGATCTAGTTCGTAAGGCAATTTTATATTTTGATCTTAATTCTCTCACGAGTGGAGCATCCCTTGGGTTGGTATTTAAGGCTGCCCTCAAGTCCCTATTGGCCCTAGAACAAGAGGAATCGAACCAGCGGGGACCATGGGATATATTCTGCCTAACGGGTTTGGAAGATTCTGTTTTAATGGCCCCACATAAATCACCAAAGGCGCCAACCACCTCATTACTAGGACTTGTGTATGACAGGCAAATTTCTACTGTCTCAGGATGTTTTTTAATTACTCTGGATAGAATCTCTTTGTTATCAACTCCCTTCCATACTAGTCTCAATCTATCCGTTGATAAAGCCAGATTTTGAGGCCCAGCCTCTGACTTTGCTGCAACCTTTGAGGTCTGTGGATTGTGTAAATATATTCTAAGCGGATAGTGGTCACTGTAAGCGGAACAGATGACTTCTGCTTTTAAAATTATATCGCTTAGAGTTGGGCATGTAAATATGTAATCTATCGTAGAAGCACAGCCCTGACCTATGAAAGTGGGGGTTGTTATATTATTTGCACTAGTACCTGCAATTTCCATTACATTTACTAGTTCACGGGAAGCTATATGGTTTTTCAGTTCCTCACCGTTTTTGCATAGTGGGCTGTTACGATACATATGGGCGTTAAAGTCCCCTCCAATGCAGATACCATCAAAGGGCCCATACTTTTGCCCTCCCATAATTTCATCTATAAAATTAAACAATAACATACAATTACCATTAGGACGGCTAACAAAGTCATTGTTATAAAAATTAATAATACATAATTTCAATCTGTTAATGTACTTCATAGCCATAAAACAACAATTACCCGGTGTAGGGATCAATTTAGTTTGCACCCCGGATTTTATTTTGGACCAGATAGATAAGCCCCCACTTGGTCGTCCCATGTGAGAAGGGGAAGCTTTATGATTGTAACAACAGAAACCCTCCATTGTTGGTGACGTTGTACTCCAAGTTTCTTGTAGCATCAGTATATCGCAGTTATTATCAACCCAATTAAGCAATTCTGTAATTTTCAATTTGGATTTTAAACCTGCTATATTCCAGCTAACAAGAGATAATTCTGAATCCAAAGACAGTTGGTTATGAGTCGGGGGTGTTTGACTCAGAGCAGTTCGAGGCAAAGATTGTGAAACAGTCTGGAGTTCAGGTGTTGGTGTCAGAGATAATTCGACAGAAGTAGTCAGAGATGGTCAGTCTTGCATATCCAGATCCGAAAGAGGTGCAAATCTATTATACATTTGAAATGGAAATGGGGGGGGTTGAAATTGCATAGGCGGTGGCCGGAAATGCATAGGTGGTGGTTGGAAATGCATTAATGACGGTTGAAATTGCAAAAAAGGAGGACGAGGTTGTGTTGCCATTTGTCTATAGAAATAACTCAAGGGTAACATAGTTGCAACAGTAGAAATGGTAGAATAGTTGCTATTTCTGTTAAGGAGGTTTCTTACGGTCCCTGGATTTTTAAAATTAAGAACTATACAGTCACCTTCCTTGTCCTTGAGTAAAGGCCCGACCCACGATACCCTGCGGGCCGATATAATCTCTCTTGAAATGTCAAATCCAGCGCCTTTGTGCTTATTCAGCCAGTCTATGCACTTATTCCGCAATTGCACCCATGATTCCCCCTGGTCCTCCCTCAACGGCGGTACTCCTGCTAGGACCAAAACAAAAGGACAAGCCTCCGGTGGCAAATATAAGGCTGGCCCTTGGTGTTTAAAAGGTTTACTTGTCCCTTGTGGGCCAGTGCCCACATTGTTATTGGCAGCAGTTGGTCTTGATACTGTTGTGGATTTATTTGGACCATTATTGCGGTTAGAAACAGGGATGTTAGAAATTGATGGAATAGTAGTTTTTCTAGGAGCAGGTATGGGAGTCGATTTTGTGGGTAAATTGGATGTGTTCAGAGTTGGCCCTCTGTTAGTAGATCGGGGTTGAATGATAGGTGGTGCAATAGACGGAGGTAATGATCCAGGATTGCTCAAAACCCCACCCAAAGAGCTGGTAATCTCCTGTTTCTTTGATGACAATGTATTGTTTGCAGTTTCCAATTCCTTTAAGAGGCGATCAGCTCTGATTTGGTCCAGGATGACAGACCCCTTCCTTTTTATTTCTCCATTCTTGACCAGGTTATCTAATCTGTCCAGTCTTTTAAAAACGTTATTAAACTGATTGATCATTTGCTTTTCTAGACGGTTAAAAATAGTATCCACTATGGTTTCTATAAGGTTCCCATTCTGTCTTGAGAGATTATAATTATCTCCCATTAATGCTGTTTGAGTCCATATGGTTTTAGAATTCCCACTAGAGTGAGTGGTGGTTGCAGTAGAAATACTGTCCCTGCCAGAGGAGTCTTTGTCTTCCGTAAGGACAATTTGTTCCCCCGAAGGTTTATTTTTATTCCACAGACTTTGAGGTGTGGGCTGATTCTTGTGGATTACGGGCTGTTTCCTTTTATTAGCACTTTGCTTAGTTATGGCTCTTTTACGTTTTTCCCCTCCCAGTTTATTACTACTAGAATCAGTACTATCCAGGGTAATGACATTGTCCTGGAAAGCTGTTATAATAGTAGAGACACTTTCTGTCAGCAGGGATACTGGGGATGTTGATATCAGTACCGGCTTAGAGATTACTACCGCTGGTATTGAAGAGGCGGGGTCAGGTGCTATGTAAGTAACGGTATTTTCATCATCCAAAATAGTTGGCACATTAACAGAAGGATGTGATGGTTTTACCACAATTACTTCAGGGGTTATGTATATGTCTCCATTTATACAACTTGTACCACTTGTTATACTCGATTTGTTGTTGATAGTAAGGGAACCCATCGAGAACCTCCTTTCAGTCTCCACAATTTCGTTAAAAGCAGTTTCAATCAATGTCTCAAAGGATGTGATGAGGGAGACAGAGGTGTCTACACCCTGGGCTAATACGTCAATATTATTACTATCACCCATTTTATAGTCCAAGTTAGATGCTCACCTTTGAGTAGAATGTTAGAGGGGTGGCCCGCCCGTCCACTGCAGTCCACTGACGACCACAGAGGGCCCCGCCCTTGTCCCGGGCTTCTCCCGCGTGCGACTCGCGGGGCGAGAGGGGGTGTCAGCCTTTTACAGGCGCCTCCGGGCGCTCCTCGGTCGTCACCGGCGTGCTCCCGCCCCAGGGGCTGCTGGGGAGTGTGGTCCGCTGGTCGCGCTGCCTCGCACTGCCTCCCGGCGTTCTGCTGCGCTTTCTGCTGCGCCGCCGTTCCCCTCACGGCTCTGGAACACAATATCTCGGGTTCACGGGGCAACCCACTATTGGGAGTGGGTTGGTACCAACTCTCCCGGCTCGCGGCTCTCAGGCTCCCACTGACCGGTTTCTCATCCAAACCAGGGCCGCCAACACTACGAACACTGCCGGGCAACCTCTGCACTCGAGGTCCCGGCGTCAGCGCCACGAAGGCCGGCAAGCAGACGGGGACAGTTCTTCGGATCCACTGCACGGTGGAGCCCCAGAAATAGATGGTAAGTGATCGCTTCTCTTCAACAACTTAGATCAACAAGCCTCGCTCAGGATTATCGTCAGGATAGACGTGCGGGGAGGATGGGGCCCTCGGAGCCAAGCGTTCATGCGACTGTTCGGATCGCCATCTTGGCTCCTCCCCCCCACCTGGCGGTTTCTTGGCGCTCAAGCATAGGGAGACAGACAATCCGCAGGGCGAAGAGCGTTAATTGTAAGCATTACAAAACAAATGGGTTTTAAGAAGGGACCTGAAACGGGTATAGGGGGAAGCAAGTCTTATACCTAAAGGGAGTGTATTCCAGAGGGAAGGAGCAAGGAATGAGAATCTCAGTCCTCCCTGTTTCTTACGTTTAAAAACCGGAACCTTAAGTAAGGCCAGGTGGGAGGAACGGAGGTTGCGGGAGGGGACATATGGGTGCAGTAGTGAAGAAATAAAAGACGGGCCCATACCGGCCAGGGACTTAAAAATAGTGCAGCCTAATTTGAATTTACAGCGCTCAGAGACAGGGAGCCAGTGGAGGGATTTTAACAAAGGACAGACGTGTTGGTGCTTAGGTTGATGGTAGATAAGACGTGCGGCCTGATTCTGGACAAGTTGCAGCCTCTTCAGTTGGTAGGCCGGAATGCCAACGTAGAGGGAGTTGGCGTAGTCTATCCTAGAGATGACTAAGGCCAACAAGACCAAAGTGAGGGCCTCAGTGGTCAGGAAACGAGCAATCTTTCGAATTTTCCTTACCTGAAAAAAACTGGAGGAGACTACAGCATTGATCTGGGGCTTCATCGTAAGGTCATTACTGATGATAACCCCCAGGCTTTTTGCTGAGGCGACTGGGCTGGGGGGGAGGCCCAGCCTCGCGGACCAAAAGATGGATTTCCATGGGTTGGCAGCCCCCCCGACAAGAACCAACTCTGTCTTGTCGGGGTTAAGTTTGAGGTGATTCACCCCCATCCAGTCACTGATGTGACAGAGGGTAGACTGAATATTGTCAATTGACTGGTCCGAGGAGTTGATATCGAAGACCAGCTGGATGTCATCCGCGTAATTAAACGTGGTGACATGCTACCTCGTAAGGATCGAATAAGGGGAGTCAGGTATAAATTAAAAAGGAGAGGGGATAAGGAGGAGCCCTGCGGGACGCCACATGTCAGCCCGACCCTGTCAACAGAAAACTGAGAAAGCCGGACCGCCTGGTGGCGGTTGCTCAGAAAGGAGCAAACCCAGTCAAGCGCGGTACCCCGGATGCCAGCCTCCCTGACACGGTCGACCAGAATATCATGGTCGACCGTGTCAAAGGCGGCCGACAAATCCAGGAGCACCAAAGCCTGACTGATGTTAGAGTCCGCCCCTCTCCGCAGTTCCTCCATAAATGAAAGTATAACAGACTCCATAGAGTGGGCGGGTCTAAAACCAGCCTGTTGGGAGTCGAGGAATTGTGAGTGTTCAATGAATGAGCTCAAGGTGTTAGTGACATGAGACTCAAGAACTTTGCTGAGGTAGGGGAGGAGGGAAATGGGACAAAATTACTCATGACCGTAGGGTCTGCCGTGGGTTTTTTAAGAATGGGCACAACGTCGGCAACTTTAAATGAGCTAGGGACCATGCCAGAAGAAAGAGAATTATTCAGTAGCGCCAGAGGGGGGGTAGGACAGGCTGTGAAAGCCTCACGGAGGATCAGGGGGGGCAACAGTCAGTGGGGGATCCAGAGGCAACCTTGTTTGTGAGGTTCAGGAGACGAGGATAGAATACTTATTAAGAGTGAGTTAATTTGTGTAGGTGAAGAGGGGAATTATCGGAATTCTTTGTTTACCTTCATATTTAGGCCAATTTCTTATTGTGTACTGTAAGGGGGTGAGAATGTGACATTGTAGGTTTTCAATTCCTTCTAAAAGGATCCTTTTATCAAGTAAAAAAGCAACACATTATTATTTGTCACCATATACCACAAGGAGCCTTCAAATGCTTGACCTTACCCGGCCCTCTAAAAATCCTAAAACCCAGAGATATCTGACATTATCTAGTAAGAAGAGAGTGATTCACTAATTAAGAAGTCAATTTACATTCTCCTTTGTTATGTAATACCAAGATCTTCTTAATGGAAAATGATAAGCAACAACTTTGTTTTAACTTAATCATTTTGGTTGAGTGGGATGCAGTATTTAAATGTGTCACCCAATAAAAAAAATACCCACTTTCCCTTCATGTTCTCTATAGGGTTTTGATGAAAAAAACTGAAGGGTGCTAGAATTGTTTTCTGTGCAAACTGGGACGAATTAGAAACAGAAATAATATTTGGTAACCCAATGAAGGATTGAAGACAGGTACAAAAAATAATTGATGCAGTGGACTTTATTCTAAAATGCCAAAACGCCATGAAGCAAACAGGTTTGTGAACTGGCCATGGTTAGTTCAATTCCTAAGAATCCCACACAGATAGAGATTCTATTAAACATCCACCATGTTATCAGTTGGTAAATAACCTCAGAAATTACAAATTTGGCAGCTCATTTCCAAGTCGACCATGACTAGAATGATCTAATCCACTCACAAAGAGTTAACATTTCGACTCTGTCAGCTTTTGCATATTTAGTAGCAAAGGTTTGCTTGAGGTGGAAAACATAGTTGTATTATTTTTAAGACACAATGATAGCTTTTACCACCGGGTTAGGTCAACTCTTTTAACGTCTTATATATCCCATACACTATGCAACATGTTGTGGGCTAAGCACAATTCATATTGTGAACATTTAGACTAAGATCATCTCTGCATACTCCTTTTAGTAATATGTGCTTGTCTCTGGCTTCTTAATGAATCCTGCATTTGAGCAAATAATCTCTTAACCAGTCCCCAGACCGGCATACAAGGCCTCATATGATCAGGAAGAAGGACCGTTGCATAAATAACAGTTTCTGGTGTAATAATGAAAGGCTATGACTGAAACAGTCACTGTCAGTTTGGACTTACCACTAACTCTCCTAAGCTACTAAATAGGCGTGGGGTCTAGCAAACCAAGCAAATGTTTTTGAACTTTCTCCTCTACTTAAAAGGCAAAAATATATTGGTATAAGAATATCAAGGGCAGCATATTGAGGGACAGAATATCGAATTATTAGTGCATATAGGAAAGTATAGATTTACAAGTTCATGTTAAGCTCCTAAATAGGCGTGGGGTCTAACAAACCAAGCAAATGTTTTTGAACGTTCTCCTCTACTTAAAAGGCAGGTTAAGTTATGCACAGATTTCTGTGTCCTGATGAATGCTTTTGATTTACGTGTTTCAGTGTGCTCTGAAACATGTTGACGTTTATACTGGCTGGGATTTACATCTCCTTTGATGAACAGGTGCTGGAATGACAGTACCAAATTGTTGATTATGTTGAACAAAACTTTTATTCTCATTTACTGTTTTCTTTTAGTGCTCTAGCTACTTGTTGTCACTGCTTCCAATGAAGCATTTAACAGTTCATAGGTGCCATACCAGAAACCTTTTTTCCTATTTTTTCTAACAAGAGCTATATATACATGCTCCATATAACATCCACATGATGACTGGAAACCTAAGATAAAGAGTTATAGTGAGCAAAATGACATGTTCCAAGAGACCAAGGCAAATATATGACTCTTATGTTTCAGCTCCTTTGAAATGCTTTCCAAACGCCTTGGATTCAACAATTCAACTATTATTAGTTTTTAATTAATATTCATCTGCTCTTCATTAAGATGGTCTATCCAACATCGAGTTTTAAGAAAGATTGTGTAATAAAAGAAATTGCATGATGCCCTGGTAACTGTGGCAAAGGTCATTTCATGTCACTTTTGATTAGGGATACAAAGATTTGTGATGACACGGCCTGTGATTTTGGCCAAATGACCCCACTGATCCTCTGTTCTTCTGGTCCAAGATTTGCAAACTGCCAATGCTCAGACGCACTTGGCGTGTAATCTCACCACGCACTGGAGCTGCCTTACAGCGGCACACCACAACCTATAATTCATCTGCAAAAATAAATCAGATTCATGTTTACATGCTTACATTGGAAGCGTGACCACTCAACATGTTTGTAATTTGAGAGGAGTATGCCATTTCAGAGAAACTCTTCCCAGCTATAAATACAGTAGCCTTTAGAAGGAATCGAACTCCAGAACCGATGCTGCGAAAATAGACCCAAACCATCCGTCCTTGCTTCCACGCGTCTTTGGCTCTGAAAAACCCTGCTGCGTCTCTTAAAAGAGCCAGCTGAAAACCCAACCTCACTGAACTGTGCTCAAGATTTCTTGATTAATGCAGCGCAGGGAAAAAGCTAATTTAGTTTGCCAGTAAATGTAAGTAATAATATTATTCGAGCTAATGCATCAACTCCCCCTCTTTAAAGCCAAAGGAAAAGCGACTTGTGTTAACAGAAACATGAGCCCTTAAACCCTAGTTCATTTCCATGGCATAAACCATAATAAAATCAGCAGTTGCCAATTAAAGTAGAAAGTGACAAAAATTCACAAGCCACAACAATGTTATTTAGGATTCGACAAGTCAATTGACTGCTTCACTGTGTTAGTACTAATGCAAAGATTCTCTCTAATTCCACATATTAAAGTGAATTAGTTTAAACTATGGAAAAACTAAATCTGTTCACCATCGGGGTATGATTTCCTTTTGATTACTAGGAAGCAGGTTACAGTAACAGATTAATACTATTTTGGTGACAGAGTGGATGACAGCAGAGTAAGATGACTTTTCAGAAACAGATACCAATCTGGTGGCAATAGCGTGTAGACCATCATACTTTAGTTACAATATATCTAGTAAACAGGTAGGCTTTGCTCTTTCTAATGCAGTGTGCAGAAACCCTATTAATTACTGTCCAAATAGGGGGCAGACAACTGATTTTGATGTCCCACTCTACCCCTCACAAAAAGTTGTGAACTAAAGTAAATGTGAAAGTGTTAGCTGTGGATGAATACCATTGCAAAACACATCTTTTAAATAAATATATATATATATATTTGAGTTTTATTTAGCGCTGGCTAGACCCGAAGGGATTGTAGCGCTTTACATAAGGAAACAGCATGTTACAAGTTACAAACATAATCACAATTAATTACAGAATGATTACATATTCAATACAGGAGTTATTAGCGAACACAAAAATCAAGATCTAAAAAGGCAGGGAGAGCACGGAGTCCCCATGAAGGAGAGAGCAGCGGAGAAAGATACGAGACATATGTCTGAAGTCCGGCCTGGTAGGTGACAGCCATAGCGGTGTGCCAGAGCCAGTCTCCCCTGTAGCTGGCAGAACAGCTCCACCGGAAATCGGTCATGCGGTTCGGACTCCGCCGGATAAGTGTGAGGATCAGGAAGAGACCGAAAGTCTTGAGTTCAGAGGCGGGCGAGTGGAGATGGCAAGGGTGGCAGGATAGGAAAGGGTGTGTAGCTTGGCTGCCATCTTGTAGTCAGGCAGGTTGGGCAGTTGATTTCCTTGATTCTGTAACTGGGATTGTCTCTGGGTCTTTGGTTTGTTTACTCAGCTATGTCAATTATCCTAGTAGAACATCGGGACCCCTATTGTCTAACTACATCAAACTTTTACCACAAGTTTGGGCCTGGCTCTGTATTGCAGCCGGGGGTTCTTTGCGCGTTTGTGCAGTTTTATTCCCAACAAGAGAGGACAGCACTGTGCAAGGCAGTACATGTTGGCAGGGCATGCCTCATGAGAATAGTTGTGCATTTTTTAAATCCTGAGAGGGAGCTATCAGACTTCTGAATGTCAGTGCAGGTTTTTCTTTTTCTTTTTATACAGATGTATGACGTTACAACGCAGGCTATTACAACGCCTGCCTTTACAACGCGGTTTTTACATCGCAAACCTTTACAACGCATAGCGCTTAGAGGTGCTGGATAGTGGTAAGTATAATTTTCTATTCCAACTCCAGTCCCCGTGGACACTAGGGAAGGTGTTGGATAGAAAATTAAACTTATTCCCTATCCTAGAGCGCCCCCCAGCGCAATGCGTTGTAATGGTTTGCGTTGTAATGACCGCGTTGTAATGGTAGTGCGTTGTAATAGTGTTGTTGTAAAGGTTGTTCACCTTTTATACCAACAAGTCTGTTAGTTAGTCTGTGCTTAGTAGATATAGTAAACAGGCTATTGAGTATAAAAGCAGTAAAAAAAACAGCTTACAATGTACGCAATAAACACACTACTTTTCGGCATAAAAGGCCCCGCAGCAGCCTAGCAGGAAAGGTAAGTAAACTTTGTCAAAGTTGTTTTGTTGTGTTACTTACCTTGTTCATCGGGATGCTGCCTCACACTCACATGTGCCAAAAAAGAGCCCATCACCATGAGGGAGCCTGAAAACCCTCCGCCCACAGGGAGTGTACAGAAAAGCTCTATACAACTTTGGGCACTGTTGCAACCCTTAAACGAAAAAATTGAAAATGTTCGTCCGGGGGCAGCTGACCAATGTCGCAAGCTTTTGGCAAGATTCTGGAGCCAAAATTGTACTAATAAAAATGCGTCGGTTGACTATCTCTATCCTAGAAAATCCGTTAATTTGAAGCAAATTCGCCCAAGGCTGCTACCAGAGTTGGTCACAATGTGCCCATAGAATAGTCACCTCAACCCATGGATTGGTTTTCCTCAAGTTTCTTCTTGGAACCAGGAGACAGGTCAAGGAGAAACGTACTTCCTTTCAGTTGTAATGTCATTTTCCAGAGCCCTTTCATAGTGGTAGAACTGTGTTGCAAAGAAGAGACTGAGTCTACGTATGCCAACCAATTCTAAGGGTTTAGGATAAGATACAATCATTGCTTCAGCCACTGGAAGGAAAAATATACTATGTCTAACATGAATGCTCTTGATCCGCATCAGGTGCTGTGCTGAGCCATCCTTCTTAACGCCACAGACCACCCTGAGACTGTTAATGGATTTTCTAAACAATCCTTCAATTTTTTTCAGTAGAACGTGCAGGCTTACCTTCCTTCTGTGTGAAAAATCTCACTATTTAAGGATTATTGGTTAAATACAAGGGAGCACCCACACTCATTCAATGACAAGTGCTACATTTATTACATGTTTCACATTCATTAAACGTGACAAGAAGTAACAGGTAAAAGTAGTACAGGATGAAGTAGGTAATGATAGCTGCACAAGTCTAGGGCAATTCTGGTGTCCGATGACTGTGATTTCTAAATTTAAGGATCCATGCTTAGTAAGCTATTAACTCTTGTAGCCTCTTCCGAATATTCAGAGACTAGCATGTGAAAGGAAGTGAGGGCAAATCGCCAATGCCCAACAGTTTTATACCATATTTAGCACCTTCCTCAATAACTCATGCTTTGTAAGATGACAGCCAATTTAGCAAATTATGTTTGTTCTACATGGGTGTAGAGGAGCAATGGGACATTGGAGATGGCATGGCATGCACAAGTAAGGTTCATTTTACGTTTTTATGCGTATCCTAACCACACTAATACCACACCGAAGGTCAAGTTATGGAACATCAAGGGTTAAAGTAATCTGATGAAAACACAATAAACTTGCCATATGCCACAAGGTACAACCTAAATATTTCAATGCTGCTTGTAATATATTTGAAGGAGGGTGGCAGGACTTCATTGATAAACAATAGAGTGCATACTTCTTCACATGATAA
This sequence comes from Lissotriton helveticus, assembly GCF_964261635.1. NCBI lineage: Eukaryota > Metazoa > Chordata > Amphibia > Caudata > Salamandridae > Lissotriton > Lissotriton helveticus. Next base: position 343,413,819 of record NC_136068.1, on the reverse strand, counting down.
GAAATTTACTATGATAATTCAGAAACCAGTGACATGCAATGTACATGATAACATATCAGATTAGGTAGATAAGGTCCATTTAATTGTAGGTTACAAAAAGAGCTTAGAATTTTAACCATGTATACCAAACACACTAATGTAGAAAATCCGGAAAATGTTGACATGCTTTGTAAATAGCATAACAATTTCTATGCTACTGTGAGCCTTGGAAATGCACCCACTCTCTTAAATATAGATTTTATAGATGAAATGATCTTGTAGAGTCCTGTCCTAAGCTGTACTCTGACGATGGCGCTGGCTGATTTTAACAGATTTGTAGACGTGTGGTGATTTTCCCGTCTTTGTAAGTATGAGTACACCTTCTATTCAGCAGTATATGTGGTCCTCTAAAATAGTGGCTGCTGGTGACCTTTCACATTCATTGGGGTATAATACTTGCCACAAATTGTAGCGTGTTAGCCATATTTCTTCTAGAGGGACTCAGAAGAGTTCTTCCTACTAGAAAATTTTGAAATAATCTTGGTCAAATACAGACAATTAAAGGAAAAATTGCACATAATTTGTTAACGACCATAAGTTCTGAAATGGTGCTCATTAAATCTTCAAATTCTTTCATGATGAGCCAAGCCAATGCAACCCAAAGTTCTCCAGGAGTTGACACATTTTTCTTCCAAAATGTGCTATGGGTGACTTCTGTGTCAAAAATTACCTACATTGTGCCAGAGCCAGCATTTTGTCACAAGTGACCCTCATATGCCATGGATGCTCCGGTGTGACAAAAAAGTAAATACAATATGCCAATGCCATAAATTTGTCATTTTGACATCCAATTACCATGGGTGACACTCATTTGAAATTACCTCTAGTTCGTCAGTACTAGCATTTTGTCATGGTTGTACCCACTTCCCATCTGCTATGGTTGTCCACCCCTATGGTAAGGTGTACCTTCGACGAGGCCAACATTTTCCTCCAGTATTCTAGTGCAAGCATTTTTCCACAGGGTGTCCCAAAAGCCATGATTTACTTCTAGTATGCAGTGTCTGTATTTTGCCATGGGTACCTGTTATGCAAAGAATTACCTTGGGTGTGTCGGTGCCAGCATTTTCCCAGCAGTCTCCCATATACAAATTATTACCACCATTATACTGGCTTCAGTATTTTTCCCTGGGTGCCTCTGTAAGCCAAGAATTACTTTCATTATGCAGCAAGTATAACAACACATTACCACTCAAACACACTTCCATTCACTCATTATCACTTACTCATTCTCACTCACTCTCTGTCTTGCACTCGCTTTTATTCTCACTCCCTCGTGCTCACTCATTCACACTCACTTTGACTCACTCTTTCCCACTCATACTTTCTCACTCATATACATATTCTCACTGTCTCACTTATGTTCACTCACTCTGATTCACTCATTCTCATTCATTCACTCAGTCACACTTACTTGCCCAAACTCACTCTTACTCTCGCTCGCTCATTTCTTACTCATTTGGACTCATTCATTCCTATTCACACTGACTTGCACTCACACTCACCCTCTCTCGCTCAATCACTCTCACTTACTCATTCTGACTTAGAATCACTTGTTTTCACTCACTCTCATCCAAACCCACTCATTCACATTTTCTCACTCACTCACACTCACTTTCAGTCAATCACACTCTCATACTCACTCTGAATCACTCACTCATTCTCTCTCACTCACTCTCTCTTGCTCACTCCCTTTGTCACTCATCCTCTTTCACTCAATTTAATTCACAAACATACACACACATGCTCAGAAATGCTCACACAGACGCCTGCTCTCTCACACACACATATACACTCACACACACACACACACACACCATATATATTTTAAATTTTTTTTCACTTACCTCAGCTGCCTGCACAGGCCCTGTTTCACCTACTTTTGTTCCGTTGACCCTTAATGCAGGTGCACGGTTGAAGCAGAAAACTGAAAGCTTGAACCCGCACAGTCGCATGTTGCATAGTCGCAGAGTAGAGTGGCAGGCTCATTGATGTGCATCAAAGGGCTTTGCAAGGCTTAAGTCTTACATACACGTGGCTATCATTCCCAGTTAAACTACTGCTCATTACCAGTCAGAGGCCCTGAGACATAGCAGGGCACGGAGGTCAGGGCTGGAACTTCACCTTTATGCACCTGCACTAGACATCTGACATATACCTCTACCTGCCTCAGACTGCTCCATCCTCTCTGGTATGAGTGTAATAAATATGGGCAGAAACAAGGAAGGTGGAGCCCTGGTGTCTAAAAGGCAAGCCAGTCCTGTGACTTAAAGTTTACCTAGGTTTGTTTGACTTAGTTATGAGATGCCCCTGTGGCTGTCAGGTTCTGACCAAAACTATTTCTGATCACTCCCAGCGATGTTCTATATATAATGAAGCAGTTGGGACAGGGACAAATTGGGAATTTAGGAAGGACAAACTCACCAGCGTTCAAAGACGTGATTTGCAAGGTAAACTTTTTTTCTCCAAACAAATGTGGGGTTTCCTACTACTGTGATTACTTTGTGGGATCCTTTATTGCGAATAGATTTGCATTTCAAAAGAGTCAGGGTCCTTATCAGCACTGGTGGATGAACTAGAAGAGATGTTATGTTAAATGCTATGTCAAATATATTTAATATAGCGCTCAACTCACCCGGGGGCATCTCAGCGCTGTGCGGAAGCAGGGATCGGAGCAGAAGGGAGGAAGTTAGAATAGTTGGGATTTGAGAAGTTTCCTAAATTTGCAGTAGTTCAAGCATGTATGAACATAAAGTGGCAGCTTGTTCCAGTAGTGGGAAGCAAGATAGGAAAAAGCCTTTTCTCCACTACCCGTCAGACGAATGCGAGGTACACATAATAAGGCTTTGTCACAGGATCTAAGGCAGCGTCCTGGGATGTAAGTTTTGATTTTTTGTTGCCGATATAACGGGCCTTTTCCGTTTAGGGCATTATAGGTAAGGCAACAGATCTTAAAACAAGACTTTTTCTTCACTGGAAGCCAGTGCAGTTCTTTCAGCCACGAAGCCGAGGACGTGCCTGACGGGAGGTTGAGAACAAGCCTGGCAGCAGTATTTTGGAGTACCTGGAGATTAGGTGGCTAAAGCTGAAATACAATGTTACGAAAAACAAACAGGTCCCTGCCCAATTTATAGTTACACTAGAGATTTATAATGTGATATTGCAAGTCCCTAAGGAGATATTTGAAAATCACTGTGGCTGCAGGAATATAATGGTATGAGCAAAGGCCCTGCACGGCGTTAGTGATGGTCAAAGAAAATCTGTTGAAAATGAGAACATTGTAATGAGGGAGGATCAATATGATAGGCAGATATTCAGGTTCTCTACCAAAATGTACTCCATACCAGGGGCGGAGTAGATCGCACCACTGCATTTCAGCACGGAAAAAAGGAAAAATAAAGTGATAATAATGAGATGTTATTATCATTTTATTTTTCTGTGCTGGGCAGTTTTGTGGTGCTGGGTTAGGCTGCGCAGGGGGAGACATGGTGGCACCTTCCTAAGTGTGCACGAATGTTTGGCCGGCCCCCTGGGGCTAGCCAAACATTTATGCGCACTTTGCATCTTCTCCACCCAGGTGGAGTACTTGCCCAAGCTTCCATCCCCCATCCGAGCGCCAAACCACGGCACTCAGACCAATCACAACACTACATTGCAGCATTGTGATTGGCTCAGGGAAGCCTTAGTGTTTACCAATCACACAGCTGCATTGCAGCGTTGTGATTGGCTTAGGGGAGCTTAGGTTTCAACAGAAGCTGGAAGAGGATGGAAGAGAGGAGGTGGCTGGCCAGGTAAGTGTTTTTTTATTTTTTATTTTCTACCCCTTCCCCCCTCTCTGCCCGCTACTCATTCGCGGGCACAGCTGTGGCTGCTCCATACAAAAGACACCTGACTTTTTTAAGAATCAGCAAATCTCTATCTAACTGTACTGTCCCAGAATAAATGGTGAGCACACAGTCAATTTCAAGCCCTCTATATGGTTGTCAAAAGAGACCTGCTGTGAAAACACACTTAAAATATGTTAGTGTTATGATCAAATACACCTATGAAGGAAAATGCTAACCATATATGTAATGACAAATTATTCACTATCAATTAAATCTGAATGTTGTCTTCTACTTGCTTGAAGCTTCCCATTGCATTGTAATAATTGCAAACCTTTCATGACCTTAGCAGTCCCATAAGCCATAAAGTTCCATGCTGTGCATTGCACATTATCCAGTAGCACTAAGTTGGGCAAGGGAAGAAGGGTTTTGTGAGAATAATGGGGCTAGTATTGTGTATATGAACATTAACTTCCATTCAAGGCCGACTTGCGCTTCCTTTAGGCAAATATCCTGACTCCTGCACATTAGATAACATTTTGTTGAATGTAACAAGTTTCTGTTACATGGTCTTGTCACGTTGACTTGTATTGAAAGAAACAGAAAGTTTACCAGCTCCAACTGACCATTTTCTTGCAAGAGCCGTAGTCATTCGAAATGACAATTGTCTTTTGATCTTTTGCTTTGCTGCCGACTATTTTGCATTTAACGCTAGTTGCTCTTTAGGCTTCCCGACGTCTTGCATTTTATTTATGAAAATGTAATAGATTGTAGTGGGGAACGTATTACAAGTATCAACAGATCCTTACTCCTGAATTTTTTTTTTAGGACAATCGCTTTATTTAATATAGAACAAATATACAAAATCTTGAAACATTATTCATATCACAAATTCATAGGACCATCTAATTTGTCGATGGGTGATTCAATGTGCAATCCCGTCACATTTACATCAATGTACACTTAATGAGATGCCGATTGTATGCTTTATTTCGATATTCCACTTGATTAATCTTCCATTGTGTGACTGACTCTCACAGGGTGAGACTCTCACGTGTGATATGGAAGTCTGATATAAAACCTACAATTGAAAAAAGTTGTTTAGCACAGATTATGAGTGTTGTATTTGAGCAGTATATATAATAAAAGACAGACCTCACATCTACAACAATCTACAGGTGGGCTCTATCCATAGAAAAGGCACTCTAAACAATATATTAGAAAGGTGAACTGGTGGGATACGATGAGTTAAAACTTTGCTTTTTGAGCCCTGAGGAAGCTCTAGCACAACAGCGAAACACGTGTTGGCTGTATCCTGTAATTTTGTTGCCAGAAGTGTTACTGGCTTAGTGGGTGAGCAGTGCAGGGCCCTTTTGCTCAGTTGAGTACAAAATACAATTGTTGTTTTATTTTTAACACCTACCTTGTTCTTTCATTGCATTCATTTTGAGGCATTATGGGACAGAATTACTAAATGTTCAAGCAACGCAATGCAACATGGCAAGTTGCAGTATTATGTTGCATGAGCAAAAATATTTGGAAAAATATGGCTCTTTTCTGTTCTGCACCTGTGTTGGTGCACTTGTGGCTGTCTAGTGCCAATGCAGGCACCCTTGTGTCATATCGTAAGGTTGCCTGCATTGTGCTCAGGACAGTTTTTCTGCTTAAAGTGATACATTCCTGTGTGCTTCAGAATGCAGCACACATAGAAAAAGGAAGTAATAAGGAGCTCTGAAAATATTTCTCCTCATCGCACCTCTCTCAGGTTAGTGATCATTTTGGCACATATGCTATTAATCGTATATGACAGTGTTTCCCAAACTTTTCACTCCTGTGGACCCCCATTGAGTCACCACCGGAAGCCGGGGACCCCCAAGCAATTTGTAGGATTTAAATCTCAAATATTAAAACAGTAATTCGAACAAAATAAACACAGGTGTACACAAAAGAAAAACTCAAATTACTAACAATTTTTGGGGCAGATTTACAAGCCCCTATCCCCATGGGAACATCACTTTTTGCGATGTTCCCGTAGCGATATGGGCTTCGTCTTATGTACAAGGCAGTGTTGAGCCACTTACTACACGCTGCAAATAAGACCCCCTTTCATGCAATACTTAACGTGAAAGAGGTGGGCAGTGGGTGTTGTGATGGGCGTTCCACTGCAACACCCATTGATTTTTTTAACGCTACCTCCTATTTACAAGGGCAGCGTAAATAGGAGGCTGCACCAAAATTAAAACCAGGTAACATCTGGACTGAACTTGACGAAACGAAGATAAATGCTTTATTTCTCCTCGATTTTGCTTTTTCCATGTGTGCTGCCTTATGCAGTACACATGGAAAAAGCAAAACGCCTTGGGTTTCTTATGTTCAGGAAGGAGGATCTTCCTGTACATAAACAATCTTCCCCTGCACGCAGTCACACTTGCACTATGGTGCAAGGGTGCCTACATTGGCACTACCCTGCTAAGTGTAGCGCCAGCGCAGGGGGAAACGCAGGGCTGCACCATATTCTTGTAAATATGGTGCAGCCCTACGTTTCCGAAGTGGTGGACCGTGTCATTAAGCCAAGGAGGCTAACGACACGCTCCTCCACTTCTGTTGTAAATATCCCTCTTAAAATTTTATATTGAAAGAATTTACAAAAAACTAAATAATCTAATGGGAAGATTGGTGTTGCATCCCAGTGAAAAACTTTTACATGGCTGGTTTTATTTTGCAGTACGAGGCTCCTGCTCCTGCCAGGGCCAGACTGGAAACCAAGAGCAGCCCTAGAAAATGTTTTCAGACCAGTCCCCATACGGTGCATACCAAGTGCAATGAGTGAGCCTGGCCACTACAGAGGGGGCTTTGGAATGCTCTTCCCCAAACGTTTTTGGGAAACAATGGTGCAGTCTACAACACAGTTATCATTACATATTGAATTTTATTAGCTTTTAAAGAATAGTAAATGAAGACCTTATTATGCACCAAGGTACGACAATCTGGGAAGAAAAATAAGTTACTGACAAAAGCAGTAAGTAACCGACAGACCTATGCACATAAAATAAAAAATAAAAATGAATGGTACATGTTCTTTGCAGTAGGCATATTAACCCTCTGTGCTACATTAGATAAGTTAAAGTTGCCACTGGTCAAAACTCTCCTCTCTCTCTCTCCAGCAGGTACATTAATCACTGGTGTTATCTTGACACTTTTATTGTTGCTCGAAAACTGCTAATTCTGCAAGGAAATTTGAAGTGCTTTTAAAACTGCTGCCTGCGGACCCCCTGGGAATGTGTCAAGGACCCCTGGGGGTCCGCGGACCACAGTTTGGGAAACACTGCACTGGTATATGATAAATAGCTCCTGTGTCAAGATTCTTGAGAAAAACGTGGTCATTTTGGTGCTTATCACACCAAATCTGTATGGTATGATACATGCTGCACACTTTCCCTACGTTGAATTCTGCCAGATTTGACCAACTGAAATTTAACAAAAAGTGAGATTTTATACACACCCAGTAATTACCGGAAGCAGTAAAAACAAAACCCATAATTCCAACTCCTGCGCAAACATAGGTTTTCGCAGCGACTGGAAAACACTGACCTACTTGTAATCAGGCCTATTATGTTTAAGTTATCATATGTAGTCGGATGTGTATAAGTACACTCAGTGGTGTAGCTAGCCCTATGGCCGCCCGTGGCGGTCTCTGCTTTTGCATTGAAGAGGGGGGAGGGTGCTGGCGAGGTTCGGTGCCGCAATGTAGGGGGGCAATTGCCGCCCCCAAGATGGAAGATAGGAGTGGGAGGAGGCCGCCGCTCCTAAAACTCGTGCCGACCCCCCCCCCTATTGCTACGCTACTGAGTACACTTACAATGTCCATGCATACAGCACACAGTTCACATTGTTTTATATGGAACATAATAATATGCATTAATTATTCCCCAACTAAATACCACTCAGTAATGTCTTAAGAATGAAAGTTTGATTGAGCCATAGAAGGATTTAAACGTATGGCAAGCAGATGCTTATAGCAGGTGCATGACCCACTGAACTATTTACCAGAATCACAACTTTGCAACCTGCAGATTAAAAATGGACCTCTGCAGCAAATGCAGGAAGCCACTGAGATATCATTTTAGGATTTGACCCAGTGAATCCATTTTATGTGCAATGCTTGAAAAATTCACAATCAAACTGCAAGATTGGGGTGGCTTAAAACAAGGAGGAAGCCAAGTACAAATGTGTATCCACATATGTATATAAAGTGTGATGAAGGTCGTTGTAAATGGGATTTTTAATTTCCCATCAGCTGTGACACACCCTTTTAACAAGAAGCAATGCTGGTGTCATGTTATTGAAGTGCCTGGTTGCAAAGCAAAGGCAAGTGCCTGTGGCTTCAGTTGAGGGTATACTGGCAGGTAGTCTCATGACCTGTAAGAGCAAGGACATGGTCTCTAGAAGCCAGTGAAGGGTTTCTAATTGGCTCTGAGGAGCTTGGGGGGAGGGGGTTTGGGTAGGTGAGTGCCTCCTAGGGCTCAAAGTGGCTAGCTCGGGTACTTTGAGTATATGTGAGGGTCAGCACAAAAAGTGGCTAGCCCGGGTACTTTGAGGATATGTGAGGGTCAGCACAAAAGGGGTCATGGCCTCCTGAGTTGTTTCTTAAGAGTGAGTCTGAAGACAGGTCTGAAGGGTGTCTGAAGACAGGTAATCTGCTTCAGAGAAGCAGCTGAGGGAACATGAGGGTGTCATACAGCCAGTTTGGGAGCTCTGAGAACAGGAGGTGGGGCGTTGAGGGTTCATAGGAGTCTTGGATTTTCTGATGTCCACTTGACGGGCTTTGAGAATAAATTGAAGAGTTCACAAGACCTCAGAGGAGCTAGAAAGGTCGCTGTTCTGGCCAAAGGCATTACAGAGATTTTCAGAGCCAACCCGTGAGGCTACAATGACTCTAGAGGCTGTCAGGGAAGGGCTGAAAGTTTATGAGAACCATGTCAGAAAATATGAGGGTCAACTGGCGATCTATATGGACTGAATGAGAGTTGTGAGTTCTAGCTCTGGGCTTTTGAGAGTAGACATATAGTCTCTCTGGGCCAGCTGAAGGTCTTTGAGTGCCTCAGACCACCTGCCGAATGTGACCTATGGTGGGCTAAGATCAGGTTGATGGTGTTTGTGCAATTGTTGAGGACTAAGATAGTGAGCTTGAAAAACATAATAGATATAAGTGCTGACTGAGTGAGACTCCAGATCAAGGTCACCAAAGGATGTGAATGTCAGATCATGGCTTCTTTTATTTGGTTGATTGCTGATCCCTGAGGACTCTCTAAGGGCCAGCTGGGGGTGTCTAGAGACTGCAAAGGTGTCTCTGAGGGCAGATAATGATAGCAGAAAGTGTTTAAGGAGTGGCTCACATTGTAGGTGGACCATATTAGCGTCTGCGAGGACAGTATGAGGCAATATGGGGGGATGACTTAGACCCCTGAGAGCCAGCGAATTATCTGTGATGGCAAACTAGTGGTCATCGTGACAATCGGAAGAGGGTGATGAGGTGCATTTTCAGGGACCTTCACTAGCCAGCTAAGTTGCTGTATGTGCAAGCAGAAAGGTCTAATGGCCAGGGTGGCAAGCGTAAAGGCTCTGAAGAAGACCATTTGGGCTCTTGCCAATCCCTCTCCCTGCCTTGCCTCCTTCATGCACTATTGTGAATAGGACCTCTGAGCAGGCTCTAGTTTGTAATCTGTTTCCAGGAGCCCACTCTCAGACACAGATGAGACCCCGAGGAAGCCTCTGTCCCCCCGGTCCCCTACCTGCGATGCTAGGGTCTGGACAACTCCACAGCTACCCCATGCCTCCATTCTTGTACTTCTGTTGCTGATACTACACCTGTAAGAATTGTGAGGAACGCAGGCTTTGCTGCTGCCATGCTATTTATGTTTTCTCTGTGGGGGACACTCACATTAATGCCTCTTATGCTATACGTCTTCTGTGCTTGAGGGAACTCTTACACTATTGCTCCCCCTGTTGCATTGCTGTTTTGTGTGCACGTTAGGTAAGCTGCTCACATCTGGGCTGTGCCTGACCAGTGTGTTTAAGGGTCATCTGCACTACTGCTGTTGCCTGTGCTTTTTGCACTGAATCAAATCAAATCAAAACCAACTTTATTCGGTTTTCCATAATTGTAGAAATACCATAAAAGTTCATACATAGACACAAAATGCATTTTGTACAATTATCTCAGTTAAAACGAAGGAATCATTTAAAACAATATTCACATGAGTCTCAGTTCAAATAATATCAGTTCATTGAATCGTAGCCAAAACAAGCATTCATTGCAGTGGGGTCAAGAGGCACCTGTTATAGAACAAAGTTGGGTCACTTATATCAAAGGTTTAGAAGATGGCGAATACAGAATTTGAGAAAACAGGCCACCATTTTTGCAATAATTTCATTTTCAAGGTATTGGAGTGCCAAATATGCTGGTCGACATTGACGCAGGCCCCACATTTTTAATATTGGCAATAACCAGCGGGATCGTGGTCTTACATAAAATTTGCAGAAAAGAATTGTGTGGATAGTCGATTGTGGGGAGGCAGAGTCACAGGAACAAGGAATTGTTCTTGATGACCAGTCATTATATGTGGGAAAAGAAACCATTAAATGAAACATGTCAAATCTAAAACGTGTCAGCAACAGTTTTTCGAATTGGGTTAAACTATACATCAAATAAGGTTCAATGGAAAACACAGTCTGAGCTTTTAGGGCCTGCTGGGCCGAGGGCTTCCCTATCACTTTTAACAGGCGAATTTGACCCAGATGCGCCAAACAGGCTTTTTTCAAGTCAGCTTTTGAGATCCCAGCTATTGTTGACGGCTCAGCATAATATTTTTCAAAACCTAGATCGGTTAGTAAGGCTTTAACATATACTAACCATTTTCTTTTTCTACAATGATCAAGTGACTGGATATCTTGTATGATTGATCTTGTTAGATGACATTGTTCTGTAACCCAAATTCGGCGCCACAACATTACTGGTTGAGTTTTTATGGTGTCTGTTATATAGTCCATACCCAGTTCTATATGGCAGGCATATGTGGATGAGCTCTTTGGTACTCCTAGTAAGTATCTCAAAAAGGAGTTTTCAATTTTTTGCAGTTCCTCCACATTCACTGACCCCCATATCCCAGCTCCGTACGTGGCAGTACTGACACATTTTGCATTATATATTTTTAACAGTTCTGATGATGGCTTCTGGCCCAATTTTTGAGCGAACGATTTTAATGCCGTTGTTGCTCTTAAAAAAGCTAATTTTCTTGCATTAATCGCTGGCTTCCATTTAAATTTGTCATCAATTACAATTCCCAAATATGGGTATGTTGCAGTCCTGTCCAATACCTCACCCTTTACATACAGGCTTCTTGTCTTTCTAGTTTTCTTGCCTGTGTGCATGCTGTATGTTTTTTTTACATTAAGCGTCAGATTTAGACTCGTCATAAAGGCACAGTATTTGTCTAGTGCTCTCTGCAGCTCAACAGGAGTTCTTGCTAGGATAACCGCGTCGTCGGCATACAACAAAGCTGGTATCTGCCGACGACCGACTGAAGGAAGATCTTTGCTTCCTTCTAGCATGGCAATCTCTAGCCCATTAGTGTACAGGGTGAATAAAAAAGGGGCCAGAACGCATCCCTGTCTGACCCCCTTTTCCACCCTAAAGCTTTCCGTGAGCTGTCCTTTAGTCCCAAATCTAACTCTTCCAGTTGTTCTGGTGTACAATTCTCGTAGGAAATCCACCACCGGTGGATCGACACCCATAGCTAAAATAATTTTCCAGAGCTTCGAGTGCATTACACAATCGAACGCTGAGGATAAATCAACATAGACCATGTGCAACGCTGTCCCCTTTGCCTCCACATATTTTCCTGCCAATAAGGACAGGTTTAGTGCCTGGTCCACTGTGCCCAGCCCCTCGCGGAACCCATATTGTATTGCCAAAATGATGTTGTGAGTTGTTGTCCAGTCCTGGAGTCGCTCGAGAAGAATTCGACCTGCGATCTTCCCGAGCGAGTCCAGGAGTGATATCAGTCTATAACAAGATGGACTATTTCGGTCCCCTTTCTTAAATATAGGGACCAATATTGAGGTTTTCCAAGTATCTATTAGGCCCTCTTCTATAGTGGCGTTTAGGACATTAGTCAATAGCGGGGACCAGAGATCTGCTACATATTTAAAAATTTCCACTGGCACCCCGTCTGGACCTGGGGCTTTGCCTATTTTTGAGGATTTAAGTGCCTTTTGTACCTCGTCATGCGAAAAATTCAGTTTTATTGGAAAAACAACCTCAGCCAGGTGATCAGTGTGCTCTATTTCCCGTATGTTTGCTTCACTAAAAACTTTGGAGAAGTAGCTCACCCATTCACAGTCGCCAATTGCGACATCAATGGATGGTAGGTCCTCTCTGCCTGTTAAAAAAGGGGATTTAACTATTTGCCAGAAAGTGGCACTATCTTTTAGTTCTGAGCTTTTGCTTAAACGCTCCCACAAATCAGCTTTTATCTCTTGTTTTCTAGTATTCAAAGCTAGAGCATATTCTTTTCTTAATCTGGTAACCTCCCCTCTATCTCGCTTTTCCTTGCTTAAGGCTATCTTTAGCTTCGTATGAGCTTTTGTGCAAGCCGGACTAAACCAGCCTTTTTCAGCCTGGCTTTTTTGTTTGCATGTTCTGGTAAGTTCTTTTTTTATGTTGAGAGAGATGGTATTAAAGCTAACCAGGATCTCTCTGGATTTTTTGCTTAAGTCTAGACAGTTAATTATATCTGCTTGATTTTGTTGGACTATTTTTGCTGTTACAGCTCCTTTATCAATGTTTCCCCATTTTAATGTATACCCATTCAAGGATCCTAATTCAAGCTCTTGCTGATCTAAGATACTCATTAAGTGAGGCTTCTTGTAAAGTTTTGGTTCGCGTAATGCGATAATATTTGGAAAATGGTCGCTCAATGGATTTTTAGATACTTCGAATAGTTCTATGTTAGGGCCTTTACATGATGAGATCAGGACATAATCTATCAGGCTCGTCAGGCCTCTGCCGTTGAATGTTGGCAAAAAGGGTACTGGGAAGGTCTTTTTCTTATTAGCAAAGCCCAGTTCTAGTTCTGTCATAGTCTCATTCATTTTCTCGCCCTCAGCCGAGTGTAAGAAGTGTGTTATTCCATTGCCGCCATCCTCTTCAATGCCACATCTATCAGTATTTCTGGATCTACATAGATGGAGATTAAAATCGCCGCCCCAAACTATTGTACAGGACTGCTTTGCATATCGTGCTTGCAGATCTTGGAGGGCTAGGGAAATCTCTGAGAGGAGATTGATCAGGTCCTCCGTGTTCAAATTGTTATATAGGTTTACTATGATGTATATATTTTGTTTGGTTCTCTTTAGAACTATTATCTGATAGTTCTCTTCCAATTTTAGGGGGAGAATGTCCTCTTTGTGTAGAGTATTTGCTATATATGTGATTAAACCACCCTTACTTCTACCAGAAGATGATTTTTTGGCTGTAGAGAAAAAAGTTCTGTACCCTGTTATATGTATGGGATCAGTAGCCCAAGTTTCCTGGAGGCAAGTAATACTGCTCAGATTAACCTGTTTCAGAAAGTTAGGGTTTGTCTTTTTGGCAGACAAGCCAGCTATATTCCAGTACGTTAGATGTACTTGTGAAGTAACTGGATTTGAATTAGAGGGTGTTGGTATATTTGTTAAGTTAGCAATGGTACTAGAGATAGAATGGGCTGATGGTGGATTTGCCAAGTCCTCCGACCTATGTTGTGAGAGGACAGTAAGGGTATGCTTATCAGGAGTGAGTATTATGTTTTTATCCTCAGTAAGTGATATTTTATCTGTTTGCAAATCTCCCTTATTCGCAATATGTCCATCTATCTCTTTAGGCTGGTCATAAGTCAGTCAGTCGTTAAAATCCAGACCAGACAATGCACTGAATCTATTATGGGTCGGAATGCCGTATAAATTACCCGAAACTGCGGCGACTTGGCGCCAACGAGCGTCTCTGTGCTCGTAGTGTGGCGTTGCAGACAGGTAAGGGTGGGTGGTCAAATGTAAGTGATTTTGGCCTTGTTGCCATTGTGCAGGGCCATTAGGATAAATAAATTTCGAATTTTGATGAAAAAAAGGCGTATTACTTTCAGATGTAAAATGTTGGTCATAAAAGGAAGTAATCTGGTTATTTGCCGCGAATGGTTGGTTGGTAATTAAATGCCTATAAAAATACCCTAGAGGAAGAAGAGTAGTATTACATTCCCAGGTAGAGGGGGAAGGGGCCCTGGCCAGGGTCTTTTCGGCCCATATCGGTTGTTTAAAGGTGACAATTATGCAATCCCCCTCGAATTTTTTCTTCAAAGGACCTATCCATCCAACTCTCTGGGTGTGTGTGATTTCTCCAGAACATTCCATTGGGAAACTACAATTAGTTATCAGCCAATGTAATGTCTTGTTTTTTAGGGAGGAGGAAGTCTCATCTTGGTCATTCCTGCGTTTTGGGACATTGACCAAGACCAGCACATAAGCCCCACACTCAGGTGGCAGGTTAATGCGTGAAGGTATCTGCCTTGAGGTATAAGGAGGATCATGAGAGATCCTGGGCCTTTGGAAGGTTGGAAGAGTGTCACTAAATTGGTTTTGTGTTTTTCTGTCACTTTGGGATGTTATATACAGCTTCTCAGCCTGAGTATTTGTAGGTTGAGTATTCATATCCATTCCAGGGATTGGGCTGCTAGATGGTACAGGTTTATTTGTAATAGTTTCTTTACTTAGAGATGGCATAGATTTTGGTTTTGGTTTTGTCACAAGATCAGGGACTGGGAGGTCCTTTGATGTAGGTACTGTGGGTTTACTAGTGCTTATCTTTGAACTGGTAATTGCTTTTGAAGCAGCACTATCAGCTTTTTTGTTATGGACTATGAGTTCTTCTAGCTGTTTCTCAATACGGGCAAGCCTGGTTTCAATTGGTGACATAAAAATACTTAGGAGATCGCCAAATCTTTCCACTAATTGGTCGTTGTCATTAATAACAGCAGGCTTGTCCGTACGTACAGGAGGAATCTCATTAATGTTTTTACTTAGTGTCTCTCTAGGTATGTTTGGTCCGTTAGCGTTTAGATGCTTATTTGTGCCTTTCCTCTGTTTGCCTTTTGGCGGATTGCGTTTTCTAACAACTGGAGGAATGGGTTGAATTGATTGTTTTGTTAACTTTCTAATGGCACCTTCTTGCCTATCTCTTGGGTGTTTCTCATTGTTTTCTACAATCTCTGATGTAAGATCTATATTTAGGTCCGGTGTTCTCTCTAGTTCGCTACTTGTGTCAAGATCTGATTCAATTAAGGGATTTGTAGCCGATAGATTAACCACGTTTGGTATAGTGTGAAGGTCAGGTCGAACTTCGTGCATAGGAGCTATGTGCGAGTTACTATCTGAGTTTCTAGATCTTACTGGGGTTGTTGCTAGCATAATGGTCCCAAGAGAAGAGCGTTTCGTGTTTTCCAAATCTTGCGAGACCCTACGCTCGAGGAGCGAGATACTAAGATCAATGGCATCATTGGTCCTTTTAATAAAGCTATCTATTGGTCCAATAACGGACGCTCCCCCGGCCGCTGCCTTACTTCTACTACTTCTTGTAGACATGTTACTAATCTTTCTTGGTTATCTTGGTTTGAAACAGCTATTAAAGCACACCAGGCACCCCAAAACGGTATAATATGAGGCTGGTGGGCTACAAGTGAACAATATAGAACAAGGGCCTTAGTGGCAAAGTCAATGTCTTACGTGCTGCAGGAATAATGTAATTAGGGGGATGGACCCAACCCGACCTCTTCGTCCTCGGAGGGCCTCAGAGGGCCTCAGAGGGCCTCAGAGGGCCCGCCCTTTGCCCGGGCTTAGCCCCGTGCTAAGTCCCACGCGCGTCCCGCGATACGCGTTGGGAGCGTCAGTAAAGTACAAACAAGGGGCGGGGCACTCCCGGGAAGAGGCACCAGCTGCAGTTGATCAGAGGAATGCTGGTCCTCGCAGTCCCGGGGTCCGCAGTGGGTCCTCGTTGTCAGGTTCCTCCACAGTCAATCCCCTCGATAGTTAGTCACAGCAATGAAGGGGTGAAGGGGCCAAGAAGCGCCAGGTACAAAGAGCAAAACTTGTCAGTCCTGCTGCGAGCGGCGCCCGCGAAGCGGGGGCCGCGAGCAGTTAAGAAGTGCTTGAAGGGGGCGGGGCACTCCCGGGAAGAGGCACCAGCTGCAGTTGATCAGAGGAATGCTGGTCCTCGCAGTCCCGGGGTCCGCAGTGGGTCCTCGTTGTCAGGTTCCTCCACAGTCAATCCCCTTGATAGTTAGTCACAGCAATGAAGGGGAGAAGAGGCCAAGAAGCGCCAGGTACAAAGAGCAAAACTTGTCAGTCCTGCTGCGAGCGGCGCCCGCGAAGCGGGGGCCGCGAGCAGTTAAGAAGTGCATGAAGGGGGCGGGGCACTCCCGGGAAGAGGCACCAGCTGCAGTTGATCAGAGGAATGATGGTCCTCGCAGTCCCGGGGTCCGCAGTGGGTCCTCGTTGTCAGGTTCCTCCACAGTCAATCCCCTCGATAGTTAGTCACAGCAATGAAGGGGAGAAGGGGCCAAGAAGCGCCAGGTACAAAGAGCAAAACTTGTCAGTCCTGCTGCGAGTACTCAGTCCATGGAAACAAAATATCGTTTAACTGATATTTACCCCCCAATGCCGCCAAGACTCAAAAGTCGAAATCCCAGGCTACAATCCAAATCACCGGGAATGCTGGAACCTGTAGTCCTACCCACACTGCGGTCGCTGCCTGGTATCCAGGAAGGCTGCGACAGCGGGGTGGACAGATATTGTTTAGTGAGAGCTGGGGAATGCAGGAAGAGTATCGCGTTTGGTGAGTAGAATGGGAAAAGTTAAAAAGAGTCACGTAGATAGGGCTGTCACGGGCTGTCACAGATATGAGCGTACAATTAATTGATTAGTCCAAACGCCCTTGATCTAGCCCTCCAAGATGTACTCCACAAAGCATTTCGACAAGGTCCGTCGCAGCTACAGGAACGGAACCCAGCCGACGAAGAACTCACAACACGTAACCCAGCAAAGCAGAGTAATACAGTGCTACAATCGGCTACCTCAATCGGCGCGTGCCAGCGCGAAGTTCGGGAGCCACTCGGAGAAAGTCTGTAGAATCGGGAAAGTCAAGCAGTACGCCGCTACAATGTTGCTTTTTGCACTGTTAGGATCAAGGACTTTAGTCCGCCCACCACCCTAGCGGTGCTGGTACTGGCCACCAGGGGGGCATCGGTCCCGCACCGAATATTAGGATGTAACTGCTACTGTGGTGGTCGCATCCCACATATTCAACATTGGGGCGGGCGGTGCTGTATGCAGCACCCGCCACAATGTTGAAAATGCATGTTGTGCAATTGGCATGCACAATGTGGCAGGCACCCGCGCACGGTGCCTGCCACCTTGTGGATGCCAATTTTAGGGGTACCATAGGTACCCCCAAGTGTAACCTCCCACCTCCCAACCCCCTGGGGGGCCGCAACAGGCCCCTGAAGTGAAATTCGTATGCCTTTCAATGGCAGAGTCTCCACCACGGAAAGGCATTGAAAATGCCACATACTAATATGGGTGGCAGTGCCCGCCACCATATTATGGGCCTTTTCCACCCAGTAGGCAATCGTTACAATTGCCTACCGGCGGAAAAGTGACGGGCGGTCTTTCCGTCCACCGCGGTACCCCCGCCATGCTAATGTGGCGGGAGTAAATGACCTTTCGGTGGGGTGTTTTGGCGGGCGGATCGCCACCGCCGGTCGGTCAGTAGCGATCCGCCCGTCAATGCTAATGGGCCCCCTATGTTTTTAGGTCGAGCCTGAGCAGCGCATGTGCTGCTGCAAGGCATGCAGTAGTGGAGTATAGCTTTGAAGCCCCACCCACTCTCCGCTCATATTTTTAACTGGCTTGTGTCATTGTCCTTCGTAAATGCTGGCTTCCTAGTCGTTATTAGGCTAGTTAGTCCTTCCTTGGTACCGCCTTGTCTTAATTTTTTACCCCCCATAATGACTGGACCTTTTACTGGTGTTGTTACATTGTCTGCTTAATAAGTCGGTGAGCACTATTTTATTTAATGCTCTTACCCTATTCCACCTACCACCTCGCAGCACGCCGCCTGCTTTTATTTTAATTTGTACTAATTGCGGTCCGCTTTAACTATAGCGGACGCATTTTTAAATTTATTTATTTTAGCAGCGCAGGCTGCATTTAGTGGCTCGCTTACTTATTTATTTATTTTGTTTACTAGCGCCCATGGTGTGCTTTCACATTCATAGAGGCCATGCCCCTTTCTTTACACAAACCACGTCTAAAGAAAGGTATGCAGCCGACATTAAAGTGAAGGATTCGCATGGGCGCTTTTACCGCCCCAAAAAATTCTGTTTATCAAATTGACAAGCAGATGCTTTTTTTGTCAATGCCCCATGCTGTGGTTTCACTTTAATGTTGGACACTGCCCCTTTCTTTAGACGCATCTTGTTTAAAGAAAGGGGCGTGGCCTTCATGAATGTGATAGCGCTGCATGGGCGCTAGTAAAAAATACAAATATTTGCTTCTGCCATAGGACTCGCATTTGCGAGAGTTGAAGCTATTGCATTGCGATTCGCTTAAACTTTTGTTAATGTGAGACCTATTGCATTGCAAATGCTTGTTTACTGCTATCCTTGGGGTTAACACTAAGCAAACATCCCTTGATTTTCTATTTCTTTGTTTTGGTAGTCTTCAATGAACTCGGTTGATCATTGAGTAGGTTACATCACTTGTGGGCGGGGCAGGTCTTTTTTTAATTAGCATAACAAGTTTGAAGACAACTGTTCTAAGCTCATTTAAATGTTATGGGTACGATTGAGCTCTAAACGTGCCAACATGGCTGGTAAGAGTGGACCCACTTGAACTAGTTATTACTTCCTGCACACTTTCTGAACCTACGCCTCTTATCTTTAAGGTGAAAAAATACATGATACATTATATTAACTGAAGGTGTATTTGTGTTGTGTTGCAGTTAATAAATTGTGAGCAAGATTTGAGCCAATGTCATCAATAAAAAGCAAGGATTTCTGATTCAATTTGATTTATTGAGGGCTGAAATAGGAGTGCCACCGATTTTTTTGCTTTTCCTGGGAAACATATGTTTGCAAAGGGTTAACAATTGCAAGAAGTCCGCACCCCCAGACATTTTCCCTGTTATATTCCAGCAGGTATCATTAGGCGTATTGTGGAGCAGATAGTACCACAATCCTAATGCTATTCGGCATTTGAATGAGCAAAATTGTAGTCGGCAAAAATTGGAACCAAGAAAATTCCAAACTCTAGCGCCACGTTTTGACTTGTGTGATAATGAGCACAATACCCTCATGATGCACTCGTAACTAGCACCTAAGGTCCTGATTGCACAGAGGGCGAATCTATGTGCGGGGATACTCTGTTGCCGGAAATAACAATACCAGATTGGATCCCTACACATAAATATAGCTATTCCAAGGATGTAGAAAGCAGACCCAAGTTGTGGGAGCAAGGCCAAGAATTGAGGTTGAGAGGGAGAGGACAAGAATCATCAGTGACTGACGGCTGGCCAGGAAGGGGGTATTCCTGCGGGTGCGGATTGGCTGTAGCCTAAGCTACCTGTGATTTTACAACAAGGATTTTCCAGTCAGTAAAATTGTGTTCAGTGTTCCCACACCCAAGACATCTAGGTTCATGAGAACCAAGGGGCATATTCACCAGAAAATGTCGGAGTGCAAATCTGCGCCAAATTCGGCATCACCACACTCCGACATTTCCAAAACTCAGGGATGCTCCATATTCACTGGAAGATAGAGCACCCCTGTGTTTACCCTAGTACTGGCACAAAAAAAGCTGCCTAGCGCCAGTGCGGGCACCCTGCAACCATGTTGCAAGGTTGCTTGCGCTGCAGGGACGATTGTTCGTGTGCAGGAAGGTACACCTTCCTGCGCAAAAGCAACCAATAATGGCGATTTGCACCTTCTATGTGTGCTGCAGAATATCAAGAAAAAACTAGGAGAAATTAATCATTTCTCCTTGTAGCCTTGTAAATCTGGGGCAGCATAAAAAAACAAAAGGTGCTGCGGTGGAACACCCACAGCAACACCTATTGCACTTCCCTTTGCCGGAGAGGACTGTGACGGAAAGGGGCAAATTTACATGGTGGCGTTATGTGACTCAAAGTGACTTAGCGCTACTGTGCAAAAATAGAAAATGCTGCTGCGTCACAAGGGCGTAAAAAAAAATTTGACGTTTCCGGGGCGCCGAGGGCTTGTAAATATGCCCCCAAGTTGGCTATATTAGGGCAAGCCAGTATTACACCCGGGAATTCTGCTTCACTCAATCTATAATCTGGTCCAAAGAGTATTAAGATACAGACATTTAACTATTAGGGCTGTCCAATTTCAGGCGTCCTTATCTGTTTTGTTAAAGTGTATCTACAAGCCGCCTTGAAAGCTGCTCTTGTGTTTTTGCTTTTCAAGATCTTTTGCACTAGAGCCAGCCCAAATACACATTTTGTCCAAGAATAAGTGAATGCAGCAGTCAGTGTACTTTCATAATATGACTTTTGTTCTCAGCCTGCCTCAGATTCGAAACAGACGTGTGTGCTGCTTTCCACAGCTTCACCCTGGCGGCTCGCTTCCCCCTTTCCAGTGGGACCCCACTTGTCTTTTCCACGCAGTAGCAGTCACTGTTCCACATTAGCAAATCATCAGTTCCAGAGAGCTATAGTGTTAAATCTTGCAAGCGCGTGGGTGTTTCATTAGTTTCCATCCGCCTCTTCTGCCAGTGATGATTTTTATTTTTTATATTCCGGACATTTGTGCCCTGGTGGTGGGTTCTCCCCAGCTTGGAAATAAACGAAGTCTTCAGAATTTAGTCAAATGTAGTCTGGGGGCAAGGGCGCCAAAGAGGAAATTGGAAGGTAAGCTTCAATAAGAGGAATATTGCCATTAGGGCAGGGCTGCCAAGTTAATAGGGCTGCCAAGTTCATATCCAGGATTTCACTCTTCCTAAAATACTACTACTCGTGATCTTGCACACAGCCAGTCCATCAGAATTTCACAGTTACAGTTACTACAGCGCCTCTTCAGCGGCGGTAAGCACTATATAAATCCAATTACCATACAATATAATAGGAATTTGCTCACATTTTTTATCACCACGCTTCTGGGCTCTGTATGACATTGAAAGTTTTTTTTCCTAATGTACAGGGAACAAACCAGTCGCAAAATGTTATTTTACCTGGAGAAGTGAACGTCCTTTCACCGTTCCTGAGTAAAAGGCTTTGCCGTCCAATATTGCTGCTACTGTCGTGCAAAGAAATCACGACTGCACATGGAGACTTGCCATTCTTAGAAAAAAGTCAATAGTTTGGTCCGTTATCAGAATTTGGAGTTTGGAACATTTTATTATTTGAGTCGAAAACCTCAGGTGAGAGTGGGTTGGTATTGGGAGGGATTCCCCCTTAGATAATATGTTAATAAATGTGAGCAAAAGGTGCATTTGTTACAGAAGTAAAACCAAATGTATTAGCTAATTAGCTACAAAATATCTTTATTGTTTGATTATTTAAAATCTTACAATGCACAATTACCATAATAAATACTTTTATTATCTAAAACCAATAAAAAACACTTTCTTCATAAAATTCATTAAAGATCATTAAGATACTTCATTTAAGACTTTGGGCTAGATGTAGGTAAATAATATTTACTGACTCTTAAATACCGAATTTTACAGATTCGGTATTTAAGAGTCGGTAAATATGAAGGGGGGAGATGTAGGACAATCCAGATGTTTTTTTACCGAATCGGTAAAATTCGGTATTTACCGATTCGGTAAATACCGACCGGTAATGCCCATTCATTCCTATGGGCTTTGAAGCCCATAGGAATGAATGGGCATTACCGATTCGGTATTTACCGAATCGGTAAATACCGAATTTCACAAGGGTGCAGGGGGTGTCACTTTGACACCCTCTAGCACCCCCAAAACAGGTTTGGGTGCCATGTGGCAGGCATACATGCCCTAAGGGCAGGTCTGCCTGTCATATGGCACAGGTGTGCATGCACACATGTGCATGCACACCGGAATCGGTATTTTACCGATTCGGTAAGGCTTGTGGGACTCAGAAGAGTCCCACCTACATCTCAAAATTACCGAATCGGTAAAAATACCGATTCGGTATTTTACAGAATCGGTAAATTTACCGATCGGTAAATTTACTGATTCTGCCCCCTACATCTCAAAATCCATTTACCGGTAAAAGCCTACCTACATCTGGCCCTTTGTCTCCTAATTTTGTTTTTGCTATTAATATGAACTTTACAAAGGTAGCATTCATACCTATATAATTTGGTTGGAGACAACATTTCAGGGCTTGCCTACATGTCCGTATTCCACGTACATTAAAAGGGAATTTAAGTAAAGATTTCCTTTCATTTTGGAGACCCGGACAAATACATAACAGGTGGACAATGTTCTCTTCTACACTTTTACATAGTCTACATAATGTACACCTTTCATTGATTTTCCAAGGAGGGAGGTGGCAAGTTTCCGGGAGTATTCCAAATCTTGCTTTGAGAAGGATTTGTTTTTTTCTTTCGGTCCACGGGATTTCCAAATAGTCTTGTACCTTCTTTTTTTTATATCCATTTATTATTGTCCAGGCATGTTTTCTTTTTGTCAGACTATCTTTGTCATTTACGAGTGATAGATGGTTTGTAGTTCTATTGATTATTTTTTTGAATGATGCATTAGTTATAGTATTATTCCAAATTGAGGTGACCGCAAACTCTTCTATAGCTTCTTTAAGATAGTTCCATGCTGTTGCCTTTGTGTTATTACTTGCGATATTTGGTTGTCGTGATCGTTTTTTATCCGATTCCAGCTAATTAGCTAGTAATAATGCATACAGTTCTGATAAATCACTGAAAACAAATTGGGTGGCAGCAGGAGCATTTCAGTTCTGATGAGCAACTATTTCTCTTTCCCTTAGTGAAATCATTCAAGCTATCCAAGATTCTTTGTTTTTCTCAACACTCATACCTTCTGTAGGCTCTGCTGCTCTTGTCATCCTGAGCTTAGTCTTAACACTAAGGGGCCCATTAGGATGTCGGGCGGAATGCCTTCGCCAGGCTGGCAGTAGCCACAACCGGCGGCCTGGCGGAGGCAATCCGCCCGACATCCACACTAGTTTCCCCCCCCCCCGCCATATTAGTATGGCGGGGGGACCGTGGCGGACGGAAAGACCGTCTGCTGCTTTTCCGCCCCGGCCGCAACGCAATATGGTGGCGGTGTCTCATAGACACCGCCAGCCATATTACATTGGGCTTTCAGACATGCCTTTCCGTGGTGGTAATGCCGCTACGGAAAGGCATGCGGTCTTCACTCTGGGGGCCCCCTGCGGGCCCCCAGAGCTAAGGAGGGGTGGGGGCTGCACACGGGGGGGGGTACCTGTGGTACCCCCCCACATTTGCATAAACAAAGCGGCAGGCACCACGAACTGCTTGCCGCATTGTTTATGCAAATGCTGAAATGCATTTCTAGCATTGTGGCGGGCGGTGCTGAAAGCTAGAAATGCAGGATGTGCCCGCCACTGTGGCGGGCACATCCTAATGCCCCCCACGGGACCGCCGCCCTTATATAATCTATTCATGTAGTAAAAATGGTATTTTAGGAATAAATTGTGTTTTCCTTCTGGGGATACATCACAGTTCATCGATGAATGAATTCAGTGAGGCAATTGTTTTATTTAGTTTATCCCACCCCCCGCTTATCTTGGAATACTTTAATATTTATGTGGATATTAAATAGGATCTAGCGTAGGCAGATTCCTTTTAACCTGATGCGCACTGCTCCCTAGTTCAATTACACAATTCTGCTCCCCAGGCCTCTAGTCATGTCATGGATCTCATTATAGCCCCATAGGACTTTCTCTTTCTTATTTTGACCTCCCCTACTGCCTGGCCTGAGCACTTTTCTTCTGTTGTTATTATTCTTATAGCATTAACGTATTGGGTGCTCTTGGTATCAAAATTGTGACATCAACATGAAACTGGAGTACAAGTAAGCTCTTTTAAAATACAAATCTGCATTAAAGTAGGCTTGTTACCTACACCATTTCATTAGAATCCTTACAGCTTTCAATTTATTGAAATCATTAAGAAAATGTATATTTATGCAACAACAGGCTCTTATTTTACCTGCCGCCAACTTTTCTGTGAATAACTTACCAATTATTTCTTGCTTAGAATTATCACAGTTTGAAAAAATGATGATGAAGAATTAGGGCCTACTCTTTCTGCCGCAGCATATACTGCCTCTTAGGTCTAAACGTGGTCTGATTTCAAACTAGTAGACCATTTTTTCTACTCTCCCTCCTGAATCTGGTATATCTAGCTCTCCTTCTGAATTCATTCACAATAAATTCCTTTCCTCCATTAAGGTCATTTATAATCCTGTCCTATTAGATATGTTGAACACATCTCTTCAGTCCAGTAAAGTTCTGACCTTTTTCAGTTTGCCACTGTTCTCCTACTTTTGAAGAACCCTTCCTTGGCCCTTGTCTAGCTCTTAATTATCTTGTAACTCTTTTTTCCTGCTACTGCACAGATTCTGGAAGTCTTTGTAGCCTCTTATTTTTATATCTTTCTGGAACTATATAACATTTTAGTTAATACTAGGCTTCAGACATCATAGGGGTATGGAATTTGTCGTAACTTCCATCCTAGGCGATCTTTGCATTGTGGCTTTTGATCGCAGCGTCAATGCCTTGATCCTCCTAGATCTCTCTGTGGCATTTGACAATGTTTACCATTCATTGTTCCTACATGAACTTGGTAACTCCACAATTGGTGATATTCTCTTGCAGCAATCCCACTTGTTTCTTAATAAACACAGACAATAGCCGTAATTATGTTACTTCACCGCATGAACTCTACTGTGCTGACCACCAAGGATCCTCTCTCTCACTGCTTCTTTTTTATCTACATCATAGACACTCAGCTTTTCTCATTTGCTAATTAATCTTCAGTTTATTCCTTTGCTAACAACACTTAAATATCCTTAGAATGAGTTGTCATCCTTCTGACAACTCATTATTTAAATGTTGGATTTTTGAAGCGCGCTTTCGGATGGCTCAACAGTGATTAAAACTCAACACAGAGAAGAAGGAGATTCTGGTAATTTGTGGTAAACCCAATCTATGGACCTCGATTTAGCCTTTGGACGTTATCCCTTTCCCCAAACCATCTGAATCTGTGAAGAGTTATGGCATCAAAATGTATGATTCTTTTCAGATGCATCAAGGCATCACTTTGGTGGTCTTCTCGTGCACGTTTGTTGTGAAGAACACTCACACCCTTCTTCCTTCGCTCTCATTTGAGGCCCTTAATACTGCTATCATGATGTTCATTGGGTTCAGATAGGTATACTGCAATAGTGTCTACCATGGCATAAATCACTTGCTGTCCTGTCATCTATAATCTATAGGCATCTGGCTCGTCATATTACCCTGGTACCCCACTTTATTTGATCCCTCCCATTGTGAATTCTTTGCACTGGATTTCTCTTAGTGCCAGAACTACTTTTAAAATTCTTTCCATTGTTGTTCATTTCTTTCACGGTTTCTCCCTGGGATTCCATCCCTTCTTTCACTTCCAGATACACACACAATTGGCCACTTCACTTCACTCAAGTAGCTATTGCTGTCTGTTCCCAGGTTTCGCAGAATTCATCTTGAAGGACCTTGTTTTTCTCTGTTGGTACCTATTCTTTGGATTATTCCGCCCTTGGCGCTGAAGACCATTTCCACTCGTACTCAATTCAGAAAATAACTCATAATCCTTCTTTTTCATAAAGTTTTTGCCTGATCACTCTCCTCCAGATTGCTTCAATTTCCTGATCTCAGTGCCAAGAGGCACTCTGTATGTTAGTGTCCTTTATAATTCCCCACAACATACCATAACATTTTGTTTGGCCACAAGCCAGGTTTTATAGATGAGGGATGTTGTGCTGACATTTTTGTACTGTTTTGCCATCATTGTTTTCACTATTTTCTTGGGAATCGTGAACCATTGCTGCTCTTGAGGAGCATTAAGCCTAGGTACATCAAAAATGTATTAAAATATTTTGTTAGGACCACTTCAAAACCTCTAAAATGTTCACAAATGTATGTGGGAAATGTGCTGGAAAACGTCAGAACCCCCTGGTGGAAGGCTGCTGTGCTTGCTTTGCTCTTCTAGTACAATTTAGGACAATCATTTTCTCTGCACCACTTTCACAGTTCACCAGCTGCAGCTCGAAACAAAGCATCTGAGTATAATTTCCATGTCCAGAGAACTGTAAAAGTCAGACTAGGTTATCTAACAGCAGCACATCCAAACATGAGGCTGAAAACACACCCCATGGATGGGTTTCCTTTTAGCCTATCCCTATGCTTGTGACATTGCATTAACTGGCAGCTGGAGGGGGCGGGGTGGGGTTGTTTGCTTGTGGGTGAGCGTATGGAGACTGCTGAGATCTAACTCACTGTAATGCAAGGAAGTGTGTGATTATCATACAAAATACACCCCTCTATTTCATTATAACATGCCAGTTATCACTGACACACTGTGTGACAATGAGAGGTTGCTGCTTTCCTACAGTGCGAAATGATGAGGTTCAAACTGCAAAGGAATTGAGTACATTTTAATAGCCATACCCACTTTTTCAACTGAAATTCAACTTTGCAGCAACCATTGCCGCGAATCTAACTTGACAATTTGTCACAAATGCTTAAACATGATGGGGCATATTATCTACAAACTGCGATAAATATCGCAAAACGCGCTTAGCGTGTTTTTCATTATCGCCCTCTATTGCTGAATTACATCGTCGTGTTAGCGCCGTATTAGCAACGCTCTGCTAACAGGCGAAGTGCAATCCGGCGATAGGCTGCGATAATCATCATTAGGGTGTAAAATCCTGTGATGATTTCACAGAGCTAATGAAATGCTTGTTAATAGGGGACTGTGTACCTAACCACACAATCCACCTCCCATAGGCAATACTGCTAAATCAGGTTTTTTGGAATCATGCGATAATGGGGGCTTAGCACGCGTTTTGTTATTGCTTCGCTGTTCAGGGGCAGCCTTGTTGATACAGCAATGTTGGTTTTGAGAGCATTTCACATGTTGTCTTAGGAGGGAACGCCTACTTTGCATCTCGTTAGGGATATCTATCGCTGTCATGAGATGTGTTACGAAATAGGCTGCTAACATGCGCTGATGCATGTTAGCGCCTCCTTGTTAATAGGGCAATTAGAATATCGCTGCTTTCGCTTAAAAAAGTGCCGCTAAACGGCGATACTGCCCTTAATAATATATCCCGATGTTTTTTAAATCACCCCTTATTGATGCTGTACACATCAGGGCGATTGGTAGTAAAACAATTTTTTACCTTAGCACAGAATTTTTAATATGAATGATGCTCTTTTTTCATAATTTGAATGGCTTTTCTTTTAGAATTTAACAGATTTGCATTTTGAATTTTAAATATACATCTTTTAAGATTTAAAAACGATATTTGGGGGATTGTGTATTATAACGACTAAATAGCATACATATGAAGCCTAGTGCCTACATATGGCTATGCAAATCCATAGTGTATGTGATATACTGTTTAGGTACAGTAGAAGATACTTATCCCATATAAAATATGACTTCACTTACGTTGGCACAGTGAAGTCGAGAAAGTACGAAAAATAAATCCGCAGTATGTGTTAATCTATAGTGGGTTCTACCACAATGGCCCTAATTATGAGTTGCACAGTGCTGGGGCGATTTTATAGGACAGTAAAATCGTATGCAGTTTTACATGCATGAAACCGCATGGAACCTCTATGCGATTTTACTGCGTATATTTACCACCTGTACTAAGCTGGTGGTTAATGTGTGTGTGGAGCTTAATGCATGATGGAAGAGGAGGGTGGGGGGAAGTAGACGAGAGTAGGAGAAGAAATCTTTTAGCAAGAGGAAGCAGTGTATGCTTCCCACTGTTATTGAAAAAATGCATGAAAGTTTCAAGCATTTTTTGGGGGTGCTTTTTCCCTGCTGGAACATTCGAGGCAGGTTCTTCTGCACCCAGTAAATCTGTGTGCCTATAAACCTAACGACTAATAATCAGGGGTAGAAAAATGAATGAATGCAAGCAAGCATGCATTAATTCTGTTCTTCCTGATTTGTAATCAGACCAAATATCGAGTTTTTAACAAAAATGTATAAGAATATTGAATGTAGAATATCAATATCCAGGGTAAAAAATTAAAATATACATATACACACACGCACATACACCCATGTTTCATAGGAAAAGCGTTTATTGTGATGTTAATATTGTGATGTTAATAACTTTGGCACCGTTTGATGAATCTCCACAAAACTTTACAAAAGGGTGCTAATTTTTGACTAGTTTGTGCACGGAAAGGTTTGGGGGGCAGAGAAAAAAGGGGGTCCTTACATGCAAAATCCTCGTGCATTTCCAATAGACTTCTTTAAGAAGGGCTACAGCAAAAACTGGCTGAATGGAATTACACCAAATTTATCAGGAAGCTAGATCTTTATCCACAGGTTGTTCTATTTGTGACTTGGTGTAAATCTGTTCTTTAGCTTTAGAGAAATTATGGTTAAAATATTATTGTGTATTTGGATGGTTGGGTTCGAGGGATTCTTGCGAGAGTCCTTCAAACCCAATAAAAAAAATAGAGCCTTCTGATTGGCCCGGGGAAAGGCGTACCCGGGGCCTGATAAGGCTCAGGGAGAGGTCAGCGGAACCCCACGCCCCTCTCCTTATGAACAAAGAAAGGCCTTAGGGTTTATGGTCCCCATGGTCTATTGAGGCTCAGGGAGTGAGGCAACATGGCCTCTTCCTCTTTTGGAAAAAATATGGCCCTGGGAATGTGGTCCCACGAGCCAATCGAGTCTTGGGAGTGGGCCCCTCCTCCCTTTGGATTTTGGATGACCTCCCCGGGGCCTGATAAGGCCCAGAGAAAGGATTGTGCAGCCTCCACTTCCCATTTTAAACAAAAACAGGCCGTGGGGGAGAGGGTCCCCAGGGCCTATGGAGACTCAGGGAGGAAGGATACGTGGCCCCCTCCCCTTTAAAAAAATATGACCCTTCGGTATGGAGTCCCCAGGGCCTAATAAGGCTGAGCAAGGGGGGCTAAGCAGTTTCTTGTATTTGGCTCCGAATGTGGGTGTCTGGGACATGAAGGCCAATCATATACTTCGCACAGCAAATACTACTGGCTGTCTGGTGTGGATTTGGCCGCAGGGCCTGGCTGCAGGTCATATGAGATGTCATCAGTTATGTGATAAATTATGTCATAAAACATGTTTCGGATTTTGTTATCAAGAGGTCTTGAAGGAATATATTCTGAATAATCTTCACACTTCATCCCTCGCTCCGGTTTGGGATTGTTTAAAAGCATGTGTGAAAGGGGCCACTCTCCAGTATGTAGTTAAGCAGAACAGACTTAATTGTACTCAGTTGGCTAATGACCATAGGCAATATATTGAGCTAGAACAGCAACACGCCCATGCAATAGCGTCAAGGGATAGGGGTGAGTAACAGATATATGCCCAGATTATTGATGTAAAAGCGAAACTTCATAGAAAGCTGAAGGATAAAGCTGCCAATAATTTTCTCAAGCTTAGAACAAAGCAGTATGAGTATGGAGAGAGGGTGGGAAGGATACTGGCCTACCAACTTGCAGATCAGCGGGCTAATTCTCACATTAAGAAAATCAAGGGAGTGGATTGTGTCACGTATACAAAGTCCAAAGATATAGCCGAGCAGTTTAGAATCTTCTATGCTAGCCTGTATAAGGAATCTGGAACTTTTAATCAACATATGGCTAGGCTTTATCTACAAGAGAGTGCTCTACCTTATTTGGATGTGTCTTACACTACAGGCTTAGAAAGTAACTCTGACCTCGAGGAATTGAACTAGCTATTGGGGATCTGCCTAGTGGGAAAGCAGTGGGAGAGGACTCCATACCGCTGGAGTTTTACAAAACTTTTAGGGAAGTCTTAGCGCCAGTTCTCCTTGAGCTGATTAACGATATACTGCAGGGAGGGGAGGCTCCCCCTTCATGGAATAGAACCAATATTGTGGTTTTCCAGAAAAAGGGCAAACCTGTGGAGGACCTTGGATCATATTGACCAATTTCTCTTATTAATGCGGATGCCAATATTTTTTCGTCGCTTCTCGCTTCTCGCCTTGCGCCACTTGTTCATCTAATGGTTTCAGAATAACAACATGGTTTCATTCCAGGTAGGGACACGGTAGCACATATAAACACGGCATTTACAGCTTTTGAAGATGCAGCTCATTTGGGTCAGCGGATTAGCATGCTAATGCTGGACGCCGAGAAGGCCTTCGACCGAGTTGCTTGGTGCTTCTTATGGTGCACTATGCTATCATTAGGCCTCGGTCGGAGGTTTATCTCGGCGGTCCAGCGATTGTACCGCAATCCCTCTGAGGTTATTAAACATTTCATGAGTAATGCAATATGTGCGGTCATAAGCAGTGCATGTTGTGGGGGCACAAGGTATAGGTAGCTCCGCTAAGTATAACTGGTGAATTTCTGTGTTTTTTTGTTCAAAGTGTTAATGTTGCCACTGACATATTCACCTAACTATATCGTACTTAAATGTTTGTTGTTTTCAGTGAATATCCAAGGTTTTCTTTAAACAAAAAAAATCTCTTTTATCATTCCTAGCTATAATGTTTCTTTAACCTTTGGTTTTTTCTGTGAATGTATATATATATAGATATATATGCATACATGTATTTATATATACACTGAACAAACAAACGTTAAAGTAATTTTCTAGTTAGATGAAAATTTTTGTTTTAATGTAACATTTTAAACTTAAAAAAATATGAAACAGTGTTAAACAGCTATAGTTAACTGAGGTTACTATAACTCGCACCCTGGGCCATGCCCGGTGTTGTCAATTATGTCATTTTAAATGTTTTATTGATACTATCAGTAATGTCATAGAATATGTCATGAGCAATATAACATGTGAGGTCATAAGCAGTGCATGGTGAAGGCCATGTGCAGTGTGGGCCACAGGCCAAAACTCCCAGGGTGTGTGGGTCATCAGTGTTTTGTTTTTTAAATGCAAACTCCTGCTTTGCGAATTTGTTTTTTGAAAAAACAAAACATGTTAAAAGTTTTGTGAACGGCCAACAAAACCAATGGTGGCTGTCCATCAAACTTTTTTACCTTGAAGGGAACTGCTGCAACATTGGTTCTTTACAAGGCACAGTGATGACCCATGAGTCGGTAGTCATCTATAAATCTGACGGACACAGTACTGTCAGAATGCCAGAGATAATGACTGTATGCCATCCGTCTATCTCTAAATCAACCCAAGAAGCACAAAATAATGTACAGGTGAAAGTGCAGGCAGCGTCACATGCTTGGATGTGGTCTGTGAGGCAGAGGCACATGAGGGAACAAAAGGACATGTGGAAACATTGTATCAGGTGATAGATAAATGTGTAGTTTTGCAAAAGCACTTGAGGAGCTAACCACAAATCAAGTGGGAGCCACATATTGTGAGAGGTATGGGGTAAAAGAGGCCTGATGATAGATAAACACAGTTATGTTGTTGAAGGCTTGGGGACAAAGGTGGCTTCAAATAGGGACAGAATACAAGCAGACAAGGATGGTGGAACTGCACATCTAACCTGGGCTTCTATTGAAATTCTATAACGCATACTAGCAAGCCCATTATCGCCGTTTTAGTGGCAGTTTCCTGCCACTTAAACAGCGATAATTTTAACAAGGTTCTTGCTAATATGCCCCAGAGTGCATTGATCAGCCAAAGGTTTCTCCGAGGGAGGAAGGTGCAAGGTAAGCAAAGGTGCCAGACTCAAAATACAAATCGTGACCCCAATAATCTGATTGTGCAGTCCGACATGTACTTTTGCCAATAAAAGAAGTATTTGATACACACAAAGTAAACTACAGCACAGTAAATAACAAAGGGTCTCAGGAGGAGTTCTCTAGGCCTTGTGCCCCGGCTCCCTCTTCCCACTTCCTCCTCTAACAAACATGTTCGTGGTGGTTTACTGGAGGAGACACCATATGTGCGGCCCACACCAAAAACATGTAATAAAGGCTCCCTTTGGCCCATAAAAGTTAAAGTTGCTGTGGAGCAATACACTGAGAGGCTGATTTCTTCATATTTTAAATTGTGGATGCGCCACTTTTTTGGCACAGCCACAGTGTAAAATGCTATTTGTGATATACAAATCCACGAAAATCAGGTTTGCATTTCTTTGTGTGGGATTTTGCATTAGGGAGGTATTCCATGGGTGGAGCATGGGTATTCCCCTGCATATACCCATGGATTTTGGTGCTTGCCTAGATTTACTAAAGATAGTAAAGTTGGGAATGCATCAAAATGCTATGCATCCCTGAAACAGGCATGACGAGGAGAAATATCTTTATATCTCCTCATTACTTTCACTTTCTGTTCATGTTGCATTGTGCAGAAGGCATAGAAAGAGGAACATGTCTTTAACATTTGTTTGTGTGCAGGAAGGTATGCTGTCCTGCACAAAACAATCCTGACTGTAATGCTGGCATCCTTTCACATTGCTCAATGGTGTCTGCATTGGCACTAGTTAGCACACAGTGCGCCAGTGCTAGAAGATAGCAGAAATATGCAATATCTTTGTAAATATGACACATTTCTGCTGTCTTCCTTTTACGTAAAGCAGTGACCCAAATTGCCTGTCTGCGTTGCGTAAAATGTAAGTATATCTGACCCGAGTTCATGCAAGTCTCAGAAGGCCTGCCAGCCCTGCTCCAGGCTTACCCAGCTACCTGTGTCTTACCACACTCTTGTGATGAGCAAGATGCACTTCGTTTTCCTATAGTCAGTGTTAGATCTGGGGGTCTCTAGTTGGCAATGGTATTCACCTTTGTCCAAAAAGGGACCCTTACTTCTAAGTCAGGATAAGGGGATTACACTCCTAGATAACCCCTGTTCACCCCCTTGGTAGCTTGGCACGAGCAGACAGGCTTATCTCAGAGGCAGGGTGTTAAGCATTTGTGAATATAGACAGTAATACAGTGATAACACTACAGATGGACACAACTCAGGTTTTATACAAAATAAGTATTCTTTATATAGACTTAAACACAAGACCACAAACGACAAAAATCCACACTACTACACTTAAGTTTACTTAAGAGATGATTAAAAGCTCTTAGTTCAAGTTGTTGGCAAATGCGACAAAGTTCTCAACAAAGAACCTGGATGCATAATGCAAAGTGAACAAAGGGCTCGCAAAAGGGGAGATGCGTCGGTTCCGTGACCCGGGGGAACGGTTGCGTCCTTCCCCAATGCTTGCGCAGAGTAGGGGACTCGTTGTGAGCCTTACCGGTGCAGAGGTGATGCGTAGATTCATGGCTTGCGGGCCCGTTGCGGTGCGCAAGATGTCGCCTTGATGCGATGCGATGATCCGGGTGCGATGCCAGAAGATGGCGCCCTTGATGCGGCGATGTGATGATGATGCGATGACGCCCTGGCAGCTTTGCGAGGACTATGTACTTTGGAGCCACGACAGGCCCTGCAACAGGCCCAGCGACATGCTTCTCCGTTGATGCGATGGCGACTCTCACGATGGCGTCACTCTTCTCCGGGGATGCGACAGCAGACAGCTTCGATGAACACACGCTTCCAGGGAGATGCGACGAAGGCTCGCTTCTCCGGCGTTGCGATGATTTCAGCTGCGGCGGCGACACGCTTCTTCTCGATGCGTCGCACTTCCAGCTCCCAGCGGCACGCAAGTGTCTGGAGTCAGAATTTCCAGCAAGGAAATTCAGGAGGGAGCTGGAGGTGAAGTCTTTTGTCCCTGAGACTTCAGCAGGAGGCAAGCACAGTTCAAGCCCTTGGAGAATATTCTGTAGATGAAAGTCCTCACAAAGTTCCTTCTCCTTTCCCTTGGTAATGAAGCAACCACTGCAGGCTAACCCAGCAAACAGCACACTGGCAGAGGGGCAGTATAACTCCTGCAGCTTCCTTGGTTCTTCTCCTTGGCAGAAAGGTTTCTTGTTCCAGAAGTGATCTAATTTCTTAGGATCAGGGACCCAATATTTATACCTCAAAATCCTTTGTTCTCTGAAGGCAGAGAGGCCTCTGCCTAGTCCAAACCAGTTCCTGAGCACTTTGTTTACATGACTCTCTTCTTCCTTTCACTGTGCAGGCAGAGACGTCAGCCGCCCCACAGGAGGTGGAGCCAGCTCATGGGAGGGAAGATACAGCTCTGGAGCACTCTGTTGAAATGTTCCTCCTCTCCTTTCACAGTGCAGGGCAGAGACATCAGACAAGCAACAGGGGTTGGAGCCAGCATTGTAGAGGGAAGGTCCAGCCCTATTCAGGTCCCAGGTGCAACTCCTTCCTCCCATCTAGATGCAGATCTCCCTATTCACCACTGGGCTGCCCCAGCCTGTCTCCTGGAATCACCCAGGCCTGTCACTCACAAACCCAGACAAGGAATACACAACCCAGCAGAGGCAGGCTCAAATGGTTAGGCAAGCAAATACCTGCTTTCTAAAAGTGGTATTTGGAAACACAGAATATTAAAATAAACCTTACTAAAAGATGTACTTTATTATTCTGAGTTCAGGCATCGTAATTCACATTTCTACCATGTTCCCTGAGTCAGTTAGGATTATAAGAATGTAATAATATAACTGCCCATTCTGGCCTATGAGAACAGGTAGCTCTCAATAGTGAAAAACGAAAATGGCTGTAATTCACTATTAGAACATGCTACACACATCAGAGCATGTCCTACCTTATACTTACAATGCATCCTGCCCTTGGGCCTACCATAGGGGTGTCTAACATGAAGCAAAGGGAAGGTTTAGGGACTGGCAAGTGGGTGCACTTGGCCAAGTCGACATGGCAGTGCTAGACTGCACACAGGCCTTGCAATGGTAGGCATGAGACACACTTTACAAGCTGCTTCTGTGGGTAGCAAAACCAGTGCTGCAAGCCCACCAGCAGCATTTGATTTTACAAGCCCGGGGCACACATGGTGCACTGTACTAGGGGCTGACAGATAAATCAAATAACCCAATCATGGAATAACCAATTAGTACCTTAATTTAACATAGGGAGCAATTTGCACTGTGGCACTGATTAGCAGTGGCACAGTGCCCAAAGCATAAATCCAGCAAAAACATCAAAACAGAGGAGGCAATCGGTCAGAATGGAAGGGAGACTCACGCCAATGATGCCAGGTCTAACAGTCAGCGAGAGCTGCACGCTGGAGCGGTCACAGTCGAGGACAGCTTCCATGTTCAGCAGGCAGCCTCTGCTTTGTGCGGAGTGCAGCTAAGGTGAAAAGGCACCAGTGATGATGCAGGTTGGCTTTTGCTCTTGGTCTCGAATACTTCTGATGGTCATGGGGATTGCCCCATTACGGGCAAAGGCCCCAAAGGTCCTAGTGGTTCATTCCTGGCAAAGGGGTACATGGGCAAGAAAGACAATCTCAAAGTTTTTGGTTGTACTGGGCGAAGGCCCCATCATTCCTAGTGGCCCCCTCTTTACAGACTGGCATCACAGGCAAAGGAGGGCAGCAGCCGTAATGGCTTTTCTAAAACAGGCTTTGGCCTGAGACTTCACGTTGGCCCCAAAAGGGGTTGCCAAATTTAGCAGGATGCTCCTTCTCCCAATAATGGTCCAGACTAGACGAGACGTCTCTCACTTCACTCACTGGGATCCACTCACCAGGAACCCCGCTGGAACTCACTCTGTCCATGGTCTCTCCACCTCCTCACCTGGTCTTGGTAGGAAAGCAGCAATCAACGTCTACTTTCGGGGTCTGCAGTCCACACCTTCATCCAAGCTCACCTAGGCCTTCCCAAAATGGAACCCACAGCCCCTATTGTTATATACCACACTAAGGCATGAGCATGCAACACATCATGCAGACACAGATACGCACTGTAAGGCACTAAATACATTCATCATGTAGGACAGGTCAACTTAAATGCATAGCAGCAGAACTTTACACAAGCCAGCCTGAAGGAACCACTCAGTGACATAGGTAAAATGGGTTTAGTTTACAATAAAACTCAAAACATTGCCATTGCAGCGCTAGTGACAATTAACACCAGGGAATGATAGTAGCCCTTTGCTACTGTAACGGTAGTGCTTGGTGTGCCCCTTGAGGTCTAACCCGGCTGCACATCTTTGAGTCAGGCCTAGGTCCTAGGTCATCATGCACATACATATCGACACAATAGTAACACGGAATGAATGTAAGTGAAGGGACCATATGAGAACTACAGAAATGGGACTGAATGATTACTGTAAACCAAGGAAGGCTGCAGCATTGTCACTCCGATGAGCAGGATTTGGGACAATAATGCACTGTTTCGTGTCTACACAAGACTAGGGTTCTACAACATCTTGTTTATTTTTGTGTCATCGTTTTTTATTGGTTATCAAAACACAGTAGTACAACATATGCATAATATGGCAGAAGATGGGAAATACAACATATTCGATGCATCAATGGGGGGAAATGGGAGGGGTCTGGAAGAGGTAGGGGGAATGAAGGGGTGGGTGCAATCATGAAGAAAGACATATAATCAGCAAAACAGTGCGGTAGATCAAGCAACTTCTGGCTGGGCACCAGACCCAATAACATGGGTGTCAAAAAGGGTGCAGCAATCATTCCCCCTGACAGCAGTGAAGGTAGAGGCTGTGGACCATAGATATCTGGAACGAGGGATGAAGTGGTCACAAGTCTGAAAGAACCCCCGTGTGGCAGGGGGAGAGGAAAGGATAGAAGAGGAATGGGGGGATGTATGGGTCCATCCTTCCTCCGGGCCTGGTGGTAAGAGCATTGTGACTCTCTGGATCCGGTAGTAGGAATAGAGGGAGGAGGTAGGGTGTGCTGTGGTTGGAAGAGTGGTTATAAGGGTCAGTATGCGGGAGGAGCGATATGGGCAGTGTCCCTGGGGGGTAGGAGCGGTATATGGGGTTGCGAATGTACCAGGGGGCAGCTGCCCATGTTGAGTAGGGAGGCATGCACATACCTATGTGTCCTGTGGGGGGGTGAGGAAGAGGGCATGGCAGGGGAAAGGAAAAGGTAAAGAACAGCATTGGAGCGGTAGGAGGGGTGATGGGGCAGGGAGGTGGAAGGGTAGATGGTGGAGGAGGCAGGATGAGAAGAGGGTGGGAGGGGAAGGAAGAGTTGAGTGTGGAATGGGGAGGAGGGGAGAGAGGGGATGGGAGGGAGTGGAGGTGGCCGGGGGTTTCTGCAAGGGGTTGAAAGGTGGGGGGAGGAGGCCTAACTGACCTGCATTTGCCACAATCATGGAATTAGGGACAATGGCTGCTAAGGAGGATGCTAGTGATGGGCTTCCCACAAGAAGGGGGCCCATGTCTGTGTAAACACCTCTACCTTGTCCTGCATGCCAAAGGTAATGCGCTTGTGAGATGCCATTTGAATCATTGCCACCATACAGTCCACCTGTGAGGGGTATGTGGGCAACTTCTATTGCCAGAGGATGCACAGCTTGGCTGTGAATAGCGCTGTGTGTAGGAGGTGGTGTTGCGGGCGAGAGATGTGTGGAGAATCTCTGGTGTCGTGCAGAAGGATAACAGGGTTGAAAGGGACATGGAGAAGCATGGACTTTCCCAAGGTATCTCCAATATAGGACCAGAAGAGATGAATAAATGGGCAGTCGCAGAGAATGTGGGGGAGGTCGCAGCGGGTGTCGTACATCTCCAACACCTTGAGTGGGGCAGAAGGCTGGCCCTCTGCAACTATGTTGGGCCGGTACTACTCATGGAGTGTCTTAAAAAGGCAGAATTTCAACAGGCATTCCCAGGTTCCCCTGTCCTGGGACTCCATATCCTCCGCCCAATCCTCCTCCTTGATGGTGATCTGAAGGCAGGTCGGCCACTTAGCTTGGAGGCCGTGCAGGCGGGGTTGGGAGAAGAGGTGGTTTGTTAATGTGCTGTAGAGTCCCAACATCACTCCCCTGGACCGGCCCCACATGAACAGATATTCCACTATCAGTGGGTACTGTGAGGGCAAAGGGCAAAGACCGAGACATCGCAGCAGGTAGTGCTGCAACAGTAGGTGCTGCCAGGCCTCCCACTGGTGTAACCTAAATCCCTCCCATAGGTGTACGAAAGGTTCCAATTCGTCATCCATTTATACCTTATCCAGTGTCCGCATGCCCGCTTCTTTCCATCATGGCCATTGGAGTGACTGGCCATTTATAGGGATGCTGTCATTGCCCCATGGCGACGCCTTGACGTGTAGTCCGTGGTTCACGCCTAATAGGTGGTGGCCACAGTGCCAGGCTTTACGCATGGCCTGCATAGCAGTATGTGGAAGAAGTAGTTGGAATTGTGGTTTGCTGCAGATGAGGAGCATTGTAACCCACGGCGGGGTGTCCGGTATGTCCGGGAGCAGGTATGCCAGCTGGGGGAGATTGTGGGCTAAAGAGTAGTGCTCCACAGACCAGAGGCCCAGACCACCATGAGAGCAATGAGCTAGAAGTTTGAATGCGGCCCAGCAGGGGCGGTTAGAGCCTCACACAAAGGCCCGTATCCGGGTGTCGATAAGGCGGAGAGTGGTTAGAGGCATTATAATGGGTAGAATTCCCAATACGTAGGAAATACGTGGCAGTGTGACCATCCTTACAGCTTGTACTCTGCCCCACATGGAAAAACCCAGAAGGGACCATTTATCAAAGTCCGATATTATCCGTGCGATGAAGGGTGTCAAGTTCTCCATGACCAATGATGGAGCGAGGTGGGAAAAACAAAATTTTGTATACCCCACGTGAAGTCACTTACTCATCACAATAACATGAATTAATCATGTGGTTTCGATTAACATAGAATAGAATGCACACACAAGTACATGTGGGAAACTAATTTGCTTATGTTGCAAACTATAATCAACTAACTAAGTGATGTTGTCACGTTCAAAATTAATGCAGCAGCTATAAACTAACCAAAAGCGGCATGAATGTGCTTTCTGTTTGTTTATTTGTGGCAAAAACATGAAGACTGGTGAGTGAATAATGCATATATGTTGCTTTATTTGCTAGATAATACCTAACAGGGATACCTTAGTAAGGGGGAAGGTAAACAGAAGGGTTATAATTCAATAATTTATGTTTTATTGTGTTTGTTTCTATAATAGTTCCCGTTCTGGCCTATGAGGCCTAGAATAAAATGGACGTTTCTGTGACTTCGAGATTGAAATGCAGTACGCATGCGCATGGTGAAATGATCTGCAGACGAGTCTGAACTGCTTGTGCCAGTACAGAATGGGTCAAGGACAGCGTGCCCTAAAAGTCCAGCTGAGTTCCAACAAAATGGACATCCGTGCTGAGAAACGTGGGAAAGAAACCAAAACTTACCAGTTAAAGGACATGAGCGAAGCGGATATAATAAGGACAAGGACCATTTTTATTGAGCTGATCTTGCGGAAATTAAACAATAAGATGATGAGGTTATGCTCAGCCACTCCTTGAATTAACCAATCAGAACTGTTAAACAACACTGATAGTTACTTTTGTAGATAGATTAAGTAGGGAAAAAGGGTATAAAAGAGTATGTCCGGACTTAAGAAAAAACTCTCTTCTTCGATTTCCATCTGTGTATCCTGACATGCTGCCGGAATGCTGAGTTTTTCTTGAGGCGTAAGAACTTTGAATTTTTCTGAACTTTAACTTTACTTGAATGAGTAAGGAGTCTTTAGATGAGGTTAATAGCTAGAGAGAATAGGGAGATGAACTTTAGGAACTATTATGTCTTTTGCTAATATTCGCGTCCTATAATCTCAATAATAATGTGTTTATTTTCTGAGCTTTGAATTAAAATGAAATATAAATGTATAAGTTAAAAATTCTTTCTTTCTCTTAAAATCTATTTGCAATAAACAAATTTATAAGTGAATAAATAAAGGTTATGCCAGATGATTTTCTTTAAAAAAATTAGATAAATGAAGAATTAAGCTGGTCTTGTTCATCCTTAGCCTAATTATTTACTAGCAGATCCATAGACCATTAAATGGTGGTGTGTCTGAATAGATTGTCTCTTTGATAAAACCATGGTAAAGCAATTTAAACTGCAGGTGTACATATTATAAATTTTTAGCATAATTTAGTCACTCCGCTATGATCCAGCCGCTCTCCTTTGAGTCTCAACAATTCATGAAGTAGAGAAAAGTGTGTATGAGTGACTCGCAGTGTTATGGACCCCACTGATGAGTAAAATGTGTGATTTGAACCTTCAGGGAAAGGTGACGGGGTCTTAGAAGATATTTCCGGAGTAGCGCTGCATCACCATCCCTTCCAGGCCTCTGTTAACCAGGACCCCTAGGTATTTGAACCGTGAGGGTTTCTATCAGAAAGGGTAGCCATGGATTGCTGCCTTTGTGGTGCCTAAGGAGAGTGGGAGGGCCTCGCTTTTATCCCAGTTCACCTTGTATACAGACAAGGCAGTGAAGTCGTCGATGACTTCCAGTAATGTCAGCAAGGAGTGTTGGAGATCTTTGAGAGTAAGCAGAATGTTGTCGCCATATAGGTACAATTTGGAAAGGCCTACCATGATGGGTATGGCAGAGGCTATGGTCTCCATAGCCATGAGGAACAAGAGGGGGGAGAGTAGGCAACACTGACAGGTGCCTCTCCAGATCTGAAAGGTATCTGTGAGGAACCCTCTGCAATTGACCTGGGCCACAGGCCTGTCATAACGTGAGCACACTTTAGAGATAAACTGATCTCCCAGGTGGAAGCGTTTCATGTTAGCACAGAGGTACATCCCCCCTCGATGCGGTAGGATGCCTTTTCAGTGTCTAGGGAGAGGGCCACCACCTCCTCCGATAGGTCCTTAGCGGTTCATAAAGCATGAGCCAGAGTGCGGAGGTGGTTCCTTGAGGAGAGGCCTGGGACAAAGCCGACCTGTGTGTGGTGAATGAGGGAGGGTATGACCTGGCTCAGGAGTGCGGCCAAGACGCTGGCAAGGATTTTAATATTCCCATGAGCGAGGGATATGGGGCAATAGCTAGAGCACAGTAATGGGTCCCTCCCTAGTTTGGGCAGGACCACGATCACCCCTCTGTTAGGGAAAGGTCCTATGGAGGCTGTCCATTTTGCTTCCTGTAAGGCGGAATGGAGGGTATCGATTGCCTCTTCCCCAGACCATTGCACCCAAACTACAACGCACCATCAACACCACCTTCAAAAAAGGAACCTTCCCAGACGACTGGAAGCATGCAGAAGTCAGACCCCTGCTCAAGAAGCCCACTGCTGGCCGCACCGTCCTCAAGAACTATCGGCCCATCTCGCTCCTTCCCTTCACAGCCAAAGTCGCGGAGAAAACAGTCAACAGGGAACTGACACGTTTCATCGAAGAGAACGTCGTCCTCGACCAGTCCCAATCCGTATTCTGAAGCAACTACACCACAGAGACCGCCCTACTCGCCGCCATAGATGACATCTGCACTCTCCTGGACCAAGGCCACTCTGCAGCCCTCATCCTACTCGACCTATCAGCGGCCTTCAACACCGTCTCCCACCGCACACTAGTCAGCAGACTACACGAAGCAGGCGTACAAGAAACGGTCCTGGACTGGATCTGTTCTTTCCTCACTGGGAGAAGCTAAAGGATCAGACTACCATAATTCCTCTCCGCCGCCATGACAATCACCTGCGAAATCCCACAGGGATCATCACTGAGCCCGACACTCTTCAACATCTACATGGCTCCCCTCGCAGCCATCGAGCGACAACATGGCGCAACATTGTATCCTACACTGACGACACCCAACTCTTCCTCTCCCTCACCAAAGACCCCACCACCTCCAAACTCAACTTCCAGGAAGTAATGCAAGACGTCGCAGTCTGGATGACCAACAGCTGCCTGAAGCTCAATGCCAAAAAGATAGAAGTCCTAATCCTTGGCACCACACCTTCAGCATGGGACAACATATGGTGGCCGACTGCCCTCGGAAACCCACCTACCCCCCCAGACCACGACAAGAACCTCGGCATCATAATCGACTCATCACTCACCATGAACTGCCAGGTCAACGCCGTCTGCATCCTCTGCAAGACCTTCAAATGGATCCCCCAAGACAAGGAAGACAGTCACCCACGCACTCATCACCAGCAGACTGGACTACAGAAACACACTCTACGCCGGCATCACCAAGTCCCTTCTCTGCAAACTCCAGATTATTCAGAACACTGCTGCCAGACTCGTCCTCGGCATTCCCCGGCACAAACACATCACCCAGCACCTACGTAGACTGCACTGGCTCCCGGTGGAGAAGAGAGTCACCTTCAAAATCCTCACTCACGTCTACAAGTGCCTACACAACAATGGACCCAAATACCTCAAAGACAGAATCAACTTCCATGTTCCCAAAAGAAACCTAAGATCTTCCAACCTTGCACTGGCCGAAACCCCGCGCATCCACTGAGCCAGAGCAGGTCGGAGATGCTTCTCCCACGGTGCAGCCAAGACATGGACCAACCTACCGGCAGACATCAGACAGGCCCCCTCCCTGAACACCTTCAGGAAGACCCTCAAGACCTGGCTCTTTGGCTAGACAGTTCTATGGACCCACCGCCCCCAGCGCCTTGAGACCCTCATAGGTGAAAGCGCGCTTTACAATTCCCTGATTGATAGATTGACTTGTAGAATTCTGTGGGGAATCCGCCCTCACCCGGATCCTTTGGTAGGTCAGCTTGGAGTTGCTCTATGCTATCTCCTCCTTGCTGATGTCCCCTGCTAGGCACTCCCTGCACTTGTCCATCAAGCGTGGGAGATTAACCCTCTTGAAGAACGTGGATACTTGTTCCCTGCTGGCCTGTGCCTCTGGGCTATAAAACTGTTTGTAAAATTACACAAATCCGTTAACGATGTCCTGGGTTGAATGAGGATCTCTGCGACCGCTGATTGAATAGCAGGGATGGCCATTGCTGCCTCCTGTTGTCTCAGTTGTGCCGCTAGCAAACAGCCCACCTCTTCCCCTGCTCATAGTGCCTCCCTTACAGACGCTGAATAGCATATTTAGCTTTGAAGGTCCAGGGCCCTATGGTATTGTTCTAGATGGCAACGTTTGGGTACGGAGGGGTGGGATGAGTAAAGGCAAGTGAAATAGGCGATCTGGCCCTCTAGCTCGACCCAGTGAAGGGACGTCTGCTTGTTGGCCGCAGAAGCATCTCTCATCAGCTGCCCACGAATGGCGGCCTGTGTGGCCGCCTATAGCATCCTGCGAAAATCCACGGATGTCTTATTGTCAACTAGGTAAGCGGATAGGTGGGCCTGTAGCTGGGTCTTGCCCTGGGA
This sequence comes from Lissotriton helveticus, assembly GCF_964261635.1. Taxonomy (NCBI): domain Eukaryota; kingdom Metazoa; phylum Chordata; class Amphibia; order Caudata; family Salamandridae; genus Lissotriton; species Lissotriton helveticus. The sequence continues at coordinate 343,370,459 of NC_136068.1, read as the reverse complement.
TAAAAGGTATCTCTGCACATTTAGGTGCTATTGTTTGCGACCCGGGGAGCCCAGGCCAATGTTGAGGGAAAGCAGCACTATTGAGTGGTCAGAGAGTGCAGCCTGCAAGATGTGTGAGTCCCCGATGAGCTCCACCACTGAGTGTGAAATGAGTAAGTAATCCAGTCTGTCTTGAGTATCATGGACCGAGGACAGGAAGGTGTATTCCCCATCGTCGGGTGACAGAGACATCAGTGATCCCCGAGGCCCTGGTCCAAGGTGATATCTCCCAGCAGGGCTCTGTCCGCTTCAATACCTTTGATCAAGGGTCCCTTCCTGTCTAGCACTGCATCTCTGGCAAGGTTACAGTCTCCTCCAATGATGTACCTAAGTGCTCTGATCCCGACGAGCAGGTGCTTGAGGTGAAGGAAGAAGGAACGTTTGGACCCTGTCGTGACATACACCGAGCCCACACATTGGAATCTGTCTCCCACTTTCAACTTGGCAAATGTGTATCTGCCATCATGATTGGACCACGTTTTCATGACCGTGATGGGTACTGATTAACCTATTAGTATCACCACCCAGCATTTTCACTGTTGGCCGCCCTCAGGTGTGCCAACATCTTGGTTTAACATAATGGTTTTGACTTTTGATGCACTGGTTTTTTATTCCTTCCGGATAGACTATGTCAACCTATAATCCTTCTATCAATGCTATGATCCTTGTGTCTTGTACATATCTCTGTGTCACATGTCTTGTAAAGCACTGATACCCTCAGGCCACTTTTTGTGATGTTCCGGTGGCACACAGGGCTTAGACATATCTGCAAGGCCACATAGAAGCCACCTGCATTACTTTTTATGGCCTTGTGGATCTGGAGTAAGGCAAAGCTACGCTAGTTCCTGCCTTGCCTTCATCTGCATCATAGAGGCCTTCCATGGATGTTACTCTGTGTGTTCCCATGCTACACTGCCCTGTGTGTTCCCATGCAACACCCATGGTCTTTGACACTGCCCCAGATTTAAAATATCTCGTAAACCTGGGGCAGCAACAAAACCTTGTGCCACACTAGGAGTGCCTTAACAAGAAGAAATGTCTACATTTCTGAATGTTTTTTTTTCCAAGTGTGCTGCATTCTTCAACACACTTGGAATGAGGAAAATGTCACTTGTGATTGTTTTTGTGCAGGAAGGTGTCCATTCCTCCACAAATACAATCCTGCCAACAACACAGACACCCTTGCATTATGGTGTAAGGGTGCCGGAGTTGGCACTCAGCTGCAAATTGTTCACTGGGGCAGGCATAAAGGACAGAAATACACTGTATCTTGTAAATGCGGTGCTTTCCTGCCCTTTCAAATTGGTGTAGGGCAGCAAAGCAAAATGACTTGCTACACTGCCCTAAGCCAATTCTTTGCAAATATGCCTCTTAATTTTTAAACTAGAGAAGATACTAAGGGCCCTGCTCTTTAACTTACCGGTTTTTAGTCCAATGACATTGTCGTGAAGGGACCTATGGCTTTATTTATAGGGTCAAAACTTCGACATATCCTCGGGGTTGTCACTTATGAATTCAAAAGTCATACTATGTACAACTATTAAACAAGTTTTTCCTGTACGTATATGTATATGAATATGCACTGGGCACTTTTGATTACAGCACAATGTCTGCATTAGTCTGCATTGTTAACTGCATTATGATATTTGAAACATACAATACATTGTTATGAAGTACATTTTTCGCAGATAAGGAACGTGATCCTCTGTCTTTGTTTACCACAAATCTACATCGTCCCTCACTCTTTTGCCCCCCCGAACAATTCGATGGGCCCTGAGGTACAAGTCTTTGAAGAAAAAGTACTACGGGACATTGACAATTTGGAGCAGGCTGGGAAAAAACATGGGTTTAGCAATATGAGCAAGGCTGAATGGACAGCAGTTAAATCCTTACAGAATAATTGAACATCAAACCGGCTAATAAAGGCGGGGCGGTGGTCGTGATGAAAACCAGTGACTATGAGGTGGAGGTATTGAGGCTACTTGGGGCCCATCAAAACTACAGGCCTCTTGTTCGTGATCCAGCTGGAGAGTTGCAACAATTAATAATCAGACTTGTAACAGAGGTCAAGGAAAAGAAATGGGTTACGTCTAAAGAAGCAGATTTTCTAATCAATATGAGACCACGAGTACCGGCATTTTATATGCTGCCAAAGATACACAAAGCACAATGGCCTCCACCGGGCTGCCCAATAGTTTCAGGTATCCAGTCTGTGTTGGGGCCGTTGTCGCAATTCTGAGACTTTTTTCTGAGGGAACGTGTAGTTTCCCAACCATCTTATCTGCAGGATACAACAGATGTATTGAACATCCTGGAATCCCTTAATTATGAGTCATAATTAAGGGATTCCAGGATGTTCAATACATCTGTTGTATCCTGCAGATAAGATGGTTGGGAAACTACACGTTCCCTCAGAAAAAAGTCTCAGAATTTTTCAGAATTATGACCCTGAACATCAATTCTTGATTACAATTGACATTGAGTCATTGTACACAAGCATACCCAGGAGGCCAAGCTGGTGGCAGCAGCGCGGGCACTGGAGGCATGTGAGTGGTTTTACGACACTCCCCAATCATTTGTACTCCAGTGTGTCGAAATAGATCTGACCAGAAACTTCTTCATGTATAAAGAGCAAATGTACCTGCAAGTATCTGGTACTTCAATAGGGGCAACTTTTGCCCCCAGACTGGCCTGCATTTATGTAGGCCACTTGATGCCAACTACATTAATCACCCATCTAATCCCTTCTAGAATAACATCTGTCTCTGGAAGAGATTTATAGATGATGTGCTGCGTAGCTGGTCTGGCATGGAGGCAAAACCTTCAGGAGTTCCTAATTTGGCTTAATCGACTTGATGAATGCCTGAAATTTACATGGAACATCAGTAGGGTCACGGCCACCTATCTGGATTTGGACATCTGTGCAATGGGTAATAGATTGTGTACTAATGTACATCAGAAACCAACTGATAAAAACTCTCTGTTGAACTATAAATAGTTCCATCCCCGAGCTCTTTGGGACAATCTATCGGTGGGACAGTTCTTGCGTTACAAGAGGAATTCCAGCTCCACGGAAAAGTTTGTAGAGCAGGCAGGAGAACTGGCGGGCAAGCGTGAGAACCGGTCATACCCTAAGAAAATCGTGAATAAAGCTAGGAAAAGGGCATTAAACAAACCCAGAGCGGCCTTGCTGGAGAGAAACGCTAAGGAGAAAGGTGACTGCCTGCCGGTAGTCACAACATTTGACCCACTATCCACAAGGGTACAACAGATTATCAGGAAACATTGGCCTTTGTTGAGCACACATGGTTTTGATATGCCACCCCCTAGGTTTCCTTTTACAAGATCCAGAAACCTACGTGATCAATTGGTGCATACTCGCCCTAGGCAGGAGATTCAAACAATAAGACTCCCCGCAGGCCACCTTCCATGTGGTGGATGTTCTGTATGTGACCTTACAGGGACAGTGAAGAGTGTACAATTGATGAATGGGAGAATGTGGTATCTGAATAAATTCACCAATTGTAATTCCACCAACGTTATATACCGATTGACATGCCAGTGCGGGTTGCACTATATTGGATTGACAACCCGTAAGAACAAGATCAGAATTCAGGAACACCTCAGTACCATAAAATTGACCACCCGCTTGGTAGGACACTTTCGTGAACAGAAACATCATCATAGAGACATTAAGTTGGTGGTGTTAGAAAAAGTGTGGGGAGACACTGAGAAAAGACTGACTACAGAAGAAGCCCGTTGGATTTATCAGGAACGGGCGGATCGACAGGGCTTGAATTATGTTATTGAGTGGAATAAGGTCATATCATACACTTAGATACAAGAACTGAGTTGCAAGTAATACTGTAAGGATTATTAAAGACTACTACGATGGTAGAGTCAACCATGTGATATTATTTGTCATGTAAAGAGAAATTGAGAGTGTGGTAGCAATAAGTAACCATCATACAGTAGTCAGTTCTAAATAAGGTTTTTATTCTATATGGCTACAGCTATTTGAAAAGGAGGGTAGATGTTGTAGAAAAAGCATCAAATACAGGAAAGAATACCAGGTCCTGTGGGATTCCTGAATGTGTTCAAAATTTGCAAACAACGAAATAGGTGCCTTAGATTCATGCTTTTAAAAATGTTTTTAAAATGATTTCTTTTCCCCCTGGGTCCCGTTTTGAAATCCTTTATGGTTTGAATATTTCGAGTCCTGCAGTTGAAGTCTCCTTAACAATATTGGTGCTGCTACACATGTATTAGAGTGCAAAGTAAGAGAGCACACCACTCCAAGATGGCACTTAAGGTGAATACCATGTGATCGGCATTCACTGGAAGTGGCGGGGTGTGTTTACACGCCCGCACTTTTGCCTTTAAATACACCGGGAATATTCACCGAGAACGAGCGGGCAGTGAGTGAGCTAAATGCTGTGGACTTTTTTGGTAAGCGGGAGTGTAAACGACTGAAGAGAGACTCGAGTGGGTGGGAGTTGTTTTAAAACATTGACTAATGCCCTTTGTATGAGTGGCGGTTGGTAGATATGGTTCGCTTGGGGGTGAGGTGTAAAAGGATTCCTGGTTAGCGGCGGTGATCAGAGTGGGTGCACTAAGGGATCGCGCTGGAAAGAGTTAAGCCGCGCTGCCCTGATTAAACGCAAAAACGATGCACATGTAGTTTTAAAACCTTTGCATATTCTAAGTGGCTGGAGAGGAATAATCGGTTTTAAAGGGGTACATACATAATTTATGTATTCTGTTTATAGGTTGACGTAGAGCAACTGTGTTAAAGATATTGGGGTTGTGTGGACGCGTACACTATACCCTTAGAAGATGGCTGCAGGTATTCCATAAGGGGGCAACCACCTGCTAAATATCCTTGTTGTTCCGGTTCAATGAGCAGTAACACAAAGACATTTCCTGCTTTGTGTAGAGCGCTTTTTATGTGTGTAACCCAGTGTTCTGTTAGGTGTTGTCTGTGTCTACTTTCTACAGGTATCAAACTGTGATTTACACTGCAGCAAGGACGCACCCCTACCCTTGAATAAATTGCGGATAAGTATTAATAGGCAGTGAAACATGTTGGCTTATTTTATTGAAAGGATGAAGCATGACAGTAGGTCTTGTTTTTAATGTGAGCAAACACACAGCAGCAAATAAATTGGAAATAGTGCCAGTGATTGTTTAGCTTGTTTTTATAGTGTAAGAGCTAGATAAATTCTTTTCAGTTGCTCTTACAGTAAGGGGGTCAGGTTTTTTCACAAATGTTCGTCTCAATTGAATTGTGCACAATTTTTTACATTTATTTTTCATGATGTGGAGGCTGCCGATGATGATAAGTGGAGCACACTGATGAGAATCTATCAGTAGCTCCCTGGAGGGTGTTCCTGTGAGTTGCCTCCTCGCTCATCACACACTTTTTTGGTGTTTGGACGGGAGAAATTAAGGGAAGTGAGAAACACTCACAGTTTAGTTCCTGTAGGGGTTAAACACATAAAGAATTAAAAGAGGGATAAGAACACCCTGAGAGTACAGCATTGTGTAGCCAGTACCCTAAGTATTTTCACCAAAAAGAGGAGTGGGAATGTTCAGGAAGTTTTATCCTGAGATATAGAGCAGGTTTTTGTGATGAAAAAATGAAGTACATTGCCCCTGAGGTGTGTGATTTACTGAATTGTGATTGTGCACCAGAGGTGTGGAGATCTGTGTATAAGTCGAACCGTGGAATAATTGCCTGTGCTGTTCTTCCCGAACCGGGTTCTGTACTAGGCATAAGGGTCTTGTCCAGTATGTTTATACAAGATGACAAGATGGCATGGGTGATCCTCACTCAGTTGTTTTGCTCAACCTTCGTCATCCGCCCCATCCCTTCACTAATCTGGCTACTGGCATTACTGCTGTGGACTGTCATCAGAAACATTGACCTGCAATGGCTTTGTGTCCTTCCCGCCTGCCAACATTCAGATACAATGGAGTGCCAGTGTACACAATCCAAAATCTATGGTCTGCGTAGACGTTGCGTCACTTAATTACCAAATATTTTTAACAGCCGGTATGGGCAGCCAGAAGAATGGAGCCTCCACCCCCACCAACTAACTGCATGTGACACCCATATCATATGCACTCCTAAATGTTACAGCCCGGATTTTATCATTTTTTCACGCAGCACAATGCAGCAAGCTACCTTGATGCACTGTGTTGCATGACAGGAAATGGGAAGGAAAGTGCCTTATTTAACATTATCCAGCACAATCCTGCCCTTCGCTGGCGCACTGTTGGGTGCCTAGCACCAACACAGGCACTGTTGCATCATGATTCAAGGATTGTTTTTCTGCAGGATGGGACACTTTCCTACACAAAAACAATCCTGAGAGGCAATTTCCTATTTCTATATGCAGAATGCAGCACTCATAGAAAGAGGAAACAAGCATTAGAAATGCAATCGGGCTCGGATTTATTTGAGTTTGAGCTAATGGCATTGTAAATGCCAATGTCTTTTTGCCATGTGTTATGGAGTGTGTGCATGTGGTGTGTAGTGGAAGTATCTTGGTTGAATTGTAATTTTACCAATGGTGGCATGCTGTGCTTTATATGAATATGTTTAAAAGTAAAGTGTACCATACTGCGATTGCTTGGTGGAAAAGTGCACTGCCGGCTGGAGGTGTGTGTGCCTGGTGGAAGGGTGCACTGACGGCTGGTGGGTGTGTGCTTGGTAAAAGCGTGCACAGATGGATGATGGTTGTTGGTGTTTGTGCATGGTGAAAGCATTCATTGACGGCTGGGGGTGTGTTGTTGTGTGTGTTGTTTTCTGTGTGCTGGTGAGTGTGTGGTGGTGAGTCTGTGGGGGTGAGCCTGGGGAGTGAGTGTGGTGGTGAGTGTGTTGTGTTGAGTGGTGACAAGTGTGTGGTGTTGAGAGACTGAGGTGTGTGGTTTGTGTGTGCGTTATGTGTGTGTGGTGTATGTGTGTGTGGTGTTTTCTGCACACTCACACACTGGCCCTACACATTCACACACTGCTCACCCGCACACTCCCAATGTCACCCTGCATAGTCACACACTGTTTACCCTGCACACTCATTCTGCACACTCACACAATGTGCACCCTGACACACTGTCTCTGCAGTCACTCTGCACTCACTGTCACTCTGCACTCACTGTCACTCTGCACTCACTGTCACTCTGCACTCACTGTCACTCATTGTCACTCTGCACTCACTGTCACTCTGCACTCACTGTCACTCTGCACTCACTGTCACTCTGCTGTCACTCTGCAATCACTGTCACTCTGCACTCATTGTCACTCTGCACTCACTGTCACTCTGCACTCACTGTCACTCTGCACTCACTGTCACTCTGCACTCACTGTCACTCTGCACTCACTGTCACTCTGCACTCACTCTGCACTCACTGTCACTCTGCACTCACTCTGCACTCACTCTACAGTCACTCTGCCCTCACTGTCACTCTGCACTCACTGTCACTCTGCTGTCACTCTGCACTCACTGTCACTCTGCACTCATTGTCACTCTGCACTCATTGTCACTCTGCACTCACTGTCACTCTGCACTCACTGTCACTCTGCACTCACTGTCACTCTGCACTCACTGTCACTCTGCACTCACTGTCACTCTGCACTCACTCTGCACTCACTGTCACTCTGCACTCACTGTCACTCTGCACTCTACAGTCACTCTGCACTCTACAGTCACTCTGCACTCTACAGTCACTCTGCACTCACTGTCACTATGCACTCACTGTCACTCTGCACTCACTGTCACTCTGCACTCACTCTGCACTCACTGTCACTCTGCACTCACTCTGCACTCACTCTACAGTCACTCTGCCCTCACTGTCACTCTGCACTCTACAGTCACTCTGCACTCTACAGTCACTCTGCACTCTACAGTCACTCTGCACTCACTGTCACCCTGCACTCACTGTCACTCTGCACTCACTGTCACTCTGCTGTCACTCTGCACTCACTGTCACTCTGCACTCACTGTCACTCTGCTGTCACTCTGCACTCACTGTCACTCTGCACTCACTGTCACTCTGCTGTCACTCTGCACTCACTGTCACTCTGCACTCACTGTCACTCACTGTCACTCTGCACTCACTCTGCACTCACTCTACAGTCACTCTGCACTCACTGTCACTCTGCTGTCACTCTGCACTCACTGTCACTCTGCACTCACTGTCACTCTGCACTCTGTCACTCTGCACTCACTGTCACTCTGCACTCACTGTCACTCTGCACTCACTGTCACTCTGCACTCACTGTCACTCACTGTCACTCTGCACTAACTCTGCACTCACTCTACAGTCACTCTGCACTCACTGTCACTCTGCACTCACTGTCACTCTGCACTCACTGTCACTCTGCTGTCACTCTGCACTCACTGTCACTCTGCACTCACTGTCACTCTGCACTCACTGTTACTCTGCACTCACTGTCACTCTGCACTCGCTGTCACTCTGCACTCGCTGTCACTCTGCACTCACACTCACTCTGCACTCACTCTGCACTCACTCTGCACTCACTCTGCACTCACTCTGCACTCACTGTCACTCTGCACTCACTGTCACTCTGCACTCACTGTCACTCTGCACTCACTGTCACTCTGCACTCAGTCTGCACTCACTGTCACTCTGCACTCAGTCTGCACTCACTGCCACTCTGCACTCTCAATATGCACTCTCAAACTGCACTCTCAATCTGCACTCTCAAACTGCACTCTCCACTCTCAATCTGCACTCTGCACTCTCAAACTGCACTCTCAAACTGCAATCTGCACTCTGCACTCTCATTCTGCACTCTCAATCTTCACTATCAATCTGCACTCTCAATCTGCACTCTCAAGTCTCATACTGCACTCTCAAACTGCACTCTCAAAATGCACTCTCAACTCTCATACTGCACTCTCAAACTACACTCTCAAACTGCACTCTCAAACTGCACTCTCAAACTGCACTCTCAAACTGCACTCTCAAACTGCACTCTCACACTGCACTCTCCACTCTCAAACTGCACTCTGCACTCTCAAACAGCACTCTCAAACTGCACTCTCAAACTGCAATCTGCACTCTGCACTCTCATTCTGCACTCTCAATCTGCACTATCAATCTGCACTCTCAATCTGCACTCTCAAGTCTCATACTGCACTCTCAAAGTGCACTCTCAAACTGCACTCTCAATCTGCACTCTCAAAGTGCACTCTCAAACTGCACTCTCAAACTGCACTCTCAATATGCACTCTCCACTCTCAAACTGCACTCTGCTCTCTCAAACTGCACTCTCAAACTGCACTCTCAAACTGCACTCTCAATCTGCACTCTCAAACTGCACTCTCAAACTGCACTCTCAACTCTCATACTGCACTCTCAAACTACACTCTCAAACTGCACTCTCACACTGCACTCTCAATCTGCACTCTCAAACTGCACTCTCCACTCTCAATCTGCACTCTGCACTCTCAAACTGCACTCTGATTCTGCACTCTGATTCTGCACTCTGCACTGCCCGTAGTCCCATCACACGCAGGCGGCTATGCCCGAAAACAAATGGAAGCGCACTAGCTGGTAAAACAGTCCTGAGGGTTAATGCTCCTGCTGCTGAGGTATGGGTGTAGCCTGCAGGTCTCAGGGAAGAATCCAATGGACAAACCTAGGTGAGCGACTGTACATTCTCTAAGCTCCGTGTTTAATTTGCAGATCACACCCTCGTATCCGGGTAAGATAGCTCAGTTGGTTAATGTTGCTGCAATCTTTGTATATTCACGAGGCAACAGGGTTGAACGTGTACAAGTTAAAGATCCATGCGAATGGGGCCTCTTATTAGTGACGTGTCGGGCTGTAAAGGATGCCATTGGTTCTCGACGGAGGTCACAGAGGGTGAATGTACCAGTGACCGCGATCTACGACATTAAAGGTGAAGCCCCTCAGGCTCGGTCTCATGACTGGAGCAGAGACGCCCCCTTTCGATTCCCCATTCGTCTCAGACAGCTGACCCTACGCCCCCGCCCCCATAACAAGCGCCTCTGTTGTGGTGCGGTGCCCCCGATAGCGTCTGGGATCAGCATTGTCAAGCGCTGCAGCCACAAACACAAAACGGGGGAGAGCCGATCATACAATCTGTTTATTGCTGGCATCAGTGGAGTGGGGAGTCCCCCGAGGGGGTTTGGGAGGGGGGCTTTGTTGGTCTGTGCTGTAAACAAGGCATTACCTTTACAAACTACAGCCATATATTATTACCCCAAACATGTGACACCAAGCGAGTTTACGGGGCCAACATTTCAGAAAGAGCGGGCGCTTTGAAGCAGGCGCTTTCCATTGGAGCGCTACTGTGAGGCTTCGGGCCGGCCGCGCGGTCAGTCTTGGAGATGCCAGAGACCATTAACGAGCCTCTCCCAGCCAAGTGGGCTTCCGGTACCCATGTCAACATAATAGGAGGATTAAGTGTTAGGGTGGTAAGATGACTTGGGGTGCCTTGGGTTTGAGTTAGAGCAGGCGGCCTCCATCTTCCATTCCATTCTGGTCAATGCCGATAATCACGGAGTCCGAATTGGTAGGGAATTCCAAATAGTATTTATATCGATGCAAATCTAAACCCCAGGGCACCAGACACCATATAAAAACAAGTAAACATTAGTCTTGCACAAGCAGGATTTTTTATAAAAACGAACCTACATCCATGTTTTTCAACACACTCACCCATGGAATAGTAAACAACTGCATTTACTTTATGGGTCCAGCAAAACGCAGTTTATTACAAGTTCAGCAACCTCGTTTAACAGGATATTTTAGGCAACCCCCCCCCCAGTTGTCCTGTTTCGCCGATACAGATGAGGGAGGGGGCCTGTCTCAGCGCCGGATGAGTGAGGCTAATGAAGCCCTTTCCCGGCCTGGCATGGAGCAGCTGCGCGCTGAGCGCTGCTGAATGGTGAACGCGCCCGGCCATCTGGATTCACTTACGGAGGCACCCTGACAGCTCCTAATTATAATTAATGTACTTCTTTGCGCGAGCACGAACGAAAAATGCCCAACATGGCGGATGAAAACTACATTTACCCTATCACTTCAAGCCTATTAAAATGACAACACAACGAAGACGAATCACTGGCCAGATGACAGAACACACTAAAGAATGTGTGGAATTTGTCTCGCCAAAGCCCTAGGAGATACTTTTTTTTTCTCTTCTTTAACATTAGGATCTCGAAACTCCTCCCACTTACGTGGGCGGAGGCCTCGCCCTAAAAATGAGGAGAGATAAAGATATTTCTCCTTGTTATGTCTCACCTGGGGAGCATAGCATGTTGACGCATTCCCAGGTCACCCATGAATGGTAAATCTGGAAAATTATTCAAAATTCATGGATGTGTGGAAACAACCATGCTCCACCCATGGAACACCTCACTGGGGCAGAGCAATGCAACATAGTATTTGCGTTGTCTTGCGTTACTCTAGATTTATCAAGCCAAGCATGGCCACAAAAGGTGGCCTTGAGTGGCTTGATAAATCTCACTTAGGTTTTGTGTTGCCCTAGCACCCCCTTGCGTGGTTCAAGGGCGACACAAAACCTTGATAAATTTGTCCCTTGGTTCTCTTAACCCTAATGTTACTAGACTGTTTCTGCCCTAGACCTTTCTACTTTCGTTTGCGGTTTACATCTCTACCTATCAGTACTGGAGACTTCAACCACGTGTTTTATAACCAACCATCTTGCCTTATATTGTGAGTTTTAGTTCTAGTTATAGTTTATTGGCCTACTGCTTATCAATTTGAATATATCTAACTTGTCCATTGATGCAGCGCAAGCAGGGGCAAAAATGTTACCACTAATAAACAATTTCAATAAACATCAGTCTTTTCCCCTCATAAACTAAATTTGGCCCATACCTATAATAACTGGGTCCTCCAATGAATCTTTGGAGAGTTGTTAGGTACTGACTATTGTCAAGACAGATAATATCCCCCTCATTAGGACCTACAACAAGAGGAATATTCTACGAACATGCTACATTTACAATGTACAAATAACATTAATAATATTCATCAATAATGACAGATTCTGATTACTTATCAATTTGCTTTTATCTATTTCTTAAGGCTATGAATGGTCAATCAAACGACACAGCATTGAATCACAGATCATCACACAAGAGAAAGTAAGCAACTCACAATAACATCTCACTTAACGAGCATGAGTGAGTAGACAGCAAAAAAGACAAAAGAGCATTATAATAAGATCAATGCAGTTACAGAGTTTCATATGAACCTAGAGAAAACTATATCACAGTGTATTAATAGTCTGAAGAGCTAATCGTCCGGCTGCAAGGGAAAGCTGGGCAACCTCACAAAGGTATGAGGAGCAAAGTTAAGAGTCAGGATCAGGCACTAGCAGCCAAAAGAGAAAGCTTAAGGAAACAGCAACACATCTCTCTCCTCTAACAACACCAATAACAAGCACACTCCCAAAAAATGCTTTCTCCCACAGAGCAAATTCTAGCACTAGTAGTTATACCCCAAATATTAAAGTCCATCCCTAATTTATATCTATAGTCTGAGCATTTCACAGATCTCATTGGTCCATGAACATAGGGGGTTCAATCACATCATTTTCCCATCGCACCTAACTTTCAAAAGTTTTTTGTTAGAGCCAGGCTGTCATCATCGTTCTTCAGCAGAGGAAATCATGATATTCTCCTTCCGAGGCTCACGCACATTTTATAATACTAGCAACATTTTACCAGAATAGTAATCCACAATCCTAAACATTTCCTCAGACAGTAAGGAAGTTCCGCTATTATCTCTTCCACATAGCCGTTGACCAGGTCAAATACAATTCTTTTACAGCCTACGTTTAAAAAGCAAATTAATCCTAGCAGTGGTTTGAGGCCTCCTCTCTAAAGTGTGACATTCTCTAGGAAAAAATAAACAATCTTAGTTATTTGTTCACATAAAAAGCTCTATCACATTATTCATTTTAGTCTTCTATTTTTCTAATGTTAATGCAAATATTCCCAACAGATATTTTATGCAATTAATATCACTCACGTGAAGCTCTTTGATTAGCTCGTTTCATTTACTTTGCACTCTTAAAGCTCAAATATTTTAACATCATTTCTCTGCTACCTTTTATGCAGAGATCATTTGCGGCCTACAAAAATCAATTGTCATTTTCTCCTGCACATTTCTCGATTGCCTTTCCAAATACCCCATGTTAATATTTTTCTCAGTTAATTTTCACGACTCTTGTTAATAACTTTCACACAAAAGGAGGTTCCTGTGGTTCCTCCTGTTCCCTTTCCTCCTTGGTGTTCCGGGTCTCTTGTTCCTGGTTGGTTGCCCTTGTCGTTTTTTGCTGCTCGGGTTTCCTGGGGGTGCTGGGTCCCTTGTGGCCTTGGGGTTTGCCTCTTTTCCTGTCCGTGGGCTCTGTCTCGCCTTCCGGGTTGGTTGCTGGTGGTCTGGCTGCTGTTGCTGGCCCTTTTCTGTTCGGCCTGCTGCTCTTTGGGTGTTTCCGGGGGTGTTTTCGTCTGGTCTTTCTGGGGTCGTGTCTGGTGCTTCCCTTCTCTTCTGGTTTGGTGCTTCCCTTGGTGGGCTTCTCGGCCCCTCTTTCCCGGGGCCGCCTTTGTTGTTCTTGGCTGAGTCTTGCCGTTCCTCTGGCCCGCTGGTCCCCTGGGTGTTTATTTTCTTTCCGGGGCCCGGTTTTGGCTGGCTTGGGCTCTCTGTGCCTGGGTTTGGCTTCGGTTGACCGGTTCTGGCTTCCTGGACTGGTGGTTCTTGGCCTGTTTCTTCTTTGGGTTGCCTCCTCACGGATTTTCTTCTTGCCTCGGTTGGCTGGTGTGTCCGTCCTCTCCCCTTCTCTGGTTGGCGGTGGGGTGTTCCTGCTTGGCCTGGTTGCCCCCTGTGGTGGTAGTTCTGGTCCTCTGGTTGCTCCTCCGTTGTTTTGGTTGGGTGCTTCCTGGTTTGGTGGGGCTCCTCCTTGCCGGGGGCCCTGCTTGGGTTTTCACTGATTCTGCCTCTTGCTTCCTGCGGTTGCTGCCTTGGGTTGTTTCCTGGGTTGGCTTCTGTTTGGTTTTGGAAGGCCGGCTTTCCTGCTTTGGTATTCTCCATATAGTTATGAATGGGACAAGGACATAAGGGACCTGGGGGTAATGCTCTATTACTTACCGGTAATCTTCATTACTCCGGGTCCCGTTGTCCTCGTCCCATTCATACGCCCCGCCCTCCCTCCCGGACGGACGGCCATCCTGTTTTGGGCTTGGTTATTCAGGGAGACTGCTGGGTAAGTACCCCTTATGTACTCCAGGTGGGAGGGGCGGGGTTAGTGTCCTAGCATTCTTTTGATCGTTTTTTCTGTCGGGAGATGGTTATCTCCATATAGTTATGAATGGGACGAGGACAACGGGACCCGGAGTAATGAAGATTACCGGTAAGTAATAGAGCATGTGTGCACATCAATGGCCATTCTTGAAAAGGTTTTCTTTAAGACAATTCCTATTCCAATATTGCCAGCCATGCATGCACTGATGTTTTGACATGTACATACATGCAATTGGAAAAAGAATTGGCAAAGGAAATAACTTGACTTTTAGAGCTGAGGCTTATTAGCTTTGCCAATGCTTGTTGTAAAAACAAGAGTGTATTGCTTCATGGTAGGAGTTCTATGCAGGTCTGCATGGCAATTCATTACAATGCTTTCTAGAGCACAAGTGACATCACGTACAATTTATTAATCAATGACATCACAAAGATTGACTGTGTGTCTTACCCATAGTCCCTCAATAGCCTTCTAGTTGCACAATAGGGTAAATAACGGAGTGGAAACAACAGAAATTAAAGAGTGTTCTTAAAATTCTGTTTACTTTCACTGTTTTTATAGCCTCGTGATACCAGTGGTCTCAAAGGCACTGCCAGGGGCACCAAGGGGCAGAACTGGGGTACCAACGGCCACCCTCTTGCTAGTCCCAACGGCAATGAATTGAGGCTCAATTCAATGATCTTTGCCAGCCGATGGGCATGAGGCAATATTTTCTGTTTTCTAGGGACATTTGGGCAACTCATGCTGTTGGCCATAGGTGGCTGCCTAGGTTTGACTTGCCCTAGAAGGAGCCCTGATGCTGTGCTTTTGATAAACAAGTCATTGCACTTCTCAGAAATGGGCAGATGTCATGAATGGGCAACTTCCTGGAATCCTAATATTTTATTCAGAGCACTGGCTTGGCTCCACCTTAATTACTTGATGCCTCCATGCCTCAGCTTGGAGGCAATCATCAATTGGTGCCTATTATTGCACAATGTAATTAGCGGGCAGGGGGCAACGGGCACTAGCAGTGATCTCTCTGACCGCTCCTGCATGCAAGTGCAGCCAATGGAAGGGATTCAAAACACACACAAAATAACAGATGAACATTGTACATTGACCTTGGAAGCCATAACCAACACCATGCTCCACAAACAGCAGCGCTCACTTCCACTAAGTGACTCCAGGCAAGTTAGAGTCTTAAAGTCTAGTTATTCTAAAAACCAATCATTCTGAGAACTTGAATTCCCTGCAGAAGGCCTCCAGGATGCCAGAATCTACGGATTTAGCCTTTTCCCTTTAGGTCCAGCGTGCAACAAGTCGTAAATCTGTGCACTTAATCAAATAATTGCCATTCACTCTCACTTGAAATTACAAGGGTGAACAGTGGTATTTGAAACAGGAATTTCTGGCCGCTGTCCCTCGGCTACTGTTTTCCCGATGCCCCTGCCAGAGCTGCAAATCAATTCTGTGGAATTCTTTCAAGATACTCTAAATATAAATTGTGGAAAATAAATGAAGGCACATGGTAGTTATTTTTCTCCGTGGTAAAAGAGGTTCAAATTCTGAACAAAAGGCAGTCTTTGAGCATATCCTTGTATGCCAACCTCTGCTGGATTCGCTCTCTTTCTTTAAGGTTGTGCACCAGACGTTTTCCAGAGGACAAACCAAAAGAAATACCAATGTTGGCTTCAGACCCTTTCTGCTAGCCATAGAGTTACATAAAATATAGGTCATAAAACCGAAAATAAATTTCCATTTGTTTGACTTATTCTACCTTCTGCTTTCGCTCGGAGTTCATGGTGTCCGCACTATGACCTGGGTGGATGCAGAAGGAAATGGTCGTCCTCCCACCTGTGTTTTGCCTTGGCCTTGTTCGTCCATGAACACAGATTGATTTACATTTACAGGTACAGTGTTATGTAGTGCTACTTTAAATGAACTGTACTAACTGCCCAGGGTTAATTGGTGTGAGATTGAGATTTTGAGATTGAGAACTCTGTTTATTTAGACCGTAGTCTTTAAACAGAAAAGATCTCGTAAACAAATAAAACCATACCAATGAAATGGTGTGGTGCGGGTACAATGGAGTAGTGTTGTATATTTGTACTTCATTCAATATGGCTACTTGGTGTCAGTAGTCCTTTCTTAGTGTTTCTATCTTCCCAACCTCCCATGTTACCTAAGAGTGTTCTATCTGGTATGTGAAGATTCCAGCCTTGGGAGTTGATGGTCAAAAGTCTTGTATTTTAGTATTGATTCGGTTTCAGATCAGAGTCAACACATCAGTGCTATTCACAAGTTTTGCGCACTGCGAATGAAAGAATGTGAGCCATGTAATTAGTTTATGTACACACAGTGTAATGTTTACGGAATCACCACCTACTGCGCAAAAGACATGTAAAAAAGCAATTTAAAGTAGTTATGAAAGATTTGCTGTCAACTGTGAAGCACCCCCTTTTATACCACTTTGTTCGCCATAAGTTTGCAGGGTATGCTCAGACGTGAGTCCCTTGCTCACTTTGCCACTGGATTCAAGCAAGCCGGGCTGAAGACGGCTGAAATGCCAGAAACCGGTGCTCGGAAGTTTGTTTCCGTTCCAGGGAAGGCATGGCTTGGCAGTTCAGGCTGGACTGTTCCCATGAGGCACAGGGTCACACTGATTTGCATATGGCCATGTCTGAACTGGGGTGGCAGAGTGGGCTAAAGAACGGTGATGGATTAAACCCAGATCTGTTGACTGGGTGTGAGTGTTTGATTGGTTTAAATGCTCCGTCCATCACCACCCCCTTTTGTGCACCTGTGAAGCAGCAGCAGTGCAGTGTTGCTGAGCCAGCGCAATTCAGTATCTCAACACAGTCACACGACCTAGATGGAGAGTCCTGTGGTCTAAGGAGACAAAGGGTCCATGTTGGACAGTGGGTAAAGGTGGCAGTGGACAAAAGTCCCAAAACCACGATGGAGAATGAAATCCCACAAAGGTGACAAAGGTCCCAGAGGAAAAGTTGTGAACAAAGGTTCCAAAAGGAGACAAAGGTCCCAGAGAAAACAAAAGTGAACAAAGGTTCCAAAAGGTGACAAAGGTCCCACAGGAACGTAGTGAACAAAGGTTCCAAAAGGAGACAAAGGTCCCAGAAAAAAAAGTGAGCAGAGGTTCCAAAAGGAGACAAAGGTCACAGAGAAAATAAAAAGTGAACAAAGGTTCCAACCTGTCCGGAAGGGGACAACGTATGTCCCAGAATCAATACCGGTAGTGGACAAAGGGGGTCCCAGGACCGGAAGAACTAAGAACCGGGAGAGGACAACGGATGTCTCAGAATCAGCATTGGTAGTGGGCAAAGTGTGCCCAGGACCGGAAGAGTTCACGGCCAAGATTTGTGACGGACAAGAGCTCCTGTACCACAACAAAGTTGTGACAAGGTGGTTCTTTGAACCAGGATAAATGTTCCGCGATTTGAACGGGGCTGTATAGCTCACAGTACTGAGACAGTTTG
The DNA here is from genome assembly GCF_964261635.1 of Lissotriton helveticus. Classification (NCBI taxonomy): domain Eukaryota; kingdom Metazoa; phylum Chordata; class Amphibia; order Caudata; family Salamandridae; genus Lissotriton; species Lissotriton helveticus. The sequence goes on along the minus strand of NC_136068.1, from coordinate 343,352,621 downwards.
TCCACAAAAGAAATAAAATTTAAAGGAAACTCAGAGGCCCGAATCACAACTACAGGCCCACAACCAGAGAAAAAGAACCAGAACCGAGACACCTGGTCCAGAATTTTCATGTTGGACAAGAGTTCTGGCTCTAAATTTTCTACGGGAACATCCTTCCAGAACTTGTTGAGCCTTGGAGGCATTTGTTAAACTGTTCTATCTTCAACATTGAGCGGGAAGCTGCGACGGACAAATACTGATTGGAGAAAGTAAACTGTCTATTCCCGTTTCTGCTGGCCACAATGACGGATTATAGAGAGTAGACTGGCTCTTCATGTTTTGTCAATCGAAGGGGAGAAGGTGGTCATCATAATCTTCATCATCATTTTCATCTTGATCCTGTTTCTCTGCCTTCGTGATCTGGAAGTCCACGAGGTCGTTGACCTCCTACGTGTTATATGTTTTCTTCTTTGTGTTTCTCGTGCTTTAACTCTTACTACGTTTTTGAGTCTTTCATTTTTTGTTTATCTGTAAAGGGAGAAGATATGTTGTATATGTGTACTTCATTCAATATGGCTACTTGGTGTCAGTAATCCTTTCTTAGTGTTTCTATCGTCCCAACTTCCCATGTTACCTAAGAGTGTTCTATCTGGTATGTGAAGATTCCAGCCTTGGCAGTTGATGGTCTGGTCAGCTGTGAGGTTTACTGATCTGCTGTATAACTTAATAAATGTATCTTAATAACTTGAAGACGTGTCCTGCTGCCTACCTAATCTACTTACAACAAGTAGCCAGAAAAATATCCCCCACTTTAAACCATATCGCAATTGTAAGTGAGAGAGTATAGTATGTGACCCCAGGAATTCCTTCCTCTGAGGGAATTCTTCATTTTCCTCCTTCTGTCCACCTGTCTATCATTTTTTCCATCCTCCTATCTTTACTTCTCTAATCTTTCTTCCTATCATTTTAACGCCCATCCATCATTGTTCTGACATCCAGTTATTTTTAATTCCATCCTTTGTTCATCCAAACATATATACATGCTTCTGTCCTTCATCCTCTTCATCCGTTCTTTATCCATCCAAACATCCATCCGTCTTTCCTTCCTTCTTTAAATACATCTATCATTTTCTTTATCTATTCATCCTTCTCCTCACCCACCCATTCCGTTCATCCATCAGCAGCCATTCCTTCTCTCCATCTATCCTGCATCCATCGCTGCAACCATTCATCCACCTCTCAATCTATCCATTCTTCCATTCGCCCATCTTTCTCTCATCCCTACTTCTCTTCCTTCCCTGCATGTTTTCTTGTTTCATTTATTACCCCATCCCTCAGCTCTAACATGCGATCCTTTGAAGTTGTATGTATAAATCTCGGTTTGGGAGCCAGCAGTCTCCAGTCACAGGAATAGGAGCTGTAAACAAAAAGTGAAATGTTTTTTAAAAATCCGAACTGTCTGGTGAGATGCATCTCCTGCTCAAGCAGCTGAGGTGGGGGGTTCATGCAGTGCTTAATTTGACCCGGCCGTTGCCGATGAGGGGCAGCGGCACTCATGTTTGGAGGTCAGCACATATTTTCCCTCTACAGGCATTTCCTGTGAGCAAGAGAGGGAAAAAACACAAAGAGGAAGGATTGAAGAAGAGAAAGAAAGAAAGCTGTCACAAATGGAAGAAGAAGGAACCAGCAAGAAAGAGATAAAGGTTCAGGGAGTGTCAGGCAGTGGATTAAAGATGGATTCAAGGCTATGCAGCCTTGGTATTCGATGCTCTGATGTTTAATAGGCCGGCTGCGGACTTCTGATCACAGCTTTGGGCTCCTGCACTAATTCTATTACAAATTAAGCAGTGGTTCACAACACCTCTGTGTGGGAATCAATTTGGTGATGGTATATGTTGCAGGTTTGTGTGGTGAATAGCAGATTTTAAAATATTTTCATAGTTTGTATTTAATTGTGGTTCTTGAAACCATAAGTACAAGAGTGGAGAAGATCCTAATATCTTAAGCATTGCACAGTGATTTCATTTTGCAGAGAGAAATGGTCTCTCCAACAGAATGCCCCAAGAGTACAGAAAATATGCTGAAATTCAATTCTTTGGTCAACCAGTGTAGGGTCTTGGGGCCAGATGTAGGTAATTCTGATTTACCTACTCTTAAATACCGAATCATACCGATTCGGTATTTAAGAGTAGGTAAATTGGAAGTAGGTAGATGTCGGTAATTTTAATTTCACAATTACCGATTCTGTAAGATTCGGTATTTACCGATTCTGTAAATACCGAATCAGTATTTCCCATTGATTCCTATGGGCCTTGAAGCCCATAGGAATCAATGGGAAATACTGATTCTGTATTTACAGAATCGGCAAATACCGAATCCTGGCAGGGGGAACGGGGTGTCACTTTGACACCCTATAGCACCCCAATTGCAGGCTTGTGTGCCATGTGGCACACATACATGCCCTAAGGGCATGTCTGTGTGTCACATGGCATAGGTGTACATGCACAGATGTGCATGTACACTGGAATGCGGTATTTTACCACCCAATAGGATTGGGTGGTAAAATAAGAATTCCTAAGGGCCTGTGGCACTGCAAACTGTGCCACCTACATATGGATTAATAGAATCTGTATATTTACCGAATCGGAAAAATGCCGAAGCGATAAATTTACCGAATCGGTAAATATACCGATTCTGTAAATTCCGAGCCACCTACATGTCAAAAGCCAAATACCGGTCGGTAACGGCCGAAATCGGCCGTTACCGACCGGTATTTGGCTACCTACATCTGGCCCTTGGTGTTGTAGGGCAAATAAGTAATAAACTACCAAGCTTAGAGTCAATGTACCTGGGAAGTGTAATATTTACACAATTTATTCAGTGAATATTGCATTATAATTATTTGGACACAGGAATGTGGGTCCATTAGGCACCAAGAGCTGCATGTTATTCCCCTTTTTTGGGGACCAACTCCAAATTTGGAATTATTTACTGGGTTACAATATGTTATGCTATGTTATGTTAACGATTTATCACTAAAGCACACGTTCAGCATTGCTTGTCCTCTGTGAGCCTGATTTAGTGGTACCTGAAAATCCTCTGATTTCTTCAGGAACTGTTAAAATCAGCAGAGAATTCGCCACTGGAACTTTCCACACTATAGGAATAGTTTGGTTGAGGAAATTGCATCAGTGGCTTCTCTTCCAAATTTAGCTCTTCCTCCGGAAATTAAAGTACTTCTCATTGCCAGACAACTCTAAGTAAAGCCCGTTGCATTTAAAGCCATTGGCATCGAACAATTTAAACATGTGTTTTAAGTTTAACAAAAATCAGGGTGCCAAAATACTTCTGTGTGATTAAATACTTGTTTTATGCACTTTGGTTCTGAATCTATGAGACATCTAACTGCCTTATTGATGAATTATGGTGATTGTCACATCTGTGCAAAGATGAAAGGTTCATTCTGCCCTGCCAGGATTTAAGCTTGTAACTCGAAGGTTACAAATTCACATCTCAAACGTTATTGCCTTAACTCCTCTCCTTAGGGGAGAGCAGTTGGCCTAACGGCTAGGGTGGTCGACCTCAAATCTTGGGAACTGGGGGGCATATTATCAAGGGGGTTTATCTCCGCTTTTTTGGCTTTAAAAGCCAAGAAAGCGGTGATAAAATTATCTCCCTATTGCCTAGCTGTCGCTAACACCAGTTAACGACAGCTGAGCAGTTCTTAGCCATGTTATCCAATGGTAGGTGGATAACATGGCTAAGAGCATTAGCTCGGTAATGCATGAATATCGCTGACTTTTCAGCGATATTCATGCATTTCGTCCGATTTTTATCGCTTAGGAGATAAACCTTGATAATAGCAAGGTTCCTAAGCGATAAAAATCGCCGCAGCTCGGTGATAAAAATATTGCCGCTAAGCCAACATAGCGATAATTATCGCTAGTTGTTGGTAATATGCCCCTGGGTTCGAGCCTCGGCAGTGACGCTGAACATCCTGTGATTCTGGGCAAATCACTTCATTTCCCGTGCCTAACCAAAAAAAAAAAAAAAAAAAGAAGAATATTTCCTCATGTAATGCAACTGGTGCTATGTAAAAACTCTCTTTATACCCGATTCGGGACAAGTTTGCGCTATATAAAACTCTGTAAAAAAAAAAAACATTTAAAAACCGCACTGAGCTACCTCTGCAGTTTTCCAGAGAGTCTTTTGTGCCATGTATTGGCACCAAGCCCTCCAGGCGAAATCAGTAACAGTAACTTTGTTGAGCTCCCAGCGACTGCATGTTTGGATGTGGTATAACAGGTCAGGTCATGAGTCTGGTGAACAATTGGGCAGAGGTTCGCCTGTTCAATAAACCACTGAAGCACAGGTTTAGTCAAACAAGCTGAGCAAATACAAGCAAACCCCTACGGTCACTGAACTTCAGTCGACCTGTTTGTTGAGTGCCTGCACTGAAGAGCTGTCTGCATTTGGGATTTGTGAAGTCACCTCGGAATGAAATCTCTTGATGGTGCTTTTGACATCACATTAGCTGGATGACAAGAGGAAAGTGAAAAAGCCAATAGGCCCGGTTATTTCATAAGTGAGTGTGTGAAAGGGACCTTGATGGCTGCAGTACAAGTGTGCCTCCAAAAAACTGTCACAAAGTTGGTGTACAGCTCCGCCCGACTGTGGGTGACCTTAGCTCGCTGATACAAGAAGTTCCAGCAAGCTCTTCTAGAGTTACTCAATGACCCTCTACAAAAACATGACAGGGTGCATTTGCCAAGACGTCACCAGACAATGGTAAATATTACAGCTTCTGTGCACATACTGTTATCTATATAGAGGGGTTTTCTGCAGCCAATGCAACCTTATCAAGTGCTGTGCATATGTGTATCTATAAACAAATTTCATTTTTTCATATATATGAAGAATGTCTCCTTTCAACCTTTGTCCCATCCCTCCGCTATCTTTGACTCATCCCAAACCTTTCTGATTATTATGAACCCCTAAACATCCTTCCCAAATGTCCCACTCATTTTTAGCCATGTCCTCCAACTAATAGGCACACAAGATCACTTTTTACAAAAACAACTATTTGCCCTCTCAAATCAATGTTCATCATTTATCCCTACTCTAAACTCTACATAACACACAAGAAATCAGGAGCACACACCTAACACAACTAATGTAGAAAGTAAGGAAAAAGTTACTAATCCACTAACTATTAACCTCTAATCTTGGGTTCGAGAAGCATGCCACTCGCCTAAAAGCGAATCACGCCTCGTATGGGGTAGTAAGTGCTATATAAATACAATTTACAATTACAAATATAACAAAGGGGCTCCTGCACCCTCTTTAAGGATAAGACCCATGGACAAGGAAAGGATAATCTATCAATCAATCAGGATTTATTAAAGCTGGGCTAACCACCCAATAGGGTATCCAGGCGCTTGCAGACCCCAGAGGCTCATTCGAACAGGCAGGTCTTGAGGGCCATTGGGAATTCCGGAAGTGTGGTGATTGTCCGGTGGTAAGTGGGGAGGCTGTTTTAGGACTTTGCTGCGATGTGGGAGAACGAGCATCCTCCACTTCTGCTTCAGGAAATGCGAGGAGTATGGGCAAGTGAAAGGGAAGTGGAGCATAGTCTTCTCGATGGTTGGTGGAAGTTCAGGTGGTGGTTAATGTAGGCGTGTCCTTGGTTGTGTAGTCGTGTGTGCATGGATCAGCAGCTTGAATTAGGATCTCCTCTGTACGAGGAGCCAGTGAAGTTTCCTGAGGTAGGGTGTGATGTGGGTTCATCAGGGAAGGCCGATGATGAGTCTGGCTGCATTGTTCTCTATGGTCTCAAGTCTCTGTAGAAGGTGTGCGTGGATTCCGTCATAGTGGGCATTGCCATAGTCAAGTCGGCTGGTGATGAGGTCTTGTGTCACAGTGCATCTTGTGTGTCGTGTTAGCAACTTGAACATCTTACGTGGCATACACAGAGTAAGGAAGCAGGTGGAAAAGACGGCATTGATCTGTGTGTTCATGATGTGCTTCTTATCAATGATGATTCAGAGGTTTCCTGCATTGTTTGAGGGAGTGGGTGCAGTTCTTAGGTCTGATGGCCACCCGGAGTTGTTCTATGTGTTGCTGCTGTTGCCAAAGATCAGTACTTCCGTCTTGTCTGTGTTCAGCTGCAGGCAGTTGCAGAGGTATGTGAACCGTTTCTCATGGTTTCCTTCTAGATGTGTTTGGGCTTTCCTCAGACAGTGCCCCAGGCAAAACTACATTTGGCACCCCTCCTGATAATCCTCCACTCCTTCCTCATAACCCTTCTCATTGCTGATCCTAGTAGGGGGCGGTTTGATCTAACAAGTCACACGCTGGCTGAATACCTCAGAGCAGTGACCAGCCTGTGAATACACATTTGCACCTTGTACCCTCTCCTCATTCATGTATTCAGTTGCTAAACAGGAGGTGGGAGTCCCTGGGAGGGAGCTGTGGGAGAAGGAAGGGGGAGTGGGAGAGAAGTACTAGAAGGAGACTAAGAAATTTAAAAAGCATGATTTACACACAGCTTAAAGGCAATGAACTGAACTGGCAGTCTGCTATTAAAAAAAGTGTCAAGGAAACTCAGGAGGTCAGCTACCTCTGCGTCCCTCCAACAAGTTGGCCCTGCTTTTGATTAATGGAGCTGCACGAAGGATCTATACTAGTATCTCGAGGGTGTATCCCTTTGTTGTCCAGAGGAAGACCCATATTTAAAGCATATAGGGTCAAAATGAAACCATGAAATAATTATGAGCATGATGCAGATTGACTGTCATTGGACAAACTAAGGTGTTGATAAATTGCCCCGTTTTTTAATAACTTGGAAAATAATAGTTCACAGGCTCTCATTGATGCAACACACGTACATTATTTTGTTGCGATCTCACATTCACGAGCCATGCGCCGATTTCACTGTGTGGAACACCCATATTATATTATTGTTATCATACAATTCTTAAATATAGAGGGCCATATTACCAAGAACGGGCGATAACATTATCGCGGCTTTAGTGGCAGGAAACTGCTGCTAATGCGGCGATAAGGGGCTTGATAATATGCCCTATGGAATTCCAATAGAAGCCCAGATTCTGGTGTGAAGGATAATGTTATTGCCCATTCTTGATAATATGGCCCAGTATGTTTTGCATAAGTGATGTGTTGTTGTTTCACCACACAATCTTCTAAGGGAGATGTTGGACCCCTTACTAAATAATTTGTTGTTAAAAATCTTTTTGTTACTTTCCTGGCTGAATCATTCTGGACTTATATATATGCTAGGGCAGTGAGCACACTGTTCTGCAGTTGTGGGCTTACACTATTGTAATGAACCCAATGCTGGGCTTTGGATAGCAAGAAAGGTGAGTAGCAGTAGAAGCTCGCACAGGTAAGAGCAATGGGTAGTGTGGCAGGGCGGGGTGGGGGGTGGTGGAAGTTGACAGACGACGGGATAAGCAATATTAAATAAATAAAACCACTTACTTTGCTCTCACCGAATCGCCTCGCTGGCGATGCGGCCAGCGCAAAGTAGGTGGTTTCATTTATTTATTTATTTAATATTACGTGTCCCGTTGTCTGTTGACTTCCCGCCCCGCCTCACCGCTCTTACCTGTGCAAGCCGCTACTGGTGAGCAGTGCTTAATTTGAAAAAGACCAAGTGCCAGTGCCTAAATGTTTGCTTAGAAGCCTGCAGTCGGCGCTATTGAATGTCACTGTGCCCAGTACCAAGGTTCCCCAGTCTTGAATCCACCTCATGCCTCTTTAATCCACCACTAGGCCCACCATACTCCTTCATCTCTCTCTCTTCCAGTTTCTTTTTCATCCCTGCTTTCTTCTGTTGTCAATGTTTTTATGCCTTTCTCTTCCTTCTACATCCCCCCTGGTGTGTTTTTCACCCTCTTGCTATGAGGAAAATTCTGATGAGGAAAAAAATTGCTGGGCTCCAAAAATGAGTGGACCGACCCCACCTGCAACACCCAGTTCAAATTATGCACTGATGATGTGGCTCGTGAAGCGGCAATCTTTACATTTCCATGCTGTTTATCAGGGCTAGTAGAGTCAAGGGCGAAGGGGGTTACATTTTGTTTACTATGACGTAGGACTTCTCCGACCTTCTTTATAAAGGCTAACTTTATCTCAATTTGGACTACATAGGATCTGGTCACGCCTGTTTGAAGCACACGAAAAATGCCAAACAAAGAATCCGAATTATTGTGTTTTTTCTCAAATTGAAGGAAAATGTGATCTACATATTCAGAACCAGGCAAGTCTACAAAGCCCAGGCAGCCAGGCACTTATATATAAATATATCTATAAACACAAACGTGTTATTTTTCGCAATCAAGATGTCGTTTCCTCATCGTGTGGTTGGAAGATGTGACTGGCCGCAGGTTTTAGGCTAGCTATACCAGTGGGTGGTTTAGTCTGGGGACCACATCCTCCTGCCTCTGGGAAAATATCGACTGCCTTTTAGGCTCGGGTCCCATTTGAACGGGAAATGTGAATTAACCCTTGGCCTGGTGCTTTCAGCGTCGCCCAGTCATGAATCGCTGTCGCTATCTTCATTAACAGTAAGAGCGCGTGATGCGCGCCAAGTGACTCATGGCCGCCCGACAAACCGCACTGCGCGAGCGGAGCCGAGATTTAATGGTAGGTTATTGATAATCACAAGGTTTATAGAGCTCCCTGCTCGGGGTCAGAGGGTAAAGTCTACAGACACACAGTTTAATTGTTTCTTAGACAGTTATCTGCTTTCACCAGAAAGGCTCCCGGTTATGCACTCTAGCCCTGCTACGTTCGTGTTTGTTCACCTCGCACCTCACAGTGTCAATCTGAATTCTGAGCGCTGAATCTACAAGTACTACTCATTCGTGGCGTGCAGAAAGTGAACATGAAATGAACTAATTTTAACACGCAGGTCTTCACAAAGCTCTTCCCTATATACCTGGGTGTAATAAAGAAATGTTCCAGGTAGTGTGTTTTTTTAATTAAAGTGTGTGCCATTTTACACAAGTATATTATTGTGTGTTGCTGACTTCGCCCTGTGTACGTGCGAGACAAAGCACCGTCGTACTGCTGTGCAGCCACTTTGAGGTACTTGTTGGTCTACACCTCCCGCCGTTTTCACAGTCGACCCCCTCTAAAACGGGACAGGAGCTAAATGTCCTGAAATCTGGCTGGACAGCTGGTGAAAACCGGGACCGTCCTGGCAAATCCGGGACGCCTGGTCACCCTACTGTCTGGGGTGACCAGATTTTGATTAGAGAAAACAGGGACAGGCCAGACATAAAAGTAGGACTAAAGCCTTTACCTTCTTTTTATGTCTGTCCTGCCTCGATTTTGCGTAGCAGTGTAAATTTGTGGACGCATGCACACAAATGCCCCAAAAACGGGACATAAGTTTAACATTAAAGAAATCGTCGAGACACCGGGCAGTTTTTTGAAAACCGGGACTGCCCGGGAAAACCCGGGACGCCTGGACACCCAACCCAAGTTCCAGTCTGCTGAATGGTCAGACGTGTCAGATTTCGGAGCTCGTTCTATGTGTGGCCATTTTATGCAACAGGTATGTCCCAAACAGTATTTAGTTGATGTTAGCAGGATTTAGACAGCTAATTTCTGCACTCTCTCCACACAACATGTGTATTTGTAAAACACGGAGGGGCATCTTGGAGCTGAGTTGCAAATGTTTATTGCTACCAAGCACTATGGTAGCAGTCATGTTATCAACTTCAGAATGATGAAAGGCTGAGTAGACCTATTAGGATTTGAAACTATGACCATGAGGTCAGAGACAGATCACTAAAATGGCTGCATTTGTCCACGGAGCATCCTGACACAGCTTTAGATAGTGTTCTTGTTTTTTCCTGAACTGGTTGCCTTTATTTTCATTTTTTCGCATTTACGTCGTGCAAATTGGTTTGCCCAATGTGTTGCTCAATAACGGTTCGTACTGGTCGGTGCGTACTGTGAAATTTTCTCAACACTTATCTCCATGGCTCACTTAGCTTTTGCTTAAGGCTTCATTGGCAATAACTTTTGTGAATTTGATCCATGGGGATCTTTGAGAGCCAGCATGAAGTAATCTGATTTTTGTAAATTCGGAGCGAGGTTGGCAGCTTGATTCTTTAGTGTCCCTCTCCCATGCCATGGTACAGATTCAATTGCGATAATCAAGAACCAAGGTCCGACCTAGTGACTCGCCTTGAGAAGAGGAGTTTTCTGAGCATCATGAGGTTTGGTAATCAGAATTTACTGTAATTGCTGAGATCTACTGAGCTAATAAAAACTTTTAGATTAACCAAACTATCAGATTTGTTTTTGTCTTTTCCTGCCAGGGAGGGAATCACACCTTGTTCCTTTAACCAAGAGAGGCTGGGATTGCTTTCAATGAACTTGACAACTGGTAAGAGCTCAGTTTCTGAGTTAGTCAAGGACTGATTACTCCCTTTCGTCAAGGGGGGGATATGTCTCATACATTTAGATATGTGTCTCTCAAAGGGGCGTGGTCGATGTAATTATGGGCGTGGATTGAAAGCACTTAAGCTGAAAATCTGTATTTAGCGTAGTGTACTGCCCCACTGGTATTAAGTTACTTCTGTCATTACATCCAGATATATAATCCAGCAAGTAACAGTACACTTACAACACACTAGTACTATTGGCTTTGTCACTGGTTGTTAGATGTGTAACATAAATAAGCAACAACCATGGCTTCATCGTATAGCATATTGAAAATGCTTCAGTTCTGAAATGGTGAGACTATGAAAGAACTAAAGCAAGTCTCTTTGAAGTGCAGTGATACTGCTGTAGAGTTGAGATTTTATTGAGGTCAAAAATGGAGAGCCCGATAGAGACCCCTCTCAGCACCTGCTTTTAGAACTGCTGGTGCTAAGCACCGGCAAGACCTGGCCCACTTAAAGCCCTGCTCGGACCCATGGTTCCTGCAGCTTCGCAGTCCTTTTTAATTTCTGTATGGTCCATCTAATTTTTAGGTAAAAAGTTATGCCATCAAGCTGCATGATGCAAAGATTACACCTAGCTCTATTTGTGCCTAAAAAAAGAGCAGTGTCATCAAAACTGACTCCTTTCCTTTTACAAATCCAATCCAGGGTGAATGACAGCTGGTGTCCACGAAATACATCTAAAAGACAGCCTATTTTACCAGAGCCACTCAGGTCATTAAAGAGGCTGCAGAAGGTGACAACCCACTGACTACTTTTTGGGAATGCACACCACTCAAAAAGTAATCAAGCACCTAGGATTTATGTCCTAGAAGAATGTGCCCTTGCCCATCCCATCATTAATCGGTGGAGTGAGTTTCTAACCATTAGGAAACCCAGAGGTGTACTATTCTTCCTTTTATACCAAATTATCTCTGGAATATAACTATAGGTGCAATGATCAACTGTTGGGTGGCTCTCTGCAATTCAGCATTACACCATCTTTCACAATATCTGATTTATAAACTTGAAAAAGTTCAGAATTTGATTTCTGTGGTCGCAGGTGGAGATCAATGCTTTTAATCACTCTCTCTTTAAAATAAGACCACAGGAGATTATGTAGTGTTTGGATATATCACCCTCAGACGATGAGCTAATTAGTTCTTTTATTGCCATTGCAAATTCAGTGGCTGATCTCTTAACCATCCCAGCGGCCACTCACCATTCGGATAGCCCAAGGCAGTTTAACAGTGGGTGTTCTTAGGCGCTTAGAAAGCTAAAAATGGCTTTGAAAGAGATTCCTTGCAACAGATCTCTGGTCACCACCAGCAGCAATAATTATAAAAAAGTGCTCATGGAACGGAACTCCTTATTATAAAAACAGGCCTGGAATGAGCTGGTTCAGGCTAGTGAACTAAAAGATAGCTCCCTATTTTGGAAAGTTATCAATAGACCTTGTTTCTCAGAACCAGACAAACGAACGCTAGGTCATCATATCGCTCAGAACCAGTGGAAGAATCATTTTCAGGTGGTTTATAATCACAGTGATGGTGATCGATGTAATAATGATTTGGAGCTCCTTCTATGTGATTCTCAGATTAATTTCCTTCTAGACGAGGTAAAAAATGACATAGAGGGACTGTCCCAGAATGAGGCCCCGGGCCGAGATGGGATTCCCCCAGACTTGTTCTGGAATAACATAGATGTGTGGGCCCCAATCCTGACTAGGGTATTAAATGTGGCAGTGTTATCTGATATGCCTCAGTCTTGGTCCACTGCTATTTTTGTCCCTATTTACAAGAAGGGCGAAAGAGACAATCCCCATTGTTGCTGACCTATATCCTTGATAGACTCTACTGTCAAGGTTATGGGTCGGGTCTTATTAAACAGGCTAGCAGTGTGGGCAGATAAAAACAAAATTATTTCGGAGGCCAATATGGCTTCCGAATAGGCAAATCTACAGTGGGCCAATGCCTGAACCTCTATTTGTTGATATCCAAATATAGAACTGCCAAAGCTGGACGTATATATATAGGTTTTAAGGATCTTACTGCAGCATTTGACAGGGTGATCCGCAGTAAGCTGTGGTCGCTATTAGATAAATTAGGTGTTGAGCGGGCAATAATAAATGCCCTGAGGACTTTATATACCGATACTTCAGCTGCAGTTCGATTCACTCAAGAGGGGGACTCACTTATAATTTCAAATGCTCAAGAGGTGTGCGTCAAGGCTGCCTCCTTGTCCCCTTTTTTATTTTCACTGTATATTAATGGGTTAGAATCTGTCCTGATATCATTGCAGGCTGATACCCCGAGAATAGGCAGCAGAGTAGTACCAGTTCTGTTGTGTGCAGACAATGCTGTGGTTATAGCACGCACCACAAGAGCATTGCAAGTTCTAATTGACGAGTTTGTCGCCTTCATGAATGGGCTGGATCTGTCCCTCAACTTTACCAAGTGGTTTGTGATGGACTTAGGCTGTCGGGGGAACAGCACAAAATCTTATAAGGCAGGCACTTTAAGTTTAGCCAAAGTACCATCGTTTACATACCTTGGTGTTTTATTTGACGCCAAATTAAATTGGAATAACCTGAAGGTAGAGAAGATAATGGATATGAAGAAAGCCCTGGGAGCTATTGAAAATTATGCATACAGATTAGGTACATGGTCACCTGGGGCGATTTTAAAATTGTGTCAGACATTCTGTATCTCTAAGGCCTTGTATGGGATCGAGATCTGGGGTTACAAGGCAGCTGTCGAATTACAGAGCACGCAAAATAAATTCTTGAGCCGGATATTAAAACCCCCCATACTCTGTTCATGAGGAACTCAGGGTTAAGTATATCACTGATTTAGGTGCAGTCAAGCCCCTGCTTTCCTTGGTGAACATCTGGATAAATGAGGAGGCATCCTTTAATCAAGCTGTAATTTTGGATTGCCTTTCTTTGTGTCATAATTTAAATTCCCTGGTTAAGGTATATCAAGGAAACATTTTATGCCCTAGGAAGATCAGATATTTTCAAGAACTACAAAGCAGTGAAGAGAGTGAATAAAAAATGTATTAATGACCTGTTCTCTAAAACGCGCTAGTGCTGAGCGAGAAGTAAGGAACGGATTAAGTCGTTAGTTAGAGCACATGCTGTAGTTAAATCAGTGTTGGGAACAGAGCTTAACCGTACCATTTTAACTAGCGCCCACAACCGTTTTTTAATTACTCGTTTTAGATTTAACATGTTTCATCACTTAGTGGCCTCTCCTCCTGGCTTTGTTGCAAAAGCTGAGGAGAGAGGGCCCTGTGACTGTGACAATAGGTCTCCACAGGATATTTTACACTTTGTTTTTTCATGCAAATATTTTACGCATCCCAGGCAACTGTATCTTAAACCCTATTTAAAAGAAATGGGATTCAGAGGGTACAAATTGCACTTTTGCACATGCAACTCATGCAGAATGAACGCACTTTATTTGCCGTTATGCAATTTTTAAGAGCAATGATTAGATCTAGGAAATCCAGATTTGATTGAGATAGAGAGGGATATTTGTGATCGGTTCTGTGTTGATTCAGGACTTGGATAGCATTGATAGTTGAGGCATTTTAAGATGAGAATATATTGTGCGAGGTCATTTGCGATGTTTGATATAATGACATATGCTTTTTTTAATTTAATTGTTACTGTTTTAATGTATTGTATATTTTATGGCTGTGTTCATTGCCGAATAAAGATTGTTTAATAATAATAATAATAATAATAATAATAATAATAATAATAATAATACCAGAGCCACTCAGGTCATTAAAGAGTTTGCAGAGGGTGGCAACCCACTGATTACCTTTGGGGAATGCAATACCACTTAAAAAGTAATCAAGCACCTATCATTTATGTCTAAGAACAAGGTGCCCCTTGCCCATCCCATCATTAATCAGTGGAGTGGGTTTCTTACCATTAGAAAACCCAGAGGTGTACTATTTTTCCTTTTATGCTAAAATATCTCTGGAATATAACTATAGGTGCAATGATCAACTGTTGGATGGCTCTCTGCAATTCAACATTCCACCGTCTTTCACACTCTCTGATTTATAAACTTGAAAAAGTTCAGAATGTGACTTCTAGACTGGTCACCAGCCATTTGGCTAGGTTTGTGCTATACAAGTATCATATACATACATACACACATACATACTTTGAAGATTGGTCACATCATATACACCAGATGGTCTCTTGGGTGGATGCTGGTGAAAATTATGATAAATCCAACCGTGTTTTCACATGCTTGAGTGCTGTTGCGAGACACTGCGCCAGAATATACCAGGGTGAATTCTCCACTCATAAAGAGCACTTGGCACAAACTCTGATGGAAAAGCACTTTAAGAAAAGTAAACCGAAGATTTTGTGCATTGGCTGCAAGAGCATGGCTCAAATCACTTGCCCATCTGAGATGAGCTCTTTTCTTGCTTCATTGTCAGAAAAGTCTAAGATACATTTTTTTAATACGATCTAACCTTTTCCTTTGCACATTTACTACCCTCACTGTGATCATATTAAGCCGCAGCTAAAGATTAATTAAATTTATGCCTAGTCTGTCTGTCTGACTGAGTGTGAGTGCATCCTCCACACATTTGAAAATGTAGTGAGTGTTGACGAATTTCATGTGCCAGTGATCTTATAAAAATATTCAAGCAAAGTGGTTAAAGCGAGGAGCCTTGGGGTCTGATGTGGCGGCCAATGGACTTTGGCACTGAAGTTGATGGCTGATTGTGCTGAGTCTGGTCAGAAATGAATGGTTGTCAGCAATGTAGGCTCTGAGACTATGGTTCATTTTTCTATACTTCAGCAGGTTTTATTTGCCCATAGTGTTGTGTGCCACAACACTATCTGATGTCAAGAAGAATCAGAGTGTGAAGTTGCCCTGCATCGAGTGAAGCAAACAAGTCTGGCCGATGTATGCAAGGAAAACTGAGTGCTATCGATCCTTTCAAAAGCATCATGTCTATCATATCGGATCACGCTTGAATTAAAAAATTCCTGAAGATAGTGCTTGACCTCACTTTTGATGAGTTTCCCAAGGTACGGGTGACAGAGGGAGGATAGTATGATGCTAGGTCCTTATTATCAGCTGTTAGTTTTTCGACACCATGGCAATGAGGATGTTTTTTAGCCCCCTATGCATTATTTCCCATACAAGCACATTGATCATCATTGTCTTCTCAGCTATCAGATGTCAGTGTAATATTTAATGTAACATGTATAACATGACCCGAGAGGGAAATTTGAACCTTTCTAGCTACTTTTGGAACTTCTGTGATGCTCAACTTGCAGATTGTGAAAAAGGGAATGGATGTTTGAACATATAGGGGTCTATTACGATGTCTGGCGGTTTGCCTCCGCCAGGCTGGCGGTGGCCACCGCCGGCCTGGCGGAGGCAAACCGCCCGACATCGCTAGCCCAAATCCCCCCCGCCATATTAGGATGGCGGAGGGGAAGGCGGCGGTGAAAAACACTGCCCGCCTGTTTTCCGCCCCGGTCGCCTTGCGGCCGGGGAAAAAAACGAGTAATATGGTGGCGGTGTCTGTTAGACACCGCCCGCCATATTACTATGTGCATTTCTCAATGACTTTCCGTGGCGGCAATGCCGCCACGGACATGCATGCGGTGTTCACTCTGGGGGCCCCCTGTGGGCCCCCAGAGTGAAGGCAAAAGGGGGGTGGCACACGGGGGGTACCTGTGGTACCCCCCTGCATTTACATGATTGAAGCGGCAGGCACAGTGCGGAGCCTGCAGCTTCGATCATTTAAATGCGTGCATTTTTTTTTACATTGTGGCGGGCGGTGCAGTGAGCACCGCCCGCCACAATGTTAAGTTGAGGAATGTGCCCGCCACTGTGGCGGGCGCATCCTAATACCAATGTCGGGACCCCCACCCTTTAGGCGGGCGGTCCCGATAGTCTCTCTTTAAGACCTAGTAATGCATCTAACAAAAGACTTGACTGGGGGAGTCTGATGTGGCTGGGAGATGTCAGTTGTGAACAAGGCATTTCATGAATTTGAATGTAGGGATTGCTGAATTTTCCCATTCTTGTGTTATGAAGGTATAGTGGTATTGTATTTTTTCCTTCAGTACTTGGTATGAAATATTTCAGTGTTTTTTTGCCTTCAGTATTTGTCATGAAGTATTTTATGCAGTGCAGGGGAAGTTGATATTTGTTTGCAATGGATTATTATTTTAGCAAGGCCATTTCAAGATCACTTGATTCTGCTTTTCAGTCTTTAAGGTTTTTGGCAAATCTTTTTTTATCTGTTTTTAATTATAAATATAATTTATATTTTAATTTGGTATTCCACTAGCGGCTGAGTGTCCTTTTTCCTCCCGAGCCCATCATTGTATTAGCTGAATACCCCGTTGGTTACAGAGAGAACATGGAAAAATATGACTGCTATAGCAAAGATCCGTACACAGTCGTACATGGTGACAAACTCAATCGCCAAAGTCTATTCCACCTCAGGTGATGGTTATCTTTTTGTTTTTGGGTGAATTTTTTAATAGTTGGTAAATGTACCCTATCCAAGCATGCTTTTCTTGTCAGCTGTGCGCTTACCAATGTTTACCAAAATAAGGTAACTTGGAGGTTCTGGAGAAAGGACTTTTGTCCACTTCACTGTCAAAGAGCCCTTTTCCAAAGTGAGAAAGTAAAACAAATATCTGTCTTCATCATGATGCAGATGAAGCCTTCTTTCACAATAGGCAGGGCTGGAAGATGTGTTTTTTTGCACTGCCCTTTGCTAGATTATATAGTAATTTGTGTCAACATAGAATGTCACATGGTGTCCTCTTATAGTAAGTTGCCCTGGTAATGAGGACATGCATTTTTCTGCTGAGTTTCCATTAACCTTGAGTTTGGGAAACAGTCCATTGCCCCATCGCATCTGCATCTCTGTTATGAGGCACTCGTGCCAGACTGGGAACAGCAACCAGCCCTGGCAGGATGCTAGCATGAAACACCGCTCCCGCTTTTCATACAAGGGGGCAACATTGCAGCACTGCTGCAAAAGCGGCCCCCAGTGAAAAAACTAGCCCCCAAGGGCACTAAACCGGCCCCCACCAATCCGACTCACAGGGGAAATGCCCGGTGCCTGCTACGACCAGTCTGGCCCTTTGGGGCACTGGTGTTTTGGGCAACCCTCTGACTCTTGAAGTAGATGGGAAAGTTGTGTATAGTGGGCCCCAGGGAGATGAGCACTAATTGAATCCTACACATTCATTTATTAGGAACACATGCATGTGCACAAATGCTGATGGTGTATGAGTGGAAACAGATTCGGGTTGCCAGTTGTACTACTGAATATCGACATTAAGAATATCATGGCACAAGAATAGTGAGGATGGAACATTGAGGGACAAAATATCGAAAGGTGAGGAAATATAGAGACGTGTAGATATTCTATTCCTAAGTCTAAATCTATGACCCTTAATTATATATGTATTGCTCAGGTACATATATGTGGAGTTAGGTATTGAAAATCTAGACTTACCTGTCGATATTCTTTCCTCGATATTGTGTCCCATCTATATTGTGATTTCGATAGTCACGGGTCACGCCCAGGCTGTCTCAATCCAATGTGCTATCTGTGTGTGTGTGTGTGGAGGAACCTGTGGCTACTTGTAACATGGGGGAGGATGCCTTTCACTTCATTTGCTTGGCGAGAGGATATTGTATGAAATGGCACAATGCCGATGGAGAGGCTCTGATGGCTAAGTTAACCTGCTGGTGACAGGCTTGGCTGGTACAGGTAAGAGCGGTGGGATGGGACTCGGGGTGGGGCGGGTCGAAGGGGAGTGTAAATTCTATGGGATAAGGAATAGAAATAAATTAATAAAACCACTTACCTTGCGGATGCTGCATCTCCAAGTCGGCGATGTGGCGAGCACAAGGTAAGTGGTTTTATTTATTTATTTCTATTTTTTTTCTCATCCCATCATATGTCGGCTCCCCTCCCCCCCACACCCCCCCCCGACCTGCCCTGCCCCTGTGCTCTTACCAGGCGGGCAACTAGAGCCAAATTTCGGGGGGCTGAAAAAGATTTGGGGGGGGGGCTAGTTCTTCCAGCCATAACCAGAGTGGCTTTAAAAGGGGGTGAAAACACAACAAAAGGCTCATTTACAAGTAAACGGTCTTTTAAAGACCTGTGAAGTACTCGGGTGCGGCTGCACTTAGACGTCGCCAGCCCGCGAAGCTGTCTCAGCCCTGGCTGACACACACGGCAGGGGGGGGGCTGAAGCCCGGTGAGCCCAATGGGTGTGCGCGCCTGGCTCTTACCTGTACCAGCCGCGCCTGGCTGCTGACCCCTGCCAATGGTCTCACAAAGGAGGGGCAGATGTGCATATTTAAACTCAGCTGCGGGCTGGTTTTGTTTCTGGTTTCTCTCTGGGTGGACTGATTTCCCCAGTACATTTTCTGTAATGTGACATCCTCAATGCAAATTCTATTCCCTGATTTTCAGGGGGAATCCCCCATGTAAATGAGGGCTGTTCCTTCAGCGAATCTGCTGGTTGAGGGACTAACTTTCAAGAAGTGGGGAAAAGAAAGTTTGTGTTAATGAAGATCTGAGCTAATATAACCTAACCTTGTTGTATAAATATATAGCTCTTTGAAAGAGGACTTATCATGAAATGCTGCACAAATCATTTTAAGATCTCGGAAGAGTATTTTTGCAGAACCACGAGACTTAAAAACATACGGTAAATTGAAAGGTGTTTCTAGGCATTGCACATCTGCTTGTACCAATTGCAAAACAGGAGGAAGTGCTGTGGGGTCACTAGGGTAAAAAAGTCCAAATAGCAGCAACACTGGAATGGTGGTTAACTCTCCCGCCAGCCACATAACACAGCCAAAGGAAGTTACGAAAAACGAAACTGAGTCAACAGCATTGATCATTACAAACAGCGATGGAACATTCAATTATTATTTATGAATTATCGATCATTGAAAAAGCGATGGAACATTCAATTATTATTTACAAATTTCTCTTGTAACCGAGACATTGCTGGACCTAGGTGGAATTTCAATAACGCCAGAGTAATCAGAGTAATTTTGGTAATTCCGCATTACTCTGTAATGAGTAATTACTGATAATAACACAACAACGCCTGCTCGCTTAATTAAGAGTAAGTTGGAGTAGACCCTACAGCGAGAGCACTTTAGCGAGTGGCCGTGTGTGTTCACTATTCCTGTTTTGTACTATTTAGCGCTATTTCTTAGTGCAAAATGCATCCATTGCGAATGAGAGGTAAATAGTGCTAAATGACAGGAGTAAGTTGGGGGTAATCCAGCCGCGGCCGGTAGTGGAAGTAACGGCCGGGCGGTGACGTGGGGAGGGGCAGGGTGGGGGGGGGTAGTAATGTATGGATTACGGAGTTTAACAGGTAAGTAAACATATGAATAAATAAAACAAATTTTGTTGGGCGCACTGCATCGCATTTGGTGATGCAGTGCACGCAACGAAATTCGTTTTATTTCTTTATATGTTTACTTACCTGTTAAACTCCGTAATCCATACATTACTACCCCCCACCCTGCCCCTCCCCCTCGCCACATCACCGCCCGGTCGGTACTCCCACTACCGGCCGCGGCTGGGGAAATCCTACCCAAAGTGCACATTTTGAGAACACTAGCTGCTAATCATGGTCTCTATTTATGTTCTCTTGCTTTTGAGGATTTTTGCATTTAGGAAATATTGGTAAATGTAGAATTAATCTTCTCACAAAATTCTGTGTAATCTTGCGGAACCAAATTTTTGCGTAAGTCCGTTTAAATATGCTACACGGAATAACACAAATAATGCCTAACCCTAGGCAAAACATACAGAAGATCACTGGGTATGTTAAGGGGGCAAAAGACATGACTTAAAAAAGGGGCCATAATAAAATAGTTGTGCATTTGTACTCTTTTAATAGCATACTTCAACTGATCAGTGAAAAAACACAAAGTATCACGCTCACTATTATTTAAGAGAACAGCATTGCTGTATGTCAAAATATGGGCATTTCTGTCCCCTACAAGAATAGAATATTGAATACCAAAATATTGTTAAGGGGTAAATATATAATTCTGAGCCCTAATCTACATGCCTTAACTGTACACATACATAGCCACACACACATACATACACACACACACACACACACACACATATATATATTCACAGTAAAAAACAAAGGTTACAGAGACGTTATAGTTAGGCTCAGATTTCACTTGTACAAAAGACGTACACTCCTGCAATGCACTGCTTATGACCTCACAAATTACATCACTCATGAATGGTCAGTGACATCACTCATCACTTTTGGGGTTTTTTCCAGTGAATTTCTAAGATTTTTATAAATTGCTTTTCATAACTGTAACCTATATCCTTTGATTGTGGATGTGTGAGCACCGGTGTGTGTCTGTTAGTGGCTGCGTGAGTGCCTGTGTGGATCTGTGACTGGTTATGTTAGATCCTGTGTTTGTCTGTGAGCGGCAGTGTGAGTGCTGCTATTGTTCTGGGGGTGGGTGTGTTAGTGGGTGAATGGGTTTGCAAGTGGGTGTGTGAGTGATGTTATGGATTTTAAGTATTAGCCTACTTAGGGTATTTAAAAAGAGACATCATTAAAAAAAGATTCAAACAAAGAGATTTGATTGGAGAAGACAGGTTTCATTAATCTTCAAAGGAAGTTCCCACCCATTTCTCTCTTTTTAAATCTTCCAATTGATATTTGGATCATTCTTTGGTGCACTACTTGTGCAAAACTCTGCTTAAGAATTTTTTTGTGTTTTTTTAAAATCTAAAATGGCAGCAGGAGGAAGCAGGGAGCAAGAGGTGCCACAGCAATCAGAAGAGGAGGAGACACAGGTAAATCTTGTGAAGACTCCACCGATAAAAAACAAGCCCCATAAAGGCAAAGTATTGCCCGGGATTTTATCACTATCCCATCTGGCAAATAAAAAACTGTCAGCAAATTTGTAAAAGGCACCTTTTGTGATAAAACACTTTCAAGGGGCACTGCCAAAAAATGTCCTTGTGGGACAACAAGTATGTTGTACCATTTAACAACATATCACAAGAATAATCTCATGGGGGCACAGAAGGAGAGATCTGGAGAGGGGCCATCAACCTCTATGACTACACCACCTGCTCCTGGAGAGAGAGTCCCTGTGTAAGTGGTGAGGCAGTTGCCGCAAATTTCTCCAGAGTTAAAGTGGGTTGGAACTTTTTGTGTTGACTGCAACACCACCCTGACAGCCGGCATGCACTCAGTTGATGTCATTTTGGAATTAGCGCAAAAACATAGCTGTTCATTTTTTTTATTTACACGAGTTTTTCCACTGTTTTTCTGTTTGTGGATAAAATGTTTTTCCCCATTGCCATAAAAAAAAAATACAAAATTTTAGAAAACAAAAAAACTAGACCAACGGTGTCAGAAAAAAAGAAGAAAAAAACGTTCTTGTAAGAAACGCCTTTCAGGGTTAAAAAAAGATAAACTGTGTGCCTGTATTTATATATATATATATATATATTTATGCACTGAAAAAAACATAGGTTTCTGGGACGTTATACTTAGTTGGACATTTCACTTGTATAAAACCAGAGAAATTCGGCTGTTATAGTTAGTAGAGCTAACTATAACTCGCGCCCCTCAATGCACTGATGATGGCATCACATATTACATCACTTATGACATGCTCAGTGACATCACTGATGACATCTCAAATGACTTCACTGATAACATCACTGATGACATCATCCAGTGAGTGAGTGTTTCTAAAAAGTCAAACATTTTTATATCTATATATGCCAATGTATATTGATGAATGGTTGGTTGTCTGAGAACCTGTATGGTGCCTGAGTGTCTGTGTGGGTGGGGGGTGACTCCTTGCATAGATATGTGAGTGGGTGATTCACTGGGTGTATGCGTTTATGAGTGCATGAGTTGGGGAGTGTATGGGTGAGTGACTGTACGTATAGTTGTGTTGGTGAGTGAATGGATGTGTTAGTGGCATATGTGTAAGTACATATGTGAAAGGCAGTATTTGTAAATGTTGGAGTATATAAGTGAGAATATGTGACAGTGAGTGATTGTGACAGTGGCAGCATGGATAAGTGTGTGCTTAAGTCAGTAATTGTTGAAGACAGTATGTATCTGTATGAATAAGTGACATGGTGTGTGTGTATAACTGTATATGTGAGTAAATGGCAGTGTAATTAATTATTTGGGTGACTGACTAGGTGTTTGAGTAACTCTTTGGATGACTGGCAGTGTATGAGTGTCTATATGGGTTTATGAGTGGATATATCAGTGGCTGTATTGATGAATGACTGCATGTATGAGTGACTGTATGGGTTAGTGGGTGGATGTGAGTGTAGACTAATGAATCACTGAGCGGGTATGTACTTACTGCTATTGTTCTGTCTATGGTTTGGCTATTGGTAGTCTGTATTTTAGAGCGGGTGCATGAAAGAGTTTATTAGGGTGTGAGGAGGTGCATCAGATGATCACTTGGATGAGGTCATCAGTGATGTAAGGTTTTTTAAATGCTAATTTCTAACTATAACGGCCCTAAAACCTATGTTTTTTCAGTGAATTTCAAAGGTGTTTTAAATGCTACTTTCTAACTATAACATAGCAGTCGTGTTTGCAGAGTGATGAAGAAAGATGAGCGTGGCCTCTGAACACCTCTTAGCAATCCCACTGTGTGGGATTTACTGGAAGTAACAGGAGGGGTAGTGTAAAAAGTTCAATCGGGTCGGGGACAATCGATATTTGCCCGGCGGTATTGCCTCTGTGACCCTCTAGTTATTTAAATCAATGAAGAGGCAGGCGCTGGAGACTGAAAAGCAGGAAACAAGGTTTTTTTATTCTCTCCGGAGGAGAACACAACGAAACGGACAGAAGGTATCGTTCTGAGGTGCTCTAACTGTATTTCTGAGGCCTGGCCTCTTATACCCACATTTATGACTTTATTGCAGATTACACATACATGTTTAAAGCTTTGATGTACGGAAAAGACATTCTCGGAACTCCCCTTTGGGCCCGTTCCCACACACATTTACAGTTAAAGTCCCCACCCTAGTCACAACAGGTGATGAGCATCGCGCAGCTGGATAATCCGCCGATTCACGGAATGTGGGGAGTTTGATCGGATCTCATGGGGTGGGGGGCTTTGATCAACCCGGGGATTCTTTGATGGGGGAAGCTTTCTATTGTACAGGGAGGGGCAAGGATGGTATCGGCAGAGCTGGGTGTCGGCTTGGGAACGGGGAGGAAAAAACGGGCACACGGGGAAAAAGGGGGTTTGCATCTAAGGGCCGGAGATCATGAAAGGAAAGCAGGGAGGTGTCGCGCTGGGAACAGGATGAGGGCCTGGGGCAGAGCAGCGCCGAAGAGGGGTTTATGACTCAAGGCAGGTGCAAGCAGGGGGTGGTCAGCGTGCAGGCTTAGCGAAGGCAAAGGGCTATGTCAGGGGCCAGCGGCATGCAAAAGGGTTTGTTCTGATCGGGGCATCTTAAAATGGCGGGCGCGCACGACAAAAGTGTGGCATCAGGGAAGAGGCAAGATGGCGCAGATAATGTTCACCAAAACGCACTAATTTTCCACAGTCCTCCCTTTAACATATTCAAGACATCTTGCTGGTTCATTTTCTATTCGGTTCTACTGTGGTGGGCATGAGAAAGAAAACGGTAGGAACCCTAGATGGAAAAGAGTTGTAAACAATACATTTTGAGGTTTCTAGTTTTTTTTTTAGGAGGTGCACCTATTTGATAAAGCAGGAAAGTCATAGGAATGAAATACAAAAACGGCGAGCAGCAAGTACATATCATAACGTGAACTGGCAGGTTAATACATGTTTCAGATTCGGATTGGAGCAGGATCAATACAATGGCGGCTGGGAGAGAAATGAGGCGTAGCAAAACGGTGGTTGAAGATGTCGAATGTTCGAAGTTTTATGAGTTCTCATTGTTCTTTGTGGTCTTTCGTTGGCGCTGTTGAGCACCGGCGGTGGAGCTACAAGTCCAGCTCTGTTCTAAGTTCTGCGTTGCAGGGCACGACCCTTTCCTCGCGTTTCTGGTCGGAAAGGTCCTTTTCGCCCTGTGTCCTTTGAGGTGATTGTCAGAAAGTTCCGATGGAAGAAGAGCGTTCAAAACAGTCCATAGGGTAGGTCAGAGAAAAAAGGGGGATGGAGCAAGGCCAAATTGGGAACAAACTAGGGGAACGAGAGACTTCAAATGGGCGGGCGTGCGACGGAATTCAGAGAGCGGGGACTTGTCGACAGGCACTGGACGTCGAGCAGGGGCATCAGGTCGACCCTTTCTTTTCATGCTGTCGAAAACAGTGCCTCGTCCTGCAGCTCCTTTCAGTCGTGGTCTCGCCTTGGCTAATGTCGCAGGTGTCCCTTAGTCTGCAGTCGGGCCTCGTGCTCCCACATCCGGTCCTTCTCTCCTCCAACAGCAGTACCCTTAAACAAGTTTGAAAAGACAGTCTTTAGAAAATTTGCAGATGAAGATAATCAAAAAGTCTATTTCTCTTCCAGCTCCAGGCAAAGAATGAAAATGTCCGTTATATTTAATGTTCACAACTGGCATATGAATGACCGGTGGCGGACCTGTTGGATTTACTACGACTTTCCTTCATAATCATTTATTACAGGCATTATTACAGGCATGACAGTTCATCTGATGGTAACCCACCTTCGGGAGACAAATCTGGCAAAGATATGCCGTTCTCTAGAGTTTCACATTTACAAAAGGGTACAGTGAGTCGTCAACATGGTACTACACAGGTATTTTGCTGAGAGACGAACAGGGCTAAACATTTCCTTTCTATCGGTGCATCCTGTTTTTCAACTACTGCGGGGTTCATTTTGATGATTTCTTTACCTTGGTCTAGTCTGTTAACCTTGTAAAACATCATTCTGGGTCCTACGTAACCTTTTACAGCCCGGTTACTTAACTAGGAAGGACAGGGGTTTTATGGGAAACAACCAGGGACATAGACAGGGGAGGTAACGGGGGTGATCGTTTTTCTGGTTTGGGTATTGCGACGATTCGGGGAGGGGAGGGTCGCGTATTCTGAGGTCCTTGTTTTATACTATAGGAGCCGTTGACATGTAGTTCCCTTATTTTCGGGCCAGATTAGGGAACCTCTGTCGTCTTACCTGTCCTTTCCCTTACGGCCCAACCTGGGTTCATTGACTTCTAGCGGAAAAGGAGAGGTAATGACGCGGCCTCAGGGTGATTGTATTAAAGACAAGCGTTTGTGCAAATACTGACGGTATTTGAAGCCAATTAGGTGGTGTGCTAGGGGTGGCAATC
Organism: Lissotriton helveticus; assembly: GCF_964261635.1. Classification (NCBI taxonomy): domain Eukaryota; kingdom Metazoa; phylum Chordata; class Amphibia; order Caudata; family Salamandridae; genus Lissotriton; species Lissotriton helveticus. The sequence continues at coordinate 343,326,840 of NC_136068.1, read as the reverse complement.
TGCCAATTTCGGGGCTAACCACTCGGAAGAGTGGTAGTGCAAAAATAGAGAGAGAGAGAGAGAGAGAGAGAGAGAGAGAGAGAGAGAGAGAGAGAGAGAGAGAGAGAGAGAGAGAGAGAGAGAGAGAGAGAGAGAGAGAGAGAGAGAGAGTGCAACGGCAGGCTAAATAGTACACGTGCAACAGAGAGGGCGGCAGTGCATTCAAGAAAGGCTATTTAGTGCATTACACAGTAAAGGGTATTCACGAGTCCGCGTTAGAATCTTGTAATCATGCAGTTTGAGCATTAGACAGGGTAGAGGGGACGTGCTTTGAGAAAAGGAAAGAAGAAAAAAGGAGGTACCATTTTGTCGCACTTTCTCGCATTCTCGGTCCTTTGACCAGTTGGGTCAACGCCTCAGTCACACACACACATTCCCTCACAGTTTCGCATCATGCGTGACATGGGTTCATTCGTCCGGTCTGGTTTAAGGGTGATCACTTTTTATCAGGTTGTGCTAATTTTTCGGGTTTGTTCGATACGTGAGTAGTTTGCAGGCGTGCTTAGACACCACCCTGCGGCGCTAGTCCGTTTCGTGTATTTAGACATGGCAAGGTCTCAGATCTTCGCCACACCTTGGCTGTAATCTCTGATGTAACCTGCAGAGGAAGGAAAAAAGGGGTGGGTGGGGGAGACAGCATTCGCGCGCATTCAAATACATGGATTCATAAGTCCTTTACTTACCTCTTACTCGTCTTTCCTCCTTGGGGCAGGGTCCCCGGGGATATGGTTTTCGGAGTCGAGGGGGGGTAGTGTGTTCATGTAGGGCGTGTGCGGGGAAACACAAAAAGGAAACCAGAGGTGCCTAGTGCGAGGTATCTAGTCAAAGGATATATCTCACTATCGGGATCCTTAAACCTCTTTCAACGCCGTGGCGTTCTAAAGTTCTTCGGTTCTTGGGTCCCTGCTACTTTGGAACGTTGTACTTTACAATATTTACATTATTTCATTTCACCCTCCTTTTACATTCCCTCATTTACACCATTCGTTTTACCCATCCTTGGAAGTCACGGTCTTCCTCTACGCGAGAGTTCATGAGTCAGTCGCGTACTTTTAAGGCGGAGTGTCGTGTTGTCGATCCGATCCGTCCTCCAGGGCTGGGCAACCATCTTCCTTTAACCTTAAAGAGAGAGCAGAGTAGGGTGCACAGAAAAAGAACTTTCCTACCCATCCCATATTGTTTTAAAATAAAGCATGCAATACCCGTCCATAGTTTCAAAGACTTTATTTTGCAAATTCATTTCAGCATATGGATTAGGAGGGTGTGGTCGTATTTGGTCGGTCGTGGCAATGGCTAAAGTGCGTACAGTGGGGGGTGTTGTTTGCAACAATAAAAACATCGGAAAGTTTTACTCATTCATTTGTAAGAGACTAAAACGTCTATTAATTGGCTGGGGGTTCGGGGGCATATATTTCATAATTCAGAAGCATAATCACAATAGTTGTAATCAGATTTCCTATATGCATACCGTACGTGTGCGTCGTAAATGGGGTTTACATCGGTTATAAAAATATAATACAGTGTACATTTGTAATCAACATTTGTAATGGGGATTCTTTCATACTGTTCGTCGAGTGAGCTCTCCTTGTCTTTTCTAGCCAAGTGTACAAAGGATCACAAAAATCTCAGAACATCAAGTTTATATTAGTGCGAAGGAACACCACGAGGTGTTCGTAAGTTCCGATTGATACCAGCGCCATTTTGGGCGGGGCCCGCACAGTCCGGAAGCAGCATCAGGGGGAAATGTTTCCATTACTGGCAGTTTGGACCAGAGTCCTTTTCGGCAGTTCTAGAATTCACGCTAACAGAAGGTGTGGCAATGTCATGTTAGTTTCGTTGGCGATCGAGGCAGCCGTCCCTTACCGGAAACCTGCAAAGGCCGAAGGCTCCGCCGGGGACCTTTGTATGATCTTCAAGGCTGCGGAGATGCTGTCGGAGATGGGGGCTCGTGCTCCATGGGACAAATGTTCGAGTTATACGGCTGGCCAAAGTTACTCTAGTGGCCGGGGCCCGCCTTCCAGCGGATCCAGACGCCATTTTGAGGCCCTACAGGGGCCACTCTCGTCGAGTTTGCAAGAATGGAAGAGACCCTTCGGAGTGAAAGGAAGAGGTCCCTGTTTTGTGAGAGCGGGACGTCCAGCTGGGGTGCAGCTGTGATGCCCCCACCTGGGGGGGCGAGGGAGACTCGTTCACATCGTCTCCTTCTCCCGGTGCACTCCATGCCGCTCCTTTTCATCGCCCCGCATGAAGGCCTCTCCACATCCGGTGTTCCCCAAGTGCCACCATTGTACGTTCGGTGCTGCGCAAATACTGGGGTGCCACCATTGTACGTTCGGTGCTGCGCAAGTACTGGGGTGCCACCATGGTGTGTCCGGTGCTGTGGAAGTATGGGCACCATCGCCTGACTGGGGGTGTTCGGCGTCGGGCTGGGGGCTGGGAAACCTCCTACCGGTGGAGGTGGGAGAGGCTCGTCCGCGTCGCCTCTCCCTCCCAGCCCAACTTGGACAAATTGTTGTGGAGGTACGTGCAGGACATCCCGCCGTCCAGGACTGCTGCGGCTGTGACGGAAGAGAAAAGGAAGAGGTGCCTCGCTCTCCTCTTGACATGTGGCGGGACTACCTGCAAATGCCCAGGCTGCGGGCTCCTGCCTCTCCTCCGGCTCCCCCATACGTTAAGATTTCCTGACCAAGAGTTGGCGGCGGGGCTCGCCTTATATGGGTTGCCGTTGGTTGGGCGTAGCCGTAACCCTGCCCTACTTTGGAAGGTTCCAGAATGGGGGGGGGGGCGAATGTTCTGTTTGACTTTCATTTTCTACAGTTTATCGTTATTATTCCTTGTTTGTTGTGTTAAATTAAAAGTTCAAGTTTATTAATGGTCTACGGATTTTGTTTTATCATTTCTTTCTTTCCAGGTTGCTTTTATGCTAAGTTTCTGCTAACAGGGGTCGAGTAACACGGAAACACGTGTAGAGGGATGACGCAGATTTGTACATTACATACACACGAACTCAGACGGGGGACAGTACAAGTACGACATACAAAGACCCAAGACAAATATAAAAACAGTTATTGGTCATAATTATCTCTTTCCGTCTGTGAATTTTAAACGAGGCTGGGTTCCCGTCTTGACATTGCCCGACCTAGGAGAACTTGAGCATGCCGCTGAGATTTTCCTGGCGAAATCTGTGCCATCGGGCATAATCAAACGTGGTGGTTCTGTCTGGTCTGTCTATGTAAGTCGGGTTCTTCTCTGTCTCGCGCCTTTTCTCGTACTGTCGGTCTGTCGTTCTTGTCGGCCCTTTGCCTTTACTCACGCTCAGTAGAGTCGGGCATTGGGCTTTCCAGTGTCCGACATACCTACAAAAAGCGCATTGGTCTGACCCTAAGTCTGGTCGTCCTTTGCATAGTGTCGGGGGATAAGTTGTGGGTAGCGGTGTCCTGGGGTTGTCCTGTCGGTATATTTCCCTACTTGGTTTATCCTCGTCTTTTCTCTGTCGTTTCGTAGCCTCTCTGCGCCACATACCGAGACTGTCGAGCATAATTGGCGTCGTCTTATTATTTCGAAGGGCTATTTCTAACGTTTCTATTTTATCAAGGTCAAAGGATCCTGCCAGTGGCCACTGTTTGTCTTGGCTATCTTCGGTATACCTGTGCCATAATTTATTATAAGCTATGGTGACTAACCCATAGTTTATGAACATGTCCTTATTAGGGGTGCCTTCTAGTGGAGCTATATGGTCCACCTCTAACACCCGGTCCGGGCTAAACAGGCTATTTATCAGTGGGGAGAAGACAGACATGACGGCTCGTAACGAGGGACTAAAAAGTCAGCACTGCCTATCTTATCACTAGGTGCAAAGACTAGACAGAATATTTCTATTCTACGTTGTTTGCAGGTAGTGAATACCTCATGGATCAAAAAAAAAAAAAATATATAAAACCAAACGACCAATAAATAACAATGGGGAGAATGAGTAGGACCGCAAAGATCTGCGTTACCTACCCTTTTCACTATCTGCAAAAAGGGTGGTCTCTTCCCTGCTTGCAGACAGGGAATCTCCAGGAAACAATAGTTTGTGAACAACAGTTCAGTTTCAAGCAATTATTGAGTGGGGGAGAAAAAGAACAAGCACGGCTGCTACCCTACCTATCCTCCACTGCTTGCAAAGGGAGAGGGAGCCTGTTGTTTCTCCGTTTGCAGACAGTGAATCTCTAAATAAAAAAAAACAGAGCAATACTAGTATTTTGAACAATCAAGCAATCAAAACAAATTTCGCAACTTGTCGTGGCAACACGACCTTACCCGGACCATGTGGACAGTTTCTTGTCTTCCGAATCCAGCGCCCGATCGTCCTCTTTTTCTCGTATTTCTCACGGCACTCCTGATGGTTCCCAGTCAGGACCGTAGATCACTCGAGAGAGGTCTGTTCGGAACTAGTGAAGTTCGGATGATCGGCTGCCAGACGAGGGTCTATTGGGCAAGAGCTCTCCCGATCGTTGCAGTCGTTCACTCTGTCGTCGGGACCTCTCCCACTGGATCCACGAGTCGCTGATGGGCCCCACGCTTGGGACGCCAATTGTAAAAAGTTCAATCGGGTCGGGGACAATCGATATTTGCCCGGCGGTATTGCCTCTGTGACCCTCTAGTTATTTAAATCAATGAAGAGGCAGGCGCTGGAGACTGAAAAGCAGGAAACAAGGTTTTTTTATTCTCTCCGGAGGAGAACACAACGAAACGGACAGAAGGTATCGTTCTGAGGTGCTCTAACTGTATTTCTGAGGCCTGGCCTCTTATACCCACATTTATGACTTTATTGCAGATTACACATACATGTTTAAAGCTTTGATGTACGGAAAAGACATTCTCGGAACTCCCCTTTGGGCCCGTTCCCACACACATTTACAGTTAAAGTCCCCACCCTAGTCACAACAGGTGATGAGCATCGCGCAGCTGGATAATCCGCCGATTCACGGAATGTGGGGAGTTTGATCGGATCTCATGGGGTGGGGGGCTTTGATCAACCCGGGGATTCTTTGATGGGGGAAGCTTTCTATTGTACGGGGAGGGGCAAGGATGGTATCGGCAGAGCTGGGTGTCGGCTTGGGAACGGGGAGGAAAAAACGGGCACACGGGGAAAAAGGGGGTTTGCATCTAAGGGCCGGAGATCATGAAAGGAAAGCAGGGAGGTGTCGCGCTGGGAACAGGATGAGGGCCTGGGGCAGAGCAGCGCCGAAGAGGGGTTTATGACTCAAGGCAGGTGCAAGCAGGGGGTGGTCAGCGTGCAGGCTTAGCGAAGGCAAAGGGCTATGTCAGGGGCCAGCGGCATGCAAAAGGGTTTGTTCTGATCGGGGCATCTTAAAATGGCGGGCGCGCACGACAAAAGTGTGGCATCAGGGAAGAGGCAAGATGGCGCAGATAATGTTCACCAAAACGCACTAATTTTCCACAGTAGTTAGCCCCCAATGTCAACCTTGGAGGCCAACTACCCCTCCTATTACCTCCAGTAAGTCCCACACAACCGGATTGCTAACTTCTTATACCAGGTCATGTCCCCGTTCTCCAACACTCTGCAGACTCACCTCCTGGCGCATTCTGGGTTGGGGGAGAAAGCCCCCTTGAATCCTAAGGGTCCTTTGGGGCCAACTAGCCCACCAGGTACCTCCAGTAAGCACCACAGAGCTGGATTGCAGAGAGGTGGTCCGAGACCACGCTTCTTTTTCCACCACTCTGCAAACGCTGCCCCAGGCGTACTTCTGCTCAGAGGATGAAGTCCACATGTGTCCTGAGGTCTTCAGTACACAAGAGTACCTCATCGCCCCACCAGCAGTGCACCAAGAGGCACGTTTGCAGAGTGGTGGGAAAAGGGGCATGGCTTCGGACCACCTCTCTGCAATCCAGCTCTGTGGCGTTTACTTGCAAACAGCAATGTCCCGATGTGACGGTATCTTGGCTCAGTAGAAAATATGTTTTTTTTTAATGTTCTAAGTGCAAAGCTTGTGTCCACAGCAAAACAAAAACTCAGTTTACACATCAGGATTCTCCAAGAGAGAATGAAAGATAAAAAATCAATGCTCATGTAAGACAAAATTTGCTGTCTACGTGCTCCAGTGTCCCTGTGGCTTGAGGTACGTCGGTAGCACAATTCTACCTGTGCAGAAACGAGTGTTACAGCATTTGAGAGCTATAAAAAATGGCGATAAATCATACCCAGTGGCACATCATTTTGAGAAGTCCCATAGTAAAAATGTAAAAGGGTAAACTTATTTTGTCATAAACGCAGGTAAGAGGTGGTAACCGGGAGAAGAAATTTAGAAAATTGGAGTCATGTTATATAATAGAACTGAACACCAAGACACGGGAAGGTTTGAATATGGAAGAAGTCTTCCATAGTCATTTATGAAAAATGATGTGCTGTATGTAACTTCCTTAGAATCTCTTCTGTTTTTAACTGATAGGGTTATGATTTTTAGTTTTCATTTTTTCACTAGTTCTACACTTTGCACTTTAGAAGACATCAGTTTTTTGTGCTAAATGAGAATTTTATACTCGTGATACGCCCACTTGAGCAGGATTGTAGAACACCAGTTTCTAAAATAACATTCATGTGAAAAGCCCACTTAGACATTAATGTATAAATGAATTTGACTTAACATGTATCAAGTTTTGCTGCAGTAGCATTAAATACCTATGTGTTTAGCACTCAATAGTATTTATGCAAATTTATGGCAATATAAATTCTAATAGTGATGCATTAACATAAATGCATCAACGAATATCACTGAATGAATTAAGCAGCATTTAAACACAGTACAAAATGACTGTGATGTTGATACATAATAATGGAGAGAAAAACTACTAGTCTGTCGTCACTTACATTCACTGAGTAGATCTCACATGACACGCAATGGAAGGTGTTTAAATATGGTTGAAAACTTTATTTTGTTGTTGGTGAGAAAGCCTGCTGGGCAGGCGAAACGCGTCCGATTGTAGCTGATAAATAAATACATTTTGTGGCTTGAGACAAGGCATCGTCATCCTTGGTGTACGAGGGAATCGAGATATATATACATATATCCTGGTTGATGAATTGACAAATGTCCAAAGAAACTGGAACACAGATCATCGGAGAGGTAATTTCTCATCACAGGACTGGAAAGATATCAACAAATTGAAAGACAATCCATTGCTTTTAATAAAACCCTCCGATAAGGGAGGGAATATCTTCCTGATGGACCAAAGCACATATGTAGCTGAAGCATGCAGGCAATTAAATAATACCTAACACTATACCCGCCTAAAGACAAACCCTCTTAAAGAAATGGAAAAAGAATATCACCAGAAAATACAAGGGTGGGTTGATTCAGGCTTGCTGGACTGGGAACAATGACAGCACCTTCACACTGAGAATACCAGACTAGCCATTTTTTACCTATTACTTAAGATTCATAAGTGCAAACTTAGGTCAATAGTGAGTTCCATTGGATCGCTATTGGAAAATAGCTCCAGATTTCTGGATACATTTCTGCAAGAATATGTCACCAGCCTTTCTTCGTATCTAAAAGATAGTATGGACTTCACAAAAAAAGTTTGAAAATATCCAGTGGAGAGCCAAGTACATCATGGTGACAATGGATGTTGTGTCAATGTACACTTCTATTGAGCATGACAAGGGAATAGAGGCATGTACAAATTTTATGAGGGGCAGGCCATTGGAATGGCTGGAACATATGCACATGTTAATGGATATGTTGCAGTAGTGCCTGACGCACATAATTTTCACGTTTGATGGCAAATTCTTCCGCCAAGAACAAGCGACTGCGATGGGCACCTCCTTTGCCCACACCTATGCAAATGTTTTCATGGGGTAGTGGGAGAAGGAGGTGGCCTGGGCAGAAGAGAACAATTCACATATGGAAAAGGTGTCTCTGTGGACTAGGTTCATTGACGACCTGTTTATTCTATGGAAGGGGAGTGAAAACAAATTAGAGCTCTTCCTGAAGAAGTTGAATACCAACAACTGCAACTTGCGGTTTACAAGTACTTGGAGCACGAAAACAATGTACCTTTCTGGATTTCGAATTGGAGATAAAGGAAGGTGAATTAACAACTCGAATACACAGGAAACCGACGGCCACAAATTCTATTTTGCATGCAAATAGCGGCCATCCTTATGCATTGAAGTGGAGCATTCCCTACAGTCAGACGTTGAACGCAAAAAGAATCTGCTCCACAGAGGATCTTTGTGAAGAAGAATTGGACAGACTGTACAATATGTTTAGGAACAGAGGATACCCAACAATGGTATTAAATAATGCCAAACGTAGGGCAAAAGAGAAGAAGAGAAAACAGTCCCTCTATCCAGTTAGTACCCCAAAAGAGACCAGTATAACGGTCAAGAGGCTTTTCCTGGAATACAATTTAGCCCAACAAAACATTAAGGAAATCCTAGTGAAACATTGGTGTGCAGGAGCTATCAAACATCAGATGGTCGCAGGATGCCGATCAATGAAAGAATCACATGCAATACTGAATTTTCTATCTATGTTTTATGATGTGGGTGAGATAAACTTTACTTTGGCAGCACCAAAAATAAATTGAAGCTACGGATCCTTCAACATATCAGAGCAATAAAGAATGGAGATAAAACCTATCCAGTGGCTCTCCACTTCGATGAGGTACACTATCGATCTCTATCCACTTTCTCCTACTGGGGGATAAAACATGTTAAGGCCCACCCAAGAGGGGGAGACAGGGAAAAAGATTTACGAAAACAAGAATCAAAACTCATCCTGTTAATTGGAACAGAAGTACCGTGGAGCCACACCAGGGACACTGAACTTTTTGCACACCTGTGAGACATTTATCCTCTGTACATAGAAACTGAACCTTTTTACTGTCCTAGAACCCAGTGATATTTTGAAACAAGCATTTCCAGTTATGAATTAGAACACTGGGTAGAACTACATATTCTGAGGCACTTTGCACTTTCCCTATTATTAATTTACAAGCACTCTTAACTTTATATTAAGATCAATGTAAATTATGATGACAGAAGCACATTGCACATTGTGAAAGAATTAACACTCTATGTGGATAAGTAATTTAATAAAAATAGGAAGAGCGGATAATTTCACATATAAGAGGTCTATTTGGTTCAGGGATAAAAATAATCCAAATACCGTTCTCTCTTATTTCTGATTCGTATAAAGAAACATTTACCCTTTGTTCTTAAAAATAATGAGGTCATTACAGGATTTCATAACAAAATAGGATTTCACCCCCACCAGACACCGCTAAGGAATTGAAACTCCCAAAGCCCTCCAAACATATGGCACCATTCTACATTTGTGTTTCTCTTAAAAGGAGATGGTCTTTTTAAATTACTGAAATGCATGAACTGGTTAGATCTATTGTTATTTGCACGAGCACTTTAAAAGTTACAATAGTGCACATTTTCATTACATATAGGCTGCTATTAATGTACTAGCAATTTAAGACCCATTCATTGATATACTAGAATTTAATTCCATGTGAAGGCTGCTATAATGCATTGGCACTGTCTAGATTTAGTTTAATCGAGTTACATCAAACTGCTGTTTATGCACTAGCACTTTATAGCCTATTGACTGTAACACACTAGCCCTTTAAGATCTAATGCTATTTTGCACTGGCACATTCAGATCTATCAACAACATGACCCTCCCATTTTGAATAACTTACTAACAGGGGGAGATGTAGACAAATGGGAGTAAGACACAATTTAACAGATTCAGCCCATAACAAATATGGCATGTGGAGAATAGTGTAAAAAAAGGGGGGAGGGGGGGGAAATATAGGGGATAGTCCTTAAAAATAGTTATCATGCGATGAGAATGAGTTAATATGTCAATTACTGACTGGCAACAATTAGACATCACAAGGGGGAAGAAAAAGAAGAGAAAAGGAAAAAAGAGTAAGAAAATTATAGAAGGGAATAAAAATCAAATATATATAAATCAACAAAAATAACATGTCATAAAGTGGTGCGAAACAACAAAATAGTAATATAAAAAAATTAAAAAAAGAATACAAACATGCAAGACATTGTTAACATTTTGAAAAATTGAAAAAATGTGTGCTTTCATGAAATTGAACCTGTTGATTTCAATTCTTATTTTTTTAATTAAAAAACGTAATTTTCAATTTGCATTACACAATAACAGAAACAAATTGGCATCAATATAGAGTAAATAGGCATATTGTTGATATTATCATCAATGGCACGTAGAACAGATGGTCGCATCCGGGGGGGTGGGGGGGGGAAAGATACCATGGGGTCACATAAGTATCCAGAAGCCTATTACAGTGAGGAGGGAGCATGGGGTATAGCACCGCTTCCCATTGTGCATATAACTGAGGTCAGTCCTTTCACTCCGTGGCAAGGGGAGGCCCACTTTCAACAGCCAACCCACTCTCCTCACCATCAGTTGTATCCTGCAAGGAGGACTCCCTCTCCGCCAACCCAGAGGAACACAACTGCTGCCAAATCATTAGGTATTCTTGCAGCTTCTCGTCACCTTCGGGTGAGCTGTATGTGTGTTTTTCCGCTAGGGACCACTCTTGGACATCTTTAAGAAAGGTGGGTACTTGTTGGCCCCTTTGCCCCATCCAGGTTATAGCTACACTTCACCTAGCGAGCACCAGCATTAGTTGTAGGAGCTTATATGGGAGTTTTCTATTCTTTGATTTCCGGACAAATGCAAGTAAACAATTCAGGGGTTCAAGCTGCATCCAAATGCCTGTGGCCGCAACAATCTTGCTTAATTTCACTTCTTGAGGTATAATGTATCATGTGCAGATTTGATGTAAATATGATGAACTGTTTTAAAAAAATCAAGGGTTTAGCCAAGGGTTAAAGATAATGAAGAAGGACTAAGAACATTTAAAAACACACAATGCTGAGCCCAAAGTGACCCAGTGGAAGGCAACTCACCGAAATGAGTAGGTCCTTATGTCAGAGGATAATGAGTACTGTGAAAGTTGTAATTTTAAACAGGCATAGTCCAATTCAGGAAGCCTAATGGAGGGCTTTAAAAGCATTTATCCTGTAAACAATCGTGGGCATGTAACCACCTGGAGGGGATAAATGGTGTTTAAATGGACTACGCTGCCCAGAATGCAACAACATCGGCACACCGGAGGCCAATTAAGGTACTGTGTACTTAAGAATGCAAGGGGCGGCGAGTAATGCATGTCACTTTTTCCTGATCACGAGGCCTCTGAAGAGATGGTGAAAGTCCATCGAAATGCGTCAGGCCACAGGATGTATTACGGAATCGGAAGCTGCCTGTTGCTCATGTATAAGGTTGTTTACTTTATCGCAGTATTGTGCGGCCTCATTTGCTGGGCAATATTGGGATATATATATTTCTGTTAAAGGTATCAGGGAGAGGGAGCAGATTGACTGCTGAGTGGGTTGCCCGGCAAAGATGCATTCCGCCAGGAAACTCTCCTGCAAACTAAAAGGAGATGGCTGACCAAAAGCATTATTATATGGGAATAGCGGGTCACTGTAACTGGCTGGGAACTTTGGACTGTCCAGTTTCCTCAAGCGGGATGTGTAGCACAACGTACGAGGGTCTTTGGTTGGAAAGAAGCAAGTACTGACTAACTAGTACGCGACCCCCAGCGAAAAGAACTATAATAACGAATTGATAAAATAATAAAATAATAAAAAATGAGTAAAAAAACTTTTACTGTTGTGTGATTCCATATACTAATGATTAATAAGATTCAAGTCTGATTGTAAAGTATATATAGACTATGAGGGAGTACAGTTAGTAGTGTACTGGTTCCTTTCCCCTCTTCTCCCTAGTCTCTAAAGAATTTCCCATAGATGGGGTCCCTTATTTCGTGCAGTAGCACAACGTACGAGGGTCTTTGGTTGGAAAGAAGCAAGTACTGACGGAGAGGAACTTTCCCTGTCCTCTTTCTATGGTGATATTCTACAGCCAATAGAAGCCCTCGGGATGACTATTTAACAAAGCCCCGCGAAATCCTACAATTTTGAACTTTCAGCAACTTTTCGGCATTGAGAAAGGCATCCGCCGAAACGCGTCTGCCAGGGGCTGATGGTGGGGACAAAGCGTGTTTTAGTGTGCAACCTGGTGGCATTAAAACTCTTGTTGGCCAACCCAAGAATGAGTCAGGCCCATTTTTTTTAAAGCGGGATTGGTGGTATATATATTTATATTTATTGTGCGCAAATCAAAACAGATGCGTTTCAGCCGTAGCTTTCGTCAGTGACGGCTCACGTCGCCGAGGCGGAAGTTAATATTCACAACAAACATAAAAATAAACGAAGTACTGTACAAGGTAATTTCTTAGCACCATATTGGAGTGTGCAAATGGAATCAGTGCATTACATCGTTGTCATTTCAAGTAAGCAATTCAGTACTTGATTCATAAGCTAGTAATTTGTGATATATTCGAAGACAGTGTAATCACGTTCTGCCTCACATGATTCAGATATGTACAATTACTCAACATTTGCATTAGATTGATTGTAACTAAAGTTATTTAGCCCTGAATGGACAGACGTAGTTTCTTATAGTGAGATAATACCTCTCATTCATTGTACTATGCTACAAATTAATTAAACTACTTCTATATACATTCGTTAATCATGGTTCATTTCATTACAATTCTTCTCTATTTCATAAGTATGCAATAGCCTAGTCCTTCTATTCTTTACCAGGCCATATAAAGTGCTGTGGATGAATTAATTTGTTACCGGTGAGTTTTCAGCTCTTCTCTAGCATTAAGCCCATTTGGCGACTTGGTCTGGAGTTCGATAATATACCTTGTCTCCAGATGTCGCAACCTTTCCTATATATATATCTCAAACCAACGAGTTTGCCCCTGTGGAATCGCCGCACACAAAGGAGTTTTTTAATCCATTTATTGTTGCAGGTAAGTTAACAGAGTCAGCTTTTTCCTCAACTAAAAGTAACTGCCAAACCCGTTTCGGGCAGCATCTCCGCCCTTGATCACTGGCTTACAAAAGTCTTGGCTCATGCTGACCTCATGGTAAAGCTGCTAGGTCTTCGGCGTGCCAAAGGCCACCTGGACCTCGTAGTTCCACATGTGATATTCCCCAAGTGGGTGCCATACAACAATTGTAAAAATAAAATAAAGTTCCGTTTACCCATGTGGGTTATTTGATGGTTGTAGACCTTACTTCTGCAAACAAATCGTAGCCCACAACTCAGGACTCCATGTCCACTGCAGCGTCGGAAACTTCCGTTGCTGGAGGTCCGCTCTTTCAAGCGGCAGGGCGTTTCCGCGACTGGGCCAGCGGCTACATATCAAAGCAATGAGTTTGCTCCTGTGGAATCACTGCACACAAAGGACTTTTGTAATCCACTTTTTGTTGCAGGTAGGTTAACAGAGTCAGCTCCTTCCTCAACTAAAAGTAAATGCCAAAGGCATTTCGGGCAGCATCTCCCCTTGATCACTGGCTTACAAAAGTCTCGGCTCATGCGGACCTCATGATAAAGCTGCCAGGTCCCGCCCTCTTCGGCATGTCAACGGCCTCCTGGACCTCTTAGTTCCACATGTGATATTCCCTAAGTGGGTGCCATATAACAATTGTAAAAATAAAATACAGTTCAGTTTACCCATGTGGGTTATTTGCTGTTTGGAGATCTTACTTCTGCAAACAAATCATAGCCCACAACTCAGGACTCCATGTCCACTGCGCCGTCTGAATCTTCCGGTGCTGGAGGTCCACTCTTTCAAGCGGCAGTCATTAGGAGTAATGGGGTAACCTAGTAACCCTCAGAACCTGGGTATGTAAGTGAAACAACAACAATGGTTCGGTTGGGGATCACAGATAATTTGAACAACCTGTAATTAATACACAAGCAAAAAATATATATATTCCATGAAGGATATAAGGAGACATACACTACAGGATATGGTTCAAAAGGTAAATCTTTTTAGTATAAACCTTGGTTGGGGGTAAATCCACAATTTTTGGGGGGATAGCTGTCCAAAACAAAGAAACACATAGATTCTATATACATTTAGTGATCAAGTCGTGACTGGTGAGAGGGTGCTATACAAAACTGAAACAAATGACACATAATCATACAAATAGACAAAACATTAGATCATAAGTGTCCACTTTAGAATACAATTGTCACAACTGACAGAATTATTCCTTTGTTTTAGTTGAGACTTTGTGTGGACGGATACACGTAAAGAACATCGTCGTTGCGACCCTATATGTTAGTGCAGACTTGAATGCATCTGTGTCAGGTCCTGATGAAGACCCGACACAGATGCCACACCCCCTCACTGCATCACTCTGCAAACACTCCCTGTGGTGAGTTGTACGTTGGGGAATTAATTCCCCTTGAATACAGGGGGTCCCTGGAGGCCAACTAGCCCACCAGGTACCTCCAGTAAGCGCCACAGGGCTGCGTTGCAGAGAGGTGGTCCGAGGCCATGCCCCTTGTTACACCTCTCTGCAACACAGCTCTGTGGTGCTTACTGGAGATGCCTGGTGGGCTAGTTGGACCCCAGGGACCTTCAGGGTTCAAGGGGACCTAATCCCTCAATTTAACACCCGCCATGGGATGCGTTTTAACACTTGTCACATCAGGCCCCACCCTCTCCCTTCACCACTGTGCAAACAGGCCCTATGGCGTGTTGTAAGTTGGGGGATTAAGTCCCCTTGAATCCTTCGGGTCCCTTGGGTCCAACTAGCCCACCAGGTTCCTCCAGTAAGCGCCACAGAGCTGTGTTGCAGAGAGGTGTAAAAAGGGGCGTGACCTTGACCACCTCTCTGCAAAGCATCTATGTGCTGCTTCCTGGAGTTACCTGGTGGGCTATTTGCCCCCAGGGACCCTCAGGATTCAAGGGGACTTAATACCACAAATTACAATGTGCTAGGGGGCACCTTTGCACAGTGGTGCAGGAAGGGGGCGGGCCTGATATAAGAAGTTAGCAATCCTGCTGTGTGGGACTTACTGGTGTTAATAAAAGGGATTGTTGGCCTCCAAGGTTAACGTTGGGGGCTAACTACTCCTCCTGTTACCTCCAGTAAATCCCACATAGTGGGATTGCTAAGAGACGTTTCGGACGCCACGCTCACCTTTCTCCCCCACTCTAGAAACGCGACTGGTATGTTATAGTTAGAAATTAGCATTTAAAAAACCTTTGAAATTCTCTGCAAAAACCATAGGTTTCAGGGACGTTATAGTTAGAAATTAGCATTTAAAAAAACATTGAAATTCACTGAAAAAAAACATAGGTTTCAGCCATATAATAGTTAGAAATTAGCATTTAAAAAACCTTAGAACTGCACTGAAAATAACAAAGGTTTCAGGGACGTTATAGTTAGTTAGACATTTCACTCGTACAAAACCTGAGAAATTCCGCCGTTATAGTTAGTTCAGCTAACTATAACTCACGTCCCCGCAGTGCACTGCTGATGACATCACATATTACATCATTCATGACATGGTCATTTCGGGATAACTTCCCTCATCAGTAGAGAAAATAGTTAGGGGTGAAAGATCATCAGTTCAACAAGTACCTACTTGCACCCACTGGGGTGAACCACTCAAGAACTCCATGTACCAGAGTCCCTAGGGGTGATCCGGAGGAGGGGCTAGCGGTGTGCGGTCCATTGCGATTGTTTCTGGGGCACAAGTTATAGTTAGCTGAACTCATTTGTCTGGCTTTGTACATGTGAAATCTCCAATTAACTATAACGTCCCTGAAACCTTTGGTTTCTTCAGTGAATTTCTAAAGTTTTTTCAAATGCTAATTCCCAACTATGACGTGATTAAAACCTATGGTTTTTTCAGTGAATATATATTTCCCCTCGTCACACCAACCCAGATTTGAAGCATGCTGGGAGTTGTAGTGTGAGTACGCTGCAACCGACGATCACATGTTTGGGGGAGGCGCATACTCGGCAATCACTGCGCGCGTTTTTTGTAAAACACTGACGAAGGGAGCGTTCTCCCGAAACGCGTCTGAAAAATAAATACTGCTGCTGAGCTAAAAGAAACCCCGTGAGTGCCTTACTTTGTCTTCAATCCCGGCTGGGAGAATTTAGAGTAAGTGGAGCAATCATTTTGGATCGCGGTAGCACCACCGCGAAAAACGGCACCCGCTGCTGGAGTGACTCGTAACTGGTGTGTAGGAGCGTGGATACATTGCACGAGTGCACCGTCGCCGAGGGTGAGGAGAGGACTGTAGAAAAGACCCGTCTACCTTACCCGATGACACTCTGAACTGAGGCTGGACAACGCTGAACGGAGGGGGCGGAGAAACCGCGAGGAGACAGCGGTAAGCCAACCTTTCCGATTGAGACAGTTAAAAGGAGTCCAGGGTAAACAGACAGTGTGGGACAGACGGCGCAGCGAGGGGTTCTGAAGTATTCTCAGCGGAGCAGAATAGTGATACTTCCGGGATCGGATTATCACGCGGAAATTTAAAATGTTTAACATGTCGGAACGCAAAGGAGCGGCAGTAGACATATTTAAAAACAAAAATCCGGACATTTCTAAAGCTCCGAATAAAAAGATCACGGAAACAACCAATGCTTTGACAACCCAGTACAGGAAACTGGAAAAACTTTATGAGAGAGAGTTGCGGAAGTGGTGGGAGGGCACATCACTGCAGGGATACATAGAGGTCCAGAGGGTACCAAGAGGATTGCGTATCTTTACTGTCCCTGCCTACGAGAATCCTGATCCCCTCCTACTAGAGACATGGGCCGCACATATCGCATCCTCATGTAAAGGAATGCTTGAAATTTTGGTCCAATTTGCTTGGAGTGACCGAGACAAGGTGATAAAAGAGATCGAGGAACTGGAAGAAGAACTTTCCAAGAATCCAGATAAAACTGAACAAGAGCAACTAAGGGCTGCTATGAAAATAAGACTGGGAAAATATGAGACCACGATTAAAATGAGGAAACAAGAGAAATTTGACCGGGACGAACGTGACTACATGATGGGAAGAGTCCTCACCTTTTCCAAAAAGTATGACCAACCGCGCAAAGACCTGGCAAAGAAGAAACAATCACCAGGCAGATCCACAGAGGGAAGAGTGGAAACCTCTGATTCTGACCTCACCGTCAGTGAGGCATCAGGTGATGAAGCGGCAGGCACCTCAACTATGACATCGGAGACTCCTTTTCAACAGGAGTTTGGAGTAATAAGAGAGAGCTGGCTGAGGGGCGGCAAAAACAAACCCCCGGAACACACAGACAAACCAGACGAGGTGGATGGAAAGGGAAGAGGCAGAGGAAAAACCAACTCAGCTACGAGGGTGACAAGAAGTCAACGCAGAGGGAGATGGTAACAGAATCCAACCATCTCACCATCGTGAACTTGTCCGAAAGAATACTGACATCAGCCGAAGAGTCTGTTCTTAAATTGGGTCTGACATTCTGTCCCAATGTGAACTTTGAATACAAACAGACTAGAATAGACCTCTACAAATTTATTCGGAAGGTCAAACTTTACAAATTCTTCAAAGTAAAACCAACGGCCCTAGAAACGAAACATCTGAGACTCAATAAGAAAAATACTGATCTCCTTACGGTGAACGACTTGACCGCATGTGAAATGCTGCAAAACCTCCGTTCAGAAGGGAGCATAGAAGTTAATGAAACAACACACACATTAACACAAAGATTGATGAATGTGGATGTTGAACAAGAGGTTCCAAAGAGTGGGCTGAAACTACCCTCGAAATTCGTACCACAGACGGCTGTAGACGCGATTGACATTTTTTCGGACACAGTCGTCAAGGACCTGATGAAATCGAGAACAAAACATACCCACCAAACGAAATCTTTCAACATTTCCAAAGAACAGAGGATGGCAATAACAACTCTATCTAAGGATAAATCCATCATATGCAAACCCTCAGACAAGGGAGGTAACATCGTCATTATGACAAAGGAACAGTATACAACTGAAGCAATGCGGCAATTACAGGATGGGAATTGTTATGCCAAAATAACAAGAAAGGAATATGCCGAAAGCATAGATAAATTATATGACATCTTGAAGAACTGGCATGGAAAACAAATGATAGACCTGGAGGAATATTTGTTTTTAAAACCTATACATCCCATCTTACCAACGTTTTACCACCTTCCCAAGGTCCACAAAAGCATAAGTAATCCACCGGGTAGACCCATCATTTCGTCTATTGGTGGCTTAACTGAAAATCTGTCTAAATACCTTGACCACTACCTGTTCGAATTTGTGATTTCACTAAAGTCATACATAAGAGACACGTCTGACTTTATTGAAAAAATTGAGAAGATCCATTGGCACCCAACCTATACACTCGTGACTCTTGACATCACGAGTCTCTATACTAGCATTGAACATGAGAAAGGTCTGCTTGCTGTGAAATACTTTCTGGATAAGAAACCATTGAAATTTGCTATGCACAACAAAATGTTGTTGGAACTTATCCAATTTTGTTTGTATTTTAACATCTTTATATTTCAGGATCAGATATACAAACAATTGTCTGGCACAGCAATGGGTTCCTGCTTCGCCCCCAGTTACGCGAACTTGTTCGTGGGCTGGTGGGAGGAGCAGGTAGCCTGGGCCCCACAACATGAGACATCTAACAGGAAGGTGATTGCCTGGTACAGGTATATCGATGACCTGTTTCTTATTTGGGATGGGTCCATAGAAGAGGCTAAACAGTTTGTCCAATCATTAAATATCAATGATTGTAATCTGACATTCACAGGGGAGATCAGTAAAGGGCAGGTCAGCTATCTAGACCTACTAGTCACTATAAGGGATGATAAAATCTGTACTTCATTGTACCGCAAGCCAACAGCGGGTAATAGCGTTTTGCACGCTACAAGCAGCCACCCTAATAAATTAGTGAAGAGTATCCCTTACAGGGAATTACTCAGATTAAGACGTAACTGCACTTTAGATAGTGATTTTGAACAGGCTGCTCGAGAGAGTATTGACAGATTTTCTGAAAGAGGGTATAAACACAACCTCTTAAATAATGCACTCAACCGAGTTAGAGGACTTTCCAGACACTCTCTTTTTGAACAAAAGACTAAACCACGTCCAAATCCTGAAAATCAATTTCGGATGATTACCCCCTATTCAGCAAACTCCTGGCAATTGAGAGCAATCATGCAAAAACACTGGCACATTCTAAAAACTGATCAGATCATTGGATCGGATTTGCCAGCTGTCCCTTTGATCACCTTTGGTAAGGCCAGAAGTGTACGAGACCATTTGGTCCAAAGTCATCTGAGTTCCACCAGAAAAAGCCCCGGACCCTGAATGAAACTAAGGGCTTCTTTCCGTGTGGAAAATGCAAGGCTTGCGCCTACAGCAGGCGTACATTGTCATATGAGGTGAAAGGCTGTAAAGGGGGAAAGAGGATACAGAAGTTTATGTCCTGTCACACAGATCACGCAGTTTACTGTTTGATATGTCCCTGCCAACTTAGATATGTTGGTAGTACTATTAATTCGGTAAAACTTCGAATACTTGAGCATATGCGAGCGATCGCGAATAAGGATTTTTCCTATCCGGTCGCTCGTCATTTTGCTATCAAGCACAACAGCAACAGGGATCTGTTGAGGTTCTTCTGTGTGGATTATGTAGTGGACAATCCTAGAGGAGGAAACAGGTTACAGATGCTCAGAAGGCTGGAATGCCGCTATATAATAGACATGGAAACGAAGGCCCCGGGGGGGCTTAATATGGGGGAAGAATTGGCAACTCACCTGGGCTAAAGCACAAATTCTTACCTGTTGTTATGTGCTCTTGATTACAGTTCTGTAGAACATGTTGACATTAATTGGATCTAATTGATGTACAGACGAGCTTTCTGAATTATGTAACATGTTTTTTACGTTTGGACATTTGGAAATTTATTTGGTCCTGTTCTGATGATTGAAGCTTTGGATGGAAAATCATTTGTTTGGGTGTGATAGAATAACCAGCCTCAGAATTTACGATGTGGAATTATGGTCACGAAGCATACTTAGGTATTGAGCAGCCTTAGTGGCTGCAATGCCGATCCACGGCGAGATCACGACAGGTAGACCGTTTGGTCTTTAGTCGCATTGCACTATTTTGGTGCTTTTAAATACTGGCAGCTTTAATGCTGCTATAGCCGATCCACGGCTACATTTTGATCATTTATTAAATTAGATGGTCACACAACACGCATTTTGGCGTCCTTAAAGTGTCCACAGTTTTGACTTGTGGATTACCAGTAAGCATCATGGCCATACACATTGAATAATATGAATAACTTTCATTTAGGCAAATTGGTTTGATGTAATCGTACACCCATTACGACAAATAGATGGCATTACACACTACAAGATGGAGCGCATGATTAGACTCGAAGCTTGTCCTATGTTTATGTCAATGCCTGTAAACCGGAAATGATATAATATGCTGCCACTGCGCGCGTTTTTTGTAAAACACTGACGAAGGGAGCGTTCTCCCGAAACGCGTCTGAAAAATAAATACTGCTGCTGAGCTAAAAGAAACCCCGTGAGTGCCTTACTTTGTCTTCAATCCCGGCTGGGAGAATTTGGAGTAAGTGGAGCAATCATTTTGGATCGCGGTAGCACCACCGCAAAAAACGGCACCCGCTGCTGGAGTGACTCGTAACTGGTGTGTAGGAGCGTGGATATATATATATATATATATATATATAAACTCCAACTCTCCATTTAGTGCCTCCTGCACAGAAAAGTTCGCAGACAGCCCAATTAGCACTCGAGGCAAAGATGTAAGGTACGCTTTTTTATTTCATAAGGTGGGTAAAAATCATCAGACGCGTTTCGGGCACATCCGTGCCCTTGCTCACTGATAAATTGTAGAGCTGACAAACATCATTTAAATTTAGGCTAGTTGGCGCCAAAAATTCACACCAACTAAACATAAGAGTAGGACTATTACATTTCATGAGACAAAACGCCCATACAATTTTAAACGCCATTTTGTAGTAGCAAAAACATATAGATACTTCCAAAACAAAATCATAACCCCAACAATCGGTATGAATTCAACATTATACAATAAATGTAGGGAGTATTTATGTCTAATATACATATTTACAAAGCACAAATGCCTTAACTCATATATACACTTATCCTCATGTCGACATGTTCAAATTCCGGAAGATGTGTTCTCACAAATGTTGTACAACTTAATGGGCACAAATGCCACAATGATCTATACGTTTTAAATCTCCCTCTATTAGGCTTGCATTGCCTACCTTGTATACTACAAACCTTATCTACGCCATACGTGTGTCAATGGGCTTCAAAATTGCCTTTCGCAGGCACTTGTTATAATACATGCCTCAGGGTTGTTCTCTCAACATTCATTATCACGACATATTCTTCAAACCCCAATGCTGTTTAAAATAAATATTCACAAGAGAACGGGCATGACATAATGTATAGTGGCTAGTCAGTAATTGTATATTGAGACCTTTTTTATAAAAGATTCACTTTCAATCACATATATACAGCCACCTATGTTTGCTAATTCATCAGCACACTGTCCAACGCCCCTGGAAAAATAGTTATGTCTCACTAACTTGCCAACTAGTCCCATATTATATACAAAGCCAATTTACAATAAAAATGATTAGGTAGCTCGGGTGCTTAGGAAGTGAAAAAAATCAATAATAATTATGGTGCTCTTACTTAATTTGTACAAAAGAAAAAAGAAGAAAAAAGGTATGGTGAGTGCAAACTGTGCAAAGTGCTAACCTCCTCTTGTTTTTGTTTCTACAAACGGAAGTAGGATTTTTATGTTAGGCCAACTCATGATAAAATGCAGAGACAGAAATGCTTAAATGGTTTCGATACTCCAAGTGTGAAAACTCTAAAGCGCCCAGAGTATCGGAATTGAATCACTACCCCATAATACCAACACGTCATAGAAAATTACTGAGGTCCTCCCCCATGTTCAGCCCTCCTGGACTCTTGCTATTAAGCAACACTATGTAGCGGGATTCAAGCTGGCGCAGTTTCTTTTCGAAATCACCTCCCCTCTTTGTGGGGATTACAGCGTCTATGACAAAATATGTCAAATCTGCCAAGTTCTTATTGTGAACTGCTTGAAAATGCCAGGCTACTGGATAGCTTTGGTCGGCATGAACTATAGCACGCAAGTGCTGCAGAATGCGCTGGTGTACTGGCAACTTCGTGCTGCCCACATATTGTAGCTTGCAGCTACACGTGAGTACATATACCGCTAATTCTGTGCGGCATGTATAGTGGTCTTTAATGGCTATGGGATTGACCTCAAACGGGGTTGTGTAGCTTCTGGTGTTCACACCGAATTTGCATGCTCTACATGAGCTGCATCGGAAAAACCCCTTACGGGGACAGAGCCAATCCTTAGTTTTGCTGATCTCAGGGTTGTTGCTCACTAAGTCATTCCTCATGCTGTAGGCTCTCCTGAAAGTAACAGTGGGGACTTTTGGCATGATGTCTTTCAAAACCTGATCTGTCAGGATGATAGGCCACTGTTGCTTCACAATTCTTGTTATCTGCTTAGCTTGGCGGCTATAGCTAGTAATGAGCCTGACTGTTTTCTCTTGTTCTATTGGTGTCTTGATTTGCCTGTTTGGATCAAGAAGATCTTTCCTCAACAGTGCATTTGCCTTCTTTAGCGCTGTATCTAGAAGTGTGGGTTTAAACCCTCGTTTTATCAGTCTGTTTTTGGCTTCCATTTGGCATCTGTCTCTACTCTCAACACTACTGCATGTTCTATGTATTCTTAGAAACTTCCCATAGGGGATGCTTCTAATCGTGTGCTGGGGGTGGAAACTAGCGGCATGCAAGATGGAGTTGCCTGCTGTCTCTTTTCTATACAGGCTCGTGGATATCTTGTTGTCTTTAATCTCTATCTTGACATCAAGGAAACTCACTCCAGATTGGCTAATGTCAGCTGTAAACATGAGATTCAGGTTGTTCACATTAATTGCCCGGACAAAATCAAAAGCTGTTTCTTTAGTCCCTTTCCAAATAATACAGATGTCATCTATATACCTCCAGTATTTCAGTACATTGTTCTTCCAGAAATCGCTGTGTTCAACCATGAGGACGTGTTCCTCCCACCAGCCTACATGGAGCCCCGCGTAGCTGGGGGAAAAACACGACCCCATGGCGACACCACGTTCCTGTTTGTAAACCTCATTGTTGAACATGAAAGTATTATTCCTTAAGCATCTCTCAGTCATTTCCAAAAGCATTTTGCTATGAGCATGTAATTCTATTGGACGCTTATCAAGGAAAAACTTCATTGCTCTAAGACCCACCTCATGGGAAATACTTGTATATAATGTGGCTATGTCCATAGTGATCAACAACAAATCATTTGACCACTCACATTGATTCAATTGGTACAGGAAATCGGTCGTATCTTTGACATATGCTGGTAATGCCACAACAAAATCCTGCAGATAGAAATCGATGTATCTCGATGTATTTTCAAACATGCTATTAATAGCGGACACTATCGGTCGACCAGGTACTGGCGTTTGTTGCTTATGCACCTTGGGAATTAAATACATGTTAGGCATCACAGGAGATTCTTTTTGTAAGAATTTTAGTTCATCTTTACTCAGAAGCCCTTCGCGTTTCCATTTGTGTAGTTCTGAGCGATAGGACTCATTGATTTTTCTGGCTGTGTTCATATCAATCTTAGAGTAACATGCTGTGTCTCCCAACTGTCTGGACGCCTCTTCAATGTATTCTTTCCTCCCCCACAAAACAACGTTCCCCCCTTTATCCGATTTGTTGATTATGATGTTTTTATTGTTTTTAAGCTTTTTCATTAACATCGTATAGGGGCGTGTCTTGACATTTGGTTTGAGGCGTGATTTCATTGTTCGGCGCTGGAGAGCTTTGATTTCATCAATTATCCGGTCTGAAAAAACATCGATTGCATCTCTAGGCATGCATGGATTAAAGGTAGATATTGGCTTAAAGGGACTACCTGCTGGTTAGTTGATGCTAATTTCATTGTCCCCTACAACCTCTTGGGTGCTTTGTACAGTGTCATCATCTTTTTCAAGGGTTTGTAAATTGCGCAACAAGTTGATATCTTTTGATTGTAAACCGGAACGTTTTGGCATAGTTGTGTCACAGGTTTTCTTTTTTGATTCCAACCCTGTTTTTACTGTGTAGTACTTTTGCAATTTGATTTTGCGGATAAATTTAAAAACGTCTATCCGAGTGTTTACATAGTTGAAATTGCTTTCTGGGCAGTATGACAGACCCAGTGCAAGTAGCTGTTTCTCCGCTTTGCTAAGCTCTACATCAGTGAGGTTGATAATTGTATTTTCCTCTGTGTCGTTCATTTCTTTTTGCGCCAGAACTTCCTCTGCTGCTTTCCTTTTGCAGATTGCTCGCTTGCGCCGTTGTTTCCGTCGTTGGTTCCTCCTGTTCCTTGTTTGGCATTGGGAATTCTTGGGCGGAGAGTTGACTTCCGTTGCATAATCTATATATATATTTCTTGAACTCCGCCTGATGAGACCGCCGTCCCATCCCTGTCCGTTTCCCTCGAGACAGTTCACAAGGAAAAAGCGAACAGAACAGACCCAAGTTTCCTTAGTGCAATTAGTGTTTTATTTTAAATAAAACCCAGCAAGTCCGCATGACGCGTTTCGCCTCCGACACGAGGCTTGGTCACATGATAACGTTGCGAAAATAAACGAGGGTACTTATACAGTTTGACCAAAGGGTTAGGAGGAGCCGAAATTAATCCTCCACACTTTTTTAACCCCTAAGAGTTCATTACTATGTATAATGCATTTACAATCAAATGAAGCTAAATTTCTGGCATAGTGCCATGTAGTTATTGTATTACAGTCATAATCATCTATGCAATACATATGCAGTGCAAATTACGCTTTTTTACAAATATATATTAGTCATATAAAATTTGATAATGTACACAAATAAATATATCCATATATATATATATACACATGATGATGTTATCAAAAATTATGAATATGTATAGCAAAAATAAAACAGAATGTCTATCTGTACATTTCAATTCATTTTCCACTATATATATATACTATATACAATGCAAGACCAGTGTCTATGCATATAAACGAGAAAGTAATCCCTTTTAAAAAAAGAAACTTTTTAATTTGGCACCATAATTTATCCTTTTGGAACCTGCATATATAATACATTGACAAGATATGGCATACGGTTCTATATAGAAACCCCTGCCCAGTCACATCTATTATGGAACAATAACTACACATTATGTATTCTAATAGGCTTAATTTTCTTTTACTGATACATAGTTGTATATTTGAATTGAACTCATCACAAATCTAATTCATATAGATCTATTATCTTTTGTTATTTACCCTCGTTAAAAAAACCTTGAACCCTTGTGTGTGCAAACAAATATTATAGTGCAAAAAAAGTGTTCGAATTCCTTTTCTTTTAAAACAAAATTATTATTTAAAAATGAAGAAATATTCTGTTGGTAAGATGGAAGAAGGACTAGATTTTGTTAGACCATATGTTACCACTGTAAGACTAATGAGCACCTTGTAACCCACAATTCGAAATCTTATTTCAACTGATGATGTCAATGAAATTTCAGAGAACTGTATAACTTGGTGGAACTACTACATCATGTATTAATTACTTTAGTTGCTGTTCATCAATACTGTAAATATATAGAACTAGAGGCAAGTATAAAGATCTTCACTCGCATTCATACCATGTGGAGTCTTGCTGTCTAATTCTAATATATATCTGGTTTCCAACACCCGAAGCTTGGCATTTCTATCTCCCCCTCTCTTGAGAGGAAGGACACAATCAATGGCATAATATTCTAGGGAAGCAGGATCACTGTTGTGCAAGTTCTCAAAATGGCGGGCTACCGGGTATGCCTGATCTTTACCCACGATAGCCCTAATGTGCTGCAGTATCCGCTTGTGCACCGGCAGGCGAGTACTCCCCACGTACCGGAGATCACAAGGGCACTGCAGCACATATACTGCAAAGTCTGTCTTGCAGGAGATTCTTTTTCTTATCTTCACTGGTTCTTTTTTTAAAGGTACAACATATTGTGTCTTGTTGCACCCATGCCTGCAAGCCTTACAAACTGCACACTTTTTAAATCCGCCTCCCAAGGCACCCCAAGTATCCGAGACTTGTTTCTCAAGGAAATTGTGTACCAATTTATCTGCCATGGAACCAGATTTTCTGAAAGTAATGTTAGGTTTATCATGAATGTGTTTACCGATAACAGGATCACCTGTTACCAGATTCCAATTCTTATAGAATATCTTACGAATTTCTCTGTGTTGTCTGCTATATTTAATGATAACCCGTGGCTTGATCACTAACTCTTCTTGTTCATGTACCTTAGGCTTAGTTTTGACTGCCAATGCCTCTTGTCTCGTGATGGAATTAGCTCGGTCAATAGCTCGTTGGACAGTTTTTGCCGAGTAACCACGAGACAAAAAACGCTCTTTGCTCTCATCCTGTGCCAATTTACAATCTGTTTCTAAACTGCAAATTCGCCTTATTCGCAGCATCTCCCCGAAGGGAATACTGCTGATTAGGTGTTGTGTATATATATATATATATAAATATATATATATATATTTATAACATATCTCTGAGTCTTTCTTTTAACATTTTTTAGGCCTACAGCATGCATCATGAAAACAACCACAAGACGGCCTTGCGCTCCAGCTGAAGAGCATAGAACTTCAAGTTGGATTGCTTAAACAAATATGTTAAATTATCCTGGGTTATGGATTACATGGTCCAGGAGATTTACTATTTTTTTAGGGCCATGGCAGCACCACCTGCTCCCAGTATGCAATACCCCGGATTCTGCGGGAGCCCACCCCTGGGACACGGTTGTTTCTCCGCTCATTAGAGTGCTGGCTACCACCCTGCAGGAACACTTTTAAAGCATCTTCTGGGTGGGAGCAGACATGCCTTCCCTGCCCACGCTACTGCTGGCAGGGAAACAACTGTGTCCAAGTTAGTGAGCCAGCCTGGGGATGGGTTCCACAGGGCATTTTCAGGTTCAGGGAGGGGGCCATGATCCCTTCTTCCCTTCCTATTAATGTTGGCCCTGGGGAATGAGTTCCCCAGGGCAATTCTAGGTTCTGGGAGGGGGCTTTATGCCCCCTTCCCCTTCGTGATATTATTTGCTCTGGGGGAGGGGGTCCCTGGGGCCACCAAGATGCACGGGCCAAACCCATCTTCCCTTAATATCTAACTGTGCCGGCCCCTACAGTCCATGGCTCACCCTGAGGGGGTTTTTTGGTAGCGCAGGACCCCCTGATTTTTTTAATTTTGCTGTGGATTCGCAGCAAAAATAAATAAATATATATGACCTCTGGCGGGTCCCACTGGCCCCCTTACCTGGCGTAGGGGGCAAGGGTATCCCTACATTGATCCCTTATATCTATTTTTAAGTCTTAATTACTCAAAAACTACTGAACGGATTACACCAAATTACAACAAGCATTTACAATGCAATAGGTCTCGCAGAATTAAAGTTTGAGTTACTGGCATTGTAAATGACAATGCTTTGCATTCATTTTTTTTTAACTTGCAATTGGTATATGAACATTGTTTGTGAATGGTTAGCTGATGTGGTGGTGTCCCCGAGTGACGTGGTGGTGCCCCCGAGTGATGTGGTGGTGTCCCCGTGTGATGTGGTGGTGTCCCCGAGTGATGTGGTGGTGTCCGAGTGATGTGGTGGTGTTCCTGAGGGATGTGATGGTGTTCCTGAGTGATGTGGTGGTGTCCCTGAGTGACGTGGTGGTACCCCTGAATGGTGTCTCTGAGTGATGTGGTGGTGTCCCTGAGTGATGCCGTGGTGTTCCTGAGTGATGGGGTGTGTGAGGGTGAGGGTGTGAGAGGGTTGTGAGGGTGAGGGGTGTGAGGCTGTAAGGGCGAGTGAGGGTGTGTGAGGGTGAGTGAGCGTGGGTGAGGGTGAGGGTGTGTGAGGGTGACGGAGTGAGGGTGTGTGAGGGTGAGGGTGTGTGAGGGTGAGGGAGTGTGAGTGTGAGGGTGTGTGAGTGAGGGTGGGTGAGGGTGAGTGGTGGTGGGTGAGGGTGTGTGAGGGTGAGGGGGTATGAGGGTGAGGAGGTGTGAGTGAGGGTGAATGAGGGTGAGTGAGGGTGAGTGATGGTGGGTGAGGGTGAGTGAGGGTGTGAGGGTGAGTGAGGGTGTGTGAGGGTGAGAGGGTGCTGCTTTGGAGGAGGGTGTGAAAACATATGTCAGTGCCCCTGGTTAAAGCAATTAAGATGTAATCCTCCATTCTCCCCCTCTCCTGAACCCCATTCATATGCTAATCACAGTTTTCCCTTTCCCTAAAAAACGCCAACTACTTTATAAGCCGGCCCACATTCCCCTCCCCAACACCCAGCTCTGCAGGTTGCAAGGGAGAGAGGGAGGGAGGGAGGGAGGGATGGATACACACACATTACAACTTTACTTTCTTAATAAATCATTGTCACTAGATCGTATTTATTAATCAAGTATAAATTCACTCACTGCTCTATCTCACACGCTCAGGAGCAGCCACAATCGGTCCCCGCGTTCTCTCCCACGCACTCGCCAATCTCTCTCAAACAGACCCATGTATTTCTCTCCCACGCACATGCATTTCACCCTCGCTCTCTCTCACACTCAAAGCTGATTCCCCTTCTATATCTCCATCACACACGCCTGCCCTCTACGGTTGCCCTTCTTTCTGCTCATTCGCCACTCTCTCCTCCACACTTTGAGGCAAAACTCACTCACACCCAGCCCTCTCGCTCTCTCACTCCCGCATAGAAACACACACGCACTCCGTCACACATACATATAGTATTCTACAAGCAGGACAAGTAACTTTGAAACGTGGACTACCTTGTACTTTTTCTGGTCCAGTATTTCTACTGTTCGAATTTTAAAACTCCCTTCCCCAGATCTCTGTACAAAATACATTTAATTAAAGCAGCACAACTGCAAGTGTTGATGGCACGCGCTCCCTGCGAAAAAACTTTCACCTCCAGTCTCGGCAAGCCTGCAGGATGGAGGGGTGGGAAGATGAGTGGCAGCCACAACACACGTAAGAGTGGGGGTTTCACTAGTAAACTAGGCAAGGGTTAAAAGGATTATGGCCTCAGTTCATCTGGGCGGGGGGCTGGAGGTAGCAATATAATTATGGCACCGGGTGGATTAGGCGGGGGGCACCACGCACTAGGCATCGCTGAGGAAACACAACCCGGAACTCTGTTGGTACAACTCGCAGTGTGCCCATCTCCTGAGAGCGGAGCAGCGTCACAACCCCGAGCCTGAAGCGCTACCAGCGGTGTTTGCAGTGCCCTGGCCGCCCCTCTGCTAGCCCCCCAGTCACATTTCTGCTAATGACCCGCTGTTCACCCTCTGATTACAGCAATATTTATTTGTTGGTCGTGATGCCCCATTCCCTAAACATTGCACCCGTGGCAGGTTAGTCAGTCAGCACGCGCACTATGACCCAGTTCACGCGGTTCGTTCCTTTTGCTTTTTTGTAACATCAATGCCGGAGACAGAATTTATATAGTGCGAACTTTACCTGAAGGTGTCAGAGCGCTTTACAATAGAACCAGTTACATTACAAAAGGACTTCAGAGTATATGAATAACATCAAGGATACAAACAGATATCTTTGTTAGAGTTTTAAAGGTCCGTCAGGAGGCCTGAATGCACAACAGCCTTAATCACCTGCCCCTCACAATAGAACGATTGACGCGCAATCAGTGCTCTAAGCGCTACGATGATGAATGCGAAGGACATGGCAAAGTGCAGTCTAGCCGCCGGAGACGGCGAGCGTCCACGGACGTCACCTTTATCATGGGGCTGTGGCGCGCGGCGGAGACGGCGTCGCCGTGAGCGTGCACATCGGCAGCTCTGAGACTAAATTGGAGACTGACTCACGCGCGCGACCAAATCCCAGGCGCGTGTGGCCAGCTCTTGTCTCTCCCTCTCCCATTGACAATGCTGCGCGGGTGGCCAGCTCTTGTCTCCATTCGTTGTCGGCTGAGCCGACGACTATAGTTCTTGGCGAGAGCGCGCTTCTAGCCGAGCCCTAAAAAGCACACTTTCTGGACCAAGATCTACATTTTTGCCAAATTTGGTGTGAATCAGTTCAGGATGTTGGGCTGTAGCTGTTTTTTCTTATCTTTCTTTTACTCTTTCTTTCTTCCATTCATGCTGTTCTTTCTCTTGCTCTGGGACAAAGTCTGATGATTAAAATAATTGCACATCCTTAAAAATGAGTGGAGGTGGCCCCCACCTGTAAACACTGGCAAAATGCAGCTCAGATATCACCAGTGGCCGCTCCAATAGGGCACAGGAGCGCCGCCCCCGACACCACCAGTACATAAAACTATAATTAAACTTGTTTTATTATGGTCTTATTTTAATCCCCTGGACCCGCCCCCAGGACTCTGACGAGTCTTGGGAGCGGGTCCAGGGAATGACACTGCTGGTGGGCGAGTGGTGGGCACTCCCTTCACTGCACATGAGGTGTTTGGCCGGCCGACTCAGGTTGGCCAAACCACTCATGCTCGGTGAAGCTCTCTCCAGCCTGAGCTGCATTGCTGGGGCTGAAAAGAGCAGGCACAGGCTCCCAGACTGCCTGGGAGCACAAGTTGCCAACGCTCAGGCCAATCCTGCAGCTTCAGGATTGGCCGTAGGGCAGGCTGGGAGCCTGCGTCCAGAGCCTGAAGCAGGTAGTGTGGGTGTGCGCTAGCAGCGTTACGGTAAGTTTTTTTTAATAAATGTTTTTTTTACGCAAACCCTCTCCACCTCCCTCCTCCCCACCTCCTTCCTCCCAACCTCCCTCCTCCCGACTGCCCTCCCCACTTTGGCAGGGGGCGGGCCACTACTGTTGGACATGGATGATTATCATTTCTCTTGACTGCACAAATGTCTCTCTTCTTTGAACATATCAAATGTGTTAAACATGCCAATGGTGGCAAAAAAAAATCTAGGTGAAGGAATTTGCTAGCTGGCAGCTCTATGCATGGGTTTACTACGATAGTTACATTTTGTTGTCAGCTCCCTTACCTAACTGTCACAGAGAGTCCATTCCCCCTCTCTGTTGGTTGCACCCTAGGCACCTGCCCAGGATTGCCTAACATTACTTACTTACTTGACAACAAATCTGTCACTCTAAAACTCCAGTATGGTTGCACAGACTCTTTCTAATATGACTGGACAGTGTCTGTGAAGAGATCGACGAAGGCTTGATGTTTGCGTGAATCTGCCCAGCCCAACTGGGTGTTGATGGGTATTGTTTTTCATGGAGGTCTCTGCTTTCTGACAGAAAAGCCCACAGGTGAATGCCACACTTGTGGTAGTAATGACGACTCTAACAAAATGGAGGCTGCCCTCTGTAATCCTTTGACCCTGACCCTCACCCACGACGCAATTGAAAGAGGGTCAGCACGTGGAGGTTTGCACCAGCATCCATTCGGTGAGCTTCAACATGGAAGGGAGAGGTGCGAATGATTCATGCGAGATTTATAACCGGCTGTGCCAAAACTGGGCAGTAGGTGAACATTGTGCTAGATAACAGCTCTCTAAAACAGGTGGTATGGATTTCGCCTTTCCTCTCGCCACACAATGCTTTCCCGTGATAAATTATTAACAAAAGCGTTCTGCTCGCTAATCTCTGACCTTGGCTCCGTAGAGGTACTGACAGCCGGCTTCAGGCCACTCTCGTGCCACCAAATAAGGAAGAAGGCCCCCCAGAGGTCTCGTACTCTGAAACCGAGGCCATTTCCACGCGATTTTTTTTTACTTCAGGTGCGGACAGAATCCAACAGTCCATGACGAGGCGGGACTGGGTCAGGGTGTTCCCTTTGCTTCCACCTGATAAACTTTATGTTCGTACTGTCCCACACCGCCAGAACTCATAATTCTTGGAAACCTCCGGCGCACCAATACCAGGAAAAGACGTCGAACGCTCGTCAGGCTGTGATTTTCATTTACCAACATTTGCAAACAGATTTATGAGCTTTTATCCTATTGTGACACCTGGCGATAGAACACTTTTGTGGCGATATGCTTGCATTGGGGTACCCGAAGGAGGCAGAGGACGGTGGAACTGGGGCAGATTTTCAGGATATGTGCATGAAATAACGTGAAATGTCATTAATTAATGGAAATTGTTTACCCGTTGAGTGGTTAAGAAATGTGATTTGGATCTGGTCATTCTGGGTCGGAGTTGAACCTCTCTGGAGTAAATCAAAGAAAGTAGGGGCATATTAGCAAGAACTTGCGATATTTATTGCAAAACGCGCTTAGCGCGTTTATTTTTATCGCTGCCTATCGCTGGATATTTTAGCGGAGAAAACCTGCTATTAGCAACGTTTATCTCCACTGTTATATAATATCCAGCGATAGCGGCAAAATGCCTGAATATCGCAGGAAATCCAGCGATATTCACGCATTAACGCCATGGTGGATTTAGCTTGATAATCCGCCTTTCATTGGGGCATACAGGTAAGTCAGGTTTTAAGCAGGTGTTAATTTCTATCGATAATCGCACTTAGTGCAACTTTTTTTATCGCTTCGCCTGCGGTGCTAATAGGCAATAGCTGTGTTAGCGGCTGCTTTCAGTCACTACCAGTTTGGGTACGCCCACTTTGCATGTCATTAGCGATAAATATCGCTGACATGCAAATTGGGCCAAAAACGGGTCGCTATCGCCTGGAAGCTGTCGCTAACTGCTGTTAGCGACAGCTTTCTGATAGGGCGATAGAAATATCGCTGCTTTAGCAGCAAAAAATGCGACTAAAGCGGCAATACTACCCTTGCTAATATGCCCATGAGAGATTATTTTGATTTCAGAGATCTGGTTTACTTTGTGTCAATAATACCTGAGCCACTGATTCACTGACCCTGGTGGGGATGAGCAGGATAGAGTTTACCCCTGAAATGCGATTGCAATATTTGCCCTTCAACAGTTCAACTGTCTGAAAAACGGAGACAATCTGTCAGATAGATAGGGTATAAAAGCAACCCATAAGGCAACATAATGTCATACCCCAGGACATTCCTACATCTTTAATTAATACACGCTCACCCAAATGGATTGTTTATCACAGCAATACCGCACACATTTTTTATGGAGCCATTTTTATTTTCCTAAAAAAACGTTACCATTTTATATGTCCACCTTCTTGAAAAAGCTGGGCTAAGGGAGAGAGGATGCTAGATATGGGGCATATTAGCAAGAACTTTGTTAAAATTATTGCCTTTTAGCGGCAGGAAACTGCTGCTAAAACAGCGATAATGGGTTTGCTAATATGCAATATAGAATTCCAATAGAAAGCCCAGGTTAGATGTGCAGGACATCAAGCCCATTATCGCCATTTTAGCGCCAGTTTCCTGCCGCTAAAAAGGCGATAATTTTAACGAGGTTCTTGCTAATATGCCCCCAATGTGCTTTAGGTGGACTCCTAGATATGTTCATCCGTTTCTTGACTTGATTGGATTGGCAGAGTCAGGAGAGCAGGTCCGGGCCACTTTTAGTGACGTGATGAAACTCAATTTTACAGATGTGCTAAGTGGTGCTTATTATTTTTTTATGGTGTATGATGTATTTACATTTTATGATATGAGGAAGGTGGTTCGAGTCCAAGTTTGGTGTGGCATCATGGTTTAAGACCTAAAGGCACAATTATTATTGCACCCTTTTTGAGTATTTTATTTCTGCTACTGTCTTTATGTTTTTTATTCTCTTTACAAAACGTAATAAAAACTATTTGACATAAAAAAAAAATGTCCAGCAAAACGTTTCGAAACTATTCTTCAATGTAACTAATTAAACATGCTGGTAATGCTCATTGAAAATACTGTCTTGTGAGCAGAATACTTCAGGTTCCAAGAAGGGATGGAGCAAAAAATCCTTTGGAGGAATAATCCCTAAACTCATTTGGCCAGAAGAAGGTCACATTAAAACACCCATGGCAACCTTTACAAGAGTTTTCTTAGGATAAAAGTTCTATAACCACTTGTTAAGGAGTTTACATGGAATGAATAGAAATGCATAGCACAAATATAGTCTTAACTGTCAACATCGTCCGATCGCACAACCTCAACATCGTCTCATATGCCGACGACACCCAGCTGACCCATCGCTGAATGGACCAAGAACAGTCACCTGAAACTGAATTTGGACAAGACAGAGGTCCTCATCCTCGGCTCTACCCCCTCTGCCTGGGACGACTCCTGGTGGCCAGCTACGCTGGGAGTTGCATCCACCGACCACACTCGCAACCTGGGGTTCTTCCTGGACTCATCACTATCAATGACCCAGCAAGCCAATGCCGTCTCCTCCTCCTGCTTCAACACTCTCCCAGGGCTTGCTTCGCAAGATCTACAGATGTTACCCCACCAGAACCAGAAGGACAGTCACCCAGGCCCTCGTCAGCAGCAGGCTGGACTATGGAAATGCCCTCTATGCCGGAACCACTTCCAAACTCCAGAATAGACTTCAACGCATACAGAACTCCTCTGCACACCTCATCCCTGACATCCCCCACCACAGCCACATCACTGCCCTCCTGAGAGACCTGCACTGGCTCCCCGTCAACAAGAGGATCACTTTCAAGCTCCGTACCCAGGCTCACAAAGCACTCCACAATGCCGGACCAACATACCTCAACAAACGACTCACCTTCTATACCCCGAACTGCCAGCTTCGCTCGGCTGACCTCACCCTCGCCCTCGCCACTGTTCCACGCATCCACTGAAAGACCACTGGCGGCAGATCATTCTCCCACCTCAGCGCCAAATAATGGAAGACCCTCCCCATCCACCTGCGACAGCCCCAGGACCTGCTGACCTTCATGAGACTTCTCAAGACATGGCTGTTCGAGCAGTACCCGAACACCCCCCCCCCCCCTTGGCGCCTTGAGACCCTCACTAGTGAGTATTGCGCTCTACAAATGCATTGATTGATTGATTGATTAACGGGAACATTTGTATCATTAGTTCTTTGCAATGCAAGATCTGTACAGAGCTGAAAGGCTTAAAGAGGTCAGTTGGAAAGAGATTACGGCTGTTAGGAAAGTTACATTGCGATACATTCACTTTATCTTTGATGATGTTTCTTCTCCTTCAAGGTTGGCAGTCATCATTAATGGCAACGAGGCAGCATTCAAATGCAAGCTCATGATCAAGAACCTTGCATACATTTCAGCAACTGGGTCGCATTCTAGCCCTCCATGCTATTTCACATGGAGACCATATTAATGCAAATAAACCTTGGTCCTAAACTAACATGCAATATCCACCCTGACCTACCTGGCCATGTTCTCGCTCTAAATGGAGGAAAAGCAACCCAATCAGTATTAGCCTTATGGATTGAGTCCTGTGCAGCAGCAATCATGGGACCCATGCCTAGGTATACTGGGTAACATATAGGATATCACACTGAAGCACAAAGCGTTATGGATGCCATACTTGCAAGTGTTAGTCACCGGAAAATACTCAAGGCTGCTTCCCAGTACACATTTTGTTGTCCCCTATTTAAAAATAAACTAGACATGGCCCAGCCAAATGGAAATCAGACTTAGTCAAGCACCAACCGGAACAGTCCAGCCTAAAAGGCCAGGGCATGCTCCCTACGGAAAGAAACACAGGTTACCCCATTGATAGAAATTTATAAGACACAATGGGGGAGATTTACTAAATTTACGCCGTGTTTGCGTGACGCAAATCAGCACAAAATCTTTTTTTCCAATTTACTTTCCTGCGCCACACTTGTTTAGCGCTTGAAATAAAGTGAAAGTAACATCTGCATTACGTATCACCAAGGGGATATACCTTGGGGGGTGTATGGCATTCCCTAGCAAGCACCCAAGAATTCTGACGTTAAACCCAATTTGCTAAACAAAGTAGATTGGGATTAGTGTCAGAAAACTGTGCACTTTTAAAGTAGACGCAAATGAAATGAAAACATTTCTCCTTCCTTTTCCGACTTTGTACGTGTGCTGCACTGTAAAGCACACATACAAAGTAAGAAAAGAGTTGAGGTCAGTAAATGTATGGTATTTTGTACTGGAAAGGTACCCTTACAGTACAAAACTTATGCTAGACTCACAGAGACACCCTTGCACCATGGCGCAAAGGTGTCTCCGTGGAACATGGCAGTTTATTTCAGCGCCAACCCTAGGGAGAGTGGAGGAGAGTGCCATATTTATCGCCGTCCTGCTCTTTCCTTCTCACACCGATTCATAAAGGGGGTGGTGATGGACAGAGTATCTGAATTAAGCAGAAAGGAGACAAGCTACCGGGGACCGGTTTCTGGCATTTTAGCCTCGTCGGCCCGGCTTGCTTGAATCCTGATGGAGCAGTGAGCAAGGGACTCATGTCTGAGTATACCCTGCCACACCTATAGTGGCCAAAAACGATTCAGCAAAGGGGGTGGTGATGAACAGAGTGTCTGAATTAAGCAGACCACTCTTACCCAGTGCAAAGATCAGGGCTTGATCCATCACCGTCATTTAGCTCACTGCCCCATCCCAGCTCAGAACCTGGCTATATGCAAATTACTCAGATGTGAGTCCCTTGCTCATTGCACCATCAGGATTCAAGCAAGCCGGGCCGAAGACGGCTGAAATGCCAGAAACCGGTCCCCGGAAGCTTGTTTCCTTCCCAGTGTAAGAATTGACTTTTGTAGTTTGGTTTGCCCTGTTCCCATCATGCACTGGGACAGGAACAGACTAATTTGCATACAGCCAGGTTCTGAAACTGGGATGGTGCAATGAGCTAAAACACGGTGTTGGATCTAGCCCTGATCTTTTGACTGGGTGAGAGTATTCTGCTTAATTCAGAGACTCTGTCCCTCACCACCCCTTGTTGTAAATATCTTTCCTTCTCACACAGCGCATCGCACATGCAGTGCACTGCGCAGCCTGAGAACCTAGTAAATCTGGTATTTGTCACATGGAGCTGGGGTGCGGATTTACATCAATTCCTCTTCTCTAAAAATGATAATGCACCTCACATTACATTTGTCATGAGGAACTTGGGCTCACTTATCTAAAGGATTTTTATCAAACTTGGCTCTATAGAATTGTGGTTATTAATCTACGTTAAATCAGTTAGATAATTAGAGGTTACTTATTCTGTGACAAAAGTCTAAAAGTCCATAGGTTATCATATGTCAAAAAAGGTTAGAAAGGCTGGGTGTTCTTCCTTGTTTGAGAATCCTTCTTGTACATGCAAGTAAGGCAAATTATGGTTCAAGTGCACCTTTTTTAGAAATCAGGTAGCTTTCTACGGAAGGCCCAGAACTGGGAACAATTTGTTATGTGTTTGCTAGAGAGCAAAAATTCTCTCACAATTACTGAAAATAATGTGATTTCGAATCCTTTAGCCAAATACTTGTGAAGGAGTGAGTTGAAAGGTAGAGATTTGAGAAAGTAAGCACATGTTGCACTTCTAAGTAGATGGCTGCAATGAAATGTTTTTACGATTCCTCAAAACGCTCCCTGACAGCTACACCTATTGAACTATTGAGCTCCTATATCAATAATGCAGCTAAATAAATCATGTTAAGCTGAGTTTGAAGACAATATTTTGACTCTATATTGTGACTATGATAACTTAGTATTAATTCGTTAAACTTTCCCATCACGGTGCTCTAAACATTTTAGCAAATTCACACCAGAAGTTCTGCCCTACCTCTTTTTAAAATCTGTAGCAGGAAGGTCTGATGCCAGACAATATATAAGACAATACTTTGTCTTATATATTGTTTACAACAACAATCAACCTTTGGAGTTAATATTGAAAATCGGATGATATGTATGTCAATTATATTTTGGAAACAATATTTATGTCAGACAATATCAATCAAATAAATAAAGTGCCTCATTTACAAGAAATTGATGGATCGGCATAGATGAGTGAGTTATCTTGCAGCTGCGCCAACTGTCTTTGCGACACCATGGATGCATTTTATTAACAATACTGGGCTCCATGGCTCAAGGATTTAACAGATGCATCAGAAATTCTGACACATCTATTGGTGCAAAAGTGATGCATTGCTGGAGTTGGTTGTAAAACTTACGCAACTCCAGCAATGCTTCAGAACACATTGGCGAATCCCATTGTAAAAGCCCTGTGTTAATCCTTAGGCCTGGTCTGAGCAGGCATAAGGATTTGACGGAGTCAAGTCGTAGAGTGACACAGTGAAATGTTGTAAATTTCACTGCAGTACTTATTCCTGTATTTTTTTGCGTGGGAATGCCTACCCTGCATACATTATACCGGGCACAATGTGACGTAGGGCTCTACAACCTGATGCATTCGACCCAATGCATCAGTTTGTAGATATGGAGCAGTGTAAAGCACTGATTGCGCCTCAATTGCATGAAAACAAAATGGCGCAGTGGCGGCGCAAGACGCTTGTAAATGAGCCCCAAAGTTTCTTTGATTGATTGATGTCTGACAATAGTTCTCTGTATTTTTTTCTGGCATACAACCCTTGAAAACTATAGTTTTAGATTAACATAGACCATCATGATTGCCTACATAGATTGCTCATTCGAGCATCATTTGTATCCCATTTGTTTGCTAGGAACTACTTAATTGCTGAATAAAAGAAACCCTAACAAAGTTTATGATGATGGATTTGATGTCTAAGACTATTCTAGACTTCACTATGAACACTGCCGATTGACCAAGTTAATAATGCCACTATCATAGTTATCATTAGTACAGGACATGCAGTAGTTCTGGGGACGAGGGGCAATAGGTTCCCAGAGATATCCAATTTGGGCTGTACTGTACTCCCCATCCTGTGGACAGAGGCACCCATTTTCCTAACTTGCACCAGGGCCTTGACTGCCTTGCTATGTCACTGATATCAATACACCTTAGACAGAATCCCAAAACATCACATTATGTTTCAGGACTGTTTCTAGAAGTGGAAATTGTCCTTTCAAGACAACTAATACACACAGTAGACAAGGGGTAGGAGGAGACGCCCCACTCCACCCCACTCCGCCCCACTCCTCCCTCCTAGATATACCTTCACACACACATAGGAATGGGGTTACATAAAAAATGTTGCTGTGACAGGGAGGAGGCAAAACCACAAGTGTTTTAATACTGCCCTCACCCACAGAAATCTGTGGCATGCTTCATCATAGGGCTGCTAACACGTCTCCGCACAAGCAACGCTGTAGGTGGATCAATAGGGAGGGAGAGACAAAACAAACACTGAGAGGAACTGTGCGGGGGGATCAAGTGAAAGGTGAAAAACAAAGTTTGAAATAGACCTCAGGATCTCCAGATCAAAATCCTTTAATGATGGACTCCCTAGTCTAATTAAAAAGGTCAATCAGGACGAGTGGATGGTGGTATGGTGAGGGATAATGAACCACCTACCCCTCCAATCTGCAAAATGTCGACATGTTTCAGCCGGCTAACATGAAATCCGGGCTTTCATCAGGACTAAAGCGATCCCTTAGATACTACTTGTAGAGTAAAGCATAGTCACAATCTGAATGAATGCTCAGGTCTTTTGGCTGAGTAACTTATTCCCAAATAGTATCCAAGTGTCATTAAAACAGAGCTTGAACTGGCGGAGGAGCGAGGACAGCTCCCTATAGTCACACATTCGTCAAGGTGAGCCATTTCCAAACAAATGGTCTCTCCCAGCGCCGTGCATCTCCCCTTTCAAGACAACGCCCACGTGAGAATGGTCACCATCTGACAAAGTGAGTTGGCAACCACTAAATATGTTGATATTACATAAGTGGTCAAAAACCATTGTGTGAGAAATGTGTGTTATTAGAAAGGGTGGTTGTGAGACCTCACCAAGTAACAATAGCATTAATCTGTATCAGGCCCATTTAGGTTTCTTTAAATCAAACTATAGCTCAGTCCTGGAACGTCCTCCCACTCCACATCAGGACCTCCTTCTCACTTCTTGAATTTCTGCAAGAAGCTGCAGACCTGGCTTTTCAATTAACCAACCTACAATAGGCAGGGCTAAACACACTAAGTGGTGAAGTTAAAACTGCCTAGGTGCAATCACAGAGTAATACTTTAATAGTGTGTTGTGCCTGACAGGATTAAAAGAAAGGTAACAGCACAGTGGTATGGATTTAGAACCACTGTCACTCGGTGGTGGTATATATTTTTTTCACAGCGCTGCACACCTCACTACACCCTTCAGCTCCCATTGGGATTACCATCCTAGCCCTTATCAGTGAAAACATCTCTGAGCTACTTCCTTAAATCCATCAGAAGTAGCAGCTCCCAATGTAGACTAGGTCTTAACATTGGTAAGGAGGACCCCAATGATGAAGCATGTCACCTTCGGGTGAGTGAGGGATCTTATCCTTAAGGGATGTCTTGTCTTCCCCCCTTTCTCTATCAATCTTTCACTTATGGGTATTTGGAGTGACACACTTATGGTGCTTCTGACACAATTTTTAGACTATAGGTATATATTGTGTTGATATTCGTATTAGGGAACATACCTAGTGGTCTATAAACATCCCTTCTCGACCCCCAATCTACGGTAGTGTGACAGGGCTAAACACACACCTGCTCAGTGCCAGGATGCCCTTGTGGGTGATATAGTACTTTTCAAATACAACTAACATAATGTAACGTGACATAACAAAACATAACATAACGTAAAGCAAGGCTGTCCACTATCCCATATCCTCCTAGTCTTTGGCTAAGGAGGCCGTTTTGGTTAGGCTTTGCCAGCATCACTCCAAAAGAGGATTCAACCTCTTTGCTCAGGGACTATTAGTTTTGCTCTATGCCGATGACATCAACTTGTATATACATAAGCTAGAGGTGAATCTCTCACCTGTCATAAGAACTTTCGTAAGGTACTGCCAGTTATCTGACATCACAATCAATTGGGCACAATCGACCATCTTTTCTCTCAAGGCAGAAGCAATAGAGTGCACACTTGATTTCCCTCTTCAAGTGGTGCACATCCTTAGTAAGGTAGCTTGAGAAATTGGTGAGCAGGGATCTTGACACCCTATTGAAGGGCAATTATGGTACATAATTAGATGATCAGATAGCAAAGTGAATCAAACCGCCTCTTTTCCTCTTGGGCCCAATTGCAGTCGTGAAAATAGTTGTGATGCCCAGCTTTTTATACCTTTATACGAACATTCCTATCCCGTTGACTGGGTAAATTTTCAATAGATTACAGTTCTGCATGGTGCTACTGGCATAGGCTGAAAACAACCAAGAATGCTCTGTTAATGTGCAAACTACAATTGAGCAGTGGGCATGATGGCTCCGGATATCGAACTTCATTACCTATATGCTCAACCACCCAATGCACATTATTGTTATCATATTCCACGGGCACATGCCAGTTGAAGCTGACATGGCCTCGCCCTGTCCCTAGACACAATAACCTGTTCTTAATATCAATACAGCATAGTGCACAGTCTGGGTTTGGGATAGACTCAGAGCTAGTGCGATTAGGACTCTACAATGAAGCAACATAAATCTGGAGAAAACAAATAATTACTCTATATAGAATTTGGGACAATAGGGACCATGTTCACCTTAACATTCCTCTGTACCAGGACCGTAAATAGAGACTTCCCCAGACCTCGCTGGGATCCCCCTCTAGCTCTACTGCTGGAGATTCAGTCCCTCCTAGACTTAGGGTCCCAGCTTTATACCACAATGCAAAACACAGCTCCTCTCTACAACTGACAGCTAAGGCAAAATGGTCTGCAGGACTCTATGTACCACTTTTGAGTATCAGAGGAAGTTCTGTTGTGCCCTAACAAGTCACTTGTCAAATTACAACTTTCGCTTGATGCATGAGAAAATTATAGAATATCCATAGAATATACTACATTCTGGAGCTCTAAGCTCTTACATAGGTTGAATCTCTTAGATGATGGCAGGTGCTCTAAATGTGGTGCTGTGAATGCTGACTTCCTGGATCTTCCATGGACATGCCTGTGTTTGGCTGGCTATTGGCTTGATGTGCTGAAAATTGGAGCTCACATTACTGGACTGACTATCATTGTATCGCTGCTGGTAATGCTCAAAGGATACGTTAAGGATATCCATTCCCCCAGTTGGAGACTAGTGGATATGGCCATTGACGTTAGTTTAGGGTCACCTCAGGTCTCAGCTCTGACCCGTGACTTATAATCCCTGGCACTGCCTTTAAGATTCCAGACCTCAGAGGTGGCAAAATCAGTACAATGACAGCTCATCCTTATGGACATCGGTTAGTGTTGCACCCGTTTTGTTCTATCTCAATTTTTGTATTACACTTATAGTGACTAATGTATCATTATTCACTATTAGTATAATAAAAAAATGGTGTAAAATTAGCTGGAATATGATCTTCCATGACAGCTGAAGTAAGTAAAAATAAAAAAGCTTTTGAATGTATGTTGTGTGCTGCTTGCTTGCGGGTGAGTGTGCTTACATGAGAGAGAGAGTGTGTGTAAGTGTGAATGTATGTGTATGTGTATGCATGTCTGTATGAGTGAAATTTAAGTTTGTGTGGGCGTGTGATGTCACTTCGGGTACCCTTATTGCTTTTGTGAATTGATGTTCATGGGTATGGCACTTGTTGTGGCTAAGCTAAGAGAGGTCATACATTGGCAAAGACGCCTTTGCCCTGCAACAAAAGACAGGCTATTGGACCAGTACATTTTATAATGTCTTTGTGTTAGCACACTTCAGTGTCTAGGGATACACTTCAATTATGGAATGTAGACAAAACACTCCCATTGTCTAGGTGGGTTGTATTTCTCTATGTCTATCTTGTGTCATGCAGAACCAGGGGCAACAAAAAATCTATCAAGTTGGTATGAGCAATCGAACAGTCACATCCATATGGTGTCCTAATACAATGTACTTTATGCAGAACATGCACTCAACATGCACACGAATTGTCAGCACATGGATGTGGGTATCTCAGAGAAGCAGAGCTCCCGGCCAGAAGATCACAAGCAACCCAAACCTGCTCCAATGCATCCTGCTCAATGCCCTCGCCTTCTGCAAGCACTCCATGGAAATCTGAGACACCATCACCACCCTCTCCACTGACATCGCCTTCATTACTGAAACATGACTCAACCCCTTCTCGAACCCAGACATCACCATCATTATGCCCGATGATTACAAGATGATACACCAAGACCACACCAAAAAACAAGGGTGAGCAACGTCGGCATCTTCAAGGAAACCATCAGAAGCACCCTCACCAATGATGAACCAACAATGCTCATAGAACACGTCAACTTCCAACTACAGATTGACGCAAAGACCACAATAAGAGGCACCCTCACCTACAGACCCTCAGGACCTCGACCAACTTTCTGTGACACCATCTCCATCCTCATCTCTCCCTGGCCATCTACTCCTGGCACTACATCCTACTCGCCAACCTCAACTTCCACATTGACGACCCCAATGACGTCAACTTCATCGCCCTCCTGGAGAACTTAAACAACATTGGCCTCACCCAACTGTTCACCGAACCCACACACAAGGCCAGACACACACTTAACTCCATTTTCACCTCCAGTGATAGAATCAAATTCAGCCACACCACAGAACTCGCCTGCACTGACCACTCCATCATACACTCCACCATCTCCATCACCCAGGACACTATCACCAAGCATCACACGTCTTCCCACCATAGCTAGAGCAAGGAACTCAGTGAACCCAAGCCCTCACCACCACACAACACGTACCCTCAGCAGAATATGACAAGGCCATTCAGCACTTTGTCACCTGCCTCACCAACTGCGCCGAAACAGTTACCCCACTGAAACCAACAAACATCAACAAAACCTCCAAACATGCCAGTTGGTACACCCCAGAGCTAAAGACCACCAAGCACAACTGCTACCAGCTGGAGAAGCGTGTCACGAAGAACCCCACTGATAGAGCCACTCACAAAACAGCCCTCAGCAACTACCACCAAACCATCAAGAAAGCAAAGAAAGCAGCCATCTCCACACTAAGGAACTCTTCAAAATAGTCAATTAATTCTCCAACCTAACAGCCAATGAAAACACCATCCACCACTTCAAAGAACTCTGCAATATCCTTGTGTACTACTTCAATAATACAAGGTTGGCATGATCTACAGCAACTTTGACCTCCATCCACCATCCTCCACCTCAACGGCCCCAGCCAACCTGCGAATACCAACCAAACAATCACCACCAGGTTTCCTCTCACCACCAAGACCACCACAGCCATCATGTCTTCCATCCACTCTGGGGCACCCACCGACCCCTGCCCCCCGCATCTCCAACCTCGGACTGATCCCAATCAGCTTGTAACTCACCAGTATCCTCTACACTTTCATCACCACAGCATCATTCCCAAACAGATGGAAACCCACAGAAGTCAGACCCTTCTTAAAGAAACCCTCTGCCGACCCCAGCATTCTCAAAAACTATCGACCAATCTCCCTGCTCCCCTACCCAGCCAAAGTACTCGAGAAAGCCATCAATCAACAACTCACCGAACCCCTGAAAAAACACCACCTAATGGACACCTCACAACCAGGATTCTGGACCGGCCACAGCACGGATTGCTGCCGCAGACAACATCAGAACTCTCCTCGACCATAAAGAAAGTGTGTCCTGA
Source organism: Lissotriton helveticus (assembly GCF_964261635.1). Lineage (NCBI taxonomy): Eukaryota > Metazoa > Chordata > Amphibia > Caudata > Salamandridae > Lissotriton > Lissotriton helveticus. The sequence goes on along the minus strand of NC_136068.1, from coordinate 343,282,079 downwards.
ACCTCTCTGCAGCGTTCAACACCGTCTCACATGACACCCTCATCAATAGACTCCACAACATCGGCATTCAGCAAGATGCCCGCAAGTGGTTGAATGGTTTTACAACGCGTGCTTTTACACCGCGTGCCATTACAACGCATTTTTTTCAACGCAAGTCGTTACCACGACTTGCGTTGGAGGGGTGCGGACTTAGGAATTTTTTAATTTACTATTCTAACACCAGCCTACGTACAGTAGGGAAGGTGTTGGATAGTAAATAAAAAAATTCCTTGTCCTGCAGCGCCCTCCAGCGCAAGTCGCGGTAACGTTGAAAAAAACACATTGTAACGGCACGCGGTGTAACAGCCGCGTCGTAAAGGCTGTTCCCCCCCGCAAGTGGATCGCCTCCTTCCTTACAGGATGCACAACACCTATATGACCTCCCTCGCAGATGTCACCAGATCCCATGGCCTCAACATAATCTCCTAGACAGACAACACTCAACTCATCCTCTTGCGAGGACCTTACCAACACCAAAACCAGCTTCTCCAATGCTATGACCAACGTAGCCAACTGGATGGGAGAAAACTGCCTCAGACTGAACTCCGAAAAGACAGAAACACAGATCTTCGGGAACAACACCTCCGCATGGGATCACATCTGCTGGCCAGCAGGACCTGGACAAGCTCCTTTACAAGTCGATCATGCACACAACCTAGGTATCATCCTTGACAGCCAACTGACCAAGTCACCTCAGTTGCATTCTCCTGCTTATACACTCTTCACATTCTCCGCAGAATCTTCAGATTGATCGTCACCAGCCGCCTTGACTACTGCAACACTATCTACTCTGGCATCTCATCCCTGCTCTTCAAAAGACTCAGATCATATAGAACGCAGCAGTCAGACTCATCCTGAAGCTTCCCAAATGGTCAAACACTACCCCCACCTCAGAACCCTTCAAGAAGAGATGAAAGTTCAAGATCCTCACATACACCTACAAATCACTCCATGGTCAAGGACCAGCATACATCAACCATCGACTGAAATTCTACCGACCATCCCGATACCTACATTCCTCTGTTCTCGCCTTCACCAACAGCCTGCGCATCCATTGCAGACACAGCAGGGGTCGCTCCTTCTCCTATATCGCTGCCCCTCCACCCCAAAACATTACCCTCTCTAGCGGATTTCAGGAATAGATCAAGACCTGGGGCCTTATTTATGAAGCCATGCGTCACATTTACACCATTGTTGCATCCGTTTTTGTGATGCTGCGGCAGCGTAAATAATGCACCACGTTGCATCATATTTACAAAGTGACGCATGTAGGCAGATGCGTCACTTCGTAAACCCCTGTGCTACATTATACCTGCGTCAGGTATAATTAGGCTGTGGGGTTTTAGGTTTAAACCTATAACAACTGATAAAACCCCACTGAAAGAAAAATAGCCCTCAACGGTGTAAACATATAAACACTGAAAAAACACCTGCACAACCACAAAATAAATGCCATTCAAAGAAAGGAAAAAGAAAGTGAAAGAGTCATTTTGTTCTTACTGAAGGGGTCAATAAAATGTAACTTTGTTATACAAGCTAGCAGTAAGAAAGACTGGCTAACATTATTCTGCTTGAGTTTTGTTCTTTAGGGATGCCACTAAAATTTATTTTTTCAGTTTTATGGCCTTTGGTCTAAAGATGCAGGGTTTAGTTTCATGTTTTAGGTTTAGTTTAATTATTTTATAAACTGTAGAGAATCAGGACACATCAAACTCACATTTTATATTTTGGCTGCATTTGATTCTTTCACTGATAGGTAAAATGGCTAGTTTCATAAAAATCTTTCCTAATATGTGTCATCACATTTGCCCACAGAGAATGGGTAAAAACCCTTAATACATCAGGCCATAGTTTCTAGTGGGTCAGTATTGATAGTAGGTGATTTGCCAACACCTCAGGCTTTAAACATTAAATCTAAGGTATAGTGACAAGTATATATATCACCAAGCATCTGGGATAGTGGTGAAAACGTGACACCAGACTTTTGGAAAACATGGAACGCAGTGTCACTTGTTATGCTCTACAAAAAAGGTTCTTTCCAAGTTCAACAAAGATTGGAGTGATATTGTTTGTATTTGTAGGGATTCAGCTACGTATATAAAAAATGTGTGTGATGACCTGTCAAAATTGATACCCGAACCAAAGTGATTCCCTGTAGGAGATCCTTGCCACTTGTTAGATGGTATGCTGAAAGCATCTTTACAATCTTCAGAGTTAATGAGGGATGCTATTGACTTTTTAGTCCATTCTGGTGCACTGTTTTCTTATGCCCAGGAACTAAAATGCAAATATTTATCATTTCGTGCTTTATGTGGCATCAAAGAAAGAGTCATCCAAACTGTGCCCCTTAGCTGACGGTTCTCAGCCCAAGGGGCTATGAATGCTGAGAGGGCCTTTTCACACATGGGAAGGAAAGCGCGAGCGCACATGACCAAAGACTCACTGAAGAAGTATTGTATGGTGTACTATAATAAGATTAATTTGCAAAAATCTCTTTGGACCTCATCTACACTATACGTACACTGTCTATATACCATGTTCTTTCAGTGCAGAAAGCAAGCAATGATAAAAGCAAAACGTTCCATAAACACCGGAAAAACACTTTTACTGTTGTTTTTAGTGGCGTGAAAATGTGTAACCACTGATAACAACTGTTTTTTAAGATATTGAAAACACTGAAAAAACCCCACCAGAATTTACCAAAAATAGAAACTGAAAACAGGACAGCCTAGGTATAATGTATGCACGGTGGGCGTTCCCCTGCATCAAAGCCTCGTAGAAGTGGCGCATTGAAATCTATAACATTTCAGTGCGCCACTTCTAGGACGCCATTGCGTCAACACCTTATGCCTGCCTCATGGCAGGCGTAAGGGTGATGCAGGCCCTTTCACATGAGGCTTGCCCCATGTGAAAGGACACATTGATGGAGTTGCGTCTGTTCTCTGACACACCCCAGCAATGCGTCACTTTTGGACCTACAGATAAGTCAGTAATACTGACGTATCTGTGACTCCTTGCGACATGATGCACAGTACTGTAAAATTGGCGTATCCATGGTGTCGCAAGGAGGGTGCACTGAGAAATGTTGCATTGCTTCATTGTTCTGGGATTCTTTTGATATTGTATACCTTATTTTCACCTGGTATGAGATGATTTCAAGTTAGGTCAATCTCTGTGTGTTTTTGTAAACTCTAAAAAGTAAGTATGTTAATATACGTTTGTATTGCGATGTGCAAGATCAATTCATAAATCTGCCCTTGAAATCTTTGCTCTTGATAGCTAATTCATTTGCAAGTCATATCATGCACTATGGCAAAGTAGCATAGAACTACGAACACCTTGCTTGGTTTGTGCATGTTTCTATGCTTGGAAATTCACCTTCGGTGATCAGAGTCAGGTTTGCGATTATTAGGCACTTAGCAAAGTTTTCTTGCATCTAACTCCTTGCTTTTTTTCAATCTCGATTTTCTTTGCGAAAGATAGGAACATTTGTTCTGACTTGTCCTTATTTTCATTTTGACAAAATTCCGTTAAAATGAGAGAACTGTGCAAATTCTTATTTGCACAGGGATCGGAATTATGTGTTGTGCAGTAAACTCCTCACCCCCACAATTTCCCCTCTTGAATTTTCCCATGCTAAAACTTGCGGAAATATAACCAGAGAAACAATGTGGTAAATTCTGATATATGTGAATTTTCTACAGAAAGTGCTAAATCCCAGATTTAAATCCTCATTTTCACACTGGAAGTTGCTGCACCACACAATGGGGCATATTACCAACGATTAGCGATATTTATCGCTAACTAGGAACACATTTTTTATCGCTAAGCATCGCCGGAAATTATCGCTGAGATAACGTGCTATTAGCAACGTTTATCTCCAAAGCAATACATTTTCCGGCGATGGCTTGAATATCGCTGAGAATACAGCGATATTCACGCATTAGCGACAAAATGCTCTTAGCCATGTTATCCACCTCCCATTGGATAACATGGCTAAGAACTGGTCAGAACAGGCATTAGTTTTTGGCGATAGCGGGAATATTTCGATCGCTACGTCTGACTTGCTAATAGGCGATAGCGACATTAGCGACTGCTTTCAGAAGCTAACAGGTTGGGTACGTCCACTTTCCATGTCATTAGCGATAAATATCACTGACATGCAAAGCGGGACCCAAAGCGCTCGCTATCGCCTAAAGCTGTCGCTAACTGCTGTTAGCGACAGCCGCTAAAGCGGCAATAATTGCCTATCGCCCTGCTTGGTAATATGCCCCAATGTTGGTTTACTGGGTGAGGTAATTAACTCATCTTCTTCAGGTAGATTCATAATCAGGGCCATTGAGTGTAGGTTACTTGCTCACAATATTATGCAAAGATATCTATAGTGAAATTCCGTAGGTGATTTGATTGTATGCCTTTGAAAATGCTGGGCTGCACACTAAAACGAGAATTCCCCACCCTTGCCACGGCGTTTATAATCACTGACCGAGACTCACAACATGACAGGGACCTGCTAGACCTCCTTTGACCTCGGCAGTAAAAATGGTAGTCTCCAAATGGAAGGATACAGCTAATGCGACATTCAAGGGGTGGCTCAACTGGGTGACGTACCTTAAAGGCGCAGGCAGTACCGCCCTGCGGAACTCACCCTGGAGAGCAGCAACCAGGGGAATTTGGACATCACTGGATGAATGCTTGGACCCCTACGAACCCCCGTGAACCCAACTGAAGAAGGGCGCCTGCCCACAAAGCTCTTCCCCGCAGGCCAAATTAGACCCACAAGTGTAAACTTCTTCTTGCGCACTATCTTCTTCCTTCTATTCTCTATTCTCCTCTTTTCTTTGTCTTTCCCGTTTCACCCACTATCATTCCTATAGCAAGACAGTGGAAAGGGGAACAGCCGAACATGTAGACCACTTACCTGTTTCATTGACAAGTACAGCCAGTTTGTGATGTTACCCCACAGTGGGAAAGCGACGATAATTGTATGTATACATTTTTTTTAATAAAATGCTTTGAAATAAAAAAATAAAATCTTGCAGTTGACCGTGGTAATTCTCAAATCCCTGCCACTAAATCATTCAGGAAGTCGCTTTTGCATACTTTGGAAATGGGTTTCTAAATGGCTGATATCATACAGAAACTCACGTTTTTCTACTTTATCATTCATGTATTCATAAATCAACAGGAACAGAGGAATCACTACTTTTCATCTATGTAGATCTCCTTTTGTAAAATTGAATTACAGAGTTTGATGCTCTTTGAAGATATTCTTGAAACCCTATCCACTTAAACAGCACTTTGGAAGCACAAGCTTGTCAAAAAGTGAAAAAAACTAGCACTCGTATCACGTTATATAGTAGAGGTTGGTGCCCAAACCTGTAAGCTGCTTGCCAAACATAGGCCCAGAATCATGAAAAATCGCTGGCTTTCCAAATGCCTATTCCGTGGTTGCAATGTACGAAAGTGCTAGTGCGATATGTGAACGGCAATGATCAGAAGGCACCCATGGCAGTTGTGGGGAATCCCCCTATCGTTGTGACTCACAAGGAAATTTATCAGTGCTTTGTAACTGCTCCTGCTGGTGCCAAACATTGAATGGTTACTGATTACTAAGGGCAAGCTGTAACCATTGGCAAAGTGGAAGGTGTCCCCTGATGTCAATTTCACAATGTACTGTTCTTCTGTATTGTGCTCTCTATCACTTTGAGATGAGTGTCACACTGCCAACACATTGCGCATGCAAATTTTGAGACGGGTGTCTGTTGTCCCTTGCAGGACTCCATCCCTGCAATAGCTGCTAATCCAGGGATGAGCAAGGCCTCCTCCTTCCTCATTATTATTAATGAGTTGTGTGATTTTCACCACTTTGTCTCCAGGCACTATACTCTGCATCTGTTTAGAATACTGGGCCCAAAGCAAATGAGTGATCGCACCAGGCATGGAAAGCCATTGGGCTAAAAGGGCTTCAATCCCCCACTCCATCATGGCCGCTAGCCCGGGCTGTATCTTCACGTGCTTGTCTTGGGTGAAACTTGGCCAGAACATTGCTTGGATGCCAGAACAGAGAAAACACTTCATTTTCTTAAAAGAGACCAGTTGAATGTCTCCTGGTGCTGGAAAATGTTCTCATAGGACGTCGCGGAGGTCAAAGGGGAACCTAGGCCATAGGCTCCAGAGTAGGGACTCCCACTGCATGGCAAAGCCTTTCGGACTTCACTGTTGTTTTAAGTAGACCTAATAATTGCCTAGTAACACTGGGAGTACAGAGAGAGTGACAGCACTTGAAAGGTGATCTCTGCTCTCTCCTCAACTTGACTGGTACCCTTTGAGTGCTTCCACGCAAACAAGGCAGAAAATTATAAATTCTCTTGTATGTGTGAACATTTGGGTTACTGGTTGAGGGGGTGAAACCCTACTCATGCAGTCACCAGAATCCTTGTCAGGGTGAGGCACAAGCAAACCCCAAATTAATGTGTGCTCAACTCTCTAGTAGCTTGACACAGAGCAGTCCGGTTTAAGTTAGAGGCACTGTGTAAAGTATTTATGCAGGACTTCAAACAGTAATAAAGTGAAAACACAACTTAAGAAAGATCTCATGCCAATTTAGAAAAATTGAGAAAAATTTAATAAGTAAATCAAAACCGAAACAACAAAAATCCAATCAGTGGAACTGAAGAAATGCATTTTTAAAATTTAAGTCAAAATAGTGCCGAAAAGCCCTAAGCACCACGCGTGGCTATCTGCTTGTGTGATACCGGGAGGAAGTCACAAGTTCACACCGACTGCGATGGAGCACAGGCAGGATCCAGGGACGAGGTTAGTCCCACTGGAAAGTTACCTTCTCAGTCCAATATAAAAAGAGTTCAGTTCGTGGAGGAGAGCCCAGCAAGGAGCAGGCAAGCATCGCAGGCATCATTCAATGTACCATGAAGTGCAAGCCTGGCATAATGGACAGCCGTCGCTGTAGTTCGATGATCCTGTTGTTGTAGTGAACGGTTGGGCAGGAGCTTCGCAGCGGCAATCCCCACGAGCATTCAATGCTGTAGTGCAAAGGGTTGGGCTGAAGGAACTTCTAATTGGCGGGCTGTGCAACTGACATTGTTTTGGCACCAATGGCCCATTTGCGGTCGCGAAGAGCCCAAAAACCAATTCAGCTCCACTGAGGTCACACATGGTTCAGGACCTGAACGGCACCAATTGAGGATCAGGGGTTTGCTCCAGTTGGATATATATGCTACATCAGGTGGTTGGGAGCCTGTTATGTCCCAGTGGCTCCAAACAGCAGGTTAGGAGACTAGCCCTTGGAGTCACTCTGGGAGTACTGTGTTGAAGTGCAGGTGAACTCCCCCTGACATGAAGGAGGGCAGCAGAACAAACCTCTAACAAGACAGCAGTGCAGCATTGTAGTAAACCAGCGGGGCAGCAGTCCTTCTTCCTGAGAAAGACTCCACAGGTCAAAAAGTGTACTGAAGAGTTGGTGTCTGAGATCTGATATGTATACCAGGTGCCTCCTTTGAAGTGGGTAAAGCTTCTAGAGGTTTCCTTTTGAGAAGTACAGGTTTCGCGCCTCTCCTGCCCTGACTACAGACTAACTACAGGAGGTATGCAGACCTTTGTGGAGGTAGGACACAGCCTATTCAAGTGTATGTAGGGCTTTTCCCAGCTCCGCCTGCCCATCCTGCCAGTGATAGCCCATAGGGGCACACCTAAGCACTCTACTGTGTGTAGCTGTCTAGGAGGAATACGCAAAGCCCAGCTGTCAGCTACACCCAGTTATGAGACCCAGAGACAGGCTGCAGGAACTAAATGACGAAGGCAGGAAAATGGCAACTTTCCAAAAGTGGCATTTATAAACCTGCAATTTAAAATTGAATTCTACTATAACAGAGGATTTTTCATTGCAATTCCAAAGACTGTAAACATGAACTGGTTACATGCTCCCATTTGGAATCTGCAGCATATTAAATGTTATAAGGTAGCTCCAATGCTCTCCTATGGGATAGATAGGCCTTGCAGTAGACAACAACATATGTAAGAGCTTTTCACTACCAGGACATGTCAAACTTAAAAGTAGACATCCAACTTTTTAATTGATCTGTACCCTGGCCTCTGGCTATCCAGGGCCAGGGTGGCTTATATGTATTGAAAAGGAAGACTTGGACCTGCCAAAAGCTTTATTTTGCCAGGTCGTAATGGGAGTATAAAACTGCTCACACAGGCACAGGACTCAGACATGTTTGAAAGGGCTACTTTAGTGGACGGCACAATCAGTGCTGCAAGCCCACCAGTAGCATTCAGTACAGGCTCTGTACATGTAATTCCACTTTAATATGGCCTTATAAGTATATAAAATATGCCAATTTGGTGTAAGCCAATTCTACCATGTTTAGAGGAAAGAGCACCAGCACTTTAGTACTTGTTATCAGTAGTAAAGAGAACAGAGTCCTAAGGACAACAAAACCGAATTCAGCATAAATAGGAGGAGTGAAGGCAAAAAGATTGGGGGTGACCCTGCAGAAAGAGGCAAATCCAACAGTATGCAATTGCATTTATATGTAGCTCTTATTACACTTGACGACGGGTAGCAAGCACTGTATAAATGCAATAAAGGGGAGAAAGTATTTCTTTTTTTAATGGAGTTGCAGTAATTCATTATCCACAAGGAAGTCTATACTTTTCAATCAATAGCATCCTGCATTCAGGTGGGGTGGAGAAGGGTTGTGGTTTTGGTACTAAAAAAATTCAAGTAGTGGCTAATAAATAAGAACATGCAAAGTGATATTTGCAAATAGGTATATGGAAAATACCTAATTTGTTTTGGTGGTTGTCAGTGCTTGACACCAGCACTTATTAATAGAGCCACACAAATTAAGTGAAAAGGGATAACCAAATTATGTGGAGGAGTTGACTAAATTATATGGCAAGAATGACGAAATTAAACAGAGTATTGTGACAAAGTTTGTGATAATATTAATTCATTATTTTGTCATTTGTACTTTCCTGAGCTAAGGTTTTACTTCACTAGTACCCATGCGACACCAAAGTACAGCAATAAGCAAGTAAAGAAGGCCAGTCGACATTTGTGTAAAGCCTTCCACTGTGCAGCAACACAGTTTTGCTGCAGTTTCAGTAACATTTTAAATGTTTGAGCCTAAAACTTTTTTTTTGCTAAAATCTGCAAATTATTCAGCAGAAGACGAAATATGTGGCACATGCAAATCAATAATGATGCGAAAAACATCACAGCCACAGAATCCAGAGCCTATAAGTAAATTCTCCCTTACTGCCTGTTCTTTCCCAGACGGAAGGTCAGCTAAGGCCCAAACATTGATGTTCCTTGTGATTCTGTCAGGCGATGGCTTAACAATACCACAGTGCAACACAGTTACTCTAACAGTTAACACAGGCAGCGGTGCAGAGCAGCCTGACACCGAGCTCCTTTTTAGGTCTCGGACTAGCGTCCCACGCAGTGGGCGGAGTCTGAGATTTTATGACTTCTACAGTGGGGCTTTAACCCGCCTCTCTCTTCCATTGGCTAGCTTCGTAAATGGAGGCTAGCCATTGGAAGAGATGTGTGTCACTCAGGGCTTGAGCAGATTCGTGGGCGTTTCTTGCTTTTTTTTAAGCCCCACCCCTTTTATTCGTCATTCGGAGGTGGGCGTTTACTTTTTTTTTGGGCGGCGCTTTTGTTTTGCCATTTCCACCGACCGCCGCCGGAAGAAGTCGTCCTCAGGTGAGTGCTTGCTGTCCTACCCCCCCTTGTTCGTGTTTGCTGTCCTGTCCTCCCCTGCCCCCCCTCCCGCTGTCCGTGTCTCCGTTCCCACCCCCCCTCCATTGCTTTGCATGTGCTTGTTTTTTCACGCTGTCAGTTTGATGCAGTGACAAGAGGGGGCTCCCACGAGATAAAAGACTTCGGCAGCTTCTCCCACGCCCTCCCACGTGACTCGCCCTCCCACAGACTATGGCATCGTCACCTTCCACCCGTTGCTATGGTATTTAGCACTAGAAAAGTTTATCATGTGCCTTGCCAGGTAGAAACAAAGCTCTTTTTACCAGTGTGAGTCTTGGTTTACGCGCGCGTCTATTTTTAGCTCATTGTGTCACACAGACTTTGTCGGAAGGTAAAATGTTTGCAAAAACTAGGGCACCGTCATATACCATGCCTAAAATTAGCTCAAAGGCAACTGCTTCCTGTCGCATAGTGTGGGGAGGAGCACTGGGGCAGGTATGGGGTTTGTTCAGGACACAAAGAGTAGGTGAACCCACTGCAAACGAAAGCAGAGTCCATTCAAGGTGGGCACACAATCTCTTGCGGGCGGGGCTCGGGTGAATGCGGGGCGGTGGGGCGGGGTCGCAGAGTGAGGTCACCTGACTGTAGCCGAATGCTGCGATAAGATCAGCGGAGGATGACAAAGACAGCGATAACAAGCAATAAATGGAGAGCGTGGTAAATAAATCCTGACACGCCTACGCATTCAAAGGAATTATGTTTCCGGGTGTGGCACCTGACCAAGCAAAAAAAAACAATGTGAAAGGGGTCTAAGGGGAAAAAATATTTAGAGACCAGCTTACATCCTGTCCCCCAAACTAACAGTTTAACAACACACAGAGGATGCCAAGGGTCTATAGAAAGACTGTGAAAATGCTAAACACTCAGTTGTAGTGTGTGAAGAAGGTTATTCTGAGGAGAGGAAAAAGAGACAACTAAATAGAGGGATGGAAAATGAAAATGAAAACCCATCAGCCCACCCGTTGGCGGAACCTCATCATCTGGGTTAAAGTTGGAAACTGGTATCCACTAGACACCTCTTAAGATCTCTTTCAAGGAGTGCTAGTATTGGATCCGCCAGTAAGATGGACAGCCAGCAGGTAGTGTTAGTAGGTTGAAGGGAAAAGTTGCAGTGCTCAAATAAGTGTGAGAAATAAATGTGATAATGTTAAAAATGCCTGTTATGATGCCAAGGAACAACTTTATTGGGAGTGATCAACATAACGGCATGATTAAAAGCAGAGTGAAGATAGTATGAAAAAATTACTATCAATTATGAATGATAGATGGTCAACATGTTTCAGCCTTGCAAGGCTTTCATCAGGACCTATAATATATACTACTGCAACAGTGAAGGAAGAAAATAATAGTAATGTAGACCTACCAGTAATTTGTTACTATATGGTAGTCTTATATCAGTGTTTCAAGAACTCTCCTGAGAAAGGAAGAAAAAACAAAGAAAAAACACACACAAGAAACAAAAACAGATGTAAACATTTTAGAAAACATCCACGTATGTGTAAATCAACATACCACACTTTGGTAAGGAAAACTCACCCATAATTGATATGGAGTCGGCCTCACCTCGCCTGGCACTCGCTCAGGTCTAAGAGGCCCCACTCTAGACATGGGGAAAATAAATAGATTGCATGTGTAAATCTAGCCATCTAACCCATGACGAAATTTCTTTGGTCGTATTTTTTCTTTTCTGAATTTGAAAAACTACATGGGTTATGTAGGCAATGACTTATGGCAGTTTATAAGCAAGAAGAGCATATAGATGGAATCAGCGCTTCTAGTTTGTCTTGAAAGGTAAGCGTGAGCAATCTGAAATTATTTAATTTTTAACATACATCTCTCTTCTAAGATGTGTCCATGTGTAACCATACTCATGGGGAAGAGAGGCAAATATGCAGCGATCTTGAGCACGTCGCTACCATGCGTGTCACATGCAGCAAAAGATCAAATACAGTCAGTGCTAGCAGGAAAAGATTCCAAAACTGTAGCTACATGAAATCCAGAGTGCTAGGGCTCAACGGGAAACAGCACTGAAACGAGATACATAGCGGGAAAAGAACATCGAAGAGCCAAGAATAAGGTCACCAACCTGTCCGTCGTTGCCTCGGTCTGACGTCTGAGCCGAGGGGAAGGTGGCGATCGTATTCGCTCAATCGGTAAAAATAGAGCATGTGCGGACCAGAAGGGAACCGCTGTTTTAAGCTTCCCCGGATGTGCTCGGTGGTGATTGGTTCAAATATGAAACCCCACACAACCGTAAACTGAAGAAAAAGCGGAAATTGTTTCAGCCAGGTCTAGTTGCGAGAGAAGCAAATGGCGGACCAGATTGAGACCGCCTTATGACGGTAAAAATAGGAAATGGGAATGCAGAAACTTGAGGATGTATATATGCCTTCTGCCTTCAAAATAAAGTTCCACACGCTCCGCACATTCTGATCAGAACAGGGCCATTCATCTTTTTTGGTCCGCGTGATATCTACGACACCTGATTATATGACCATTGAACACCTTTGCAGCACGAGAATTGGATGTCTCCTTTCCCGGCTTTTCGATCTGTATAAAGATATAAAATGTGTCATATGGAGGAGAGTTAGATTCTAACACCACTCTCTGGATACATATATACATCCTCAAGTTTCTGCATTCCCATTTCCTATTTTTATGATAAAAGACTATTTGCCGTCTGAGGTTTCCTCTGCTAAGTTCCATTACAGTAAAACACTTGTAGTCACATACGGTCTCAAACAAAGAGACGGGTTGCCGAAGTTTTCCTTCCGGTTTCCGTTCTCCATAACGGACCAATCAACACTTAGCATATCCACGCGTCATAAGGCGGTCTCAATCTGGTCCGCCATTTGCTTCTCTCGCAACTAGACCTGGCTGAAACAATTTCCGCTTTTTCTTCAGTTTCCGGTTGTGTGGGGTTTCATATTTGAACCAATCACCACCGAGCACATCCGGGGAAGCTCAAAACAGCGGTTCCCTTCTGGTCCGCACATGCTCTATTTTAACCGATTGAGCGAATACGATCGCCACCTTCCCCTCGGCTCAGACTTCAGACCGAGGCAACGACGGACAGGTTGGTGACCGTACTCTTGGCTCTTCGATGTTCTTTTCCCGCTACGTATCTCGTTTCAGTGCTGTTTCCGGTTGAGCCCAAGCACTCTGGATTTCATGTAGCTACAGTTTTGGAATCCTTTCCTGCTAGCACTGACTGTATTTGATCTTTTGCTGCACGTGATACGCATGGTAGCGACGTGCTCAAGATCGCTGCATATTTGCCTCTCTTCCCCATGAGTATGGTTACACATGGACACATCTTAGAAGAGAGATGTATAATTTCAGATTGCTCACGCTTACCTTTCAAGACAAACTAGAAGCGCTGATTCCATCTATATGCTCTTCTTGCTTATAAACTGCCATAAGTCATTGCCTACATAACCCATGTGGTTTTTCAAATTCAGAAAAGAAAAAATACGACAAAAGAAATTTCGTCATGGGTTTGATGGCTAGATTTACATATGCAATCTATTTCTTTTCCCTATGTCTAGAGCGGAGCCTCTTAGACCTGAGCGAGTGCCAGGCGAGGCCTACTCCATATCAATTATGGGTGAGTTTTCCTTACCAAAGTGTGGTATGTTGATTTACACATACGTGGATGTTTTCTAAAATGTTTACATCTGTTTTTGTTTCTTGTGTGTGTTTTTTCTTTGTTTTTTCTTCCTTTCTCAGGAGAGTTCTTGAAACACTGATATAAGACTACCATATAGTAACAAATTACTGGTAGGTCTACATTACTATTATTTTCTTCCTTCACTGTTGCAGTAGTATATATTATAGGTCCTGATGAAAGCCTTGCAAGGCTGAAACATGTTGACCATCTATCATTCATAATTGATAGTAATTTTTACATACTATCTTCACTCTGCTTATAATCATGCCGTTATGTTGATCACTCCCAATAAAGTTGTTCCTTGACATCATAACAGGCATTTTTAACATGATCACATTTATTTCTCACACTTATTTGAGCACTGCAACTTTTCCCTTTAACCTTCTAACACTACCTGCTGGCTGTCCATCTTACTGGCGGATCCAACACTAGCACTCCTTGAAAGCGATCTTAAGAGGTGTCTAGTGGATACCAGTTTCCAACTTTAACCCAGATGATGAGGTTCCGCCAACGGGTGGGCTGATGGGTTTTCATTTTCATTTTCCATCCCTCTACTTAGTTGTCTCTTTCACCTCTCCTCAGAATAACCTTCTTCACACACTACAACTGAGTGTTTAGCATTTTCACAGTCTTTCTATAGACCCTTGGCATCCTCTGTGTGTTGTGGCACCTGAGCAGCCAATCATGTACCCTGAGCAAGTCACTATATCCCGGACCTCAAAATCTTAAATGCCTGATGTACAATGTAAAAGTTAACTAAGCATTGTGCTGCTTCGGGAGGACGGGTCCCCATTTTATGTTCCTAGCTCTCCTGCCCGTCACATATTCTGTAGTGACGCCCCATTCGAATTCCACACATCATACACATGATAGAAATATGCCACACTTACACACACAGACTTGCACCACATCACGTAGCCTCTGAAATGCAACGCCTATGTGGCTTAATTCACTCACAGAACACATTTTTCACCCTTACTAACAAAATCCATTTAATTTGGCCCCATACATAAAGGAGTCGCCGTAGTGGAATAACGCAAAATGGCGTGGCTCGTCTGCAGAATGTGATGAGGACGTTCTGAGTCTACCATAGCTCACAGACATACATTCATTGACCTTCGACTGAATAAGGACCCTCCTGAGGAGGTTGGGGGCCTGCTGCACGGCTTGGGGCTGCGGAGGTCTGCAGGGCCTGCGTCATGCCCCTGTGTCGCAAGCAGTCCTTATACAGTCGCATGTGACATACTAAATATACAGCCTCAACAGTGCGTCAAAATGCCTGCCTAATTCACTTGTTAGCCCGGTTTGTAGGCTTTCGAGACACAGACCACACATAAAGCACTTTTAACACTTTACTTCATAAATTAAGCTTTTTCTCCATATTGAATGGTCTTTACAGGCACAAACGCCTTTTTAGGTCGAGGCTACCGTCGCACTGCGAAGCAGTGGGCGGAGCAGAAGATTTTATGACTTCTACAGTGGGGCTTTAACCCGCCTCTCTCTTCCATTGGCTAGCTTCGTAAATGGAGGCTAGCCATTGGAAGAGATTTGTGTCACTCAGGGCTTGAGCAGATTCGTGGGCGTTTCTTGCTTTTTTTAAGCCCCGCCCCTTTTTTCTCGTCATTCGGAGGTGGGCGTTTACTTTTTTTTTTTGCGGCGCTTTTGTTTTGCCATTTCCCCCGACCGCCGCCGGAAGAAGTCGTCCTCAGGTGAGTGCTTGCTGTCCTACCCCCCGTTGTTCGTGCTTGCTGTCCTGCCCTCCCCCGTCCCCCCTCCCACTGTCCGTGTCTCCATTTCCACCCCCCCTCCATTGCTTTGCATGTGCTTGTTTTTTCACACTGTCAGTTTGTTGCAGTGACAAGAGGGGGCTCCCACGAGATAAAAGACTTCGGCAGCTTCTCCCCGCCGATCAATTAGCTTGAAGTGCATACATTGACTTTTTTTGCTTAGTTCTTCGGGTTAAACTTTTACTCACCTGGGTGACGCCCTCCTGCGCCGCGGAGTTTCACTTTCATGGCTGTGACGTGTTCAGGTTACTCTGTGAGTTTCTCCCTCCTCTTGCCAGAGCAGCGCGGAGCTGCGAAGGGATCAGACGAGCCTCAACATATCTCATCCTCGGACCGTGAGGCAGAAAGGAGGCCCCGAGGGACCGGAATACACACCTGCGACCATCCAGGAGCCACGTCCGGGACGCGAGGGGTCCTGGTCTGAAGAACACCTGATGGAGACCGGAAGTCTGTCCGAGAAACCTCCAGAGCCAGGCCCGCCCTGCTGTAAGTACCTCGGGCCCCGCCAAAGGATTCTACCCCTCACTGTGGTGCCTGTTATTTCTCCTATAAGCGGTGTTTTAAAGGGGCAGATGCTGTCCAGTACTGAGTCCCTGCACTTCTTTAATTCTAAAAGGAGAGTCTCTGCACTTCTCAGCACTTGTATCTCTCTGATGTTTGTGGCTCGGTCATATTGGGAATATTAGTCCCAGATAATAGCGAGATTTTCCGCTTCTAGATATCAGTTGCATTGCTGTGTATAATAAACTTAAGCATTGACTAACCCATGGGTTTCGGGTTTTTGGTATCTAATATGGTCTTATTCTTTCAAAATTACACACAAAACAGGAACAACATGGATAGAACGAGGACAAGCTTCCCTTGAACAAAGACGGGTATATTATGGCAGTATCAGTACGCGTTTCCCTTACATACAGCAGGGAAACATAGACAGCAGCAGGGCGTGCGCACACGTATATGCACACACAGCAACACGTGTGGCATGGCAGAAAACACACACACAAACGACAACTGTTGCAATAAGTCAGTGCCCGCCGGATCTCCCCCTCTGGTGATCAGCACTCGCCTGTCCTCACACGACCCCAGGACACCACCGGATCAGAGCCTTACCGTACCGGAGCCGCCTTGACCTCTCCCCGATCTTCGCTACTACTGGGATATCCACCACTCAGCGAAGGGAAATCGCCACCGCATAGACGGATTCTCTTCCCCCAAGCTGCCCGCTTCGCACAGCTCGGCTCCTCCTCGCCTGGACTCAAAATGGCGGATCGTGAGGACTCCACCTGATCGGAGCCTCACTGTAGCCGCCTGGAACGTCACTTCTCGACGAGAACCTCACCAGAGTCACCCTGGGTAAACCTCCGCTGTTGTCCGCCACACACGACGAACTTCCTTTAAGCTGCTCGAATCTCGCAGCTCGTTTCCTCCACGCCTGGCCGCAAAATGGGGGATCGTGAGGACTCCTCCTGATCGGAGCCCCACTAGTGCCGCCTGGACCGTCCTGTGCTGTTATCCGCCACACACGCTGCACTTCCCCTAAGATACCTGCGACTCCCTGCTCGGCTCCTCCTTGCCTGGCCTCAAAATGGCAGATCGTGAGGACTCCTCCTGATCGGAGCCTCACTGGAGCCGCCTGGTTCATCCCGTACTTGACCGGAGTCTACCGGAGCCTCACCGGAACCACTCTGGAGCCACCTCCGCTGTTGTCCGCCACACACACTGCACTTCCCCTAAGCTGCCCAAGTCTTGCAGCTCAACACCTCCACGCCTGGCCTCAAAATGGCGGATCGTGTGGACTACTCCTGATCGGAGCCTCACTGGAGCCGCCTGGACCATCCTTAACTCGACCAGAGCCTCACTGGAGCACCCTAGATCGACCTCCGCTGTTGTCCGCCTCACATGCCGCACTTCCCCTAAGCTGCCCACGTCTCACAGCTCAGCACCTCCTTGCCTGGCCTCATAATGGCGGATCGTGAGGATTCCGCCTGATCGGAGCCTCACTGGAGCCGCCTGGACCGCCCCTTATGTGTCCGGAGCCTCACTGGAGTACCCTGGAACGGCCTCAGCTTTTGTCCGCCACACAGAGAAAAAGAGATCCGCCATCACCACCACACGAACTGATTCGCCAGCGCTAAGCACAGGAGACCCAACTCCTGCTTTCTCCCTCCACCGAGCAGCCCCGTATTCATAATAAAGCCACAAACACCCGCGCCTGAACTTGTATTGGCCGACTCCAAGATCCCTCCGGCTTTAGAACACCAGTTACTACCCACGGGACTCCGTGACACAGGCACAGGTGAGCTGCACCGGTGCTAATCCCTGGCAACCTGACTCCTGCCTTCTCCGGCCACCCAGCAGCCCCTTCCTAAGAACTTAACGTCCACTCTAACGCACCCGACCTATAATGGCGGACCACAAGGACTGTCCGGCCCGAGGATTCCAGCTATATTGATCCACATGACTCCGTAGTACAGATAAAGGTGAGCCGCGCCGGCGTTTAGCCCTGGCGACCAAACCTCTACTCTCTCCCTCCACCTAGCAGCTCCCCTCCCCGTCTCATCCTGACACCCCCCATTCTCAACCCATCACTTCCCCCCACACTTGCACCCCGCCGGTCACTGTACCGTCACGATGGCTCGTGACTCGCCTTCCCTTCCCACCCAAGTCCTAGCTCCCCACCTAATACCCCACAGCCGGAACTCTTTCACCATCATCTTCCCCCCTCACCTCTCTACAAAAACGAGACGCCTCTTCAAACAGAAACTTATCCGCCAACACAAAGAAACCCTAATCACAGACATCTACCACTCGGCCTCCAATGGTCCGACTAAGATGGACCTGATATTCCACACTGAGAGACCGGAAAACTGGATCTCCATGATCAGAACGCAACTGTATATCGCCAAAACCACATCCACTTCCCACAGTTGCAAACTAACCTCTGTACTCCCTATGAGCTCGGTTGGAAGAGGGTACACATCCGTGACCATCTACACAAACGGCACGGTCCTCATTCAGGCTAATAATAAGAACCTTGAAGCTTTCGACTCCCTATTTCCCACATTAAGATCAGCCCTCCCAACCCTACCGTACCCCGCCCCTATCCGCACCTCGCCCACATCCACAACCAACAGAGAAGCCTTTGTTCCTCCCTTCCGCGATACCGTTACGGCCCTTTACGCTCCTCTTCTCCCCGCCACATTCCAATGCACGCTCACAGCCAACCGACCACAACAGAAAACTCTAACCACACCCTCAATTCCCCATGCCAGCCATCCTACTTCCCACACCTTCCGTATCCCTCAGCTCCTTACGGATAACGATACCCCGCCCCCTTATGGGATCCCTCCACAGCAAACTCACAGATGCGATATGCCGACAGGGACCACCCTCCCCACGAGCCTCATCCCAGCTCTCAGACACTCAAAACCTTTCACTGTCCCTTCCCCTCCTCTATCTCCGACCTCTCCCCCGTTCCCGAAAAAGGATAACCTGACTTGCTCCACCATTAAGAGACCTCAATTCCTCAACCTGAACGACAACACCCTAGATGCCCCAACTCCTCCCTCGATTCTGTGTCACAGGGTCTCGCGGCTCTTGAAAGCCAGATAGACGTAATCTCCCTGGGCCTAACGGAAATCCTCTCTAACCTAGGTATAGCCCGTAAACATCTGAAACCCCCTTCCGGGTCTCCCCACTCCGTCAGCACTAACCGCCCCCCTGGGCTCACAGAGTCCACTAGTACCCATCTGCACGGTCCCCCCGACTGGGTCCCGGAATCATATGCACTTAAGGCCCCAAAAACCGGAGTCCCCTTCCCTAAGACCAAGATCCATACTCTATCAGATACAAAACACCCGACCTCAAGGCCCTCCAGAACAGAAGCACCTATGTCAGACTGTGAAGCAGCCCTTCTAGCCGCTGCATACCACACTCCCGCCTTAGACTCTCCTAAATCCTAAATTCAAGTGATCACAGGGCACCGGAAAGACCTTCCCTGCACCAAACCACTGAGACATCCTGTCCTGAAAGCCATACCGAGGGCGACTAAAGATAGAACTACCAGAAATCAGATGCCTTTCACTAACTGCCTACTAATCAACTGCAGATCGGCCTCATTACACGCAACGGAACTAGCCGAGGCTATCCTCACTCATGATATTGACATTGCGTTCCTCACGGAGACCTGGTTGAATAAGTTATCTCCTCCCTGTCTAGACATGCTCGTACCACCTGGCTTCTCCCTCATCACCAAAGACAGGATAGATCAGCGAGGAGGAGGGGTAGCTATCATCCACAAGGATAGTTTGGCCATCTCGGAAACCACCTCTTTCGACTACGATTCCTTTGAATGTCTATCCGCCATCATTAAGACCAAAGACAATGATTCTTTACTATGTCACCTGCTCTACCACCCCCCAGGCAGAAACAACGCTTTTGGAGAACAACTATCCGACCTGATAGCACAAGGTGCACTTGGCGACTCCAATAACCTAATTCTTGGGGACCTGAATATACGATGGAACGAGACACACAATCCTCTAATCCAATCGCTATCTAGCCTCCTCGAGGATAATAACCTTAAACAACACTGCAATGAGGAAACTCATTACAAAGGAGCCACATTGGATGCCATAATTTCGCAAAAGAACTCTATCACGATCAACCACATACTTCCCGTCGACTGGTCAGACCACCACATGATCCTATTTCATATCAATCACCCCGCTACCTCCTACCAACCTCCACACGACCCCCCAAAATGGATGAGACACATCTCCCAAGTACCCCTGGATACCCTGGAAGCGCAGTTAAGCTCACTTCTCCCGGACAACAAAGCCTACCTCTCCACCAAAGATCTCACTGATCGGTATAATTCCGAGCTAGTGTCCTTTCTCGACAAGCTAGCTCCACTAAAGCTCAAAAGAAGCAGAACCACTCCATCTAGAACTTGGTTCAACGGTGACCTCAACACAGAAAGGAGAATCCTAAGAGCCAAAGAAAGAAAATGGAGAAATAACCCGACTGCCATCCTTCGTGACCAACTGAAATCAGCCCATAGGAAGTACAACAACCACATCAAAAATAAGAAATCCAACTTCTTCCGCAGGGCACTGGACAAGGCCAAAAACAGACCGAAGGAACTCTACAGCATCATCAGACAACAAACCTCCAAGCCAGTGTCCTCATCTGTACAGGCGTCCAAAGAACTCTGTGATAACTTTGCTCACTTCTTCAACGATAAGATAGCAAGAATCGAACTATTGTTAGACATCAATGAAGCACACCCTAAGAAGAGCAGCTCAGCTGTACCCCCTGCCCTCTCTCCTGGCTCTTCTCTCACCCCCTGGCTTAGCTTTCGTCCCGTTCTAGAAACAGAGATAATCTCGCTGATCTCGTCCTCCAAAACATCAGCTCACATCTCAGATCCCATTCCTCCCCTACTAATGAAACTGAAGCACGCTTTTGCACCTATATGGGGCAAAATCATAAATAGCTCCTTAAAAATGGAGTGGTCCCTGATTGCCTAAAAATGGGACAAGTCACCCCCCTGCTGAAAAAATCCGGTCTAGACTTGACAGATCTGAACAATTTCAGACCTATATCTAACCTCCCCTTGCTCTCAAAAACACTTGAACGCTGCGTTCTTCATCAACTGACACAACGCCTGGACAACATCAACCTCCTAGACCCCCACCAGTCTGGCTTTAGAAAAGGCTGCAGCACAGAAACCGCGATGCTGAACATCATAGATGACATCCATGGATCTCTAGACTCAGACTAATGCTGCCTCCTCATTCTCCTTGACCTCTCGGCAGCATTTGACACAGTGGACCACAAACTCCTCATCAAGGCTCTCCGAGAAAGAGCTGGCCTTGGCGAGGTAGTTCTCAGGTGGTTCTCCTCCTTTATACACAACCGCACGCAATTAATAAAAATCAAGAACTTCACCTCCGAAATCCAGCAAGTTAACAAGGGCGTCCCCCAAGGATCGGTGCTCTCTCCACAGCTTTTTAACATCTATATAGAACCACTCGCCAAATTACTCAATAAAGCCACCATCCGCTTCCACCTCTACGCGGATGATACACAGATCTATCTGGAAACCTCCTCTCTCATTGACATCCAAAGACTAAATAATGTCCTGAAAGATGTTCAAGAATGGCTAACAAACAACCATCTGAAACTAAATCCAGACAAGACCGAGACACTCCTCATCTCGAACAAGGATGACAACCCTCAAATCACTGAATGGCCAAAGGCAATCGATGCGCTCAAAGGGAATCTTACTCTAGCAGACTCTGTTAAATCTCTTGGCGTCACCCTGGACCCAAAACTAAACATGATGAAACACATTAAGAGCTCTGCCAAAAGTGCATTCTTTAACCTCAAACTTCTGAACAAAATCAAACCCTACATTCTTAACAAGGATCTCAAACTGGCCACTCAATCCCTGGTACTGTCAAGACTGGACTATTGGAATGCAATACTAACAGGTATTCCTAAATCGCACCTGGCACCGATCAAAAGAACATTACATGCGGCAGCCAGAATGATCACCGGCATCAAAAAATCTGATCACATCTCCCCGGCACTCAAAGAACTCAAATGGCTACCAGTAGAAAGGCGAAATAACTTCCGGACGGCCTGCCTAACCCACAAAGCCCTCCATACCGGCAAACCCGAATCCTTGGCAAAAAAACTCAAAAAAGCTGGGCAAGCCAGGAATCTGAGAAGCTCTAACTCCCTCCTGCTCATCCTACCTAAAACCAGAAAGAAAAGAACAGCGGACTGCTCTTTTACGGGAAACACCCCTAAAATTTGGAACTCCATCCCCACGCACATCAGAACCATACCGTCCTTTGTGGAATTCAAAAGTCAACTCAAATCCTTGTTCCCCATCCGTTCCCTTGGCTGTGGATAACATGGAACAGACAGCAACACCAGAACTTTGTGCCCGCATTGAACCCTGTAACCAAAGAAGCTCTGCAGTACATTTATGCAGCTCTTACTCTTACTCGTGGATTGTCAATACCTTTCATATGTTATGCCTTTGTTGATTATATGCTATTCTATTACTGTAAAGCGCATTGAACCCTGAAACCAAAGAAGCTCTGCAGTACACATATGCAGCTCTCATTGTGACACTCGTTGATTGTCAAAAACCCTTCATATATCATGCTTTTGTTGATTATATGCTATTCTCTTACTGTAAAGCGCTCTGCTACCTCTGGGTCTTGACAGCGCTATAGAAAACTTCAAAATAATACATAAATAAATAACATCCACATTAGTGGTTAGTGGCCTCTCATGTCACTCCCTTCCATCCTAGGGTTTACCTTTGTGTTAACTATACCCCCTCCCCCACTCTGGATCTACTCAGTCAATTGACCCACTTTTCTGTGTCATGTACAGCACTTTGGACACAGGCACTGTTGAGGTGGATTGTTCCCGGGGCTGTGCCGTATTCCCTGTGGAGTTTGTGTTTGGGGGAAAACTCAAATTTACTCACCTCGAGCTGGTTGTTTGGAAACATGAAGTTGAGGGCCATCTTGAACGGTTAGCGCTCTAGATGTGTCATGGGGGATATTGAAGCATGTAGGCTGTGCGGCAGCCTCATATGTTAGTGATCTGTGGTGCATTATGAGATGGATGCAGAGCACCGTTTCCTTGAATATTTGCATTACCAACTCAATTGCTGACTTGTTCTTTGCTGCACCTTAGTTTTCCAGTAAATAGTGTGATTTTTGTAAAATGTTTAGTTTATTACGATACTATTCAGTGCTATTAGAATTGTTTTAGTTCTATCAATGTGCCGGGGGGATATATAAGCATGCTGACTGTGCGATCACACCGCGGTATGCCACTGGTATGCCAAAGGCAAGCTCATTTGTGTAGTAAATGTCCTCTCCACTGTTCTTCTCTGCATAGACTGTACTATGATATCTGTGACATCATAGAATGCCTGGCTGTCCCTCTGGCTCACAGTGCCTCTCTATAACTTACTGTGGCAGTTGGTTATCTCAGGCTGAGCTGCTGACAGCTGGCTCCTGGTGGGGTCTAACTTCTGTACTTAATATCTTGGAAGGAACTTACAATAAAGAATCTAACTTACACAGTTGGACTGTGCATCTTTCATTTATCACAGCTTGGCGACGTTTTGAAGAAGATGAACCTACGTGTGAACTAAGTGAAAAGGAACAAAAGACATTTTGGAATTATACATAAGCAGTAACGCCCAGCTGACCCCACCAGTGTCCTCTTTCACCCTGGACAGCCTGCACCTGAGCGTTGGCGTTTGTTTGTAAAGGCGTAAACTGCTTTGAAGGCACTTGTGTCATCTTTCTGTCATCTGGATTGTCTCCAGCAACTAAAGCGTTTGAAACTCAGCTGGCCTGATCACCCTTCTGTGTTTTTTCGACTTTTGAGCCTTGACAGTTCGCGGTATGGGCATGGTTGGGTATCCCAAGAGCACGTGATGTGCTTACTTTCACGGATTTGCCCAGCGCTAGCAGTATCCTTCACAACACCTGCCATCTGTGAGTGTCAGATTAATAAGTCAATCGCCACTCCTTGTGTTTTCGACGTACTTCTACATATCTTCCTGCTGGTGAGCTAATTTGCATTTTTAAAGAAAACGGACTACATCTTACCGATGCATGGGGGCCATTTCAGTCGCTAACCGGCACCATTTGGCCTGCGTGGGACGTCATGTGTTCTGGATTTACCTACAACTGACTGTAGTGCCGACAGACGCCCCTAGCGAGCAGTTCTGACTATTATGGTTGAGTGCATTCTAGGTCTGGACATACATTTTCACTGGATTGCTTACGGATTTTGCGCAACGTGTGGGGACAATCTGAACAGTTTTTATCGAGCTACAGTCTTTTTGGTGGATTGTTACACTTATTTTAAAAACACTTGTTGCGGCTGTGACTGTGTAACCTGGACGGTGTCAAAAAGGTAACTTTCATTTGCGCATGGGTCTTACAGAAGTTTGTTGCGGTGTGGCCGTTTGAACTTAAAAATCAGCGCGAGCTCTACTTTTCAAATGTCCTCATAGCGTGCGCACTTACCTATGTCATACTCTCTCCGTCATATCGCTTGCGACACTTCGCCGTTCTTCACGCTCTGCTGACCAACACTCTACGACTCTAACGTGCCGTGAGCCACTCGGCACGATGTAAGCCAGCATGCCGCCATTTTATAATTGGTTGTACGTGGGTGTTTCTCTGTCTTCTTTCATTTTGGCTAACGAGATGTATCGCTTGGAGAGAGTGCCCAGGAGAGGAGCGGAAGTCACTTTCATAATAGATTGCATGACATTCTACTGTTCTGGCGAAGTTCAATGGCGACTGCAGGGAGCTCAGTGGTATCTGCGGGGAGTTGTGTACATTGATCCCGGGTGAGAGGTCGCTCACCGGAGCTGATCTTATCTGTCTTCTACTGTTGTACTTCATATTTCGCTGCATGTTTTGTTTTAGTCAACACCTTGCTGTATGTTTGATGTGTGCCTATACATTGGTTTGGGTTGGACCTTACAGTTTATTGCTGTCTGCCAATGCCTATTTTCATTTCGTTTTGTGTGTAAAGTGAGGGGGCATCCTTTGAGTGAAAGTTTGAGAGGAGCATTACAATTTCATTGTCATTACAATGACTGCTTTCTTTTCGTTTGCGAGTTAGGGGTGGGGGCACACAGTGTTTGTTGTTGACACCTTTGAGGCCTGTTTGTGTAACACTACTCTGAATTTTTCTTTAGACCAGGTGTTATTTTAAGAGTCAGTGCTCTTAGGTCATTGATGTCCTAGTGTACCTTATTTAGGGTAGGTTGACGGCATGTGAGTAGTCAATGCTCATGTTTGTGTCCTTGGGTAATGTAGAACCTTATGATGTACCCTATCTAGGGGATGTTCTTGTTTTAAGTTCCAAGGGTGTGTATCCTTAGTTGTGCTCTTATTGGGTGTGGTTGTATGTTTGTGGGTAGTCAACGCCCATTTTACTTCCCAGGTTTACTATCCTGCGGTGTACCCCACTTAGGGGAGGTGGTATTTTTGTGGGTAGTCAACGCCCCATTTTAGTTCCCAGGTTTACTATCCTGCGGTTTGATGTGTGCCTATACATTGGTTTGGGTTGGACCTTACAGTTTATTGCTGTCTGCCAATGCCTATTTTCATTTCGTTTTGTGTGTAAAGTGAGGGGGCATCCTTTGAGTGAAAGTTTGAGAGGAGCATTACAATTTCATTGTCATTACAATGACTGCTTTCTTTTCGTTTGCGAGTTAGGGGTGGGGGCACACAGTGTTTGTTGTTGACACCTTTGAGGCCTGTTTGTGTAACACTACTCTGAATTTTTCTTTAGACCAGGTGTTATTTTAAGAGTCAGTGCTCTTAGGTCATTGATGTCCTAGTGTACCTTATTTAGGGTAGGTTGACGGCATGTGAGTAGTCAATGCTCATGTTTGTGTCCTTGGGTAATGTAGAACCTTATGATGTACCCTATCTAGGGGATGTTCTTGTTTTAAGTTCCAAGGGTGTGTATCCTTAGTTGTGCTCTTATTGGGTGTGGTTGTATGTTTGTGGGTAGTCAACGCCCATTTTACTTCCCAGGTTTACTATCCTGCGGTGTACCCCACTTAGGGGAGGTGGTATTTTTGTGGGTAGTCAACGCCCCATTTTAGTTCCCAGGTTTACTATCCTGCGGTGTACCCTACTTAGGGGAAGTGGTGTATTAGGTAGGTGGTGTATTTGTGGGTAGTCAATGCCCATTTCAGTTCCCAGGTTTACTATCCTGCGGTGTACCCCACTTAGGGGACGTTGTATTTTTGTGGGTAGTCAATGCCCCGCTTCCAGTTTCCAGGTTTACTATCCTGCGGTGTACCCTACTTAGGGGAAGTTGTATTTTTGTGGGTAGTCAATGCCCCGGTCCAGTTCCCACATTCACTATCCTGCGGTGTACCCTAATTAGGGGAAGTTCTATTTTTGTGGGTAGTCAATGCTCCGTTTCTGTTCCCAGGGTAGGTTGTGTTTTTGGGTCAGTACCCTGTGTTGTTCCTTATTTTTGGTGGAGATTGTTAAACATCATTTCTTTTTGACACTTTGCTTCTGTCAAGGTCTACCTGCCTGAGATTCATGGCCAAGGGTTTCATGTCGGTGGGACTTTGTAAGAAGTTTTATCATATTTTTCTCTGTCAGCATGTTTTCGACAGGTTGATCTTGAAAGGGTTTGTGTCTACGCTCGCCTTTGTTTATCAGGGTGTTTACCCTCTGGTGTACCCATTTGTGAGCGTGACTACCTTTCTTTGCTACTTTGGTTCTTATTCATCTTAACTATGCTTTTACCCTAAGGGAAGGGGATGTTGCATAAAGTAGCATTTAGTTGTTTTTGTTCATTTAAAATATAGCATGTTATTGTATTTCTGTTCATGCTAATGATATCTCATGTTGTACTTGTTGCTTTTAAAGTACTTTGCCGATTGTTACTTTATTCTGTTCTTACTCCATAAGGGAAGAGGATGTGTAGTAAATGTCCTCTCCACTGTTCTTCTCTGCATAGACTGTACTATGATATCTGTGACATCATAGAATGCCTGTCTGTCCCTCTGGCTCACAGTGCCTCTCTATAACTTACTGTGGCAGTTGGTCATCTCAGGCTGAGCTGCTGACAGCTGGCTCCTGGTGGGGTCTACCTTCTGTACTTAATATCTTGGAAGGAACTTACAATAAAGAATCTAACTTACACAGTTGGACTGTGCATCTTTCATTTATCACAACTTGCACCAGGCCGGGTACAGCCACTATGATGTGTCATATTGTTACTCCACCACAAAATTCCAAGCTTTGAACCAGGTAAATCAATTGGAGCTGAATGCTTTAAAACAAATACACATACCAGGAAACACCAAGGTTCTCTTAAGGTGGTGTATCTCAGTTCCTAATCCTTAGTAAAATATAATATAGACATTTTTGATCTCTTCATACCAACCAACTCAACGGCATTCTTCTGCAGTTATTTAATATAAAACACAAACTCGACCTGGAGCACTCTATATCAATACCAGTTAGTTACATTACACATGGTTACGTGCATTGTTTAAGGGAAGGGGAGATTAAGTGATTTGCGCAGATTCACAGGATGTTCAGCCCAAACTGGGACTCGGATTTGTTTCCCGAGTTCCAATGTAGCAGCTCTGGCGCCAACACCGCATCCTGTTGGAGTAAAAGAGGCGAAAGCCTCCGCGCTTTATGGGCTCGAGGGTCCAACAAGACCTGAGATAGGCTTCAGGCTCGAGCCTGGCTTGAGCTTTCAGGGGCTCGCTCACCTCTAGCAGTAGATATGGTAATCATATTCATTGTTCTCCAGTTCCTGCTTATAATATAGCATTATAGTAATAACAGGAGGCATCGTTAATACTAAGGTGATGCAGCATTGCGACTTTAGCAATACGTTACTTTTCCAAGATGGCCACCGTTATTGAATTAGAGCAATGAGGGTTTATTTCGGAGTCCGTCGTTTAGTTTTAAATCTTGAATCACAGCAAGTGGCAAATCGGCGTTTCGGCGAGGCACAGATCGCGTTCAGTATATCGAGCAACCGGTTTACATTTCAGGTATGGACCGTGGAGAAGGAGTAAATTTAGTGAAATATAGCGTTACTTGGTGAAACACAGCTTCTCTCTGACCACTTTCAGGTACGCACAGTGAGGCTGCAGCCGGTGTTGTGGGCATGGGGAAGAGTAAGTGGGCAGCTTACCTGCGCCTTATCTATACACGATTCAGAAAAGGGGGTGGTGATGAACAAAGTGTCTGAATTAAGCAGACCACTCTTACCCAGTCCAAAGATCAGGGCTTGATCCATCACCGTTATTTAGCTCACTGCCCCATCCCAGCTCAGAACCTGGCTATATGCAAATTAGTCTGTCCCTGACCCAGTGCATCATGGGAACAGGGCAGACCAAACTACCAAGCCAATTCTCCACCAGAAAGGAGACAAGCTTCCGGGGACCGGTTTCTGCCATTTCAGGCGTCGTCGGCCCGGCTTGCTTGAATCCTGATGGAGCAGTGAGCAAGGGACTCATGTCTGAGTATACCCTGCCACACCTATAGTGGCCAAAAATGATTCAGAAAAGGGGGTGGTGATGAACAAAGTGTCTGAATTAAGCAGACCACTCTTACCCAGTCCAAAGATCAGGGCTTGATCCATCACCGTTATTTAGCTCACTGCCCCATCCCAGCTCAGAACCTGGCTATATGCAAATTAGTCTGTCCCTGGCCCAGTGCATCATGGGAACAGGGCAGACCAAACTACCAAGCCAATTCTTCACCAGAAAGGAGACAAGCTTCCGGGGACCGGTTTCTGCCATTTCAGGCGTCGTCGGCCCGGCTTGCTTGAATCCTGATGGAGCAGTGAGGAAGGGACTCATGTCTGAGTATACCCTGCCACACCTATAGTGGCAAAAAACGATTCAGAAAAGGGGGTGGTGATGAACAAAGTGTCTGAATTAAGCAGACCACTCTTACCCAGTCCAAAGATCAGGGCTTGATCCATCACCGTTATTTAGCTCACTGCCCCATCCCAGCTCAGAACCTGGCTATATGCAAATTAGTCTGTCCCTGGCCCAGTGCATCATGGGAACAGGGCAGACCAAACTACCAAGCCAATTCTTCACCAGAAAGGAGACAAGCTTCCGGGGACCGGTTTCTGCCATTTCATGCGTCGTCGGCCCGGCTTGCTTGAATCCTGATGGAGCAGTGAGCAAGGGACTCATGTCTGAGTATACCCTGCCACACCTATAGTGGCCAAAAACGATTCAGAAAAGGGGGTGGTGATGAACAAAGTGTCTGAATTAAGCAGACCACTCTTACCCAGTCCAAAGATCAGGGCTTGATCCATCACCGTTATTTAGCTCACTGCCCCATCCCAGCTCAGAACCTGGCTATATGCAAATTAGTCTGTCCCTGGCCCAGTGCATCATGGGAACAGGGCAGACCAAACTACCAAGCCAATTCTTCACCAGAAAGGAGACAAGCTTCCGGGGACCGGTTTCTGCCATTTCAGGCGTCGTCGGCCCGGCTTGCTTGAATCCTGATGGAGCAGTGAGCAAGGGACTCATGTCTGAGTATACCCTGCCACACCTATAGTGGCCAAAAACGATTCAGAAAAGGGGGTGGTGATGAACAAAGTGTCTGAATTAAGCAGACCACTCTTACCCAGTCCAAAGATCAGGGCTTGATCCATCACCGTTATTTAGCTCACTGCCCCATCCCAGCTCAGAACCTGGCTATATGCAAATTAGTCTGTCCCTGGCCCAGTGCATCATGGGAACAGGGCAGACCAAACTACCAAGCCAATTCTTCACCAGAAAGGAGACAAGCTTCCGGGGACCGGTTTCTGCCATTTCAGGCGTCGTCGGCCCGGCTTGCTTGAATCCTGATGGAGCAGTGAGCAAGGGACTCATGTCTGAGTATACCCTGCCACACCTATAGTGGCCAAAAACGATTCAGAAAAGGGGGTGGTGATGAACAAAGTGTCTGAATTAAGCAGACCACTCTTACCCAGTCCAAAGATCAGGGCTTATCTATACAGCTAACGCTGCTGCGCTGAGGCATGTACTAACAGTTTGCGGCCTCCTCCTGGGATACTGCAGAGGCACGACCCATTCCAACCTTCTTTGCAACACCGATCCTCGGAGGATAATAGAAACTTTCCAAGTGCCAGGGACGGAGTAGCCGTTGATGAGAGCACTGGGGTCACGTCTTTGCTCACAATTGTTGTTCGGCAAGTGAAGACTTATATCACCTAAGGGCAGTGGAATTGTGTCTTTCAACTGGGGTACCAGGTTTCCTGTCTACCTATTCGTTTACACATTTTGGTGTACTTATGTTTTGCCTGTTTCCCACAGCACATTAATGTATTGAATTTGGCTTCAAGTTTAATCATACTTTATTTAAACAATCCATTTAATCAATGCGAGAACAGTGTAGTGCAACTGTAATTAAAATTAATACAATGACTAAAAAGGCATAAACACCCCATTGGTGGCACGATTCCTAAAAGGATTTACGCCTGGTTGGGGAGGGGAGGGGGGTGTGTATGTTAAATGTAAATAGTTATATATCGAAATACCCAGCTGTACTGACCGCATGCAAAAAGAGACATACAACACTTCATGGCTGAACCAGACAGTATTTAGGATAAGACCATAAGACCTAAGGGCACAATAGCATGTAGCATGACTCTGTATACAAATGTCTGAGAAAGTATCCAGCTGTTGTGCAACAATCTGCAAAAACAGCCACGTTAGATGGTAAATGCAGGTCTTAACGCAAATGTCTGCAGTCTTTTCAAACCAAAAATGCATGGGGATTTGCTATTGTTTTTCTCCGGGTGGCAGAGCGGGGCCAGTTTGTAAAGTGGCTTGTAATGTAAGTGATCTTGGGGAGTATTTGTTATTAGCAGGGGTGAGCGTGATCTTAGTCTGAATGAATGAGGATTTCAAGAGTACACAGCCACCTTAGCAGAGGTGTCCCGGTGCTAGCAGAGAGCGCTCCTGTGGGTCAACTATTCCTGCCTGAAGAGCCAGTTTTTTAAAGCTTTCTGGAATTCTGTTTCTGATTCCAGCACGCGCAGGTGAAGTGGGAGAGAGTTCCATAGTTTAGATGACTGCTCCGCAAAGGATCTACCGCCCAGTCATGCTTTATGGTAACGTGAGACTTTCAGGGGTCACAGATAGTTGGATCTCAAGACTCGCTTTTCATGGTACAGCAGCAGCCTCTTTTGAGGTACCCTGGTCCCAAGCTTCTGGTGGTCGTAAATGCAAGGGTCCGTGAATTGAATTCTATCCTCCTGATTATAGGGAGCCAATGAAGTTGTTTCAGATGCGGAGAGATGTGGTAGCGCAAAGGTACCTGCCTGATTAGCCTTGCCGCAGAGTTTTGGACAATTTGTAGTCTGCGCAATAAATATGCAGTATAGGCTGTTTGCATAGTTTAAGTGAGATGTGACCAATGCATGGACCACTGTTTTCTTGCCTTCTGCCCCCTGATTGTGCCGTTTTTCTTGCCTTCTGCCTCCCTGATTGTGCCTTTTTTCTTGCCTTCTGCCCCCCTGATTGTGCCATTTTTCTTGCCTTCTGCCCCCTAAGTTTACCGCTTTTCATGCCTTGTGTGTGTGGCTCTGTGTATGTGGCTCTGTGTGTGTGGCTCTGTGTGTGTGGCTCTGTGTGTGGCTCTGTGTGTGTGGCTGTGTGTGTGTGTGGCTGTGTGTGTGTGTGGCTGTGTGTGTGTGGCTGTGTGTGTGTGGCTGTGTGTGTGTGTGGCTCTGTGTGTGTGGCTCTGTGTGTGTGTGTGTGGCTCTGTGTGCGTGTGTGCGACTCTGTGTGTGTGTGTGGCTCTGTGTGTGTGTGGCTCTGTGTGTGTGTGTGGGGCTCTATGTGTGTGGCTCTGTGTGTGTGTGTGGCTCTGTCTGTGTGGCTCTGTGTTGGGCTCTGTTTGTCTGGTGGTGTAGCTTTTTTTGTAGGTGTGTGGCTCTGTGTGTGTGTGGGTGGCTCTGTGTGTGTGTGGGTGGCTCTGTGTGTGTGAGTGGCTCTGTGTGTGTGTGGGTGGCTCTGTGTGAATGACTCTGTGTGGGCGGCTCTGTATGTGTGTGGGTCGCTCTGTGTGGGTGGCTCTATGTGGGTGCAAATGCAATAGGTCTCGCATTTGCGAGCGATTAAGCTATTGGCATTGTAAATGACAATGCCATTTATTTATGTTTTAAAAACAAAAATATAAATAAAAATAATGTCATGAGCAATGCCAATCGCTCTAACTTTTACAATGCCGAGACCATTGCATTATAAATGCTTGTTCTCATACGTGCTCTGTGGTCCAGTGTGGCTAGGGTAGGATATGTGCACCACAGAAGAAATGCACATAAGGTGCAATATTCCCCTATGTAACATCAAAGGTTGTAATTCTCTCAGAAGACCCTTGTATGTCTGTTGCTCTTTGTGTTTGGTTGTCGAACAAGTAATAGACTAAAGAGGTAAATCAGCTTGGCACTGTGCATGGACAGCACCTGTAATTGCACTTAATAAATCTTTGTGCTGCAAAGGGGCGTCTCCTCCATTAGTGCGGAGGAGCGTCACCCCACTGCTTTCTCGTAGGTCGAGAAGCAGAAACATAACATGCAATAACTACCATTTCATGTTTCTGCTTCTTGCACTGCGAGAAAGCAGAACAGAAGGGTTTGGTTGCAGGCGGGCGGGTGAGCGGGGCTACTCATTGAGCAGGGGAGGAGTTGTGCGCCCACTCCTAAGCCCGCATGACTGGTTTGGTCGGCCCTCTGGGGCCACCCAAACCAGTCATGCGCACTCTGCCTTTTCTCCGTGCAGGCTACAATGCAGCCTACATGGAGAAAATGGCCTCCCGTAAGACCCAGGCTGGATGGCGTTCCCGCCAATCACAACGCTGTCATTGGCTTAGGGGAGGGAGGCTGTCAGCTTCCTGTTCCTGCAAGAGGGAGAAGAGCAGGAGCAGGAGCATGAGTCAAGAAAGCACGGGACCCGGCCAGCCAACAGGTATATTTTTTCTTTAAAAATAAATCTTATTAACCCCCCCCTCCTCGCGCGACCCCTCAATGCCCCCACCCACGGTTAACGCCTGCCGCAACTGGTGTGCTGCAGCCGCATGGTATGCCCGAGACAGCTCAGCTCTCATGGAGTCTGCCTTTTGGTCCTCTTTTCACAAAAAGTCCAGTTTTTCTTACATAAAAAAAGGATGGCTACTTCCACTGTTTTTTTTTGTGCAGTTTTTGTAAAGGGTGAAATTGCCCCAAGGGGGTTACAGTACTTCACAGGCTAGGACAGATCCCTTCTGCATGTGGTACAAAACTGTCCATGCACACTGCCCCCCCTCCCACTGTTTGAAAGTCTCTTCTCTTGTGAGAGAGGTGATATCACGATCCCATCTTCATTGGGTCTCTCTCGACCATTTCGATGAAACTGAGGTTTTGGTTAGGTGGTTGTACAACTCCTTAACAAGTCTGAAGAGCTCCCCTGCGATGCAGGCATGCCATTGAGGGAAGCTTTCACAAGGAACTTGAGTATTACTGCTTCTTGCTTTCACTTCCTCTTTCCATTAAACAGTATTGGGAAGTGCGTGGACCCTATTCCCTTCTTTTCCCTACCGTTGCATTATTTGCGTCCAATTAAGAGACTCTTGCGAGCCACACAGCATGAGCCAACTACTGGTGCGTCCTAATAAAGTGGTGTAGATGACAGCTGCGTATCATCAAGCACTCCAAGTCCATCAAAGGCAGTAAATCTGTGAGACAAGAGGATTCCTCTGATTGATACATGTGTCCAGCGTGTCTTTCCACAGCATCTCTGCTTTATTAAATCACCATGGATACGGCACTGCCATGTTTTGTAATTCCCCACAGGGGTGCATGCAAATTGAGACCAATCCTCATTCATTACCACGCAGAGAAAAAAAGCAGTGGCGGAAGCAAAATTCTCCATCTACAGTTAAATGGTTTCATCCACCTTTTTTGGGGGGGGGGGGGTGGGGGGGGGTTGGGTTGCCAGTATTTTTCATCTATATCATGGAGTTTTGGATTTCCCCAAAGAATCAAAGGCATTCATGTGTATTGTGGTAAAGTCACACAGTAGTTGCCAAACTAGTGCAGTGGCAAAGTGAAGACATAAGACATGTTTTTTTTGTAATCACTGTTTTTCTCCTATGTTTATACTTGGCTCCTGTAACTGATGTCATTTTGTAACTTGTAACTCGCTGATCCTCATGTAAAGCGCTCTAATATCTCCGGGTCTAGCCAGCGCTATATAAAACTCTTCAAATAAATAAATAAATAAGTGGAATAAGCACTGGTCTTGGGCGGCTGAGTCAGCGGGGGCCTGGTGTAGAAGTTTGTGTGGGTCTCTTCACATAGGAGCATTGCAAAGTTGATTTCCATGTTCTTGGTCCTCAAGTGGATTTTTGGGTAAAAAACAATGACTGGCTTGTGCCTAGAGAAATGCAAAAAGGCTGAGGTTATTACAGCATTCCACCAAGCACTTTTTTGCTTTTTCCGCATAAAAATTCCTTCCACTTAATGAGGCATCATCAACAAATAGGAAAGGGCCTCAACCACGCAGCCTATACTACACATGTCTAAACAACGTAAGCAGATCCACACACGTCTAAACCACACAGCTGCCTTTACCATGCATATGCGTGCTGTAGACATTAGTGGTAGTTAGCGCTCTAGATTCGGAGCGAATGGGCAGGGGGTTGGAGGTGTTGCTGACTTGGAGGGACATCCTGCCCGGATGAGGAATGGCTTGGTGAGTACAATTTCTGGGAGTTTTGGGGTCTGGAAGTTTTTAGGGTTTTAGGGCTCAGGGCAGATGGTCAGGGTACTTTATAAGGCAGGGACACTGGTTTTAGGGCTCAGAGTGGGGGGCTTGGTAGTTTGCAGGGCTGTGTTTTAAGGCTTCAGGTTTTACAGCTAGTTTTAGGGCTCAGGGCGGCGGGCTGAGGTCAAGGTTTTAGGGCTCAGGGCAGGGGGGGTGGGGTTGTTTTCCAGGCTGAGGGTCAGGTTTTAGGGCTCAGGGTGGAAGGCTGGGGTGTTTTTAGGGCTGGGATGGGGTCGTACTCAGGGCAGGTGGATGGGCTTAAGGGCTCGGGCGGGGGCAAGAGTGTAACCTTAGCCACAAATGTGGCTTACCAATTATGCCATTACAACAAAACCCGTTGTAAAGAATTGCACAGTAAAGGCATAGGTGGTTAAGACCCAGTTGTTGTTAAGGTTGCAATGCTCAGCCATGCTTTTGGTTGGGGATCACGTGGTTCTGTCAAACCTCAACACATATCATGTAATTGTCAGTAGTGGTCACCCGCAGTGTGGAGATGTTAAGCAGCTTTCATGTCTGGAGCCCAATGTATTCTGTTAACCAACCCCAGTTCTAGTATGTTCAAGGTATTTTGGCACCGCTCTGGAGCTCAGCATAGGTTTGGAAAAACTCCTAGTTTGACAGTGCCTGTATAATCAACTCCTAGGTGGAGCCGAGAACCAGCTCCCAGTTAGAAGGATAGTAAGGTTTATGAGAAAATGAGAAAAGGTGCCTTAGATTGGTAGTTCTAGATGGAATTTCCAAGAAAGTGGTAGTGTCTGAACCCATGTTTATCAGAAGAAACCAGTTCACAGTCCCTATTAGAACCCCAACACAAGAGACATATTTGGACAGCATGCGTACATAGGATTGTCTAACTCAATCCAGTTGCAAGCATGTAGTTGGTTTTTAATGGGATTAGGTAAGCTGCTCGCACCAGGTTGCAAAAGCTACGGGAAAATCCAAGAAGAAACTGGGGTTAGTGGTACATTTTTCAAATGGAGGCACTGGTTTGTATTTTTCTTAGGGTGTGCTGAATTTGCAAGGCACTAATGGTTTCTAGGCAAAATATAAAAAGATTTATAAAGACAATCTGCGCTGCACTGTTGACTCAGTTGACTCCTGATAAAGATTTGGAAACAATTTATTATATTCGGTGCATCCTGAGATTAGTTACTCAGGTGTGGATGTGCAATAGAAACAATTAGCAGGAGAGACAAGCTGAATGAGGAAAGAAGGAGGAAAGGGGGCTTCTAGGGAATAGCAGGCAGAGCAGTCACTTTACTGACATAAAGATGCCTTTTAGGCATCTGCCAAAAATGACCTTCTAAAAGCGCTTTTTTTATTTTAAATTAATTGTTGGCAGGACAGTGGGGTGGGAGGCATCTCAGACGGAGGGAGCTTGTGCAATACGGAGTGTGTAGATGTCTCCTATCATGCTTTCTCTTCACCAATATATAAGGCGCTCTGATGCAATGGCGTGCAAGATGGCTAAAACGATTGACACGGTTGCGAGACCTATTGGCTTTGCCACTGTTTTTTTTTCTCTCTGGGGACTTGAAGGCGGGGGAGGGCAAGCAAAAAAGCGGGACAGGGTGGGAAGGTTAATCGATAACACTGGATTTTAGTGGGAAGCAACAACGTGTCTGGTTCACGCTATAACAGAAATTGAGAAGAAATGCTTCATGGCTGCTTTGCCAGGAGCCAGTCGCCATACTCCTTGACTGGTTCTAGACCAATAGACTTCAAGGATGGCGTGTAAGCAGACATGCTTTGGACTTTAATGTCAGTTGTTCCCATAGGAAAATGGAGTGCAACTCGAGCGCGGGGGGTTTAGTGGCAGAGCTCTCCCGAGGATCGCAGTAAGTAGGGCTTGTTTGGGAAAGGATATTGAGGATTAGATGGGGATAACTAAACTGATGAGAAAAGCCGTCAGCTTCACACCCTGCCTGAAAGAAACTACAGAACCTGGGGTGAGCAACCTGCATCATTTAACTGTCGAACCTGCAATCACTAGCACGTTTTTCTCTGGAAAAAGCTAAGGGTGGGTGAAAATTACGTTTTCTTGGCAAACTTTTGTGATGTTTACAAAACGTTGCACGGGGAAGAGTTCCCTTGCAAACCCTTTTTGTGAGAAAATATTACCACTAAAAGTGCATTTTTGCTGGAATTGTTTTCCACAAGCCCTCTTTGTGCATATCGTTTTCTCTACTTAATCTTTGAAACCTTTATGAAGGTTGCAAAGCATGTAAAGTTGTGAGGAAAACCACAACATTTTGGAAGGAAAATGGTTTCAATTTAGCACCATAGAGAAAGACACACCTTGAGTTTCCGTTGTGCTATTAATAGGTTTCCAATCCCAGCAGAGGCGTCTTTGGACTGGTTTGTAAGAGAATCAAGGTGCATATTATCAATAACTAGCGATATTTATCGCTAAATAAGCTTAGCGACATTTTTTTTATCGCCGCGCATCGCCGGATTTTATCGCAGAGATAACGTGCTATTAGCAACGTTTATCTCTAAAGCGATAACATTTCTGGCAATAGCGGCGAAATGCGTGAATATCGCTGGAAATCCAGCGATATTCAGGCATTATCACTAATAGGGTCTTAGCCTGAATATCCACCTCCCATTGGAGATAAAGGCTAAGAACTGGTCTGAGCAGGCGTTAGGTTTTGGAGATATTCGCGCTTAGCGCGAATATTTCCATCGCTACGCCTGCGTTGATAATAGGCGATAGCTGTGTTAGCGACTGAAAGCAGTCGCTAACAGGTTGGGTACGCCCACTTTGCATGTCATTAGCGATAAATATCGATGACATGCAAAGCGGGCCCCAAACCGCTCGCTATCGCCTACAAGCTGTTTCGAACTGCTGTTAGCGACAGCTTGCTAATACGCCGAGAAAATTATCGCCGCTTAGCGGCCGAAAGCGGCAATATTCTAATATCGCCCGCCTTGGTAATATGCCCCCTGGAGATTTCAGAACAGGCGAGTGCCTCTGATAGGTTTGGCAGAATGAGACAGTCCCTTCCAAGGTTTCACTATACAACAGAAAGTCCCGCGTGGCCCTGACAGTCAGCCACATGGCTCGAGGTGAGTGCCCAAACTCAACTTGTCTCTCAGAGGCACTGGGCTTTCTTCCTGTAGGTTCCAGAAAGTATCAGAGACAGCATGGGTACTGTAGACCAGGAGTTTAAATCATCTCACCATGGACTATAGACCCAGACCTTTCCTCCGGGAACACGGTCCGGCCCAGTGCTTTTCCTCACAATACACTTTGATCCCATGGTTTTGCCTCCAAAGCAACACCACAAACCCAGAATGTCACCTCACTGAGAAACTGTAGAGTGAGAGCTTATCTTTACATAGATTCTGTGAAGTCAGTTGTTCACTTTACGTAGGCAGGGTGCTCTCAGGACTTCACAGACACCTTGGCTCCAGGGCTTTGCTACCGGCACTGTGAGGTGGGGCTTTCAT
Organism: Lissotriton helveticus; assembly: GCF_964261635.1. Taxonomy (NCBI): domain Eukaryota; kingdom Metazoa; phylum Chordata; class Amphibia; order Caudata; family Salamandridae; genus Lissotriton; species Lissotriton helveticus. The sequence goes on along the minus strand of NC_136068.1, from coordinate 343,243,944 downwards.
CTGACACAGAGTCGGGCCTCATTTATGAGTCCCTACCAACACTTTTGCACCGCTGGAACAACACTTTTTTTATGTTCGGAACATCACTTTATTTACTCTCTGGTGGTGCATTGTGTCACTGACATATTTATATGGCCACATAAAGCCACAGTACGTGGCTTCTCATTTCCTTATAAATATGTGCCCCTTTCACGCAGAAAACTACATGAAAGGGTTTTCGATGGATGTTACTGGGGGTGTTCCCAGCAACATCCATGGCTTTTTGACACTGCCCCAGATTTATGGGGAATCGTAAGTCTGAGGCAGCACCATACACTTACACCTCCCCAAGAGAGGCGTAAGGGAGGTACAATGAGGAGAAATATAATTATTTCTCCTCGTTTTTCCTCTTTCTATGAATGCAACACACATAGAAAGAGAAAAAAGCCTCTTGTGATTGTTTTTGAGCAGGAAGGTTTCCCTTCCTGCACAAAAATAATAATCCCCACAATGCAGGCACTCTTGCACCATGGTGCATAGGTGCCTGCCATGGTGCACGGCAGCCCATTGTGCACCGTTGCAGGGGAAAAGGACAGGAATGCGCCGTATCAGATAGATACAGTGCATCCTGATCCAGCGGCCTATAGAAAATATATCATAAACAACGCTACCCAACTTCATAACCTATAAACAAAATTCTATACTAAATATGGACCCATTTATAAACCTGACATATTTTGGGCCTACTGAATCAGGTGGTCAGACTAAATTTATATATATATTATCTACAAACTATATACATTTTATACATCTGCGAAAGGAATATAGTCATTAGAATAAAACTTTTACCATTTAGATGACCACCATTGGCGACGTGATCTAGCTAATAGTAACCTACACTTCTGAATAACCAAGACCAGCTTGTTTGTCAAAGTAAGATTTTATTTACTAAATTATGGTATATAAGTTGATAGTTTTATGAATGAATTTTATTTGTAATAAAGCAAGCATGATTGTAAAGAATTATGAGAAAAATACAATTTAAGCAAGTGAATCAAAATCAAAGTGAATATTTAAAGTTTAGCATTTCTAAAACCTAATTCCCTAACTGAACTAAATAGACAGAAATTAAAGTAAAGTTCTTTGAGGATTCTTACATGCTCCACGCAAAGTCCAGCAGCACTTCACCCTCATCGGAAAGTCAGAAAGCAGTAGCCAGCTTATCCCTAGGGGCATGACTTTTTATACCTTTCTATGCTAACTAAACTAAGCAAAGGAAAGTTTTCAGAAATCTTCGACGTCCCATTGGCTGAGAGTGACAAGTGACATGTCACCCACTTTTCAAAAAGTTCCATTAAATCATATTTGTTAGAGACCATTGTCTCTTCCGAGTGCAACCAGGAGCTTCCTTATGTTGCAACAAATGTATAAAATCATTCTCACAGCGTCCATTGACTTTCTATTGACTTCCGCGGATGCCAAGTTAAGGACTGACAAAATGTTCTTTTTCGACCTTGGCCATGTCCGACAGAATGACGGCAGCTCATCAGTTTTTGCTTTGTGAATGCAGCTTTGGTAAACGCTTTAATTCAGAATGGGCGTCTCGTGACTTTTGCAGAATTACAAGTCAGCTTTTTTCTGCGACTCAAGCGACTAGGCCCAAAAGCAGGCAACTTATGATTTCTAATATAAAACAAACACAAGAAAAGTATTAATGTAAGAAATAATGTAGATTCTGTATCCACCCCAGGATTTACTAATTAATTAACCCACCCGATTAATCAAAATGTTACCTAGCCATTGCAAACAAATAAAGAAGCTTTTATATCTACCAGTCTCTGTTTTTCCATGAGACTCGAATGCACCTAGAATAGTAGAAATGACATCACACAGACAAGGAAAAGCAAAACAAGCACATGCTTCTTTTAAATTTGCAGCAGTTAGTAATGACAAAAACGAAAACAATAAATTATTTTATTATTTTGCACGAACAAAAAGATGCAACAATTATGCACGTTTATGAGCACACATGTTAGTCCCCCCATGTGTAAAGTTTAATCTAAGTTGTATTAGCACGACATATCACAAATCATTAATTTTATTATTCATGTTATGGAAATGTGACTTCACGAGATTAAACAAAATTTTGTTTTCTATCTCGCTCCATCAACTCCCTCATCTGGTGATTAACAAATCACCACACCAGCAATCAAAATTTTGATAATTTAAATTTTTAAGAAATCGATTCAAATTCATTTGTATCAGTAAACCTAAAAGTCTGTTTCTGCATAATCTTTGGAATTAACATAACGCTCTCCATGTAACTCCTGTAATTCTATCTCTCTTTCTTCTTCTTTTCTGAGTTTATAGATTCTTTTCTTTTCTTTCAACTGTTTCTTTCTTTTATGTAACAAACAACCTATTTTAGTCAAAATAAAAATGAATACTATTATAATCAAAGGTGCCAGAATCTTGCCAAGAATTGAACTTCCGATATTATGAAACCAGTTTTTAATTGCTTGAAACCTTTTTGAAAGTTTCCCTGTAAAATCATCTTCTTCTAAAGGAATTATCTCTGAATGCATTTGTGTAATATTCTTAATATACATTTCAATATTCTTACTTTCATCAGGTATATATGTGCAACAATGTTGTACGTGTAAAATGCCACAGACTCCTCCCTCTTTTGCTAAGAGTATGTCTAAAGCAAGACGGTCTTGAATTACCATAGATCTGATTGCAATAACTTCAACATTTACTAATTGAAATCCATCAGCTGTGTCAGTTGATAATCTATCAACTATAGTGGACAATTTTCTGATTCTCCCTGCATTTAGGGTTATACCAACAAAAGGTATTACAGCTTGAAAAATATCTCCCAGAACTTCAGTAAAAGTTTCTCTTTTAACTCTATTTACATAATTATGAATTTTAAACAATCCTTCTGAATCTCTATCAACATGAAACACTTTAGGAAAAACAATTCCCACATAACAAGTTCCATACCAGTGGTCTGGAAGGTTGTAGTAGGCTTTGTCACCACAAACAAAATAAATCCCAGGAAAGATAGGATCTTTTCCACCTTTAAATCCCCAACCTCCCAAAATCTGATAAGTATCTTCACAGTTACTTGCACCTACAAAATAATTATCAAAAAGTGTGTTATCTCTTCTAATGCAAAGTTTTCCACTAACTGGTTTGTCTATGTGAATTGCAATATTTTCAAGCATTTTGCCATTTAATTTCTCATCCTCTTTTTGCCAGAAGCTTGATTTAGTCTGCTTGGCTAATTCATTCCTCTTATAAATTGCTCTTCTCTCCTCAACCATGTTCAAAAATTTCTTTCCTTCAGCACTTAATTTACATGTTAGATTATTCTTGTAAGCATACTCGTAAGTGAGTTCATTAGTAACAAGGAAAAATTCTCTCATTTGTTTTGCTTTCTTATGCTTATTTAAAGCATTATCAATCTTAATATTTGCAAAAATTTCATCATAATTTGAATAGTAATATTCTAAACGTCCAGTTTGATAAAATAAACTAGTTAATACACTACATGTTACAGCATAAGTGAGAGGAAGCATATTATATGTTACTCCCTCAGAAACAGAAGCAGGTAACTTAACGCAGACGTAGCAGTCCTTTGCATCCATTACCTTAACATATTCACTCAATAGCTTTGTGAATGTATTACTTGAAAAATCACCTATTGATTTATCTTGATGAATGTTAGGCTGATGATCAATAACTTTTGCAGACGCACTATGTTTAGTTTGGCTAACCAGAGCTTTGCTTGTTAAGTTAACTTTGTGTAATTCTCTATTCATCTCCAAAGGGATAATTACAGCTAGAACCAACCAGAGCAGAACTAAAATGAGCAGACACACCAGAGTCATCTTACAGCATCTTTTAAAAACAGAACACTTTGAAGTGCTCTCCTTAACATAAGGCATTATTGGTTAATTTTAGCTTAAAATAAAATAAAAATAAATTTTAAATTTCTAAATGTATATTTACACCCCCCTTTTAAAATATTTTTCTTTTATTTTTTTTTAAACCCTAGACAATTTTTCTTCGACCTTATGTCATACATAAGTTTCCTTCAACTAAACAGTTTTTCTTCGACCTTGTGTCAACTAACAAATTTTCTTCAGCCTTTTGCTAATTCAATATTTCTGTACCTCAATCATTGTCACTAATTTCTTGGATTTCGTTTTCTTCTTCACTACTATCATATATGTCAATAACAGGTGGAATTACTAAGTAAGTCCACTCAGGAGACTTGTATTTTTGGTTTGGTCTTATTATTCTCTTCCCTTTTCTCGATATCACTTCAATTTTTCTTCCAACTCCAACTTCTTTTCCAGGACTCTTTTGACTACTGATTTCTTCAACTTGTTCTTTTGGCTTTTTGATCAATCTGACTCTCAATCTTCCACCTGGCCAGTAGTCTGTTTTTCTCACGTACTTCTTCTTTGGTTCAGAATTATTTGATTCTGACTTCCAAGTCCTTTTCTTTCTGTTTTCACTTTCACCTTCCACGTCACTTTCTTCAGTTTCGTAGTCTGAAATTTCAATTGACTCAGGAACTTCTCTATTCGGCAATTTCACTCCTTCAGGAACTTCACTTTGTCTTCCATCACTGGTACTTGGTAATTCGTTCTCCTCCTCTTCTTCAATTACCTCCAGCTTCCCAGATTTCGGATTTTTGTTCCTTACTTCAGAGTTTGTTCTCTGCCTTTCGATACTCTCCTGGTCTGAAACTTCTTTTTGTTCAGCTTCTTTGTCTTCAATGGAGACAACCGAATCTTCAGTTATCTTTCCTTTTAACAGATTCTCTTCACCTTCAGAATCTATTACAATTATTTCCAAGTCTTTTCTTGTCAAATTTCCATTCACTGGCACAGTTTCCAGATGTCGACTTTCTTGTCGATCTTCAGAATCTGGAATTATTTCACCTTCTGTTTTGCTTTCTGCTTCAGAATCAGAATCATCTGTGGTATCACTTTCAACGTCAGAACTTTCAGGAGTTGGTACTGGAATAGTATGACTAGGATGAATCCAACGTTTCAATCCTCTGCACTTTACATCATTAGTAGTGATCAAAATTATCTGCCTAGGTTTCTGCCATCTAGGAGCTAGACAATTCCTTCTCCGATGTACTTTCGTTCTGACCCAATCGCCAGGTCTCAGATCATGTGTCAAAACCTTTTCATTTGATTGAGCTTCAGTTCCCACCTGATTAGACACAGAAGTTACCATATCAGATAACCTTTTACAGTAATCCAAAATTGCACTGTCATTTATGCTCAACAGTTTACCTACAGGTACAAAAGCTTGCCTCATAACTCTTCCCATTAAAATTTCATGAGGACTCAAACCTGTCTTTTTATCTGGTGTACTTCTTAATGACATTAAAACAAGTGGAAGAGCATCAGTCCACTTTATACCTGTTTCAAGACACATTTTTCCAATTCTATTTTTAATTGCCTCTGGTCTGTATGCACAGTGTATTTTCTGCTCAATACTCAAAGCTTCGCAAATTAACTTCATCAGTTTGTTATCAAAATGGCTTCCTCCATCACTCTCAATAGTGACTGGAAAACCGTACCTTGGGATGATTTCTCTGAGCATTAGTTTTGCTACTGTAATTGAATCACAATGTCGTGTAGGGAAAGCCTCTACCCATCTTGAGAACAAGCAAACAATTACAAGCACATATTTCAAACAATTGTGTAATGGCATTTCGATGAAATCCATTTGTAACCTGGTAAAGGGACCACCTTCTCGACCAATTATTCCTGTCCCCACCACTGATTTTCTGTTTGGATTCATTTGTTGGCATGATAAACACCTTTGACAAAAAGATTCAGCAATAGTTCTAAACTTGGTATTGAACCATGTTTCTCTGAAAAGTCTAACCATAGAATCTCTTCCGAGATGTGCTGGACCATGATATAATCTGGCCATATCAGCAATCAAACAATTTGGTAAGACTACTCTGCCATCTTTGTAAACCCACACTCCATCTTCTTCACGTGGTCTACAATCTGATCTTAACCACAAGTCTTTTTCTTCATCTTCTGCTTCATTTTGTAAATCTCTAATCTCATGCCATGTTTCTACAACAGTTGTTAGCATTAATGAATTTGAATCAGTTTCTTTACTCCTCTCCCGATTGTATGCATAATTTTTCCTTGCGCAGTATTTAGCTGTTTCATCTGCGAAGGCATTTCCCTTGGAAATATAATCAGTTCCTTTAGTGTGCGCTGCACATTTAACAATGGCAATTTCTTTTGGCAATTGTATTGCTTCAATTAATCTCCTAATGAAAACTGCATTTTTAATTGGTGATCCTGCTGATGTCATGTATCCTCTCTGTGACCAGAGTTGTCCATAATCATGCACAACTCCGTACCCATACTGACTATCAGTAATGATGGTAACTCTTATATCCTTTGATATTTCACATGCACGAATTAAAGCAATCAATTCAGCCACTTGTGCTGAACGAACTCCTTCAAGACATGATGCTTCTTCAATATCTACGACTGTACAAACTGAATATGAAGCTTTCAAGACACCTCCTTCGGATCTTAAGCATGAGCCATCTACAAAGTAGACAAAATCCGATTCAGACAAAGGTCTGTCTTTGATGTCTTTTCTTGGTTTTGTGCAGAATTCCATGACATCTAAACATTCATGTTCTGTTTCAATGTCATCAACAATTTCAGAATCAGGCAGTAATGTAGAAGGATTCAGATTTAAACATCTTGAAATCGAAACATTATCTGCTCCCAGTATGATTTTCTCATACTTTGTCAATCTGCTACTTGTTAAATGTTGAGTCTTACCTCTTGTCAGTAATATTTCAACTGAATGAGGCACAAAAACTTTCACTGGAAATCCCATTATGATCCCCTCACTTTGTTCGAGGCTGATACTTGTAGCTGCAACTGCTTTCAAACATCCTGGTAATGCTTTTGCAATTGGATCAAGAACTGCAGAAAAGTATGCAATAGGTTTCTTTAAATTTCCATGTCTCTGAATTAACACAGATAATGCACATCCTTCTCTCTCACTGCAATACAGTTCAAAATCTTTCTCATAATTTGGCATACCTAAAGCAGGAGCTTGGCATAAGCTCTTTTTCAGGTTCTCAAAAGAATCCATCTCAGCATCATTGAGAATAATTGGATCTTTTACATCTGACTTTGTCAGTCTTTGTAGTGGTTTTGCAATTACTGAAAATCCACTTATCCATTGTCGACAGTAACCAACCATTCCCAAGAACATTCTGACCTGTCTTTGTGTTCTTGGTGGTAACATTGCTTGAATCATTTTTATTCTCTCTATTGTTACTTGTCTTTTTCCCTTTGCAATTCTGTGACCAAGATATTTTACTTCTTGTTTGCAAAACTGTAATTTTGCTGGGGACACTTTATGTCCTTCTTCTGCAAGGCGATTTAACAGAATTATTGTGTCTGTTACACAGTTTTCTCTTGTCTTTGCAGCTATTAACAAATCATCAATATACTGCACTAGCGTAGACCTACCTGGTAAGTCTAGGTCTTCTAATGATCTTTTTAACAGTTCGTTAAAAATTGAAGGACTTTCTGTATAGCCCTGAGGGATTCTTGACCATCCGAGGGTCTTACCTTGGAATCTGAAAGCAAATATTTCATAACTGTCTGGATGTAATGGAACAGTAAAGAATGCATTGCAAAGGTCAATGACTGTATACCATTCAGCATCATGTGGAATCTGAAATAGAATTACTGCTGGATTTGGAACCACAGGACAACATGGAACGACAATTTGATTAACCTTTCTCAAATCTTGTACGATTCTAAATGTTCCGTTAGACTTTTTAACTCCCATAATTGGTGAATTACAAGAGCTACTCTCCATTTCTTTTAATACACCTTGCTTGATTAATTTTTCAATTATAGGTGTAATACCTTCAATTGTTTCTGTTTTCATTTTATATTGTGGAGTGTTTGGAAATTCTATTCCCTGTTTCAATGTAATTTTTACTGGATCTACGTTTTTCATTAGACCCATCTCATTTCCAGTAAAATCCCATATTTCAGATTTCACTGTTTCTTTGAGTTCTTCAGGTAGATCTTTTTCTTCAAATGCAGGAAACAATTTTGTTTCTTCTGCTTCCATCATCATCATTGTCATTCTGTATAAACCATCTTCCTCCATTGTTTGTAACTCAACTCCATCAGGAGAACAATATATTCTACAATTCATTTTACATAGGATGTCTCTGCCCAATAGATTTACTGGACTACTATTACAAACCACAAATCTGTGTTTGTCTCTGTAATTTCCAATTTCAACTGGTACTGGATCAGTTAAGTCAGTTTTAATTTGCTGATTACTTACTCCAACAACTTGGATGGTATCCCCAGAGAGAGGTAGGTTTTCAATTTCCACTGATCTAACAGTAGAACGGGTAGCACCAGTGTCCACTAGAAAAGTGATGTCTACATCATTAACTTTCCCGTTTACAAAAGGACCAGACTGGTCAACCTCAAGAGTGGCTCCAACAACACACTCTTCCTCCTCTCTCGGGCACCGTCAGCAATAATCATCAGAATCACTGTCTTGACTTTCTGCTAATAAAAATTGTTGTGAAGCATTTTGCATTTGAACCCTTTGCTGCTTTTGCTGTTTTTGTGGTTTTATTACCTGTTCACTTCCCTGAAATCCCACGTTTGGATTATATTTTTGAACTCCCCCACAATTTGGAAAAGGTGGTTGTGGCAATTGGTCTTGACGATTATTCACCTGTTGTTGTTGTTGTTGCTGTAACTGTCGCTGAATATTAAATTCGTTTAACCCCTGTTGCATCTGTAGCTGTCGCTGCAGGTCAACACCATTCTGCATCTGTGGATTCAATAAGGGATTCTTTAAGTTTTTAGGAGGATGAGGACACTCGTCTCTCCAATGTCCAATTTCGCCACAATTAAAACAAGGTAATCTTTGCTTCAACTCCTCAATCTTTGGGCTAAATTTCTTTGGGAAATTATTACTTTTAAACTTTCCTTGTATCTGGTTTGTATTTCCAGTTTGAACAAAATTAGTGTTCTTATTTCCCATGCTGGCAATCTGTTGCTCAGCCACCTTTACCTGAGCCCACGTGGCTTTCTCCTTCAGCTTCTTCTGTTTTACTTCTATTTCATCGCTACAATACTTTGCTTTCCTTAGAATATCATCTACAGATAGTGATTGCCATCCGACAATACTATTTCTGATCATTTCTCCAATTTCAGGTTTTAGTCCATAAACAAATCTATAGACAAAATGACTCATGTCTTTTTCATCTAATTTTTCATAACCACTGTATTGTTTAAAAATTAACAGTAGTCTTTCATAAAAGGAATGAACTGATTCTTTTGTTTCCTGTTCTGTTCTTTCTATTTTAACCCAATCGACTTCTTTGGGTGGAATTTTGTTTTTCATCCAAACAATTACTTTCTCATAGAAATCCATTACAAGTGGATTTGGAGCACCTGTTTCTTTAATTCGCTCAGGTTCTGTTTTTGGCCAACTAATCGATATTTTGCATTCTGTCCAAAGATCAGATGGAACGACAATGTCAAAAAATCCATCTAAATCAATCCACAGAACTTTTGACACTTTGATGAATCTATCGACTTGCCTGTACCACTCAACTGGTTTTTCCCTCAATTTTGGAAAGTCATTTGTAAATAACAGAATGTCCTGCCTCGACCAAGGGATATGAACATATCCTCCACCTGCAATTTCTCTCATTGGAAATTGTTTTGACAATTTTTCCAATCTTTCATCTTCCTTCTTTTTCGTCCATTTTACTCTCCACTTATTCAGTTCTCCTAGCTTTTTGATATAGACAATCAAATCTTTAATATGAACTATTCTTCCCATTGAGTTCAAACTCTCAATGTCACTTTCTGAAAAATCTAATCTGTAATGCTTTGCAAAATTCTTTTGTTTACTCACATCAATTTCAAGTTCTGCTGCTAGATCCTCTAGTTGATCATATTTGTTTTTCGTTTTCCACTGTATGCTTTTACAAATGAACAGTAGTTCATCATCTCGATAGTAATTTAAACTATCAGGACCAATTGTTCCAATTATTAATTCTTCGATATTCGCTTTTAATTTGGCCACATCAAGTTTTGGTGTGGTTACCCTGACTTCAGGACTCCCTATATCTGATATAGCACCCATTGGTGTTTTTGGAGATAAATCCTCATTAAAAGTTAAATCAGGCATTCTCGATTTAGAAGAGTTTATTTCAGATAAATCTGAATAAAATTTTTCAGCAGCCTTTTGAATTTCTGTATTTAAAGGAATAGTTAATCCAGTTTTGTTTGTTTCCCTTTGTTCAAATACGGGTTGAACAGGACCAATTGTTACTGGAACTGTCACAGCTTCCATGCCTTTTGTCATTCTTTTTATTAATTCTTCTTTTGATCTTAAATATTCATTATAATCAACATCCTCAACATTTCTTGCCTCTTTTGTATAATCTTTTGGAGGTTCTCTTGCTCTTGGAGCCATTGTAAAATGTCTACCTTCATTTCGAGCATTCTCGAATTCTGGTCTTCTAGGAGTTTCAATGATTTCACAATTATTTGGGTAAAGTTTAGGAGCTTCATTAATTGGAGGTGCACTCGGTGAAGTTTCAGTAGAAACCACCGGAGTAGACCATGATCTAGGAGGTCTCAAAGGCTGATTCTTTCTAGCAGTTGTATATATTTCTTCCATAACTGCATCCTCAGATTCACTTTCCATAGATTTCCCTGTAGGAGTACCCATTACCATTTCATGAATTAAAAACAATCCTTCACTCATGTTTCCCTGTCTCCACATTCGCAATCTATCTTCATGAGTTTCTCTTTTCCAAGATGGATTTTTAGAAGGTCTTTTAATTCCACTAGCTTCTCTTTGTAATTGATACATCTCGTCTTCCCACTCAACTAAAGCTTCAAATTGAGTTGGTCTCGGTTTTGGAACAAGGGCATTCATTTTCTCTCGTAAATTTCTCAAGACTTTTACATTAAATGAACCATTATCAGGCCAAGTTAAAACACCGTCGTTCTTAGTATATCGTTTCCAACTATCGAACCATAAGACAGTATGATATCCATATTCACCTTCCATATACGCTGCAGGTGTTTTATACTTATGAAGTAGTTTACCACCTCGCGTTTCGATTTTCTTGTCAGGTGAAAATAAATTCTTAAACTTCTGAAATAATGTTGGCTTTTTCTCAACATGTTTAAAATGATAACTCATTTTTAAGAGTTAAAACTAATTCACAAAATCGTTCGTAAAATATTTCCGGGATGTTCCGTAAAACAACCAATCCGTGCGCGAAACACACCAACAAGCCAATGACAGTTGAGCTACGTCACTTTTCTGCTCAACCAATAAAATTGAGGTTTTTCCGAAAGACCAATCAGCTCACAGGCCGTCAGAGACTCAAGAGCCAATCAGAATATAGCTTGTGACGTAGGTCACCCAATCCCAGCGCGGCTCTGTGACGTACACAGCAGCTGCGGTTTCTCGTTTCTCACTCCTGGCGCTTACCCCTCCTTCACAAAATCCTTTCACAGCGCCATTTTAAGAACACTTTTCAGTGTAAATTAATTCTTAACAATGACTATAAAGACAACATCTGTTCGTTTCACTATTTAGGATAGTTTACATACATTCAAGTATCCACACTTCGGAATAGACGGCGCTATTCACACTAAGGATAATATTCAATTGTCAGTAGAGTAACCTTACCCCACCCTTCTAACACGTATAATTATGAACTTGCTTTGCTCTGAACCCACCGCGAAGTGAAAGTTCTAAGAGTTCCACTTGAACATAAAATACAATTCAAACTCGCACTTTCACACTGAAATTTCCCTAATTTCAAACACACATGAAATCCGTACAGGACTCTCACCTGTTTATAAAAATCATGCACCGTTAGCAAAATAACGACGTTATCCGTACAGGACTCTCACCTGTTTATAGATATGAAACATGTATCCGTACAGGACTCTAACCTGTTTATAGATAATCATGCACCGACGTTAATTTACCCTTCACTCAAGCTCGGATATAACTAATACTCTTATCACAGTGAGTTTTATGGAAGGCGCTTTGTCCCTATTCTCATGCTGCTCTAATTTCTTAGAAAACCCTCACTATACAAGATTCAGACCTAGCCCTAAAACTGTGCTGCTCGGCGACAACACTATGGTACACGGTGATACCTCTTGTGATACTCGGCGATATCACTACAAACAGAACAGATGGCTTGCGTGACTAATTTCTCGCCACACAATCTATACCGGTATAGCTTACAGATAGCACGAAGAACGAACTCAACATGTGTTAAAACATCGATCCTATTTCCATACCATAACGTTTTAGTAACCCTTAGCAACCAACATATTACCTTGGTTACCCTTAGCAACCATCAATTTCTGCTACCAGAGAATTGATCCAGCGGCCTATAGAAAATATATCATAAACAACGCTTCCCAACTTCATAACCTATAAACAAAATTCTATACTAAATATGGACCCATTTATAAACCTGACATATTTTGGGCCTACTGAATCAGGTGGTCAGACTAAATTTATATATATATTATCTACAAACTATATACATTTTATACATCTGCGAAAGGAATATAGTCATTAGAATAAAACTTTTACCATTTAGATGACCACCATTGGCGACGTGATCTAGCTAATAGTAACCTACACTTCTGAATAACCAAGACCAGCTTGTTTGTCAAAGTAAGATTTTATTTACTAAATTATGGTATATAAGTTGATAGTTTTATGAATGAATTTTATTTGTAATAAAGCAAGCATGATTGTAAAGAATTATGAGAAAAATACAATTTAAGCAAGTGAATCAAAATCAAAGTGAATATTTAAAGTTTAGCATTTCTAAAACCTAATTCCCTAACTGAACTAAATAGACAGAAATTAAAGTAAAGTTCTTTGAGGATTCTTACATGCTCCACGCAAAGTCCAGCAGCACTTCACCCTCATCGGAAAGTCAGAAAGCAGTAGCCAGCTCATCCCTAGGGGCATGACTTTTTATACCTTTCTATGCTAACTAAACTAAGCAAAGGAAAGTTTTCAGAAATCTTCGACGTCCCATTGGCTGAGAGTGACAAGTGACATGTCACCCACTTTTCAAAAAGTTCCATTAAATCATATTTGTTAGAGACCATTGTCTCTTCCGAGTGCAACCAGGAGCTTCCTTATGTTGCAACAAATGTATAAAATCATTCTCACAGCGTCCATTGACTTTCTATTGACTTCCGCGGATGCCAAGTTAAGGACTGACAAAATGTTCTTTTTCGACCTTGGCCATGTCCGACAGAATGACGGCAGCTCATCAGTTTTTGCTTTGTGAATGCAGCTTTGGTAAACGCTTTAATTCAGAATGGGCGTCTCGTGACTTTTGCAGAATTACAAGTCAGCTTTTTTCTGCGACTCAAGCGACTAGGCCCAAAAGCAGGCAACTTATGATTTCTAATATAAAACAAACACAAGAAAAGTATTAATGTAAGAAATAATGTAGATTCTGTATCCACCCCAGGATTTACTAATTAATTAACCCACCCGATTAATCAAAATGTTACCTAGCCATTGCAAACAAATAAAGCAGCTTTTATATCTACCAGTCTCTGTTTTTCCATGAGACTCGAATGCACCTAGAATAGTAGAAATGACATCACACAGACAAGGAAAAGCAAAACAAGCACATGCTTCTTTTAAATTTGCAGCAGTTAGTAATGACAAAAACGAAAACAATAAATTATTTTATTATTTTGCACGAACAAAAAGATGCAACAATTATGCACGTTTATGAGCACACATGTTAGTCCCCCCATGTGTAAAGTTTAATCTAAGTTGTATTAGCACGACATATCACAAATCATTAATTTTATTATTCATGTTATGGAAATGTGACTTCACGAGATTAAACAAAATTTTGTTTTCTATCTCGCTCCATCAATCCCTGCACTTTTCTTTTGCCGTAGGGCAGCACAGCAGCAAGCCCTGATGAGCTGCCCTAAGGCAAAAAACCCATAAATGAGGCCCCCTGTTCGCATGGGCTCTTTTTACATTTACACTGTGGGTCCAGAGCTGTGCCCCAAAGAGACTGCAAAACCAGAAACTCAGGGCTTCAACTCAAAAATACCACTGGCCCAAGCCCTAAGGTCGCCACACACAATGGGCCTAGTGCCTCTCCACAGACAGACAGTGTGGTCCAAAAGTCCCTCCACAGACAGGCGGTGTGGGCCAGAAGTCCCTCCACAGACAGGCGGAGTGGGCCAGAAGTCTCTCCAGAGACAGTCCGTGTGGGCCAACAGCATCTCATCAGACAGACAGTGGGAGCGTTGGGTTTCACCTCACAAAAGCACCGGGCCAAGAGCTCACGGTGAAAGATCGCTGCCAGTAATGGGAGTCCTGTGGTTGCCCTTTTTGTTGTGATAACATATGCGTGGGTAGCTCGAGGTGTGGTCTCGGGCCTTCGTTCCCGTTAGAGCATGCCTGCCATGATGTCACCGTCAGAGCGAGGAATGCGCCTTAACCAAGGAAACAAAGCTGAGCGCGGAAATCTAGAAAACAGGAAGGGAAGGGGGCATTTTTCCAGGTATAAAGTGTTGCAATGTTTAATTCAGAAGCACACAAAATTACAAATTCTGTTTCAGGGAAGCAGTGGGCTAAAATACTTTAAAAGGAAGCTGAGCGCCTATCACATCCCGGACAATTATCGCCGCTGCAACCCAGCTATATGAGCCACATTTGTTTTTAATATTTTAACTAATGACTAATAAACCACCAAGTTCAGCTAGGTTTGCAAACGCTGATTAAACTTCGCGTCTCTGTTATTTTATCCGAAATCAAACAAAATACTGTAATAGGCGTCTGCGCTCCTTCTTGAAAGTGCACATTAAGAGCATTTTCGCAAATCTTCGAGGGCTCTCGTTGATCTTTTTTTTAATTAATAGTTATTTTGTGTTGCTCTTTTTTCTGTCTGTTCTTTCCTCCTGTTCAGTAAATGCGTTATTTTCTCATCTTATTACGCGCCCTTCTTGCTTTATTATTTTGTTTATAACAACGAGCCACTATGTTTACCTTCCTTGCTTTATTACCCTCTTATCCTAGTCACGGTGTTTGTCCCTTTTCTACCTTACTCTATTTTAACTGTCTCTTCTTCTTTTAGACTTTACTGCACATTCTGGAATTATGAGTTTTGTGCTAAATATGGGAAGATCGGTGGAAAATGGCCATAATTTAGCATTTACCGGAACAAACATACTTTGGTGTGCTGTGCAGCAAATCTGTTAGTCTCTGAAAACCTGTGATATGTAAAACATTTATCACTCCCAATAAATAACAAACACCTCAAAATAGGTTTTTATCAGGTGCAACTATCACCGCATTTGATAGTGGCCAACTCGTAATGAAGGTCCTACTCTATATTTACTGCCCTCATCCTTTTCTCAGATTTCTTTCTCCCTAAACATTTTTATGTTCTATACTCTCTATTAATAAAAGACTTGACTTGTGTAAGTCTACCCAGAAACAATAAAATGTTAGTGTTTCCAGTCTGAACTGTAATTATTTAGCTCTTAACATGGTTGATTGTCCTAGTACCAACTACAGAAATACACATACATAGGGGATCATTACGATGGCGGACGGACTTCAGTTCGTCCGCCATCATATCGGAGAGTAGGACCGCCCGCCTGCAAGGCGGCGGTCCCACAAGGGGTATTACAATGCGACCACATCCTTGGCTGTCGAATCTGCTATATTTAACATTGTGGCGGGTGCGGCTAGCTGCAGCACCCGCCACAATGTTAAAAATGCACTATTTACATTTCCCAAGCTCCACGTGGTGCCTGCTACATGGTGCAGGGAAATATGTGCCCCCCAAGTGCAAAAACGAACTGCCCCTGGTCAGGGGGGGCCTTCACCGGGCCACCAAAGCCCATCCCGGCCAGCCTTTCCATGGCTGGTGAACCGCCACTGAAAGGCTGGCGGGGATCCAGCATCATAATCACAGCGGCGGCATGCATTGTGTGCTGAGCGCCTCCACCGCCCCAGTGGGGTCTATGAGCCTGTTGAATTGCTGGTGGTCAGAGTTTGCCAGTGGCGGCTTCATCGTGATCGTAATCAGCCCCATACATCCAATAATATGGACTTCCCACATCCGGATAGGCATACATAGGAAATTAATGATTTACTATTCTAACTCCACATATACTTACTGAGACACATCGTTAGTCGATATTTCCGAGTTGGTACACATGCAGATCCATTTTAAAACTTTGATATTATGGCATCATACCAATAACACTGAGATTCAATGTGCTTTCAAGTACTCTCCTCTTTCTGTAGAGAAATAAAATGATTTGGCAAGGAGCACAACAGTTTTGTGTAAGATGGAAGTATTGATCACATTACTGTTTTCCCGGATCCGAACTTGCCAACTTTCTGCAGCGCCTCTTTTTCTGTGCACTGTCTCTCACCAAGATACTGTCTTTTTGTTTCTTTTGGATATGTCTTCCTTTCCTTGCACATTTTTCCCTCTAAATTCAGTTTACCTTCCCCTACTCTCTCTCCTTCCCTGCCATCTCCTAGCTTTGGTCTGACTCCTAGTCTCTGTTGTGTTAATCTCTGAACAAGCGTCAAGTTTCTGCACTACCTCTATCTATCCGCGCAATCTTCTGTTTCAATTACATTCCATCTTTATTAGGCGATTCTCGCCACCAATAGTCAAAAAGCAAACATGTACGTGCATAAGCTAAAAGGCAAAAAAGAAGAATAAAAATCCATAACATGCTACCTCCGATAAAATGCATTGCAATCATTCTATAAGAAAACAACTGGATAATTATGTAAGCAAGAAAGTTAAAGCCAGGTATTGTCAGCTAAATGGCTACCTTTTAAAGTGCGTTACAGTGCATTGCAGTTTTTCCATTAAAGTGCTCATTGCCTAATCCTCCACAGCACCATCAGAAATCCAGACACCGCAAAAGCAACAAATTGCCTAGTATCAGATTGCATAATTCTTAAGGCTTCTTTATATTCTCTTACTCCAAAACTACGACATAGTGGGACAACCCATTTCATTCTAGTGCTATGATAAGTAGGGCCGAAGAATAGAACGTGTTCGATAGTTTCCTGCCATGAGTTACAGAATAAACAGTTTCCATGTGTTTGATTAGTCGGTCGACCCCACCTGGCAGTGTACGTTGCAAGGGGAAGGGTCTAAACTGGAGATATCTACACTGGAGATAAATCTTTCTTGCATTAATCAAATTTTCTGCCTAAGAAAACACTCCTATTGTCTTCATTGTCTACTATTCTTTGCATGATTTCGTAGCCCATTCGCTGTCTTTTGTTCCACTCACTCTTTCCTGTTCTCTAATTGTTCCTCTAGTCTCTGAATGGTCTCCTGTTCTTTGCATGATTTCCTTTTCTCTGCAGTTCTCAATTTTCAGATCGGTCTCCAATTCTTTCCATACTCTGCACAGCCTCCTATTTTCTGATTTTCCTATTTCAATTCGTTATTTGAACCATCCCCTACTCATTGCAACATTGAGTCTCTTACTCTATGAACCTTCTCCTATTCTTTGCGCGATCTGCTATTCACTAAACAGTCTTCTAGTTTCTGAATGGTCGCCTATCTTTTGTACATTCTCCTCTATTCTTACTCTTTTACATGGCAGGTCTCCTGTTCTCTGCATTGTCTTCAGTATTTTGGATGCTTGGTATTCTCTGCTTGTGTTCCGAATTACTACACATTCTCATATTCTATGTTCTGTCTACTATTCAATGTATGGTTTCCTATTCTCTACACAATATAATATTCAATGTGAAGGAAGAAGGGAGCACTCGGTCTCACATCCCAGCACTCAGTTCGCTCAGATGCATTATGGTAAAGGCAGTGCATTGTGGGGGAGATCTACGACCCTAAATTGCATGCGCAAACGGAGTTGTGACCCGTTTGCGCATGCAAATATTACAGGGCCATGTACAATTCCTAATTAGCGAGTCGCAATTTATTTGTAACTCACTAATTAGGAATTGCGAGTCGCTAATAGGAAGGGGCAGGGAAAGGGCGTCCATTCCTAATAGCGAGTTTCTACCCTATTTAAGAATGTTTTGCGACCGCAATTGCGGTTGCAAAACACTCGCAAAGGTAATGGAGGCACAAATTCCAAGGGGTTCCCAGGGGACCCCTTCCCCTCTGTGACTGCCTCTAAAAATACTTTTCAAGGGCAGGCAGTGGTCCCAGGGACCACTACCTCCCTTTAAAAATTTTTTACTTTTTTTTAAATGCATCCAGTTTTCCTTTAAGGAAACGGGCTGCATTAAAAAAAACTGCTTTATTGAAAAGCAGTCCCAGACATGGAGGTCTGCTGAGCCCAGCAGGCCACCATCCCTGGGAGGGCCAGCCATTCCAAATGGGGTTGTAAATTACGAGTGGCTCAATAATACTCATAAGCCTCGCATTTTGTGACCCCCATTGGGAATCGCTAACAGTGTCTCTGACACTGTTATACTTTGCTTTTGCGACTCGCAAATTGCGACTCACAATTTTTCGCAATGTGCGAGTCGTAATAGCAAATTGTCGTACATCTGGCCCTAGAACACTTACTTCAGCAAAAGTCTTTAGTTTTCACCGCTGTTGGTGCAGCCAGTGATGAGCATCGCTGGACACGTGTTCCAGGATTGTTGTCTTTCTTCAGTAGAGAGTAACACATTGTTTTAGAGGTGCTGCAAATGCTGCTCATAGTGTTCTCAGATCTCTGTAAGATTCACTGAGTGCAGGTGGATCAAACAGAGCTCATAAGCTCAAGGACGCCTCATTAAACAAAGCAGGAAGGAAGCACACTGCCTTGCATTCAACATTGAGTCCGCTCAGATGAATTATGGTAAAGGCAGTGCATTGTAACACTTACTTCAGTAAAAGTCTTTAGTTATCACCACTATTGGTGCAGCCAGTGACTTGTATCTGTAGATGCTTCAGGATTGTTGTCCTTCATCAGTAGAGATTAATAAATTGTTTTAGAGGTGCTGGAAATGCTGTTCACAGTCTTCTCAGGTCTCTGTACCTCTCTCTAAGCCCAGGTACATCAAACAGCGACAGACTCGACTATGGCAATGCACTCTACGCCTGCATCACCCAGAAACTCCTCAAGAAGCTGAAAGCAACCAGAACGCCTCTGCCAGACTCATCCTCAACATCCTCTGCGGCAGCCATATCACCAGCCACCTGAGAGACCTCCACTGACTCCCTGTCAACAAAAGGATCACCTCAGGCTCCTCACACATGCCTTCAAAGTAGGCCTGGGTGGAGTTCGCAGAGTTTCGCGCACGGAACTCCGTGAAGTGCAAACAAACCTCTGCCACGCTATACGGAGCTCCACAAGCGGCAGAGTGCGTTAGATAAATGCTGTGCACTATAATTTTCAGTGCCAGATGCTTGTCCGTACTGTGCAATCATTGCTAACGGCACCATGCACAGCGCAAGTGGGCGCTGCTTCCTTTCTGCCGCTCGAGTTGATTTTTACTAGAGCAGCAGATTTTTCAACGCTAACGGACAGTTTCCCAACGCGAACAGTCACGAGCATACGTGACCAATCGCAATGAGAAATCTGACCGCCCGCGTTGAGAAATCTCACCAGAAGGTTGATTTTCCACGCTCACGCTCGCCAACTTGATGTTGATGATCGCGAACAAGGGAACATCTCACCATGAGGTGGATTTTACTTGCGCTCGCCAATTTGACGTTGACGAATGCTAGCGAGGAAAAAAACTTTTTGGAACTCCACAAGCTCCGTGTAACGCAGAAAAAAGTTCACTGCCCAGGCTTACTACAAAGCCGTACATGACACGGGACCCGAAAACTTCAATGACAACTCTCATTCCATGCACCCACAAGAGTCCTCCGCTCCGCTCAACTGACCCTAGCCGCCATCCCACGTATCCGCAAGACCACGCATGGTGGAAGATCCTTATTCGACCTTGCAGCAAAGACCTGGAACACTCTGCCTCTCCCCCTAAGGCAATCACCATCTCTGCCCCAACTCAGGAAGGACTCAAGACCTGGCTCTTCAACTGAAACCACAGTGCCTTGAGGTAGATCTGCAGCCACCCCACGATCACGTGCCTTGAACCCCTCACGGGTGAGTAGTCGCGCTTTACAAGCCACTTGATTGATTGATTGGTCAGCTCATCAGCTCAAATGAACCTTATGAAAAAAGGAGTCTTCTATAAGTCTCCTATTAGTTACATATTGTCTTATTCTATACACATTCTCTTATTATTTGTGTGTTCTGCTACTTTCTACAGAGTCTTCTATTCCTGCATGGCCTCCCATCCTCTTCTTGGCCTCCTGTTTTCAGTGAGATCTTCTGCTCGCAGCACACTCTTATTATTCTTTGTATGGTCTCCTATTCTTCACATGATTTGCTATTCACTGTACATTCTTCTCTGAACAATGTCCTGATCTTGGCGCAATCTCCTATTCTCTTCATGTTCTCCTATTCCTTGAATGGCCAAGCCTTCTATTCACTACAGTTTCTCACATTCTTTGTAGTCTTCTTATTTAAAGCTTAGTTTCCTATTTAGAACAGAATTTCATGTTCTCTTCTTTGGACTGCCTCCAATTGATGACATGATCCGGTCGCCTATTCTCTGCAGATCTTCAATTCTTTGCATGACCTCCTTTTCTCTGCATGTTTTTGCCATTATGTACACAATCTCACATACTCTGTTCTTTCTCCTATTCTCTCCATAGTTTCCTTTTCTCTGCACTGTCTTCCGTTCCGTTCAGTATGTCCTGCGAGGCATTCTCTGCAGAGTATTCTATATTCTGTAAGGTGTCCTGTTTTCTGCAGACTCTACCTTGCTGCACACTAACTTTATTACCCTGCATGGGCTTATATTCTCTCTCTGGAATCTAGTGGCACTGTGCTGTCTCCATCAGTGACATCTTAAGGATATGTGGGACCCCAGGCAACTTATATTTTGAGGCCCCTTGTTTGGAAAAACTTTATATTTATTATCACTTTTCGGTTAATTGAAGCCCTCATTATTTTGAGTAATTTTGAATTATAAGTTAGCAGGGTCAAGCAGAAACTGCCTAAAGCGCAATCTGCCTGGTGCCCGCCAGTCAATCAGTGTTAACAGAAAGCTTAAACAAGCATTTAGAAAGAATAGTTTTTTTGAGTTTGGTCTAGATTTGTTTGTACAACAGCGGCAACATTTTATATGGAGTTCAATATCTAACCATGTTGTTACACCCATTGTAGGAAATACATGCTAAAGATGACTTGCTAGAATTTTAGTTGACTAGTGCATAATATAATAAAAAGACGCAGGCACATAGCGTTTGAAATTGAACTTTTAACTGCCAAATATTTATTTTTTAATTTCAAAGTATTTTAATAAGAAATGTTACACATACAATTAGAATTAGCATTGCTTTCCCTTCGCGGGGTAACATCACAGTCTGGCTTTACATGACGCTATACAGGTAAGCTGTCTACATGATCGGATGTCCCCCTTTCCACTGTCCTACTATAGGAATGATAGAAAGTGGGAGGGAGAGAAAGAGCAAGATAAGGAATTAAGAGAAAAGTGCACATGGAGAGCTCTTGCTTGTGGTTTAACCTTGGTCTGCAGGGGTGTAACTTATAATAAAAATAAATGGCATAGTCATTTATATTATTAAAGGTAGAGCTATTGGCATTGCTCATGACAAATGACACAAATGACTTATACTCATCCTGTGGTGTACCCCCAGGGGAGGAATGGAAGTGAAAGAGATAGGCGAACTCAAAAGAAAATCTCTCTGCGTCATACAGGGATTTTTCTTTTCGTTTCATCTGCTTAGTTTGTTATGTGCTCGAACAGAAGTGGCTCTTTCCTGCTCTTTTCCTTATCTTCAGTGCTTCTGTCATGCAGTGTTTTTGCTGCTTCACATGTTCAAGAGAAGCACATTTGTGAAATTAAAACATAAACTAACTTGCACATGGCTTAGAAATGGCAACATTTATCATTGCATGCTAGGAGGTGAACAACACACTTGTGCACTTTGATGAATGGAAAGAGTAAAGTCTCAGCTTTAAAAGAAAACATTCCTTTGTTAAGCTTATACAGGCACAGATAGTTTCACTAAAGTCTCCATGTGCTCACCCCACCAAGGCCCATAGATTCTCACTGTTCATCTCATCTTGTCTCACACTTGCTAGGGCCTCCGGTGGGTCCCACTCAAGTGTAGCCCACGCCTTCCATTTCTAAACATAGAGGCACCTTCACTTACACACCCTAGAGACTGCACTCAGATCCCTCACACTTCGCTGTGGCTGAAGGACACACTTCATGACATGCTTATTGACTGCTCAGTTGTCACTTTGGTTTATTGCTTGAAGCCTATTGTGGCATTGGATGCATATCTGCATGCCGCTGGTTCCCGCCAATTCCAACCATATGCCGAGCGGGGGTGAGGGGTTTTCGGGCCTTTGGAGGGGGAGGGCGCGCCCAATGCGGCGTCGGGCGGCCGCAGTAATCCAAATATTACCGCCACCCATTCTGCTCGCGGGCCAGCAAGGGTACGACTTTGCATTGTCCCCCCACTCCCAGTTTTCTGGACTGGTAAGGTTGCCTAGAGCGTGGCGCTGCAGTGCAGCACGACCGGCGTGCCCGGGGTGGGCTACGGGTGTGAGTCACATACTGGACCCATTGCTCCAGGCCGGCAAACATGGATAAGTGGCGGAACAGCAAGGTGAAGCGCATAGAGGCACAACGCAGCACCGACACCAGCAACAGGATGTAATCGAACCCCGCATGCAGGGGCTGGCAGGCAACACACAGCGGAGCTGCCGGGGAGAGTGTGAAAGGCCAAGCAAAGGTACGGGTCGGCTTTGCTTCCATGCTTGATGTCTCACGAAACCCATCAGATGCTACGGGGAAAACCTCCGCTACCCGATGAACCGCCTCTCCTCCACGCCCTAAGCGCCATGGACCCTTAAACTTTCTTTCCATGTCCATGTCGCCTACCGCTATGCTTGCGTGGCTTGGGTGTCCACCCCCTTACTGGGATATCGTGCTGAGCGGCGGATAGGATCGAACCCGCCAACCTCAACACTGGAGATCACGCGAGCACTGCACTGAGCCGAGAGCTCCTTGCAACGCAATGCCAGGCCTCCCTAGACCCACTCAGCTTTGGGACTCCAACACACGGCCCCCGCCGACAGCGGCCTGCACCTAAGCAGGCCGCCTCGCCCAGCTTCGACCCCGTAGTGGGGGAGCGGGCAGACGGCAACGAAAGGCGGATGGGGCCCCCTTAACGTGAACACCAGTCCAATTTCTGTTCACGCATTCCTAAAATCTACCCTCTTGCGCTCCCCCGGTCATTGAGTCTTCAGGCACAGGCAGTATTTATTCCAATGAGCGCAGGCTGAGCTATGCCCTGGAGGGACAGTAGTTGAAAACTAGGGCCCAGTGTGGTATACTACCCCTTCGTCCCTCCACACTTCCACATATGAAAACCTGCCAGTGCTTACCCCCCTTTGTACCCGATTCCCTCTACACTAATATACCGGCTGTGGAGGCAAGAGTATGTCCAGTACCATATCGTATGAACTCCCGTCATTGCGTTTCTTATTGGTGATCAGCTTACAGCTAATATTCCAAGCCGCGGCCCTCCCCTGTGGGGCTGGGCTCATCTTTCGGTCAGGCTACGACCCCACGACGTGCGGGCGGCCGTACCTCCACGGTATTGCACCCAGCCCGCCGGTACACTCTGGGGCCAAGCCTGTTCTCTGCCATTAGTGCCCCCCCTTTCCTAGATAGATCGAGGCCTCACATTGCCCGCGTTCGAGCGATTGCGCTCAGAGGGTGGTGGGGGGTGAATAACCGGCCCCCGAGGCACAAAACACCGAACCATCCCAACACCAAAGCACGGACCGATAAACACTGCAAACTCACGATGCAAGTTTATCCTCTTACGGCTGCAAGGAAAGGGAGGGGTGGGGCAGCAGAGTATTGTAGCTGTTTTATTATTGCGGCATTCCATCTTTAATCACTCGATAGTTGGGTCACATGAGTTTTATCAGACAATCCCTCACAAGAAAAATGCACACCTCTTGAATGACCAGTGAAATTATATCTACTCATTATTTGACAACCTAAGAGGCCGGTGCACTCTCCGTCCTCATCAGCAATATTTATTCCACGTGCTCCGCGGGATTACAGTAAAGGATAACCGCATCACGTCTGCAGCTACAGCAACCCGTGGCTGGGTCTTTGGCTCGGGCTGCTGATTTGTTTCACTGCAGGAAAGAACGGGGTAAAGGGGGCAGCTCCCATTCAATAGTGTGTTTAAAAGGACCCATTCTAAGGAAGCCGCTCATTAGAATTTCCCTTTCCAGATGAACCACAGTATCGGCTCATTGGCAGGCTCTACACTGACGACTAAAATACTAGGCGCCCGCAGCTCGCTGAGTAATTAAGCTAATGGAGCAACAGAATCGAGAAGTCTTGTCATACCTGCCCG
The DNA here is from genome assembly GCF_964261635.1 of Lissotriton helveticus. Lineage (NCBI taxonomy): Eukaryota > Metazoa > Chordata > Amphibia > Caudata > Salamandridae > Lissotriton > Lissotriton helveticus. Next base: position 343,219,358 of record NC_136068.1, on the reverse strand, counting down.
CTGGCAGGGGCACACGGACCCCCAGCACAGTCTCCGAGCCCCTCCGGAGGAGCAGCTCTTCTCAGTCCCCAGTGGGCCGAGATTACCTGTATTGCGTTGTGGATCCAAACCTTCAGCCCCAAGGGCAACTGGGTACCGGGGACAGGAGGCGGACCGCGAGAGACTGCTTTTGCAGAGCAGCCATAGCAGGCCACCGTTGCTGGCTGCGCCTAGGAGAGGTGAGGATCACACCTTCCGTGAGCCTTACCCCTCGCTACGTGGGGCCTGCCGACTGCCGCCTAATTCGCGCCAGAGGCCCAACCAGAACGATGCTAGCGGGGGGCAGGGGGATGTCGCACGCAGTGCTGAGGTCTCCCATCTCCCACCATACCAGTACGGCCGCGCCAATTATCGGTACCTTATTAGCCCCCGGCTCCCACTAGCGGACGCCCCCCCATGCGCTGCACAGGCCATTCTGATTGCACCGGCTGCTAGCGCTACTTGCGGCTTGTGGACTGACCACTGTGGGAGCAGAAAGAAAGGGGGGTACCTACTGGCAAGCTACCACAGGCGGGGGAGGCACAGCGCCTGTTGCGCTCATACTGCCCTGCAATGCAAAGCATCCCACCCCTAAACACAGACACCACCCTCGCAAGGTAGTGCTGGGAAACCAAGATGTCTTCACCTTTGGTTTCGTGTTCGGTTTGACCCTTGTGCACAGCAGCAGGGCGATACCGGCACTGCGGATTACCAAGGGCTGCCGTGAGCATTTCTATTGCTGCGGGTGAAGACCCTCAGGGCTGCGGGTTCTTACTCCTTTGCTGTGGCGCATGCATGAGCCCAACTCAGAGGGGTGCCGGAGCTCCCAGTAGGAGTCTTCCAATGACTTGGGTCCATAGCAAGGTTCTTCTTAATACAAGATACCCCGTCCTCGACCTAAAAAAAAAAAATGGCGGCCGCAAACCCTCGAAAATTTCGGATTCGGGGGCGTGTTTTTGGCATTCTGAGTGACGGATGATGTCACAGGGCGGAAGAACACCAAAAACACACCCCCGAATCGGAAAGAGACTGGGCTTTAATGGAGTGATGCCCCTCTCCTCCAATGGCTGGCCTCCGTTTAGGAAGCCAGCCAATGGAGAAGAGGGGCGGGTTCCAAGCCCCCTAACTCGAAATCATAAAATCTTCGGACTCCGCCCTCACTGCTTCGCAGTGCGACTGTCCCTCGACCTAAAAAACGTGCAGCCCTTCACTACTAGCTTTCCTCCAGCAACAGCGAAAATCAAAGCACTACTTTGAAGATTTTTACCATTCCTTTGGTTAAAATCGGATAACTTTCTTCTCATATCTCTTGTCCTTCCATGCCCCTCTCTACACCTCTTTATAGTTTTGCACATCTCTTGCCAGACGGTTACCTGTGACCCTGTTGAGTAAGACAAAAGGGCGGGGCAGAATACAGGACATGGAATCAGTACTTAATTCATAAATGAAATAGTGCCGGTGCTCAAAGATCTGCTCTGAAACACACGGCTGGAGCAATAAAATGTGAGCGCACGGAATTCCAAGGCCATGTATTCTAAACTCCACCTCATTCATCTTTAGTTCACTAACAGACAGCACATTCGCCTTTATCTCACATTTGCATGTCCTTGCTTTTCCCCTTTGTGACGGTGTTCGTCTTTCTCTTCCTCCGTCTTTCCGCTTTTTAAATTGTTTCCTCTATTGGTCTCAATAAACATCTAATGCAGATATATAAGTGCTGGCCCCCAAAAATAGGAGTAGTGCCCCCTACCGGAAAACACCGGCCAACATTAAGCACTGGATGGAACGAGAAAAAGAGAACAATATAGCGAGAGGTATGAATTAGAAGGAAAAGGGTTGGAGACAGGGATGATGTAGAAAGATATGTCAGGTAGCCAGAGAAGTAAAGTAAATAGAAAAGTGTGAGGTAACCAGGAGGAAATATAAAGAGGGGTGGAAAGGAGAAGAGTTTAGAGGGCAGTAGAGAGGCAGAGAGAGATAGGGATATAGATGAGTACATTTTAATAAAGGCAATGGAGTACAGTACTTGAAAGTGAGGTAAAGACAGAGGTAATGTAAAAAAGAGTTGAATTCAAGAAAGATAAATGCAGTGATGAGCAGAATTAAACTAAGAAACCAGGGAAAAGAAAGAGCTGAAAGGCAGAGAGAGCAAATTAAGAAAAGGTATACAAAAACGGGCCTGGTGAAGCGAGTAATGGAGAAGAGAGCTGGGTACACAAAATAGTGATGGGTAGCTAGAACAATGTGGTGTACAGCTCAAAGAGGAAGTTGATTTGTATATATATATATATATATACACATATATATATATATATATATATATATATATATATATATATTACCTACTGGCGGTCGCCAGTAGGTATATATAGTTAGGATTTTTTCCCTATGGGATTTTTGAAAATTCTATGTCTAATAACGTTGGCGTTTGTGGACGGAATTGGCTGAAATTTTCAGGAAAATGGCACATTTTGTTTCTGAGCAGCCCTTGAAAATTTGGGGGGGGTTCGTCAAGGGGGGGCCGAGAAAAAAGGGGGGTCCCAAAACGTGTTTTTAACATTGAGTTTTCCATAGGGCGGTTGGCCTCACTTTTAGCCCGAACGGCTGAATGGATTTGCACGAAACTTGGCAAAATTGTAGGGACTGGTAGCCCGATGTGCCTTTTGTAGGTCTCAATATATGTGCTTCAGTGGATTTGAGAAATTAACGTTCAAAAAAAGATATATATCTGTAACAGCGGACCGGGCAGCGCTCCAGTTCGCGTACTTTTTGCGCAACGGAGCTTTGTGAAGCGAAGCTGATTGGTTCTCCGGCGTCTGTAAACATTCCAAACAGTCCGTAGCGGCCGCCATCTTGTCTCTCGGTAGGATCGAGAGACAAGAGGAGGCCAAAGCGAAGGTTCAAATGACCATAAGGGGGCATAGTAGATCCTCGCTGACCCCCTAGGTTTGATGTGGAGGTTTTAAAAGGGCCCCGCGGGGCAAAAAAAAAAAATAATAATAATAATCGAACGGCTGAATGGATTTGCACGAAACTTGGTAAAATATTAGGGACTGGTAGCCCGATGTGCCTTTGCTAGGTCTCAATATATGTGCTCCAGTGGATTTTGAGAAATTAACGTTCAAAAAAAGATATATATCTGTAACAGCGCTCCGCTTCGCGTAACGGAGGTTTGCGAAGCTGATTGGTTCTCCGGCGTCTGTAAACATTGCAAACAGTCCGTAGCGGCCGCCATCTTGTCTCTCGGTAGGATCGAGAGACAAGAGGAGGCCAAAGCGAAGGGGCAAATGACCATAAGGGGGCATAGTAGATCCTCCTTGACCTCTTAGGTTTGATGTGGAGGTTTTAAAAGGGCCCCGCGAGGCAAAAAAAAAAAAAATAATAATAATCGAACGGCTGAATGGATTTGCACGAAACTTGGCAAAATTGTAGGGACTGGTAGTCCGATGTGCCTTTGCTAGGTCTCAAAATATGTGCTCCAGTGGATTTTGAGAAATTAACGTTCAAAAAAAGATATATATCTGTAACAGCGCTCCGCTTCGCGGAGATAAAATTATATCTGTATTACCTAGCTGTTGCTAACACCAGTTAGCGACGGCTAGTAGGAGATAGCGACCATCTTGGGCCCCACTTTGCATGTGAGTGATATTTATCACTAATGACATGCAAAGTGGGCATGCCAAGATGTTAGCGACTGGAAACAGTCGCTAACATCGCTATCTCCTATTATCAACTTTTGGAAATATTCGCGATAAGCGCGAATATCTCCAAAAGCTAGCACCTGCCCTGAGCAGTTCTAAGGCATGTTATCCAATGGGAGGTGGATAACATGGCTAAGAGCATTAGCTCGGTAATGCATGAATATCGCTGAGTTTTCAGCGATATTAATGCATTGCGGTCGTTTTTTATCGTATTTGCGATAAACCTTGATAATAGCAAGGTTTATCTGCGATAATTTCTGACGATGCTTAGCGGTAAAAAAATCGTTGCTAAGCATCGTTAGGGATAAATATCGCTTAACTTTGGTAATATGCCCCAACTTCTGTTAACGTTCGATTCGAAGGAAATCAGGAAGTGTTGAAAAACATTGTCTGCGCCATCTTGCCTTTTTTCAAATGCCACACTTTTGTCGTGCACGGCAGTCATTTTAGATGCCTTGACCAGACCCACTCTGTGCACGCTGTCGATCCTTAGCATGACTCCCCACCCTCGCAAGCATCTCCCCCAGGCAGTGGTCACCCCCGCTCTCTGTCTTATGCATGGGTAATAAACCACCCCCCATCTGCGCTGCTCTTCCCTGAGAATCACACCCTGTGCCCGCCCGACACCTCCCTTTCGCCCTATTCACTACCGCACCCTCTGACACTCCTTTTCCTCTGTGTCCGATTGTCCAGGCCGGTCCTAGGGTATCAGCTAGCCCTGCAGATGTAGTTTATGGCCCCAGCTGTAAAGAATCACCCCTCTTCAAAGGAGTTATAGTAGATCAAGGCCCACACTCGATGAGATCCGTCACAGCAGACGCGTTCCTATTATCTGAAAACCATCCTGTATTGTGATTGGGGAGGGGACCGAGCCTGAAGCGGAAGATTCCAGGGATGACTCTTTGTACATCAAAGTTTTTACAATTATGTGTCACATTAAAAATATATAGCACTCCAACAAAGTAGTAAGATTATAAAACTTTAATAACTTATAAATATATACAAGAAAACAAAAACAGTAATAACATATAAACATTTTTAGGGAAAATCAACGAAGTAGCGGTCGGCTGTGCGAATAGTCCCAACGCAGCACAACGTCCAGATTTCTGGCGTGGGGCGTCGCGGGGGGTGGGTCATCAGTAGCAAACTGTTGTGCGAATAGTTCCAAGGCAGCAGAACGATGGGACCAAGGTGATGTCCAGTAAGTTGCCGCACTGGTTTTGGTATCCTACAATGCTTCTCCGAATAACGGCGTGGGGCGCCCCGGGGGAGGCGGCGTGAACAGGCCTGGAGTCTCATCTGTTGTAGTGGGGTGCCCCTTTACCGTTTCAGTTGCCATTCCGTCCGCTTTTGGTCCACTGTGTCAAAAGCCCCAATTCAGCTGAGTTGCGCCCACTCTTGCGGTGCAGCGATAGGCGGCTGTCACAGGACTCTCAAAATGGCGGCAGGCTGTTTCCTTTTTGGGCCTGGTCCACTGAAATGGCCCTGGGACACCTTGGAAATCGGACGCTTGTCTGCTAGGTCTTGGACCCCATTCTCGAAAGCGTCCCCTCCGCCTTGAGGATTCATCAAAAGTTTTGGGGGCCCCCGACTCCTGTAGGCTTCTGGTGGGGAGCGGCTGCCATGATTGCTCGCGGAATGACCACGACGGAGCTACGAGATGGTGGTGCTCTCATGCTGACGCCAGCTTCAGTCTGAAACATCCAGAAACAAGGTGGGGCTTTCATCGTTTGGGAAAAAAAAAAGTTTTCATCCAATGAAAAGTGTTGTTTTTAGGTCATATTATCAAGCCTTCCATCATTAGGAAACCAAAAGTAAAATGAACCAATGAAAAGTTTTATAAACAAGTCACATGACCTGTTATGCGGCATAGGGTATAAAATGCGGAGAAAATACGTTGGCACGTGAGGCGGCGTCAGTAGCGGACCGATGTGCGAATAGGCCGAAGGCAACACAACGCGCCAAGATCCGGATGGCACCGAGGTGGTGTCCAGCAAGTTGCAGCACTGGTGTGGCCATCCTACAATGCTGAAAGTCGGCGTGGGGCGCCCCGTTGGCCTGTGAGTTTGCGTCAGTAGCGGACCGATGTGCGAATAGGCCGAAGGCAGCACAACGCGCCAAGATCCGGATGGCACCGAGGTGGTGTCTAGTAAGTTGCCGCACTGGTGTGGCCATCCTACAATGTTGAAAGTCGGCGTGGGGCGCCCCGTTGGCCTGTGAGATGGCGGCAGTAGCGGACCGATGTGCGAATGGGGCCAAAGGCAGCGCAACAATATTTTCGGAATAGAAGACACCACAAGGCGCTGAGATGCCAAGATCCGGATGGCACCGAGGTGGTGTCTAGCAAGTTGTGGCACTGGTGTGGCCATCCTACAATGGTAAAAGTCGGCGTGGGGCGCCCTGTTGGCCTGTGAGATGGTGTCAGTAGCGGACTGATGTGCGAATGGGGCCAAAGGCAGCGCAACAATATTTTCTGACTGACACCACAAGGCGCTGAGATGCCAAGATCCGGATGGCACCGAGGTGATGTCTAAGTTGCGGACCGATGTGCGAATGGGGTCAAAGGCAGCGCAACAATATTTTCTGTATGGAAGATACCACTAGGCGTTGAGATGCCAAGATCCGGATGGCACCGAGGTGATGTCTAGCAAGTTGCTGTACTGGTGTGGTCATCCTACAATGCTGAAACTCGGCGTGGGGCGCCCTATTAGCCTGTGAGATGGCGTCAGTAGCGGACCGATGTGTGAATGGGGCAAAGGTAGCGCAAGAATATTTTCTGAATAGAAGACACCACAAGGCGCTGAGATGCCAAGATCCGGATGGCACCGAGGTGGTGTCTAGTAAGGTGCACTGGTGTGGTCATCCTACAATGCTGAAACTCGGCGTGGGGCGCCCCATTAGTCTGTGAGATGGCGTCAGTAGCGGACCGATGTGCGAATAGGCCGAAGGCAGCACAACGCGCCAAGATCCGGATGTCACAGTGGTGGTTTCATAGTTGAGAGGCACTTCATCTGCAGTGGGGCGCCGAGATCCGGATGGCACCGAGGTGATGTCTAGCAAGTTGCTGTACTGGTGTGGCCATCCTACAATGCTGATAGTCGGCGTGGGGCGCCCCGTTGGCCTGTGAGATGGCGTCAGTAGCGGACCGATGTGCGAATGGGGCCAAAGGCAGCGCAACAATATATTCTGAATTGAAGACACCACAAGGCGCTGAGATGCCAAGTTCCAGATGGCACCGAGGTGGTGTCTAGCAAGTTGTGGCACTGGTGTGGCCATCCTACAATGGTAAAAGTCGGCGTGGGGCGCCCTGTTGGCCTGTGAGATGGTGTCAGTAGTGGACCGATGTGCGAATGGGGCCAAAGGCAGTGCAACAATATTTTCTGACTGACACCACAAGGCGCTGAGATGCCAAGATCTGGATGGCACCGAGGTGATGTCTAGCAAGTTGCTGTACTGGTGTGGCCATCCTACAATGGTAAAAGTCGGCGTGGGGCGCCCTGTTGGCCTGTGAGATGGTGTCAGTTGCGGACCGATGTGCGAATGGGGCCAAAGGCAGCGCAACAATATTTTCTGTATGGAAGATACCACTAGGCGTTGAGATGCCAAGATCCGGATGGCACCGAGGTGATGTCTAGCAAGTTGCTGTACTGGTGTGGTCATCCTACAATGCTGAAACTCGGCGTGGGGCGCCCAATTAGCCTGTGAGATGGCGTCAGTAGCGGACCGATGTGTGAATGGGGCAAAGGTAGCGCAAGAATATTTTCTGAAGAGGAGACACTACAAGGGGCTGAGATTCGGTTACCACCGAGGTGATGTCTAGCAAGTTGCCGCACTGGTGTGGCCATCCTACAATACTGCTCCGAATAACGGCGTGGGGTGCCCGAAGGGGGGGGGGGAGGCGGCGTGAACGGGCCTTCCCAGGTGGAGGCTCGTCTGCTGTAGTGGGGCGCCCCTTTACCGTTTCAGTTGCCATTCAGCTGAGTTTCGGCTGCTCTTGATGCTACAGCGACAGGCGGCTGCAACAGGACTCTCAAAATGGCGGCCTGTTTTTTGGATTTGGGCCTGGTCCACTAAAATGGCCCTGGGACACCTTAGAACTCGGACGCTCGATTTTTTTTTCCTTTCCTGTACATACAAAAAAAGGTAAATGTCCGGTACGTTACACGCTTCATCTGCCACGATGAACTCTCCAGAGGAACCGAAAAAAAATATAGTTATGGTAACTATACCATGCATCGTCATATGGAGAGGTGGCACCAATTAATTATAGTGCTGCATAAAAGAGAGATTTGGAGGAGAACCCCTGACCTGCTAGTACATTCATCAAAGAAGTGGCACTGACAGCATCAGAGGCAAGGGAAACGGTCCCAAATATTTAGAAGAACTTTGGAAAGATTAAAATGACATGTTTAGATTGTGGCAAATTAATTTCATCTGGACAGATGAGTGTTACTCTAATAAATACAGCATATGAACATCATCATAGTCGATGGTTGGTAGAGACATTTTGACTATATCCTGGACCTGCCCGTCCTCGCCCAAAATGGCGCCGGAATAAATGGGACTCGTAACTCCTTGTTGTGTACTGGTTGCAGAACCTTGAAATCACGAGATACGTATGCAGTTTTGAAGCACATGGCGGGCGGGGACGAGAATTGATTGAATATTTCGACATCCCTATTGATATTAAGTTCTGATGTGTTATTGATTACTGTACTATTGAAAGTTCGAATTAACGTCACCCATGGTACTTGCCCGCAAATGTATATCTAGATAATTTTATTGTAACTGGCCCTGTCGTATTTTAATTATAAAATGTACGTCCACCGATTCCGTAACTGTTAGACACCTTAGTTCTTGCAACCTAATGGCCCGCCCGTTACGTTCCTCTACAGTGTAAATGTCTATTCATCATATACGATTACAGTTTGCTCCGTGGCCGGCCCACGTGGTTATAGGCTCGTATTTGTATAATGAAATTTTCACAATAAAGGTTTTTAAAAGAAAACATGGTAGTAGTATATACATTGGTAAAGTTTTTAATAATAGTCACTGTTTTAGAATCAGTAAAAGGCAAGTGAAATAAAGCAGACCAATTACATGAAGGGTAAAAGGTATAATTCGAAGGAACGCAGTAAAGATAAATGGTCAAGGGCTGTTGTGTTTTCTACTCCTGCAACATAAAGTGATCGATAAGAATCTCATATTCAGGCGTATCGGCGACTAAGACAGCAGGTCGACCCTCTTTTGCTCAACGGCTCCGTCATGGGACGAAGAAACGCTCTTTTTCTCGAAAAAAGAATATATTTTACTTGCAGGACAGTTGTAAATTTTCCGGGAAAGTACATTAGCCTGGAACATTATAACATATATTTAAGAAAAAATAATGTTCGGAAGTAATAAAAAGCGTAATTTTTAGGTCATATGACCAAGCCTTTCATCATTAGAATAAGAAAAGTAAAATGAACCAATGAAAAGTTTTATTAACAAGTCACATGACTTGTTATGCTTACGTTACGCGCTGCGCGCCCCGGATGACTTCCGGATGCGCTAACGCGGCGCGTCATATGACGCATTACGCGACAACGCAGGTCCAGAATATAGTCAAAATGTCTCCACCAACCAGCGGTTGGAACACAACCCCTTTCAGCAGGCTAAATAGTTCTGTTAAATGACAACAGAAGGGACAGGCAACAAGAACCATCAGTCAAAGAGGGGAGGGCTAGTTCTTCTCTACCGGGTTACATTGGGGCGCTACCGGAACTGATCGAATTGGTAGTCTACAGTGTTTCTGGATATTCAGACTGAAGCTGGGGTTAGCATGAGAGCAGCACCATTTCGTAGCTCCGTCGTGGCCATTCCGCAACCAATCATGGCAGCCGCTCTTTATCGTTATTTTGGGCGGGGTGGGTGGCGGAGCCAAGCTGTTTTGCAGCCATCATTGTGTGGAGTTCAGTTCATCTCACTAGTTTTGTATTTGTCATGAGGGGTTGTTCCTAATGTTTCTATTTTAGCGAGGTCAAAAAGAGATCCCATTAGTGGCCTACTGATTTTGCTCGATTCCTTTTCTTTTTTTTTTACACGATTTTTCGTTATCTGCGAAGACTAAACAGAGTATTGCGACTCTGTGTTTGTTTGTAAATAGAGAATGAACCAAAGAGAACCAATTCTAAAACAGTAAATACTTGGATAACAATCAATCAAATGGAGAGAGAAGCAGGCACGACGTATTACAACGGGGGCAAAGGCCTGCGTTAACTACCCTTCACTATGTGCAAAGAGAGAGTACTCCTAATAGAAATGAGGGGGGGGGCACCATTCAAAGCAGATCAGTGTGCATAAACACGAAAATGTTTTCACTTACCACGTACTTGACATTCGACAGCTTATGATATTTGCTATTAAAAAACCATTGAAATTCACTGAAAAAACCATAGGTTATAGACCATATATAGTTAGGAATTAGCATTTACAAAACCTTGAAAATTCACTGAAAAAACCATAGGTTATAGACCATATATAGTTAGGAATTAGCATTTAAAAAACCTTATTTTACTCACACAAAACCATTGAAATTCCATATATAGTTAGTTGCACTAACTATATATCGCGCACCCGCAATCCACTGCTGATCATGTCACATATTACATCATTCATGACATGGTCAGTGACATCACTGATGACATCACTGATGACATCTCAAATGACATCACTGATGAGATCACTGATGACGTCATCCAGTGACTGTGTGTTTCTGTAAAGTTTAAATATGTTTTACATATTGAAGAATGAGTAGATGTATAAGTGTCTGGACAAAGGATTTAGTAGGTGCATGAGTGAATGTATGAGTGAGTGATTAAATGTGTCTCACTGAGTGCATGGGTTAGTGACTAAACTGTCTTAATTTGTGCATCATTATGTCTGTTGTTCTGTAAACTGCTGCATGTGTTGATCAGTAGCTATATGATTAACTATATGGGTTATTGATTGATTGTCCAAGTATTTGTATGGGAGACTGAGTGTGTGTGTGGCTGGCTGGGAGGTGTGTGACTCTGTGCAGATCAATGTGTACTTGTATCAATGATTGTATAAGAAAGTAAGTATGTGTTAGTATATGTTTGAAAATGTAAGGTGCTCTATGTTTAACTGTATAGACAAGAAAATGGAAGTGTGATTGATTCTTTACAGGACTGACTAGGTGTGTGAGTAACTCCATGGATGAGTGGTAGAGTGTGAGTGTCTGTATAGGTGTATGAGTGCATATGATAGTGTTGTAAAGATGAGTGATTGTATGTATGAATGATTGTATGGGTGAATGAGTGAATGTGTGTGTAGACGTAGGAATCAGTGAGTACGTATGTAGTAACTAGTATTGGTGTGTCAATGGTTTCAAAAATTATACTCTGTATTTAACACTGGGTGAAACAGAGGTTATATTAAAATGTGAGGAGATGCATTGTATTGTCACATGAATTATATCATCAGTGATGTGGTCATTGATGTCAAATGAGATGTCATCAGTGATCTCATCAGTGATGTCATTTGAGATGTCATCAGTGATGTCATCAGTGATGTCACTGACCATGTCATGAATGATGTAATATGTGACATGATCAGCAGTGGATTGCGGGTGCGCGATATATAGTTAGTGCAACTAACTATATATGGAATTTCAATGGTTTTGTGTGAGTAAAATAAGGTTTTTTAAATGCTAATTACTAACTATATATGGTCTATAACCTATGGTTTTTTCAGTGAATATATATATATATATAATGGAGAAAGAGAGGCAGGGTTTATAAGGAGGAAGAGAGTTGTGAGAAAAATAGAGGTGAGGTAGTGAGATGTGTAAAATAAAAAGGGTGAGGGAGATAGTTGAGGTAGAGGGTGTGAGTTCAAATGGAAAAGGAGGAGATATGTGTGTGTTGTTTGTGTGTGAGTGAGAAAGAGTGAGAGAGAGAAAGAGAGAAAATGAGAGAGGAATTGATGATAGAATAAAAGGATTAGAGGTAGACACATAGAGGTAGCAAGAGGGGAGTAAGCATTTTAGAGTGGTGAAAGAAAAGAAATAGAAGTAGAACAAGATAAATAGGAAGTGCAGAGGTGGGGTTGTGAACTAATGGCGAAATAAATTGAGAGGTTAAGTAGTTAAAGAGCAGAGGTGATGAAAGAATTGAGGTAGTGACTGAGATGTCAGATAGCAAAAGAAATGATATGAGAGGTAAGTAGTTGGGTAGAAAAAGTGAAGAGAGAGTGGTAGCAAGAGCTCAGGTAGTAAAGACATAGAGAGTGAGAGGTGCCGTAAAGATAGAGGTGAGCACCTGTCAGATGTGAAGTAGATGGATATGAGCTACAGGGGGTCAGATGGAAAACGCGCCGTGAGGTACAGAGAGAGGGGTATGGTAGAGAGAGCTGAGGTAGAGAAAGAGGATAGAGAGTGACAGATTTAAATGTTGGCGTAAACTGGATAGAGAGAGGGGCACAGTAATGACAGAGAGGTTGAGGGAGATGAAGTTGAGTGAGGTATGGCGTGTATATTGAAAGATGTGGGGTAGACAAAGATGGGGGAGAGATGAGATTGGATAAAGGTACACAGAGAAGTAGAGATCTATAGCATACGAGAGAGGGTTAAGGTATAAGAGGGGAGGAGTAGTAAGGTGATAGAAATCACACAGAATTTGTTTTTCAATATAATTATCACCAACTCATGAGAATGCTTGAGAGTGGAGGGGTAAACCTAGACAGGCATGCACACCAAGGTGCTGTTTTTTTATTAGGTAGAGCAACACAGTACAGTGCTGCATCACACAAGGAGGAGACAGTAGTGCAGAGTCATAGGAGGGAATCTTCCTTTTGCCCGCATAATCTTGGGATTACCCAGAAGTAGTCTCAGCTGTCTTCAATCATTAACTCAAAGCTGAATCGAGATAAACAGATAGAATTGCGGACAAAGCCCACCTATTCTATATCTGCACTATGCACCAGATAATGCATTACTTTCCCTCAAAAGATCATGATGGCCAACGCTTTCATACAAGCATCCATAGATTATGATAACTCAGCTTCTCTGGGCCAGCCCAAGTACTAGCTGATCAGATTATAAAGGACCAGGAATGCTGTAATCAAAGAACTAGATCCTAAATAGAACCTACTAGCAAATACTACTTAATTACAACAATCTGTGTGTTGACATATGTAAAATAGCTTCTTTTACACCAGCACTTTGATCACTGTTTTTTAATTCACATCTTACGACAGGTCAGACTTTTATCCAGACTTTTGCACATTGTATCAATTATATGATAGTTTCGATTTTTACCGAGATATTTGCATATTGTAACGATATTAATTAATCCAACAATAAAGGTTGATAGATTGAGTGATTGATTGAGGCGAGAACCTAAATAAATTTGACTCTGTTTCTAACTGACTAGTTGAAACATCTTAATTGATTTTCTGTGCCAAAAATTATCTTGAATAATGTATAAAATAATTAAGGGTATTGCTCCTTCTTTCCTGACCAGCAAATTGGAGAAATATTTCTGAACAAGGACTTTGAGCTCATCCTTTAAAACATATTCATATCTGTGAATTAAGGAGGCAGAGTTTTCATGCTTCAGGGAACTAAATTGTGGAACCAAATACCGTTGGAGTACAGCCAACAATTCTAGCATCTAGGAAGTTCCAAACATGTGCTTTTTACTCGGTGAGCTTATGTTAACTGTAGGTATAGTGTCAAAAGACTAATTAGAGTGTGTTTGCTCTTTATACAATCCCACAAATTAAATTAAGACAATAGTAAAGAAATGGCCAGCTGCTGCTCACTTTCCAGGCGCAAAAAAGGTACTCTAACACCAAGCACAAACTTGGAACCATGATGCAAAGATGTGTGTATGATGTCTAGCATTGGATTTGTTCTGGAAGCACAGCCTTGCAATACAAAATCATATGTCTCGCAATTTTTTCTAAATTCACCCCAGTGGATGTGTGTTGTACAGTGCAGCAAAGATGCACTATGTGGACTGTTTTGAGAAATAACATAATGTGTATTTGTAAGGCACACGTTCACACCAAAGAGGTCTCTTGGCGCTGAATAAAAGATGTTTATTGTTACCCAACTCAATGGTACTCATTTTATCAACCTCAGATGGTTGAACGGATGCATAGACCCGCCAGGAGGTGAACCTGAGACCATGAGGCCGAAGACAGGCTCCTGCAGTGGATGCATTAGTCCTCTGAGCCACCACAACCGAAATGAAAATGTGTCTCCAAGTTAACACTTGCCTCAAGGTTGTATTATTTTTTACACAAAGCATAGCCTTCCAATCTTAGTAGAGTAGTTTTCCAGTCACAAACAATGTGTAGTGTAGTTCCTATATTCCCAATAGACTCTGCGCATTGGAATAATATATCCTATAGATTTGACGTAGGACTTAGGTCAGTAGGTCTCTATCGAATATGCTAAACTTAATTGTGAGTGCCAGCTAGCTCAGAGGTCACTAGAAACTTTCTCGAATACACAAGAAGGGATTAGTTTCTGACAACCGCATAAACATGACAACTTTGTTTCCCTAGGACTGGAAAATATCTTCAGAGTCGTAGAAACAATAGATAAGTATTTCACTCAGTCAATCGTGCATGCTTCGTTTCTACAGAGTTGCAGAGAAATAGTGAGTCAGGCGTTTTCAATAAAAGGGTTTATTGAACAGACTTCTTTCTCATGCAAGAGAGGTGAACTGCTGCAATTGTTAGACAGAATGAAAAGTATAATGCATACAGCGAGAATAGTATTATAAAATAATACTGTAATAGCATTGCATGGTTTCCAAGCCATATAAAAATACATACATAAATAACATAGACTAAAATACTGGTGCTTCTAAAATACGCCTACCCCAATGTAGCTAACCTAGGTCTAGTACGAGGGAAGAAGTAAGTATGGTCTTTAGCACAGGTTTAGTTTTTGCTAAGAATCTACCAAAGGTTTCTCTAGGTTCTAATCAGCTCCATATCTTAGAATGAAAGAGGTATGGTATCTCTGTCTCGGGACTCAATTTCCCAATACCCACAAGGGGAGTCAGAAACACTGGAGCTGGATTTCTCAGCAGAGGAGAGCAGTTTCCTGATCAGTGCATCAGCTGGAGAGTCGGCTTCCTTCGGCACTTGCTGTAGCGAGCTGCGTCGGGCAAGTAGGTCGTCGAACTGCTCCGAACCACCGTGCTTTGCCCTAGCAAGTGAAGGTATATTTATACCTTGAAGGTGTTTAGGAATGCCATGTTTGACGTAAAGTCGGGCATATGAACGGCATGAATGAACCCCTAAGGAATAGATGTTCATTGTAAAACTAACTGAGTTCTTGGAGAAATCAATATTCAAGTAAGGGGAAGTCCCTTACGGCTTAAGCTGGTTTTCCAAGAAATCGTTGTGATGTTTGGTGAACGGATGGAAGTAGCCATGCCTGTATTTGGGTTGCATGGGCTATGCACAAATAAGGGCTTGATTTCTATGCCTATATAAGGGCAACGTGAATTGTACCTATATAAGGGCATGAATCGGGAAAATCCATTCAGAATCTAAAACACCATACAACAAATGGATGCTCGCTCTAATCTTCCTAAGTTACATCTACGTAACATCTCTTTCCTGAAGGTGATTCAAACCATAACAAATTGATATTTGTGCTGACAAATGGGTATCTTTCCAGAGCAAAATATCTTTTGCGATGGATAGTAAATACCCTTCTGAAATCCTGTTCAATTTTGTATTGCTTTGCATGAATTTGCCCTGGTGCAAAACTTTAGCAGTCGGACCTACATTTCTGTTAAGCACGCTCAGATATTAAATCAGAAAAAGAAGCAGGATTTTATGTGCACCATTATTAAAACAGGAATTTGTATTGCCTTATTCAGTTTATCAGTAGGCCCCTTGAAGGTGGGGGCTCTGGGCAACTGCCACTTTGCCCATGTAGAAAACAACTCTGGTCTCCATGTATTTTCTGTGTCTAACTTACCTGTTCCTATCCATACGCAGTCTCCCTATTTGCTAAGTGAATCCTTTCCCTGAATTGTTATTTTTCCATGTCACTGGATACTTTTCCACGAACTGTGGGGCATATTACCAAGGGCCTTATCGCCGCTTTAGCGGGAATTTTTCCCGCTAAAGCGGCGATAATTTCATCGCCCTATTACCTAGCTGTCACTAACACCAGTTAGCGACAGCTAGTAGGAGATAGCGGGCATTTAGGTGCCCACTTTGCATGTCAGCGATAATTATCGCTAATGACATGCAAAGTGGGCGTGCCAAGATGTTAGCGACTGGAAACAGTCACTAACATCTCTATCTCCTATTACCAACTTTTGGAAATAATCGCGCTAAGCGCGATTATCTCCAAAAGCTAACGCCTGCCCAGAGCTGTTCTTAGCCATGTAATCCAATGGTAGGTGGATTACATGGCTAAGAGCATTTGCTCGTTAATGCATGAATATCGCTGACTTTACAGCGATATTCATGCATTTCCGCTGATTTTTATCGCTTAGGAGATAAACCTTGATAATATCAAGGCTCCTAAGCGATAAAAAACTGCGATGCTCGGCGATATAATTATGGCCGCTAACCAAGCTGAGCGATATTTTTCGCTCATGCTTGGTAATATGCCCCCTGTCTTCCTTTCCCTGCAATGAATCCTTATTCTGCAAGGTCTCCTATTCTCTACTTCGACTCATTTTTTATGACCTGCCTTCATTTTCATGCATTCTCCAATGTTCTGCATTTTTTTACCTTCGTACTTTGCACATGCTCTTCATTCCCGGGGAAAAATTATTTATATTATGTTATGTGACATATGCTGCAATCTCTGGTTCACTGCATATCTATCAATGTAGTGATAGCTTGCTGCTGAAAAACTGGAGTACGGATGAGTGTTTCAATGGCTAAACTACTTGAAGAAGAGCAACAATTGTTTATGTTATTGAACGACAAAATTACAGTGGTCCAAAAAGCCAATGAAAGTGGATTATAGTGGTGGTCTGCCCGATGGTAGTTAGTGGTGGTGTTCAGAAATGGTGGCCCTTTGTGTCGTGCAGATGTCACTGTTTAGTATTCATCTTGCTCCTGGTAGGTGGAGTCAACTGCTGAAGAAATGTGCTGGTTTAAGGTCCTTATTTTCTACCCACATTTGTTTTACTCTACTCTATGGTGGAGCAAAGGAGCACTAAGAGGCAGTATGGCAAGAAGCATATTCATTAGAATCCTGTTCGTTCAATATCTATACCACTCAATTCTATATAGACCGCTCTTCCACTCCAACATGGACATCTGAAAGCTAACTGGATTTGTTCTTCCTCCAATAAGTGGTATACACCTAGGTTGTTCCATCAAGAATAGGCTCTCAACATTGGTCATTCCACCCCTCCCTTAAAGAACGATTGAGGTTACTAAGAAGGACTTGCAAGCAAGAAGTCTGGAAGGAGAAGATACAGTACAAACAGGCCCTAAGGAACAGGTTACTCAATGCCACTAAGACTAGCAATGCTAAAGATTTTGGGGGGATAATTAATGAATTGATAAAAGGAGGTAATAGGGCAGATAGTGTTAACATGACAGAGTATGCATGGGTGGAGTTAATCATGAATGTGTATGTCCCTAGTTACAACTGGTACAACTATGAATCAAATTCTCTTTATTTCGGTTAATAAAAACCATAAAAGATACAGCCACACATCGTAATTAAAACATTCTGAGCTAAAACGCATGTTCAAATGGCGAATGGGCAACTGGAAGGTAAAAAATAGCTCTGATTAACATAATAAAACAACATGGAAAAAAGCACGAGTGTTAAAATTCCCAAGGGGGTCAGAAGTATGATGTCTCCGGCAATAAAAGGCGGGGCAACAAAGCCACATGTCTAAACTGCTAGTGCATTTACATATATTATATAGAAAAGTCACCAAGTTTAGTGCCCAAACATAAGACCAGAGTATATAAATGCCCCTTTTTCCCTTGGTAGCACCCTTACTCGTAATCAAGCAAATGAAAAGATTAAAATACATAAAATAGTACCATAAAAACAACTATTTACAATATAAAAAGTAGAAACATTGGGAATTAAACAATACTTGTCTGGTCATCACAATTTCCATTTCGTCTATCAGGGCCAGACAAGGGTGTTAGCAGCGCCCTCCTTCTAATCGGCCAAAAGTGACCTCGAAATTTTGCAGTTGCGCAAGCAAATAAAGGCCTAGCATCTGATTTTAACATGCGCGAGGCCTCTTTAGAATTTCGAGTCCCTAGTTGTCGGGACATTGGAGATAACCATTTGCTCCTTGGTTTTGCATAAGCTGTGCAGGCAAAAAATACATAGCCTATTGATTCATATAGGCAGGGACATGAAGGGTTGGAATTTATTAATCAGCCAGGAATTGGTAAAAACATTAATTGGTAAGCTACCAGGCCTGAACTGGATATACAATTTCCTGTCGGCTGGGCCCTTGATAATATCAAAATAGCTTTCTAAAAGACAATTGGTTTTCAAGTCTATGGAAGCATCTGTTAGGCTGCTCTGTTGAATTTTCAGAAGTTTATTCTGCTCAACCCATACCCAGTAAACTAGCTTTACTTGGCCTCTAGTATAGATTGGTGGGTGATCGGTAACCTGTTTTGGCAAGCCAATGCTTGACTGAAGACTATCTACATATTTGATCAAGCCAATATTTTTGGTGGATCCAAAGCAGAGACCTCAGTAAAAGCTACAGCATACGGTGCCAGATCAGGAGTGGTGACCAATCTATGCCAAAACAGCAGTGGGCGAAGCCTCGCAAGGTCATTAATAGGCTTAATGCCCAGATTAAGCTTAAGTGTGAGGAGAGGGGTACTTTGAGGAAAGGATACCAAGTTTCTGAGGAACTTTCTCTCCACTGCTGAGCCATCACTTACATTTGCTGTGCCCTACAACTCTGCCCCATAAAGAGCACTGCTCACAGCTTTGCAGCTATACAATTTAAGAGCAGGTGCTACTGGCTTAGTATATGATAGACAATGCTCCTGCCTCAGAGCCCCAGTTAGCTGGGAGAATTTCAGAGATGCCTTCTTAAGATGGTTCTTCCAGGTCATTCCCTCAGACAGCTTAATGCCCAGAGAGTCAAATGAGCTGACCCTCTCAAGCGGAATATTGTCCAGGAGCAAACTTCCCTTGAAGGACTTGTGAAGGTTCAGCATCATTAACTTGGTCTTAGTGGTGTTACTAACCAAGCCCCTCTCATCACAGAAAGCACAGGAGATCTGCAATGTGGTTAACATACGAGGATAGAAGTGTTGGGGCTAAAACACAGCCCTTGCGGACCCCCCAATGGATCATAATAGGAATGGAGGTTTGTCCCTGGATCCCCCATCTCAACTATGAATCATCATCCTGTGAAGAATAATGTGATATCTGAAATGATAGGAAGTAGCCATATTCAAGCCTCCTTTTATATGATTCTGCTCCCCTAAATAAAAAAGAAATAGTTACTTTCCTGCACCAGACTAGAACAAATGGGGCCCCAGGCCCAAATAGACTTCCCAATGCTATTTTTCGAGCCAATCCTGATTTGTGGGCTGAGGTCCTGACTCCCCTGTACAATGGGGTTCTATCAATGAATATTGTTCCTGAGTCCTGACAAGGAAGTATCCTGAAGCCAATTCACAAAAGTGGCCCACCAGATAACCCTCCTGGTTAATTGCTTTAACTGATATCAAGGTGAATGTTTTTTTTCTCCTGGTTATTGGTAGACTTGGAAGAGAGGGAAAAAGAACAGTAACTAATTACAATTAATCAATCAGTATTTTGTCAGGGCCAATCTACAATTACTAATTTGTTGATCCCTACTCTGCTGGTGGAGCATGCGGTTGTAAAAAAACAAAATGTGCGCATCTGCTTTATAGACCAAAAAGCTGCATTTGACTCTGACTCACAAGCTCTACTACGGAGAAAACTTGCAGGATGGAGAAGCCCTCAAAAATTGTTCAATGCTATTATTCTTTTGTACACAACAAATACTTGGGTTCAGGTTAAGTTAGACAATGAGTTCAGCCTGACTCGGAGAAATAAAGCCTGCAATGGCCTCAAACAAAGCTGTGTATTAGCCCAGTGTCTTTATATGTCCAATTTACTACTGCGCCCAGAAGCCATCAATGGCCAACCTCCTAAACTTGCCAAATGTCATCTAAAATATCTTCAGTATGCTGACAGCACGATAAAATTCCCATAGGAGTTACAATGGCTAATTGCTGCATTTGATGAATACATTACATCAAATTGTTTGGAATTGAACATCAAGAAAACTTAGATATTGGCAATAGGCCCATTGACAGCCAACCCTTGTACCTGCCAAGCGAGAGGGAGGCCAATTGAGATTGTAAAGACATATAAATACTTGCTCATCTTATTTGCTATTAAAGTTTCATTTAAAAGTCATTTTAAACTTTTAAGAGCAAAAACATCATCCTTAATATTTGCTTTTAAGTCGTACGAGATACACTGAAGTGCCAATCTTATGAACATCTTCTCAAAGTCATGAGAGCTAAGCGGCTTCCAACTATTGCTTACAGCGCTCAGCTGTCATTAGGGTAAAGGATCTCACCTTTTTGTAATTATTAATAATCAAGGCATGTAAATCAATTTTTATAACCCCAAAAGCCATTGGCCAAGCTAAAATTCGTTTGGAATTCGGACTCCAAAGACAAGTTTTAGTGAGTAAGGGGTCATTTTTGAAATGCATTAATTCCCTGTCTCCATCTAGAGTAGGCTCTTTATATGCTGGTATGGGGAACATCCTTTACAACGCAACTTTTACCACGCAGTGCCTTTACGACGCAACTTTTACAACACAAACCATTACAACGCATTGCGCTGGGGGGCGCTCTAGGATAGGGAATAGATTTAATTTACTATCCAACACCTTCCGTACTATCCACGGGTACTGGAGTTGGAATAGTAAATTAAACTATTCACTATCCAGCACCCCTAAGCACTATGCGCTGTAAAGGCATCCGTTGTAAAAACCGCGTTGTAAAGGCATGCGTGGATAAAAGCATGCGTTGTAATGTCATACATTCGCTGGTACAAGGAGATGGTACCTATTAATGTGCTTCCAAAGTTTCAATTTACAGTTGGGGTTTCCTGAAATGCATTAGCTTTGTTTTAAACAGTTCTTTAACAGAGTTACCTCATTCCTTGCTGACAAGGAGGCTTTAGCTGCAAAAAAGCATTCCTGAACAGTAATACATTCTCATCACAGACTGGAAATTCTGTCATTTTGACTACCTACTTTCCCTCACATATGAGGGATAAACTTTTAAAACTGCAACTTGGTAAATATCACAACAAGGACGGCACCCCGAAATGGATCCAGCAATGGACATCTACAGATTGTAGACTGTGTGAGCTTTTTTCTTTTTACAAAAAACGTTATTGCATATTGCATGTGTCTGCCCAAACCTGCTCAAGGATTGGCACATTTTTTTAAAAGCCAACATTCTTAGAAATACGGTTGAGGACAGTCCGCAAGGCCCTCTTTGAATGCTCATCAGGTGCCTCAATTACACTGGGTTGTCAATTGATAACGTTTTTGACCAGGGCAGAAAGAATGATTGCTTCTTTACATATGCACTAGACAATATAGTTTATTTCTCTTCTCTCGTTGAGTGTACTGAAATCTACTCTTCTCTCTCAATGTGGGGAGGCTTTTATGTTAGGATATTAGGAGCTTTAGTTCTGAGAAATTGTCTCGCAAAGTTTTAAGTATAGTGAAAAAATGCCAGCATTTTTATAATAAGTATCATAATAAATATCTTATATTTTAATATATTCTTCTACCATGTTTGATCAGGTTGATTTACATTTCAGAACAATGCGCTTGGCACTTCTACAAAATATATTTGCCTCTGTTTGAATAGGTCGTACGTTTTGACAAATACATTCATATCTTGTATACAAGCACTTGGCACTTTGAAGAAACCTGTATGGTTTTCTGTGGGTTAGGTAGGACAAAGCAGCTCTATTTTTAAACTTGATAAGTTTTCATGCAAATAGGTTTTAATCGAATAGCAGTATGCTTTCATAATGCTTTATGGCCCAAGTAAGAATATTTTATTTTAAACTGCTGGATATGTATTGTAATGTAGCATTTTATGGTGAATCGTATAAGTTAGATAATCAAACGAAATTACTTACTAACTGGATTTGGCAGAGAAGTGGAAGAACAGAACTGAAGAACATATGTGATTTGATCACACTAACTGTCCAATCTACACAAGGGTTGGAATGGAGATTGGAGGACTTGATGGGCAAAACAAGAACTGTAGTGGTAAATGGGAGCATCAGACCAATACGGGTCATGGAGTTGAGGATGGGAAGGGTGTCTGGGGCAATGTGTTGCTGGGAGAGCTTTGCATGCTACTTCTATGGTGTTGAGGAGGTCAGCTGGGGTTGGGCTGTACAAGGGCTTGTAGCCCCTGCCCCATGCCGTCAGCAGATTTAGTGGATGCTGATCGAGACACAGGAAAACCGGACCTAGTTTTCCCATACCCATTACTTACAGGTGCAGGGCAACTGGGTAACTCATAGTCTGATGTGAAAACATATCAGCCAGAAACATAATGAGGCACTTAGAGGTCGTGGTTTTATTGACCTCATACAGTAATAGAACGTCTGGGTAGGCCATCAACAGAATGTAAAGTCATGGCAGACCGGTTGTATCAAGTTTTCTGCAGCAAGCTGACCAGTCACCATCTGAAGATACTCACTGTCAAGGAGCACTCTCAAGATACTTATGCAGTTCATTATATCTTTGCATCCAAGCTACAGTTAGACTTCTTATTTTTTTTTTTTTATCTTTATTCACAGCTGCATGACCATGTACAATACAGTCCGGTGATATTCACAACATATCAGCTGGCTTTTTTTGGTTTTTCACCCCAACACGTATCCCCATCCCCGCAGTTTCATACCTCGGTTTGCACCTAGTGGGTGTTCTGGCCCATTATACATTCAATGCTGCATTCAATGCTGCATCGTAGTTACATATCCATAGTGGCCGACAACTGCTCTCGGGAAGGAACGAAGAACATAGAAAGAAACATATACTTCAACCCTCTCCCCTCCCTTCACCCCCACCCCTGAGCAACCCTGCTCTCCCGTCTCCCGGTGGTCTAGGACTCCCCAACCCCGAAGTCTGTCTACTCCGGTTCTTATATACTATAGTGTGTGTTGTGGCGTGATGTGGTCCAGTGATGTTTGTGAGTCTGTAGGTTTCCATAAGATAGCCTCCTCCCCCTCCAATTCATCCCTGCGAGTCAAGACCCGACGCGGGCGTCTGGGCAAGGTCAATGTCCTCCAACACTAACAACATGGCTTCCCATTCTTGGGAGATGGGGTACTTCCGGTGACCCCGCGCCTCCTCCCTCCGGAGTGCTGCACCCTCTGCCCGTCCCCACTTCAGCACCTCTGCCTACCACATATGTGGTCTCGGCGATCGGGGGGATTTCCATCTCATCGTGATGGCTACAGTTAGACTTCTTATAGCACAAGAATTAACAATTGATTTTCTTTAAATCATCCTAGTTTGTGAGGACTGAATTGTTGGCACAGGGGTAAAGAATTTTTTTAAGACTGGCAACAACATTGAAGACTGTTGGCAGCATACATCCTTGCTCACCAGAGCCACAATTTATGTGTATTTCCCACACAGGCTCTTTTGCTCATCTTCCTATTATTGAATGACCCCTCCCTAATCCTAGAGGGCTCCATATGAACATGGAATGTTAAAGTTTATTCTAATATATTTTTCTAATTCTTCTGCAGATCCCTTCTGTGGAAACCCAGCGAGCAACAATTTTACAAAAATACTTCTAACTCAATTATCTGTGATAACCTTTGCTCATGTTGAGTTTCTGGTTTTAAGTGTATGCTCGGGCCTTTTCTATTTTCCACTCTCCTGCCCAATGATTCTAACCCCCCAGTAATGGGCATCTCGTATACTTCATCCACTGAGTTGCCAATAAGTTAGAAATCTGTCTTGATATAGTTTTGGGACCATCTAAGAAACTGTACAGTACATTTTTGGGATAGTAAGTCCCGTGCATAATAATGCACAAGTATCTCTGTTTTCTAAGTGCCTAACTGTAAGTGAAATAAGTAAAGTTAGTTTGCGGACTTATATTTTGGCCCTGGCATCATACTAATCTATTGTGTTTGTAGAGACCTAGGCCTGTCCCGGGAAACATCCTTTACAACATAACTTTTACAACGCAGTGCTTTTACAACGCAGGTTTTACAACGAAAACCATTACAACGCATTGCGCTGGGGGGCGCTCTAGGATAGGGAATAGATTTAATTTACTATCCAACACCTTCCCTAGTGTACACGGGGACTGGAGTTGGAATAGTAAGTTAAACTATTCACTATCCAGCACCCCAAAGCGCTATGCGTTGTAAAGGTTTGCGTTGTAAAAACTGCGTTGTAACAGCATGCGTGGTAAAAGCATGCATTGTAACGTCATACATCCGCCTGTCCCTGATGTGAGGGGCACAGGAGCTGCTCTGTGACCTTAAGGGATACACCAAGCATTTCTTCAGAATAGACAAGGCACAACTGACCATGCCTTGGATGCATCACATGTAGCAGTGGTGGCAGTATACCATGTTTTTGACTCTATAGTGTAAAATCTTTTTTCCTTTGTCAGTGAGATTATATTGGCAACTTTCATGTAAAGTTCTACTGTGACGTGAAACCCTGAATGAACCTTGAAATGGCATTCCATTTGCTGAATGTATTTGTTTTTTTTAACAGGCCCTGTGTTTTCTTAGAGTAGGAGTACTGAGCTCTATTTTGGGTGCACCTGGTTTAACATGGTACCGGATGGTGGAACAGAACAGCTTCCACCAGACTGTGGAAGTGTATTGCCTTCATTCCTGTGGTTGAAGGTTTGAGGCTCATACATTGAAATATGAAGGATGTAGATAGAACTACGTTTAAAAATTCCATGAGGTTTGTTAGAAAAATACTGCCGATTAGTTGTTCTCAAGCACTGTTGTTTGTTGGATTGTGGGTGTTAGGGCTGGGAGTGCAGTTTCTGTTGTCCAAGGTGAGGATGTTTCAAGGCAGGGCCTTCCCTCTTATCTTTCTCTGATTACTGCTTCAGAATGGCTGATGATAGCCAGGTGCAGATAACTCACACTTCATTTGGCCATGTTTTGGTACTCTTGATGGAACCAGCAATATTGCTTTCTGTAGTGTGATCACTTTTCAAACTGTGTCTGGAAAGCAGCCTGCAAATGACATTTAACCCCTTCGATGCTCATGACGGAACGGTTCCGTCATGAGCGTCGGTTGAGCTGTGCTCATGACGGAACCGTTCCGTCATGAGCCCGTTGGCTCATTAGAACGTTCAGCACAGCGCAGGAACCGTTTTTGAAGTTTTAGATCGAGGATTCACGGCCTCTGTGTTACAAATGTATATAAAAGTTTAAAACCACTCACTTTGTTCAAGTCCCATGTTAATGTTGACAAAAGAACTGGGTACTCCGAAGAGTACTCGAAGCAGTCCTGTGCAACCGGAGCTAGTGTATCCATTACATTCGGTCTCCCAGATGTGAAGGGACATCACTTCAAGGTGACACTTTCTTCTGGAGGAGCTGAGGGTCTTCCTAAAGAATGTAGAAACCTACCTGTCTGCTGGGAGAGTGAAGGTCTATGCTGGACTTTGCAGGAGGAGGGAGTGTCGCCAGGAGATCAAACTTAGCATGTTTTCAATGGAAGGAGCACCTAGGGAAAGCTGACATCATAAAAGAGTGAGACCTGTGCTGTAAGGACTGCCCACTGGTTTCTCTGCGTAGTTCATGTGTGAGCTGTATCTAGATTGTACCGCAGCGTATTCTTGGGTCACTGATTAACCTGCCGCAACCTCAAGAGATTGGTGCTGCCACCTCTAATGAGGAGAGCAACTCCTTATCACTGCTGGAGTACAGAGTTCTGATAGGCACTGACCTAGAAACCACTATTGCTTCTCCCTAGGGCCTGCGTGCAGTCACTTCTGTTAACGACAGGCACCGACTCACCATTCTACCTCACTGAGTCTGGAATGTAAAAGACATTGAACTGAGTTGCTCCAGAGCCATTGATAATATGTGAGCCATTAGCACATGAGTCTAATTCCTGCCTAAGTCCAAAGTGTATCGGTGATATTAATAGCAGGATCTCGACGATAACAGGAGGGAGAACAGTTACCACGAAGAAGGCGGTGTATTGCTTCACTATTCGAACTTAATTTATGACAACCCTGTGTAATTTCCCCATCAGATTATGTAGTATTTATTTCTACTGCAACAATAAAGTACTTTCTTTTTCCATAGAACATAAGCTATGAACTGGATATTCTATTATCATGTCTGCTGGTTGCTGTTGAATTCTGAGCTGTTGTCTCCACTCTATGTCCCCGAGAAGCCTTTGAGTGCTCGTCTTCACTATCCTTGAGAGATAAGTGGGAAAAGGGTTGTTCTTGGCCCAGTTTGCATATAGTAGGATGGACCCCAGGACACTAATGACAAACAGTCTCAACAACTACGGTTGGGGGGTTTCCCTGGGCTCCAAACTGCGTATGATGTACATACATACATGCAGCTTGAATACATTTAATTTTTGTGGTGGGTTTAGTGAGTTACATTCAGAGAGATGTTTGTGACCATCACACAAATGGCTGCTCATTTCCACGTGAAATCATCTTTGTTTGTCAGTCAGTCCTGAAGTGCGACATAGCTGGTCCATGATAAATAGGGTAATCCAAATTCTTCTATTTTTGTACAGAACGAGAAACCCTAGTCCCCCCCCACCCCAGGCCTGTGCCTAATTTTTATTATACAGATGCAATTCTACATAATTTATATATTTTGCATTATGCTCAATGTCCAACATTTTTGACATATGATATAATGCCAAATTTCACATGATTTTGATCCCTGGACAAGGGATCACATTGAAAATCTCTTGCCCTGGCTCCTACAATAACGTAGTATGCTGTCACCTAGTAAAGTCACCCACAACAACAGTCAACAATGTGTTGCACACCACATGCACATTTGTGTAATTTTCCAAAACGTTCAGGGAATTTCAGAGAAGGGAATTTTTCAGATTATGCACAAGCCTGATGTACCGTAGGGTTCTGCTCCACTATGCAGAATGGAGCATGGCCACGGTCAGCGCTCATGGCAGGGCGCTCTTAGGAGCAGTCAGATATTCCTCCTTCACTTGAGAACCAGAACCTAGGGTTTAGCACACATTAAGAAGAGGTCTGGTTTTGTGCTTTTAGGGTTATCGGACAGTTGACAGAATAGGGCGACTGGTAAAAATGAGTGCTGATCACTTACAAACTCAGGCAGAGCAAAATGTTAGCTCAAACTTTGGGGGACTGCTGAGTGAGAGTTGCCAAGGGTGTGGATTCATCCAAAAGAACACAAGGGAAAGTATGGGCAGGGGGAGTGAATGATAAAAAAACAACACTAAAGAAGATCCTAGGGCTTGGAATGATTTACAAGGTACACAGAGCCGCGCCCCTAAACAGAATAATGAAGAGAGCATAAGCACAAACAGATGAGCGCTCCTCGAGGCTGACTAAAGTGTAAATCACATGTTTTCAGAGTACAGTAGAGTTCAGCATGCCGACCTCATCTCCAGAGCAAAGGAGGGGGCTGGGGAGTGCCTTGCAGCAACTCTAATGATGGTTCATGCAAGGTAAAGGCAGGGATCTGAAGGCCACATGTTCTTATATTTGTTACATTTCCCCCTCACTTGCCCTTTGGAGCAATCGCCCCCGTGCACCCCCAGTCCAGTGACTCTCTCAGAAACAGTGACACCCCTGAAGATTTTTTGGGCGTTCCCACATGGCGAACTTTTTTATTCATACTCAGACTGGGTCTGGCGTGCTTCTGTTTTAGTCGCATAAAACCTGATGAAATCTGTCGGAATCCCTAATCGTCTGCCAAGAAAAGTCCAAGCACTGAATTTAGCAGCATAATTAATGGGCCGATTCCTTTGGAAGTTCGTGTTCCTTCTTAAAGTTTGTTTTGTTTGTTCGACGCGGCTGTGAAGCGTGAGGAAAAAGAAGGTGGTGTGACCGAGCTGGCTCGTTGTGTACATTTGTTGCAGTGATTGCGAAACAAATGTTCCCGCTTTGTCGTGATTAAAAATCCGCTGTGACTAAATGTTTGTTACTTGCGGTGTGCACCTCGTTAAAGAGCCGAAAATGACCTTAATTGAGCCTAAATGGCATTTCCAGCAAAACAGAACTAGCCCTCCACTCACTCCTAGACTATATAATTTTGACTTGGAGAACTAAGCTGCATTTTGATTAGGTTTGCACTACCAAACATACTACACGCATAAATATACATTCGTTATATAGTTGTATCAGAAATGTGCTTTCATATCAATGAAAAAAATATTGTTTTTACCACGTTTCCTTTTGTAAAAAAAATTATTAAAGCTTGCACTTTCAAAATACTTGACACGACTTCTAAATTGCTTTCTATATAGTGTTCTTATGCCTGCCATTTATTTTATCATTCTTAACAGTTTTTGAGTCAAAAATATGTCATTTAACTTCTTCGAACTCTTTTCAGTCATATATAAAAATACTAATATTTTCCCAAATGGTGCTCGTTTGTTCCCAGCTGCCGTTTTGACGTTCAGATGTCTGCCTTTGTCGATCATCTCAATCCCAACTGAGGGCCTCATTTATGAGACTCCTTGCGCGGAACGTCACGTTCAGTGGCGCAGGAGGCTGCTCCATATTAACCAGGCAGCACTAAGTCACTTTTTTGGCTTAATGCTGCCTGATAGATATCAGTCCATTTAACACAGTGTTCTGCATTAAAGGGGCTTGCAATGGGTGTTGCTGGGGGCGTTCCCAGCAACATCCATGGCCTTTTGACACTGACCCAGATTTACGAGAAATTGTAAATCTGAGACAGCGCCAAAGCTTACATCTCCCCAGGGGAGGCGTAAGGGAGGCACAACCAGGACCGGATTGGCCGTAGCGGGCACCAGGCGTTTCCCCGGTGGGCCGCTAGGGTGGGGGCCGGTTTTGGGTCACTGGGGTGCTGTTTTTGTTACCAGGGGTCAGCAATATCTGCCCCCTGTAACAAAATCGGCCAAAACCGGCCCTCGCAAACTGCTCGGCTGCACCTCCCCTCACCCCGGGGAGGGATTGGGGAGGGGCGGCTGAGCAGTTTGCCAGGGCCAGTTTCGGTTCCCAGTCCGGCCCTGGGCACGAGGAGAAATATCTTTATTTCTCCTACCTTTTCCTTTTCTTTTTTCTATGTGTGCTGAGGAAAAAGCCTCTTGTGATTATTTTTGTACAGAAAGGTTTTCTTCCTGTACAGAAATAATCATCCCCGCAACGCAGGCACTCTTGCACCATGGTGCAAAGGTGCATGCATTGGCGCACGGCAGTCCATTGTGTCCCGGCGCAGAGAAATAGGACAGGAATGTACCGTATCTTATAGATACGGCGCATTCCTGCACTTTTTATTTTGCTGTAGGGAAGCGCAGAAGAAAGGCCTACTGTGCTGCCCTACGGCAAAACCTAATAGTAAATGAGGCCCTGAACTTCTAAGTCAAAGTCTGCTATGCCAAAGGTTGTATAGGTTTTGAAAGCATTTAGACAAACCTCTTTCGATTCAGGGAGAGTAAATTATGCCTAAATAAAAAAAATGTTTTTTCCAAAAAGGAGTTTGGCCCATGCGGACAGAAGTGGGGTAAGGGCCCAAATACTTTATGAAAAAGACAAAGGAACCCACACTTCATTACATTTCACACCATTCGATTTGGGATGAAAAAGATAAACAAAGCTTAATATGTTTATCTTGGCGATTAGTTGCGCCGTTTTATTCATCAATTTTATCAAAAACAGATATCACTTGAGTCAAGAGAAATATCAATGTCTTAAACGTACTGACCATGAACGTCTTGGTGCCCAATATTTACAGCAAAAAACTTAAATCAAAAATGCGTGATTATACAATGACTTGACGCAACATACATATAAATTGTGAAGACATGTAACCAATAAATAATACACAAAAACGTGTGGTATCATTTCACAGAAAAGGGGAAATTGTCAACGTATTTTTTCGTAACATTATTATGAACAAACAATATTTCAGGGCCCTGAAGAGAGTTTGAGAAGAAACCTCCCAAACTCGAAACGCGTAGGCGGACAGGATCAAGTCCTAAGTTTTGATAAATAGATAAAACTGTTAGGAACTTTAAGCCTACTAACATTTCTACCGAGAGGTCGTTTTGTTCTTTTGGAGACTCATTGAAAGGCTTCATTTTGGTCAAATATTTCCAAATATTGTTTGTTCATAATAATGTTACGAAAAAATACGTTGACAATTTCCCCTTTTCTGTGAAATGATACCACACGTTTTTGTGTATTATTTATTGGTTACATGTCTTCACAATTTATATGTATGTTGCGTCAAGTCATTGTATAATCATGCATTTTTGATTTAAGTTTTTTGCTGTAAATATTGGGCACCAAGACGTTCATGGTCAGTACGTTTAAGACATTGATATTTCTCTTGACTCAAGTGATATCTGTTTTTGATAAAATTGATGAATAAAACGGCGCAACTAATCGCCAAGATAAACATATTAAGCTTTGTTTATCTTTTTCATCCCAAATCGAATGGTGTGAAATGTAATGAAGTGTGGGTTCCTTTGTCTTTTTCATAAATAAAAAAAAGCACAAAAAAACTTAAGAGCAGGTGCCCAAAAATGTACTTTGAGGCCCACTTCTAGACGTGCCAAATGAAGAGATTGCCTCAACCAAGGCTATCCAGACTTGATTTCCCCTCATGCCTCTTTCTTCCACAAACCTACACTTCACCTCTGTATTTCACTTTTGCAGATTATTCTTCATCCCTGCTTTCTCTGTCACTTTGTTCATATATTTCTCTTCCTACTTCTTTCTCCATATTCTACCTTTCTCTGTCTTGCATTAGCCAACGTCTGATGATCAATAATAAGGGGCTTATTTATAAGCACCTTGCATCGCCAGGGCACCACTTTTAATATGAGGAAAAGTGGCGCACTGGTGGCGAAAGAGGCTTGTAAATAACCCCCAAAGTCTTTCGCCATCATGTTAAAGATTTCTTTAAAGGAAAACTAAATTGCAACATTTAACAATTTACAGTTTGCGATTCATTGACAGGAAAATGGATTCAGTAAAAGCACACTGACTTTTACCGAATGCAAATGTATTTTGCAAGCCGATCCATATACTAATAGGGAGGTTCTCAAAGTACAGAATACTATTGGTCGTATTCGACCTACCTCATTAATATGCATGAGGTAGGTCGTACATTGTGTCACACTATGATTGGCTACATTCACAAGCATGGTGGCCTATGGAGTCATCAGTCCACCATGTCTGTGATTGCTTTTAAATAAGGTAATATATATATATTTTTAATGCAGTACGTTTTCCTTAAAGGATAACAGGATATGTTAAAAAAAATTAAACTACACAACTCATTTTATGAGCAGGCAGTAGTCTCATGGACCACTGCCGTCACACAAAAAACTTTTTTGTTAACTTTCACAAAAGTGAAGGTGTGCCGAGGGACCCCCTCCCCATTTGCAAATATTTTACCACATCCTTTGAAGCCCTGGTAAAATATTAATGTCTTGAGACCGGAATTCGGTCACAAAACGTTAAAACGTGAAGAAATATGTAGGGATATTAGGGAAGGTCCATTGAAGGGTTAGGGGACCATATTTCGTTTTGAGGTTGCTTTCTAGTGTGAAGTGATATAAGACACAGTGAGGAATTGCAGCGGGTTGACCTTACCACAGTGAAATCCGTTATTATAACACTTTCTGCTTGCTGTGACACAGTCCTGCAGATTGGAAGAATAGTGAAATTGTCACACATTTATTGCATGCTATTCAGTTCATTTTAAACATAAAGTAGATGATGCATAGGATTGACAAACTGTCTTGCAGTTGACTTTCACTGAGCCCTAATGGCCTGCAGATCCACTTGCCTGCAACACAAATTCTATAGATTTATCCTGTGGCTCACTTTATCCAAGGTGGCTGACTGGCAAAAGCAGCATGGAGATTGGAGGAAACACATTGCTTCTACACAACAGCTGACAAAATATTGCAAAAATATCTGCAAAACAAATAGTGTTTGTGTGTATAATTTTGAATACACCATGTTTTTTGTTGAAGAATTTCAATTCTGCTGTTTTATTTGAAAACGTTGATTATTTGTACAAAAGTACTTTTTATCTTTTAGAAACCTTAGGGACACGGCTGAGCGTCCCACAGATCTGGGTGTTCCCAGGTCTCGTCAGAGCAGGAGCAGGTACTGGCAAGACAGTATGCCCAGGAGATGACTGGAAATGTGGTCCTTTGGTCAAGCTATATTGACGATCTTTTTGTTATATGGCGGGGCAGCAAGTCATCAGCAGAAGTCTTTGAGAAGAGACTTAACAGGAATTATTTGAACTTACATTTCACATTCTATCTCAGTGAAAGGGAAGTTTATTTCTTGGATCTAACTATTTATGTAGTAGATGGAAAAGTGCAGACCAAAACATTTTGAAAGAGCAGTGCAGGCAACACTGTACTGCATGCTTGCAGTTTCCATCGTACCAAATTAAAGAACATTATCTCTTATGCAGAAAATCAGTGTATGACAAGGAATTGTGGTAGTCCTGAGCAGCTACTCAAAGCCCAATCAGAATTAAATGAGAGGTTTGAGTTACAAGGCTATGGTAAAGTCATCTTAGAAAAGGCCAAGAACAAAGCGAATTCAAGACCTATGGCACAGCTAATTTTTAAGAATATAGATAGCTATAGATACAGCTAATAAGAATACAAAAGGAGCACCTGACCAGCTAGATCAAAAGTTTTGTTTAAATACTGGGTACAACATGCAACATCATAAAATCAGAGCCATTTTACAGAAACATTGGTATCTAGTACGCAGTGATCCCACATTAGGGACGAAAATGCAAACTAGACCACTCATCAACTTTCACAAAGAAAGATCGATGACGCAAGATCTTGTGGACAATAGCCCTGGGACTAAGCAACAAGAAACATGGTTGAGTGGTAGTAAGGGATCTAGAAAATGCCATAAATGTAAAGCGTGTAACTATGGTGTTAACACCACAGAGGTGCCTGTATCTTTCTCCGATAGGAAATGGCAGATCATGAAACCATTGACCTGTAGAAGTGAGTTTGTAGTTTATGCACTTAGATGCAGTTGTCTGAAGCTCTATATAGGTAGCACCAATTTACTTGCACACCATTGTATTTACAGCATATTTGAGCCATCAAAAATAAAGCTTAGACATATCCAGTAGCGAGACACTTCGAACAGATGAATGAAAGTAATGTCAACAATTTGCAATATTTTTGGACCAGGTGCCAAACAGAATGAGAGGTGGGAACAGGGAGAAATATTTGAGACAGCTGGAATCTTGATACATTTTATGTTTCAACTCCAAGATCCACAACGGTCTCAACCCTGAAATAGATCTGCATGTCCACTTATGAAACCCAATCAGTGAGGCAAATATATGAGAAATCTGTAGAGAGTAAGGCTCCAAATTGAATACAATTATTTTAGATCTAGAGCTTCATTATCAAAGTCCAATCCTGATATTAGAATTTTATCCAAGTTTAGGGAGTTTCATATTAATTATTTTCCACAACCCTTTATCACTTATAAGGTTTGTTTACATTTAGTAGGAGCTTTAGAGGGATTAAAATTAATGATTATGTAAAAATTTAATTTTTATAGGTATTAGTAAGTGAACTTGCCCTGTATGATATTGTGATCGCGTTGGGAAGATTATTAAGATACCCGAAGATAAAGTGATCACATTAGGCAAGCATTAGGCAATGATGAGGTTTGTGTATGTTTTCCATGAAATGGGAAATTGTATTTTGTCGATAACATAAGAAGAATTGTATTGCACACTGAAGCCGCGTGACAACCGTTTGTTGAATTATGAACCAATTGCCTAGCCAATTGCTGATTGCCAATTTGTATATATATAATTTGTTGTCTGCTATAATCCCCCTAATAACGCTTTCTAAACTTTTCCCTCTCTATCCCTCCATTGACTCATCCCAAACCTCAGTTTACTTCTATGATCTCCCTAACAATTCTTTCTAGACTCTTTTCCCAAACTTCATTTGAATCAGCCGAAACCTCAGTTTACTACTATGATCTCCCAAATAACACTTTCTAGACTCTCCCCCGCTTTATCCTATTCAATCCAACTAAAAAACTAAGATGTCCACTGCTCGAAGTAAAAACAGATTTTTCTTTGGGTTCCAGAGATGCGTGCTGTTTGCTGAAAAGCGCTTCAACACCTCATCAGCAGTAGTAAGCCCTATATAAATACAACTGCTATTACATTTACAATAAAAACTTACATACTGTGCAAAAGTAAATTAGACACAAAGATTATTTGAATATTAATACCTTACAATACTATAAGTGTAATTTAAAAAAACATATTCAAAAGATATTTTGATACCTATATTAAAAAACTATATACTACATACAACTAAATTATATTAAATCCATAAAAAACTATATACTTACCTTCAATATTCAAACAATATTGTTGACATTGCAAATTTTTTGAAATGATAACTCATGTCTGTGAATACAAGGTAAACATTTCTTAGCCTCTCATTATGCTCTTACTTTTTGCTCTCAAAAACAAAGGCATCATTTAGGAAAAAAACTAAACCCTATTAAATTATCTAACATGTTAGTCATCTATCTGGAAAACACAGCATTTTGAGATCTCTGTGAACTCCCATGGGTGTAATAAAGGCCTTTAAATACAGCAATCCTCTGATTCTGAAATTAGGGGCTAGTACACTCTCTCTGGTGCTTTGAACTATTCTCAACTCTTCCATCAATTTAGCATGTGTACCTGATATATGGAAACTGGTTTATGTCACCCGATTCTTCGTATTCTTAGGAAGAGAAATGCTGATCCACAGGTTCCAGGCAATTAAAGGCACATGTCACTGTTACCAGCACCTATACAGATGTTAGATATGCACATCAACCATCAGCTCTCAGATCGTCTTGAATGAAACAAACTTATAGATTCATCTCGATTTGGTGATCATGCTCTACATAGCACAGCATGGATTTTGCTGTCAATGTCGGAGCATTTTAAACATCCACTTCGTGGCGGAGACACCACTGTTCTAATCTTATTATATTTTATGCAGCCTTCAACACACTATCTCATTCAACCCTCATTCTTTTTTAGATTAAGGGAAATAGGAGTTGAAGGCTCTGCATTAACCTGGATTTAATATTTCTTAAGTAATAGATCTCGGTCTGTGCATCCCCTCCATTTTCTCAGATTCCACTTTGTTGGACTGTGGTGTTCCACATGGGTCATCACTGAGCCCACCCTTTTTTAATATCTATATGACCTCCCCCTTGGAGACCCTGGTCCAAGGTTATGGGTTCAGGGTATTGTCCTATACAGATAACATGGAATTGGCGATGTCAATAACACACAATTCCTCTATCGGCCAAGGTAGATTCAGGCAGTTGTTTCTTCGATGCACAAAAAACACCAAATGCTTAATAACGGTAAGACGGATTGAGGATTGTATGTTAAAATAAAAATCAGAGCTGTGCCCACCTCCCTCCTCAGATGAAGTTGCGAAGAACATGACATTCAGCTCAATAATAAGCTACAGATTTCAACAGTTTCATCCAACAGTTTAGGACACTCACATGTTTTTTGTAAGGGCTAACATCCTGGCTCCACTATTCAAAGCTCTATACCTCAGCCGCCCAACAAAACTCACCAATAAACTTCAGAAGGTCCAGAACTCTGTAGGTAGGCTACTCCTGCACCTCCCAAACTATGCCGTGTCATTGAAACTCAAAGAACGTAATTGGCACCAAGCTGATAAGAGGGTTCAATTTGAAGTCATATCTCATATACATAGGGTAATTTATCTATCAGCCCCATTTAGCCTTTAGAAATTGTTTACATTTAATTTCCCTGTTTTATTACCTAGATCCTCCAATTGCTGCCAAATCGTGCCTCCCAAATTTCGTACCATTGGACAGGAGGTAGCTTAGTAGCAGTATCGAGAGCAAAATGATGGGATACTCTTCCATTATTCCTCCTGTTTGAACATGATCAAGCAAGATTTACAAAGAATTGTTCTTTGTAAAAAACTAGCCCCTTGGTTGACTGATCCACTCTCAGATGGACTACTCTGTCTTCCCGCTTTTGCAACTTGGGTTGTTAGCGCCTTAAAACTCTACTCTAAGCATACGCTGTTCTTTATAAATCACTTTGCAGTTCCAATTTCATGTAAAAGAGATACTCTCTCCTTTATATTTGTTATTGTAAATTTGTCCAAGCCTAGACACTTAGGCCCCGATTATGAGTCTGGCAGTCCCCTGCCAGACTCGAAGGTAGTGCAGCGGTGGGGGTCTTCCGACTGCCCTATTAGGATATGGGCAGTGGGACCACCAGTCGCACTGCAGCCGCCAGGGAACCCCCATTCCCTTACAATGTTGCGGTGGTCAGGAGGCAGTGATATGCTTAGCGGGATCACCGTGATCCCACCAAGCATAATATAAGTTTCCTTTAAAAGAGAAAAGAAAGGGTGCTTTACAGAGATCCCTGGTGCCTCACACCCTGTGGATGCACATGGGGGGCACATGTGTGCATGCACACCAGTTCCTGTGCAGGAAGTGTTTTTGGCTCCACCGTGGGAAAACCAAAAACAAAGTCCGCCAAACAAGAGGAAACTCTTAATCTGGCTGGTGGTCTGACTACGGCTATAGTGGTGTGGCAGCATGGCGGACCTGACACCACACCACCAACGTTGTAATTGGGACCTAAGTAGGCACTCTCAGATGTATCTAAAGGCTGATGTCACCCCCAGGTGTCTTTACCACCACAGGAATAAGCAACTCAATCACATCTGTTTCACAAAACCTGCTTAACTTCAAGGTAACAGCACCCCTTAAGCTAATGAGGCATTTCCAAACTTTCCTTAACATTGGATTGGAACCATTTTTCAACTTAACCTCATGGGCATAACTCTTTAAACTCTGTACTCTGCCTTAAAATCACACTTTCAATACCAATAATATAAACGTGCACTAGAGGAAATTTATGGGGATCCGATATTACACTTTGCAATTTTTTGACGTGTCAGCTAAAAAATGTATTTCCTTTGATTGACACATACATTTTGTCCACCATATATCTTCCTCTGAAGTCTATGCCTACCTCTAATTTTAATCAGCAATTCTCTATACCATTTCTGTCTGATATCCATTTTTTATGAATTGTCCATTTGCATACACCTCACTTGAAATAATAGATAATCTTGAACACAAATATGCCAATTCATCCATTTTCAACCTTGCCTTACCAATAGGATTTACACTGCTGGTCCTGAACACTCATAACACATATTTATTACATTAATTTTTAACCTATCATCCAGCAAATCTCTATAATTTTCTTCCTGCTCCTGCATACCTTTGAAAAATCTTACAACTTTAGATAGATTTCACTCTACAAATTAATCCTAGGATATTCCTTGGTGCTCTTCTTGTGTCTCACTATCCCACACCTGAAAAATAACCCTTTCAATTTGGTGTCTTTAAAATCTTTCTTAGTGTCAACTTCTGGCATGCTGGGTCTTTTACCATTCTCTCATTTGTTTTCACCAATATATTCTATGGATTGTCCTACTCATTTATATACAGTAAAAGTCTATGTACAGGAAAAAGGACAGTGTGCTGTCCTCTGAAAGCAGGAAAGCAGGAGCCATGGAAGTCTAGGCGCTATTGGATTACATGATGCAGGATAGCCTCATAGAAAGATGGTGTTCTCAAGCCAACCCCTCTCAACTGCCCTGAAAAAAAGAAAAAGATATATATATGTGACCAAGACCACGGACGTGGTCGAAATGCGTCGTCTTTTCTGCCAGGTATAAACTTACCTGCTGCATCTATCTTGTGGGCTCGCCTGATTTCCTGTTCTCTGGATCTCTGCTCTGAAATATATATATATATATATATATATATATATATACATATATATATATATATATATATATATATATATATATATATATGACGCTCCAATTCCCCTTGATACTTGCAAGAAGACAAACAGCACTCGGAAGGCAATACTGTCGATCACTCTGATTTTATTATCGCGGAAGGGGCACACACAGACGCGTTTCGGCGTGCTGCCTTCGTCAGTGTATATATATATATATATATATATATATATATATATATATATACACACACACACATATACCGTCAGCCTGCTGTGAGATTGAAGTGAGAGAGCAGAGATTCTCATTACAGACTAAATACATAGATTTCAGGGCTCTGGTGGCCTAAAATATTTATCTACATATATTATTGCTAACCAATCCTTGGGATGAAAATAAAGACAACTTCTGTATCCAGATCTACGAGTAGATCATGCACGGCCATACAAGACAAATGCAATGAACTATCCTAAAAAAGAACACCAGCAACATCATGACCCGTTGAGGCAATAATAATTTTAATTCTTTGCCCACAGAGAAAGAAAGTGCTGCCTTGGACACACGTAACTGTCTCTTCAGCCAGACCAAACCTGTCCCTGTCTCTTTGGGGCAGGGGGCACCCACCATCTCCAATTACAGCTCGTCAAAAGAGTACGCAACAAGCCTTGGCAGAGAATATGCAGATCGGGTTCCTTCAGACTGAGAAAAACAGAAAAAATAGAGCCAGTGATTGAACCTCTTCAAGGCTGAAATAAAATAATGTTCACAGGAATAGGATGACAAGGACAAAAGAAGTGCTCACTCAATGGTCCTTCCAACAATTAAATTAACTTCCAACTCTTATTCTTCCCCTGTGTCTCACTCAACTGATAACTGACAAGTACCCCCAGATTCACCCAGGATACAAATAAAACAGGATTGCAAACCATCTAGTAAACAGTCTGTCATACTCGATAAAAAGGCAGTCGTATAAAAATTAATGAAGCAACAATTGGTTCTCAACACCACTCTTATGAGCACAACAGCCCTATCCTACTTTTAATCCCAGATTAACCACATCCTTTCTTCTTAACTTGAGCTTGGTACTCTATTCTTTCGATCACTCACATTTTGTTTCTGTTTCTGTTTTCAGAGTTGCTTTCTCTACTGATTTCCCGATGCTCTAGTCACTCTTTTATGAACATCTTTGTTCCTCTTTTTAGTGTATATCTGAATGCAGTCTAGCCAGAAGATGGCGTTCTTCTAAAATTAGGAGTCAAGGTTTCACTTATGGCAGAAAACAACATTTCAGTATCACCAGTTGTGCAAAATATGTGGTGGATTTACAAATAGATTTTGTAATAAACATTTATTCTGTGTTCTATATTACCACGTACCAATACCTTTAAGTTCACACTCAGAACTTGTGGGACCTGCCACTGGCATCTCTATAATCATCTTTTTAAGAAGGCACTTGATCTCTAGAATAATGATGGAGAATGTAACCTCATGTTAGAAGGATACCAAACCTTTGCCACTGGCCTCTTTATCCCCTTTGCATTTTAATGTGTATGCCTGCCCACTAAGTAATATCATCCAATCTTTTGGATGCGGTGAGTTTTCATATGCACATGATATTCAACTGATTATTTATCTTGACCAACAGGCGCAAACATTGGTACCCCACCTGCCATAAGACTGCTTACTGGAGACGTACAAATTGATGGCATTTAATTTATTTAAGATAAATTCAAATAAGTTCCTTATTTTGGGCGCTGGGAAAAATTACTTTAGTAAAAAACATAGGTATGTATCCCTTGTAAGAATCATCTTAGATATAAAACTATTGATGAGCCTGCAAAGTAATGCAGTAGGCTGCTTCATCTTTTATACACTGCTTCGGTTATGATGTGTGCTGCCTGGTCTCCTGGTGGAGATGCGTGTATCAGTTCTTTCTGCGTGTGTGATCTCTAGATTAGGGGCGTTGCATTTCACCTGCGGAATTGGCAGGATTCGGCGACACCGCATTACTCTAGTAACCTGGAATTCTGGCTAAATTCCGCCAATCGCCGTGTGGTGAAATTTATGTCCGTGAGGCACCAGATATGCAAGCATGAGCGAGATTTGGTGTCTCCTATTGCCATTTTGTAAGGCAGGTAGTCGTGTGCAGTTACGAGCGAATGCGGGCAGAGGGCTGCTTCTTAAGTAAATTTGCTGCCACTAGAGTAGATTTTCTACTTGAGCGGCATAAAAAAAACTTGAATGACTTTTCGCTCCTGTGCACAACATGGTGCCATTCATGCTGATTTGTTTGCGCTGCTCACACAACTGGCACTAAATTACAGTGCAAGCAGAGTGACATGCACATGCCATTATCCTGTATTTGTCTTCTCTACATCATGTTGTAAAGCGCTCCGATACCCTTGGGTCTGGCTAGCGCTATAGAAAACCTCTAAAATAAAAAAAAATAAAAAAATAAATATTTTCTGCCCATTGGCAGAACTTCATGAATCTTGTATGATTTTCATGTAACGCCACAGACTACCACTGAGTATAATTCTGGAAGTTCCGCCCATCCCTACTCTAGATTAGATTAATATAACATCCTCTACCTGGAATTATCAGCAATGCCCCTCTGAAAGGTGCACAATGCTGCATCCAGTCTTCTCTTCCAGCTCAGGAGGTTTGATCCCATATCAGAGCCTCCTAGCCATCTCCTAGAAAAGACCTGAAACAAAGGGTATAGTTTAATTATTTCTGCCTAAGGCGTATAGCTTACTGCAACACTTATCAGCCATGCTTGTCAGACTACCTCGATTACTATAAAGCAGCTCATTCACTCAGATCCAAAGTCCACTTTATGTTCAAAATTTCTCCAATAAAGAAGGGTATTGATTCCTTGCAGTAAAACTACTACAATGGTGGCAGATAAAACATTTTCTCACATTTATAATGGCACTCAAAGACCCATCTATTCCCCTAACCAGCTCTCCTTTTGTTTGGTTCATGGCAAGTTGGGTCTTTAGTGCCAGAAACCATTTGTTGATGGTTGTGCTTTGCAAGAACGAAATCAAATTAAACAAGTCAAAAAGAAGAAGAAACAATAGGATGTTGAGGTAGGTTTAATCTTTAAAAACCTCTCATTCATATCAAGCAACTTCCCCCATAATGAACCATTTGATTCATTCAATTCCCAACAACTCGTAGCTCCCTCTGATGCTCATCATTCTATTCTGTACAAGAAAGATGATATGGAATAGGTAAAATAAATAGGAATCTCAAATGAGAAAGGGATGTGTAAAAAGGTGATAACATGAAAAGTTGCTTGAAAAAATACAAAAGTAGTTATCGAGCCAAGTGTATGAAATCCAGGAAAACAGTCACAAGTTATGGACCTTGTTTCGAGTTTGGGGTTGCTCTGTATTACAAGTGCCCTAAGCTATAATGGACTTGTAATATGGTGGACAGGATAGCCTTCACATTTGTGATGGAGTAACCCATCCTCCAAACTCTAAATCAGACCCTCTGTCATGACATAATCCCTTCGATATCTGAGACTAAAGATGTTTCTTAACGGCTACAAATGAACCTCAGCATCTTTAATGGTTCAAAAGATGTTTGACTTTCTTTTCCTCTTATATTGTCTTTATCTTTAAATGATCCAATCTGATGTGTGGTGACATTGTACTTAAACTGCAAATTAATTTGCATTCAGCTTTAAAAGCATTTCTGACAGTTTTGGACTTTCAAATCGGAAGAACATTTTCAATCTTTTATAAGCCCAATTGGTAGTTTGTAAATGTAAATGTATTTGAGCTTGTAAAGCGCACTGCTACCCGTCCTTAGGTTTCCTGGCGCTGTATAACTCTGGGGAACCTGTCCTGGCTTTCCCTGTGGGATGGTCCCTGCTGGGAGTCCCCAAGGTGGAGCCAGGCATCCCCGGAATTGATGGGGCCATTGTGGAGATTAGGCAAGCTAATGCCCAGAGTTGCCGAGTGGAACCCCTGATTAGAGTAAGCACCGAAGCGAGAATTATCGAGTCCGCTGACCCAAGTCCACGACCCTGCCGCGTCGGGAATTGAACCCTGGTCCCGGGCCTTCTTCTGCTCCCGGGTCTGCCGCCTCTAACCAGTGAGCCACACCACTCCACAGTTTGAATCCCACATCTTGCCCCATGCAACTCCTTTGCAGCATTACATCTCAGTTTTCTTTCTGAATGCTTCTTTATCTCTCTCTCTGCTTGCCTCCTTCATCATCCATTTCACATGTTTTTTCCCATTCATCCAAAGAGGACAGGGAGTAGAATTAGCCCTTCTTCCTCTGAACATGTCAAATGGGCTCATGAGTTGGAATGAAGTCTCAATCAACACACTTCAATTGTTTCTTTCACCACATCACTCCAATTCTTTCCCTCATTTTTGTAAATTTTAGGCTTTTATTCATAATGCTAACATCTTTTTTCATCATCCCATTCATTTCAAGGTGATACAAAACGTTATTTCTAGGAGTTATGCCTCTGTTCGCTAGAAAGCTCTCAATCTCTTATGAAGCTAGCTGGACACCATTGTCTGTCAGCAATGTTGATGGAGTGTCTTCTACCAGAAATGTCTGCTCTAAATATGTGACAGTCTTCTTAGTATTGGTCTCACCTTTCACCGATGACTACGGCCACCTACAAGACATATCAGCAAGAACCAACACATGTTGTGGTATGTTTTCATCACATGTGAGCCCCCAAATATCCATTGTTATTTCTTCCAGGTGAACTGCAGGAGCTAATCCACACAAAGGTGGGTGTTCTTATTTATTCATAAAGTTTTATATAGCGCTAGCTAGACCCGTGGGTAAAAAATGGTATCACATCGCAGGACATGAGGATGCATAAAGATATAAGCAAAGACATAATACTTATGTATACAGTGCAGGGAAGAAATACGCAGGTGGTTGTAACAGTCAGATAACCACCATCCTTGAAGGTCAAAATGAGAGGGGAGTCCATTAGATTATTGATGCCTACGTTGGTTGACTTACCGCCGAAGCTGCAACTCTCCTGAGTTACGGCGGCTTACTTAACTTCCAGCCTTTCTATTCTACATGTAAGTACATCCCTGGTCATCAGGGATGATTTAGTTCTAAGTTATTATGTACAATTAACTGTTTTTTTCTAATATTGTCAATGTACATTATACTCTCTGTGCTCTCATGTGTTTTGATTTTGGTTATTTGTGTTGTTATTCTGTGCTATTTCAGTTTAAAGGTATCAAACTGAAGGCTAATTAAATGTAAAAATTTTAAAAAAAAGAATCATTCCTTACATCTCTCTTTGGTTTTATATAATCCTACATTTCTTGAGTGTTCCGATTTTATTAGTCTGCCTGACTTTGGGAGGCAAAACTTATCGTGCTTGCCGAGAAAACAATCCATCTTGCTAAGACAACTTATTTCTCAATCAAAAGAAATATCTGCAATGTACAGTACCTTTCCCTGTCTTTCATCTCTACCTTGTGCAATTACACACCTTTTGTCGATCCACATACTTTTCCATCTCTTCTTCCCATTCTGCCTTTGATACAACTTGTTTTGCTAATAAATAAACCCTTGAAATGAAATGAAATGAAATGAAAAAGAAACTTAATAGAGCGCACTGCGGCCAAGCGGCTTCCTGGCGCTTGGCCGCTTCCAACCCCTTACATTTACGCCTAACATATCTGGTATCCGGACACTTCTAGTCTCTTCTCAAATCAGTCAAGACATTCTGATTTTTAATTATTAGTACCAGGAATGTAAGTCTGAAGTCATATTCCATCAGCCCCATTTCTCACGTACAAATCTTGAGAGAGCCTAGGGGGCATATTTATGGGAATGGTGGTGCAGGGCAGCGCAGCAAGTTACCTTGCTGCACTGCCCTGCGCCACAGGGAAAGGGCAGGAATGCACTGTATTTATCCAATACAGTGCATTCCTGTCCCTTCCCCCTGTGCTGGTGTCGTTTTGGTAGCTTAGTGCCAATGCACGCACCCTTGTACCATGATGCAAGGGGGCCTGTGTTGTAACCAGCATTGTTTTGTGCAGGAAGGGGCATATTCAGAGTGTGATATTAGCTTTTCAGTGGATGACTGAGTAATGAGTATCAGAACTTAGGGCCTGATTACGTTCGTGGTGGGACGGCCACTGTCAGGCCTTCAGTGGCTGTCCCAAGGCCATCCAGCCCATTTGATCTGACCTCCGCATTAGGAGGCAGGCAGTCAGATCTCGGCTGGCGGGGGAAAGACCGCTGCGTCCAACAGGATCAAGGATCCGTCAATGCAGCGATCGGACTCCAATTCTCTACAAGCCATAGTGATTAGGCTGCCCCTTTCCTCTAGCCCTTTCATGGCGGTTAACCCACCATGAAAAGGCAGACAGAAAGTGACTTCGGGGGGCCCTAGCAGAGCCCCCTTCCTCCATGGCCCTCGGATATGGCCCTGGGGTGCACCTATTGTGTCCCACTAAACATCCCTGCACCATGTGGCAGGCACCGCATGGTGCCTGCCACATAGTGCAGGGATGTTTGGAATGTGCATATTTTGTACTGCTGCATGTGCTGCAGCCCATAGCACACGCAGAAATGCCAAGTATACACAGTGTGACA
Organism: Lissotriton helveticus; assembly: GCF_964261635.1. Classification (NCBI taxonomy): domain Eukaryota; kingdom Metazoa; phylum Chordata; class Amphibia; order Caudata; family Salamandridae; genus Lissotriton; species Lissotriton helveticus. The sequence continues at coordinate 343,174,891 of NC_136068.1, read as the reverse complement.
GCCGTGAAGGTGGTCGCATCGCCATGTGGGCATTGAGACCGCCGACATCTAGTCGGGCGGTCCTGTTTCCGCCAGAGTGCAGGTTAGACAAAAGCCTGAACAGCATCGTAATCAGGCCCTATGAGGTAAATTTAGCAAAGTGTGGACCCTGCCATCTAAGTATAATTTTTGATTAGTATAAAGATTGTGACAACAGTGATGTTCTTTCATCTTAAGATCGTGCATCATGTTGGGTAGAAAATTAGTGCAAAGGATGTAAGTGAATGCTTTGTGTTTACAATACTGTGTGTGGATCTTTGATTTGTCTGGATGCTTCATCCTCCTCATCATCATTTTATCCATGTTGAAGGAGTACATCAGAGACTAAAAAGCGAAGCACAAACAATACTTCCTCACATCTGAGGAAGTTGAAAAATATTACTAAGAATTTACCACCTATTAATAAAGAAATGTGCCTTAACATTACCATACAAAAGCGTAATAAAATAGGCGTTAGGAAAATGTGCCTATATTAAATGTGCAACAGTAAAAAATGCTGCTCATTTCTGCAAAAAGCTCTCATTTCTATCATTCTCACAATGCTAGGCCTCACTATTCTTTTAGTCGGTAACCACCCAAAATATAGAATCCAAAATATCGAGAGGACACAATATCGAATCAAAAATATCGAGAGAATATAGAATAAACCCACAAATATCTGAATTCTCAGATAAAGGATTTAGCTGGAAAAAGGAAAGAAGTTTCCCGCTCAGTCAGAGTCAGAAAAACTGGCAAGGAAGGAAAAATGTCCTTTCTTGAGTCCCCTCACTCACCAGGGTTTCCCCATGGTGACATGCTTCATCATAGGGGCCATCCCAACCCGCTACGGGTTGAGGCGTGCTATGACTTGCGACAATACGTAGGAGCACTATTTGGTGAGTGACTATGTGTAGTGCGGTGATCTAGGTGGAGTGGGTTAATTAAACATATCTAACTAGTGAGCGAATTAACTTTAGTCTGGCTCATAGTCAATATGTTAAAAATGGGGGTGGTCTCTAGGGTTCCAACCCTGTTTTTAACATATCATGCTTTTGCAAAAAATGATTTAATGTTATAACTGAACTGTAGAACCTGACCTCTATGAAATGTGCTGTTTCCTGATAATTGTATTTCTCTTTTCCTCATACCATATGATTCACTGTATTTCGATTGTTTCCTCTGCCATATATTTATAATGAACAAGTATATTAATGAAAGAAAATGCTTGCTGCAACTTAAATTTCATGATCTATTTAGAACATACCAGATTTAAATGTTTAATTTCATAGAACAGGTCATTGTTACACGATGGGACACTAAGCAGCTAAGAATAGCAAAAAAGGTTCTCATGAGAACCATCATAGATGTATCTTTTGTAGTAAGGTGTAGCCACATCTGAGTGACTTCTTTTTGGCATAGGAGCTTACCGTGGGAATCGAGGATGAAGACAAGGGACCATCAGAAGATCTTCCTCCATTGGACTTTGATGACATATCCGCCTGTTTTTGCAACATGTTTAGTGGCTTCGGTATATAATACGTGTTCCTAGCTAGAGAGTCAAGGCATTCTGTGCACTCCTACCCTGCCCTGCCCCATAGCACTCTATGGTTCTATCTCGAATTACCATAAGCTATTGCTAAGGGGTGATTTTCTTCAATGTTCCTTGCTCTAAGTGAGCAGACTTTCAATCTCTATGTCAGTCATTACTACTGCTGTGGTTCTTTCTTCTAGTTGTCTTAGCGTTTGAACTGAAGCAGTTTGCAGAACTCGGCTGAGTTTCCGGAATTACCCTTTATTGGAAGTTTTACCTTTCTTAGACATCTGACTTTGCTCCAGATTTTACTCTTTTCCAAAAGGAACTCTATATGGGTTCTCGTTAGGATAGGATATCTCCTTTAAATTCGAATAAGATCTAAATTCTGAATGGACACGCTGTTATTTTCTATGCTTGTTCTTAATAAACTTATTTTTGATCATTTCTGTAATCGGAACAATTTGACTAACTTGAATAAAAATAACAAAAATACCAACTAATCTCTTAAAGAGAAAATAATCTTTTGAAACTTCACCAAATCTCTCATTATTGGCTGAAAATCTGATGCAAATAATGTCTGATTTGTGTGATGTTGCATTCTAACATGGTGGCAAAAATGTATTGATTTAGGAAGGCGTGAAGATTCCAGGTTCTCTAAGTAAGTTGGAAGGTGATGGTACTTGTGAAAATCTGTAAATGATTTCCGCGCTCGCACGTCATCTTTTCTGACCACCATTGCAACATGCTTCTGTTCAGCTGACAAATTTGCCTGTTTCATGACACAGTGTGTGTCTTTTTCTCAAGCATCTCGCGAGATAGAGACCGTGTAGGCCATGTCGAGGTATGCAAAGCTGTATCATGTTCATAATTTCTCACTTTATGGTTTCTGTTTCCCGGTTTGCTTGTACACCAACTTCCTTATTTTGTTAGTATCATTGTGTGCCTCCCTAGCGTGTCTGGAGGCCCAACCATTTCTGAGAACTGCTTGTGCTACCTTTCAGCAACAGGTCACCTATAGTGGGACCAAAACGCACTGACGACTGCCTGCCATTTTGTGATGCAATCATTATATTGATTGGTGGCATCACAAAATGCCCATTCGGAGCAAAATGACCAGCCTCATGAACAATAATAAGGTTGGCTGCTGGCAATGGAGGGCTAGTGGATTGCATAGACTACAGCATGTGTCTTCAAATGTTTTTAAAATCAATCCCAAGCCGGGTGAAATATTTTAACAATGCACTCAATGAAATTTAATTTATATACAATTTGGATAAAATGGTAAATACTACAAGCATTCTAATGAATATTACCTGGTCTTGAAGACTCACCCACTAACAAATACTGATAAAACTGATCTGCATTGGTGGTTTAAATTTTCAGAATTAATATATTTAGGGTAGTCCATAGAAAGCAATACACACATTTCAAGTGTGTTCGTGGTATTGAGGGGCATATTAAAACAATCATCCAAAAGCAATGTTCTATCTTAATTTTCTTACAATAAATCCCATATGCAAAACTGCAAAAAGAAATTAAGCAAAGGAGTCAAAACGTGTAAGGGTCTTTACAGGACTTCAAAGACCATTTTATTAATTCTTCCTTTATCCACAAAACCATAGCTGACTGGTAAATGATCCCATGTCATTTATGACACCTTCAATCAGTCCTAGCTTTTTAGCCAAGAGCACTTTACATACCCCACTTTACAATCGAAAACTACAAGTCCTAAAATACAATGCACCACTGGCTAAGAGTACAAAATGTAGGGCCAAATGGCAGCTCTTGGCATATTTAGCAATTCAAACAGTTATATTCAGATAACCTGTAAAAGCACAGTCAAATTGATAATTGAGTATCTCCACAATGATTATTTATCAGAAATGAGGAGGTGAAATCTTGAAAGTTAGCTGGAGACCTTGCTTTGATACATACTCTCCACCAGATTTTTGCTGAATAAAACGTGAATAATGGACGATTTACTGAAATCACAGTCCTGGATTTAGCATAATTTGTGCAATTAATCTCTTGGCCAGAGTCTGACGCCCTCACTCCCACCCTCCTGACATTAATTCACAGTTCTCTCTGTGAGCAGCCACCCCACAGTTTAAATACCTCTACAGATCTCCATCCCTTTGGGAATGTTTTTCAAAGTTGCCCATGTTCATTAAAGGAACCAGGTTGCTTCAAAAAACGTTTCCTTTTTGGGAAGCCAGCCAGAATAGCAGGCAGCAGTCTTCTAGTTTGCTAACCTTCTGAGGGCAACCAACATGATTCCCAAAGGGGAAACTTGTTCTATGGGAACTATTTTCAAGAGAAGCAGCTATAACCCACTTTTAGGTTTCGGTGATTTATCAATGATTTGCGACCGAAATATAAGCCACAAAACAAGGATGAATGTATTTGCAAATTGCAATTGGTAGAGGATGCTCAGAATGAATCACTAAACTCATTTTGTGAGTTGGAAAAGCCTCACTAACTTGTAAAAGGGCTTTAATACATTGGCTATGTTGTGATTGCAAATCCCGTAATTTTGTGATTACAGTTTCTAACTGCCTTTCTTCATCTAAACTTGATTCTCAAATGCTTTATCCTGTTTGGAAGTATGCCAACCATCTAGCAATTATAATTGTATATTTTCTTATTTCTCCATTTTGCTTGCTTGGGTATTGAACATAGACACCACAAACTGTAGCCAGATGACTTGTTCGCTTGTACTTGAGGTTCTCTTTTTCTCATCCACGATGATCACAAACAGAAACTCTCTCCAATTGTGAAAAACATTCTCACCAGTTCCTGAATCTTCCTGTCAACTTGCTACTGTTAGCACGTTTCTTTTTGCAAGTTCCAGGTCCCATATTCTGCTCTCTGGTGAATCGAAATTCAAAAGTGAGGCTGTTCAACAAATCAATATATTTAACTAACATGAAGCACATTAGGCTTCACAATAAAGGCAGAGAATAGTTAAAGTTTCAAATCATAAATTTTTATTAAAGGTTAAAGTTTTACAAAAGGCACAATCATCACATTAGTATCATTAAATGTATGGATGCCTCCATTAACATGGATGTGAAATCAACTAAGTCATATACTAAGAGGATGAACTACCAGTCACTTCAGAGGGAAGGGTAAAGGAAAGACAGTTCTCCCATAAAGAAAGTACTCTAAATCTCTTACACTGCTCTAAGCTGCATCGAAAAACAGACAAAGCATTTCTGAACTGCATTATTCACTGCACGAGCTTAAATAACACAATTCTAACATGTGCTACACCTACACACAGTTCTCATGAAACGTTACAATAAAGTTGAAGAGAAATTATGCAATCTTGTGCTGATTAGCTTCTCAGGAGCCTCCACTATACAGATTTTCTCAGCATCCTTCAAACTTACATTATCTGCAACAAAATGAGATACATGGACCAGAATGTATACTGCAGGTCTTCATGATGATGCAACCCATTACAACATCCAATGCATATCACAGTAAATAAAAAACATTCTCCTAGGAAAGAAAGCAAAAGAACATTGCATTTCTTCATTAGGGCTTCAGCTTCACTGAAAATAAAAGTTTACATGTCACAAAGCAAGATGGCAACCAATGTCAGCTATTTAAGATGCAGTTGTACATCAGCAATGGTCAATCTAAACAGGAGTAAAATATACATAATAACACTTGTGTATACATATGTTAATGTTGGTTAAAAGCAAAGCATTTAATATGAAAAAACCTTTCACTACAGACAAGTATTGCAATGGTGTACTAGTGGCAGATTGTGCGCCAGACAAATGCTAAATATAAATAACACTTTTGACTATAGTGAGAGTTTTTGTAGAGTGCACACTACGACAAAGCCTATAAGTACTTCTGTGGATTTACCATTTAAAGAAATTGTTAGTTAAAGGCACCTTATTGAAAACATTTCAAACAAAACTCCTCTACAGCAGAGGTAGCTTCTACTCACTGCTCGCCAGTGAGCGTCAAATGACTCATAGACATATTTCCATATTTATGCCTCTTGCTGAGGTATGCAAGAGGGAGGGAAAGTATATAATGCAGATGGACATTGTATGGAGGAAGCAACTCGAAGGAGTCCATTTTTTAATGGGCCATAAACAGCTACGTGATGGCATGCATGGCAGATAGAGAATCACAGACCATCTCCTGTTTTGTGCTTTCAGGAAGGGGGGACCTTCTATGTGGCCTTATGGGAATGTACAAAACGCTTGTGGTTGTTTCAGAGAACAAAGTTTGCAACGCCACAGTTATTAAAATGTTGAGATCTAATGGAGGTGCCGAAGTGTAAGGTCAACAACAGTAGAAGTTAAAACCATTGTCAGGACTAACTCAGAATTATAATCTAAATACCCTGAATACATTCAATTCTTTCTCTGCTGAGAGTGGCAAAAAGTGATTGATCATAAGGATATCTTGTCCTGTGATTTGGACACCTGCTCATAGGAAACTGAACTAAGACCATAAGTCATATGAAAAAGACCTAACCATATGGTAAGGAATAGTCCCCAAACAAGGGCAGGTATTATCAAACTCCTAAAAAAGGAATGCAGCTCAATCTTTGCCACCCCACTGAGCTATCAAGTACTTAAAAGTGCTTCAAAAATCTCAAAGGGGGGCAATACAAAGAACAAAAATGTCTACATGTTTCTTCTTGTTATCATTTGCTCATGGCTGGACTGGATATAAATTTGAGTCTTTTCAGATGCAGGATAGACGTTGAAGTAAATTTCTAAAGAACACTCGACTAAGATTGACCATGGACAAGCACTGAAAAGCAGTAACATATGTATTTATGCATAGTTATTAGTAACAGGCAGTCTAGTAGGTATTTAGACATGGTTGCCCCATGTCCACTAAACTGCATTTCCTTTGGAAGGTGAGCAAACATATAGATTCTGTTAATGCTTAGATGATATAAAGTGGGCCGAAATTGCTAAATGTTTTCATAGGAGCCCGTGCAGCAATAGGCAGCGCTTTACAGCACCAAGAGCAGTGGTGATCAACGTTTGTGCACAAAACCTATCTTGCTTTGAAATTTGATCCAAGCACTGTGCCAATATCTCTGTGTACTGCAAAATTCCACACTATAAGTTATGGAAAAGTGGTTTAACAAGTTTGAAACAGGGAAAACACCAATAGGTTTTCATGCAAAGCCAGATCAACCATAAGAGCATGACTGGGATTTGTGAGAAATCCAAATGCATGGGAAACCAGACACAAATAAGTAGAATGTCACATGATGTCTCTATATGTAAGAGGTATAATTACCCATTTTGCAGATTTACACAATTCACCCTTGTGTGGTTGTCCTTGTGTTGAAATTTGTACTGGAGAGTGATTCTTTAATGCATACATCATACAAGGCACCTCTGCCTCGCCTATGCATGCAGCTCCATTTTGCTTTGTCTTACTGATAGTGAGATTACCGGAATCGGACTGGTTAATTAGAAAAAAACATAATGAGCACATTGCTCTAGAATTTGAGTGTCAGTCAAGTTGGTGCATTCACTTACCCAATCAAATCACACAGCATAAGCCAGTGTACTTACTGTTTTTAGTAGTGTACTGGAGAAAGTTGCACAGAGAAGAGGTGAATTTTAGGAAGCCACAAAATGCCTTGGCTGTCTGGTTCTAATACAACACAATGGTCAGTGGCATAGTACCTCTGGGCAGTGACACCAGGCCCAGTGGCCTGAGGAGCATTTGAACCCTGACAAAGACCCTTTTTTGCCTACCCCTGGGCGAATGGCATTCTTGCTACCCTACTGAGAATGGTTGGCTGCTAATGCTCTGCTCCTCCTTATAGGAAAGTATCAGGCTATTGAAAGCCAGTTCAGAGTTTCAAAAGCACATACAAGCACTTGTCCTGCCGCCTCGTGGAGCAATATGGTCCTGAAATGCTTTGGTGGCTTTAACATTTCTTATTAGATAGTGTTTGGGTTGCTTTATCACATATATGATGATAACAGAAGGTGCAAACTGAAGGGAGTGATATTTTGAAGTGCAAGGTAAAAGAATGTTGGAAGGTCTTTGCAGACAAGCTTAACACGTCTGTATCATGTTGACTCTTGCAAATGAAAGAAGGGTGTCTTAAAATAAATGTAACCAGAAGTCAGCACCAGGGAGGACTTGTAACCTTGTTACAATGTTCTAGTCAGGCCACAACTAGAACAGGCTTTGGCAAAGCAAATATGTCTGATGTTGGCATCCAGCTTTTTGACTTTGTCAATGCTTGTTTTGGTTTGTGATAGTTTCATGGAGGAGGTGCCAGGCCCTTACTTATACAAAAAAATAGAAAAAGGAAACATATGTTTTTGTTCTTAAAAAGCACACTTGCTATAGGAGTCGTTAATAATTAAGAGAACTACTTTGTGTGCGGACGTGCTCCTTGTGAAAGAGTATATGCTGTCACTCACAGTGAAGTTGGCCAATGGCTGAAGTAGTCTGCCCTCCAACTCCATTCTGCATGCAGTAGTAGGTAGAAGAAAATGTGAGTGGCACAACTACAAATCAATGGAGGAAGAGGGCTGGCTGAAAGAGCCTTTAAGCAAAACTAGTATACGTATAATTCTAGAGAAACATAAAGGTTTTGTTAATGCCAGACCTAAAAAGTGGAAGCATCATGAATACTGACACCAAGGAAATGTTTGCACTTGACACTATGAAATCATGTTGGCTACAGTGTTCATGCACTAACAGAATAATTTCAGGATAATCTGCAGGAGCTCTGGACAGCACAGCTTGGAAACACAGAACAGTAAATACTGCTCTGAGTTTCCGAGCTGTGCTATCTGCAGTGCATGCACTAAATAATGAGTTATAGTGTTACAAAGTTAGAGAAAGCACAGCATTGTTTTAGTTAAAACTGGTACATAACTTTGTTCTGCACCTATCTTCAGGTTCCAAGGTATGGTCCAAGGAGTCGGTGGCATAGCAAAGGGGGGTGGTCCATGCCAGGCGGCATGGGTTTTGGGGACGGTGGCCTCCCCTCCTCTCTTACCTGTGGCCGTCACAGCAAATGCAGGGATTGCCAACGCCCCCCGCTCCAACCTGCCCCTGTTGCGAGGGATCAGCAGCACCCCCCCGCTCTTACCTGCAGCTGTCATGGGGCAGCACATGCAGGGACCATCGTGGGTAGCCAAAAGTCTATCTACGCCACTGCAAGGAGTTTAGTCATTGTCTACTGTACTTGCGAAAACAACGGAAAACAAACTTGGCTTTTTAACCAATGATCTTCTTCAGCTTCTGCCTGTCCGATTAAGAATCCTATGCGCCGAGACACCTTAGGGAATTTGCGCGCAATACAAAAAATCTACTACTAAACTAAACTAAACTAATGGATGAAGGTTACAATTAGGAGGTGAGACTCAAACTTTGACTGTTGAACTCCCTAAAAATAAAAAGATACAAGTAAAATTATCCAGTGTAATTGAACAGACAGGTGATATCAGCAATGTTCATGGGGCGTGTTTTGTCACATAATAGAGTGAACATTATGGCTGAAGTGATACTGTTTGATCCCTGTACAAAAGGCCTCCGGCAGCCCAAGCTAGTTTTTTCGAAAATCAGTTTTGAAGGGTTTTTAGTAACAACGAAACTCAAGCAGCTGTATATTTTCGCTAGAATTGTGATTTAACACTGTGAGGTCATTGGCATTATGTTCTTCTGAGGAAGAGTGGTTAAGGTTCCTCAAAGATTGTTTCACTTCCTCTTGATGTATAGCAGGGAATCGCTTACATTGTGTCAATGAAGCATTAGATTCAATGTGCCCTTAACTTGAGCCATAGATCATATACTATGAAAACTGAGATAGGGAACACCATGAACAGCATTAGAAATAACCTTTCCATCCTGTGTCCCCTATATGCCGCAACCAATCTATTGGGAATCACCTGTTTAGCTGTTAAGGTAGTAGCTACACCCACACGTACGGTACCCTTGACAATACCAGAACCCTGCTAGACAGTGTTCTAACTATGATTCTGTTTTCATGAAAAGGACATCAGTCAAAATGTAACTGGACTAAGGCATTTCAGGACTACACTAAATGTTCCCGCATTGATGGGAACCCTGTACATTAATTTTATCTTATGAATTTTAAAATATCTGCTCTCATGTGTGCCCTTAAATGGATCTGTGTGCAATCTATTGTTTCTTCTACATTATGTGATCCACTCATTTCACAAAGCCCTGTTTTAACTAAATGAATGAATGCTGATTATATGTGGAATTTTTTTATTAAGGTAAAGCAGCTTTATAATAATGGCATAACCAAAAACAGTTACAAGAATTATATAAAGCAGTAAACTAAGAATCATAAAAAGCATAACAAATTTTGCTGTTTAACAACTTTGAGGCTATACTGAGGAGAGGGAGGAAAGGGAAGGTGGGGATATATAACAGGAAGACCACGTTAATAGTAGTTTAACAATTATCAGAAAAAGGAGATAATAATAATATGTAATATAAAAAATCCAAACAAGGAGTAGCTAAATTTAAAACTCATTGCGGAAAAAAAGAAAATGAAGGTGGTTTAAAATTTTCAGATGAAGTACAACTGGGAGATGTATGAGCAACCTCATCCAGAAAAGAGGTCAGGGGTAACTAATATAAAACTCTATTAGCAGAAGTAAAATACATAGAGGATAGAGGAGAAGGCATTATCTAAACTATGATAATGACAAACATTATTCTAGCAGCCTACATAAGAAATATTTGAAGCACATTTCCAATTAATAGCAGTCTGTTGGAAGGCAAGAGCTTGCATTAGATCTAACAAGCATAAATTACTGCGTGGTGAGTGGATATCTTCAGAGAGACAACCCAAAAAGAGAGTCAAGAGGGATAGTTGACAATTTAGATGAAGTAATATAGATAATTGAGACCAAACCTTTTCCCAAAGTAAGTTATAGGGGGACAATGGAGCAACATATGCACAAGGTTGCTAGATTTGGTGATCAAAGGAACAACATTTGGGAGAGGAATTCATGGAGAATCTAGCTAGCAGAGATGGGGTGAAGTAAAGTCTATGATAGAGGAAAAACAAAGTTTGGGAAGTGGAGGCAGTTCTTGAGGTTTTAAAAAGTTTGTCCCAAATTTGATTCCAAAACGGGAGAGTCCAGGTACATCCCAAATCCAGCCCCTATTGCAATTCTAGCTTAGATTTGGATCTGGCATGTGATACAGAGCAGAGAAGTTTATAAATAGGTGAAGCATTAGGAACGGATGTGAGAACTGAACCAAAGGTGTAGTGAGAAGAGGAGGAAAGTAGAGTGTCAGGTAAAGAATGAAGAACATCGAGAAGAATATTTATAAGAAGAAGAAATTTAGGTAAAAAGAAGCGTGGACATTTCAATAAGAGTTGAAATTATGAAAACGGTAGAGGACTGTTATTAACGAATAGATCATCGACTCAAATAATACCAATATCTCTTTGTCTCCACGTTTTCCCAAAAATTGGTTTGTTGCTAATAAGGATAATATTACTGTACCAGAGAGGGTAATGATGAAATGAATCGCGATTTGCAGGCTGCGACTGGTAAATTGGTTTTAGAATATTACAAGTATGTTTAAAAAGCGAAGAGGAGATTATGGAGGTTTTAGCTGAGAAGGCTATAACTTCACGAGGGAGAAAAGGAGAATAAAGAGAGCATTCAATGTCCAATCATAAGGGAGTAAACTAGGATCGCTTCAAAAAAAGCCCTGTGGTATAACTGAAAGTCAGGAAAATTAACTCCACTTTCTTGTTTAGCCTTCCTAAGAGAAGCTAGGGGATTCTGGCTTTTTTGTTATTCCAAAGGAAAATAAAAAGTTTAAAACCCAATTTCTTGAAGGCCAAAGCAGGCATATTAACTGGGATCATTGGAAGTGTGTATATACAATTATGGGTGACACAATCATTTTGATAGAGTCCAAACAACCCCACCAGGAGAGGAGTAGGGGATTCCAGGAAGAGAAGAGCTTGTCAACTTTATCTAGACAAATATTAACATTGGCTGAAACTGAACCATTAATGGAAGAGGTAAACCGGATGCCCAAATATTTAATTTTGAAAGTATTCCAATGAAACCCTGGGGCATCGAAAGAATGACTGAATGTAAGCTTATTAAGGGGCATAACTTCGGGTTTGTCAGAATTAATCCTATATCCTGATACCAAGGAAAATGAAGCAATTTCCTGAAGAAGAGCTGGAATGGACTGCTCAGGCGAGGCAATGAAAAGAAGAATGTAGTAAGCATAAGTGGAAAGTTTCAAATGATCAGTTCCATACTGAAATCCACAAATGTCAACATTATTTCTGATACAGGATAGAAAAGGTTCCAAAGCCAATATAAATAATAAAGGGGACAGAGGGTGTCCCTGACCGACCCCACGGGCTAACGGAAAATAGATAGAAACTTTCCAATTAACTAAAATGGAAGCCATTGGAGATTGGTAGAATAAGGAAATGTACGAGATAAAGTGATGACCTAAACAATGCCATGCTAGGGATATAAGAAACACCAAAGGGCCTTGACTCTACTCAGTAAGGATGAGTAGTAACCACCCGCACTATAATCAAGAAACACCAAAGGGCCTTGACTCTACTCAGTAAGGCTGAGTAGTGACCACCCGCACTATAATCAAGAAACACCAAAGGGCCTTGACTCTACTCAGTAAGGCTGAGTAGGTTCCACCCGCACTATAATCAAGAAACACCAAAGGGCCTTGACTCTACTCAGTAAGGCTGAGGATTGACTTTACTCAGTAAGGCTGAGTATTGACTCTACTCAGTAAGGCTGAGTATTGACTCTACTCAGTAAGACTGATTATTGACTCTACTCATTAAGGCTGAGTATTGACTCTACTCAGTAAGGCTGAGTATTAACTCTTCTCAGTAAGCTCTTCGTCGTGCATGGTGGGTGCCGCGAGAGACATTACTAGAAAAGAAAAATAAACCAGAAATGAAGAGAATGGTTACCACGTTTTGCCCAAACGCAAACCAGCTCAAGAAAATTATCAACCAAAACTGGCATTTGGTTAAAAATCTGGATGAAGAACTGCTACAGTCCCCACTTTTTGCTTTTAAGAAAGAAAAAAGCATTGCAAACCATGTTGTATGGGCAGCTTTACCCAAATTTGAAGGAGCAACTCACGGAGCGTGATAGGGTTGGCACCGGTTATGGGCCACCATAAATGCAGAACTTGCTCTTGTTGTGACCAGACATTGGAAGGAGTCGTTTTCTCACATGAAGGTATTCATTGGAGACATGAAACCTTTACCAACTGTAAATCAAAGAATGTTGTTTACGGAATCCTGTGTCCATGTCCAAAACTGTATGTGGGGAAAACCAGTCAGGAAGTGCGCCAACGAGTCACCCAGCATAGGTCAAGACTGAGGAGAAATGTTTTGAATGCCCCTCTAGTCAACCATTGGAAATCCAAGGAGCACGTGGTAAAGATTTGAGATGGACTGTGATCTCCAAAATCGAGACAGATACCCGAGGCGGCGACATTGAGGTTAAATTAAGCCAGCGTGAGGCATTGCTAATTATGAAATTTAACACTGCAATTCATGGATTAAATGAGGTATCAGAAATTTTCAGGTCATGAAATGCCATTGTGTGTCTGCGGACAATCACATGTTGTTGGCTGATTAGATCATTGATCCACGGAAGTCGCGGTAATGAACAGCCTAAGAATTCTAGGGGTTTAGTGTGCTGTCATGCTTTCTGTGGGACATTGAGGATTGGATTACAATCCACCCCGTATAATAAGCGCATTGCTTTCTAAGCATTAAGGTAATTTGGTGAAGGGTAAAAAACAATGTTTTCTATGAAAATGAGGTTGATCCCCATTATAGATATGGCCTGTATACCCAATAAAGTTGATATTGCAATGTTCCTTCAGCACTACATGAATAACCCTTCAATGGGACATATTGTCAAATCGGTTCTTCCAACGGGGAACTGGACAGCCGAGCGAAATTTCCGACACATCCACACAAGTGTTTCCAGCATTGAAACAGTTTGTCAACGTGATTCATTCAGCCTCTGTTACATTAATCTTTCACTGCAGTATGGGGATGTGAACTAGCAATAAAGCTTCAAGCTTCCCGTTGGTCACCATGACAACGCGGCATATTAACATGTGGCCTCGCACAAAGAGCAGGCATTGGCTCACCTAAAAAATAGCTTAAATACTACATTTCCCTTCAACCCCACTATCCCATCATTCAATGCGGGAACGTCGCTACACACCACACTTGGAGGACGTGTACGCGGTTTCAGAGAGGGAGAGAGACTGTTCAAGGCAACCGGCGTGCGGTTTATTAACATTTCGCTTGCCCATTTGGAGTGCGTGCAAAGGAGGTAAACTGATGTATTTTCTTCCCCTCAGAGTTACTGGCAAATTGGTAGATCGACTTTAGTTTCTATGGACTTCACCGACATGAGATTCAGGCGAGCCCTGCCTCTTAATGTTTAAGCAACATGCTATAAATCACAAATTTACATGTTCTAATAGTTGGCCATTTTTGGCAGGTAACCCTGGTACCAGCACCATAACAACAGGGATTAAACATACAAGTTCAGCAACTGGTAAGTGGACTCGAGTGAGCCTTTTAGATTTGTGAGGTTATGGCCTGAATTTGACATTAGGTTTATAGAGTGTGTCGTGTCTTGTGTCTGTCGTTGCAAAATGTTAACATCTTCATGATTGTGAAGTCACAGATTGGTTCTGTCAAGGAAATAAGGTATCTTAAACAAAGAGGGAGGAACCCTACTTTTTGTGAAAATAGGGACAGGGTACGTCAAGTGAAAAAAATGGAACAAAGTCCCTACTACCCCCAATATTTTGGGTTTTCGTAGAAGACAAGGGCACACAATTTAGGTTGTAAAATTCAGCAAAATAAATTTGCTTAAGCCAGACATTAAGTATGTATATACAAGACAATTAGGTCAACAACTGATAATAATTTACACAGATTTAGTAATAGAAGAAAGACATTTTCTAGAAATACATTTTATTACACCATTTCATCATTAAAACAATATAAATTGTCAAGGGTAAAAAACAATAACAAAAGGAAAGTCACTTTTCATTAAAAACATGTACATATAACCAAGTCACAAGTTGATGTCATTGAAGTTCTCAGTTTTTTTTAGAAAACATAAGTCGACGCAGCGTTTCGGTGATATGTTTATACTGTTCACCTTCTTCAGGACTGTTTTCTACAAAAAATAATATACAATTATTCTCTAAATCTGTTGTTGATGACTGTTGTTCTTGTAAATATAACATACTATGACTATATAAAAGACTTAATTTAAAAAAAAACTAAATCATTGACTGCCCTCTATTGTTATCTTAAACAATTCTCTATATCTGTTTCATTTTTATACATTATCGCATTATTTATAAACAGCATTCATATAGAAAACATTCCACATTTAATGTTGAATTAAGTTTACATAGATTTTTGTTCATGATCATTATAATACTCAGAGATGGACCCCTATTATTATTGAAATTAGACAGGGTCTGACTTCTTTTGTATTGCTGTCAAAGTCTCGAGGAGACGTCACATAGAGTATAATTATAGGTTTTGACATACCTATGTTGGCTAAATCGCCACACGTAGTATCCTCTCTTGGTGTTGGTCTATACTCACACCAGGACAACATCGATATAAGAAATATATTTCTAAAAATGGGTCCAAGGATAATACCTATATACATAAAGTATGAGAGGAAAGGATATATATGGTGTTGAAGAATTCCTCAAACATCCATCTCTTTAGTTTTTAAAAAAGATAACCCTATGTCTATAAATTTTACCTACCCTGATTTTGTAACAAGTTTTCTTAATATAAAAACCATCTGTGGGTGCCACCGGAATATAGAAGTTCCATTCTATGGACAAGAAAAACATTTTTTACGTGTAAATCACCTCTTCAAGTAATGATTTAAACCTCTCTAAAAATTAACTAAAAATGAATGACAGAAATCCACACCGACTTGCCTGATGATAGGTCGAGATCAAGACTGTATAATTAGTCTATTGATACTTTGCTGGAAGATGGCGAAATGGCCTGGTCTCCCTCGCTCAGATTTTTCTCGGCACACTATAATACAATTTAATTAAAAGAGACTTATCATTCTATTTGTACCTGTCTCAATAGATTCTAATATACACTTCTTTATCCTTTCCCGAGATATTAAATATTTTACGAGATTGCTGTTCTGTTTAATGGTAATGCTAAGTGTCCACGGCATATTCGTATATCTGTAGTTGCCGGTATTATTTTGAAAAAAGTCTTAAACTTTCTAACACAATCGTGATTCTTTTACTTTCGTAACGTTATGAACGTGGAGTCTCTATCTAGATATTCATACTTCAGCGCATCATCTATCAGTTAAGTCGTTACGGACAAAATCATCAAAAACCTGCAGTATTAATTTGTATGATGCTAGAGGTTTATAGTCTTTGTAAAATTACCATTCGCGTTCTGCTCTTATTCTGGGTACTTTAAGATAGTTTCCCTTGTCTATAAATCAAGATTATACCTAAAGAATATCTTTGTCAATGTTATCAAATTAAAGTTATAAAGGGTGGTCTAGGAGTGGTTTATTAAAGTAAGTGCATTATTTGCCTCCTGCAGACCACGCAGAAATGCCCGAAACCACCCTGTGGTACCAAATCACTCTCCCATTCAAAGCGCTTACCTTTAAAATATACAGCGGCCTCCCTGCACCCACACGGCTTCTTTTCTTTTCCGGAATGAAGCCATCGTGCACATTCCGGTTTTTAAAACGCCAGTGGGGGTTAAAAGGTCAAGTGCTGACACTTGACCCTCGGCAGGACATTCTATCATGGGCGATATAAATCTAGCTAAATAAATACTTTATATATCTAACACAGTCAAATTAGTGCTAAATTAATTTATAATTTGTACCAACATTCTAAGGAATATATGTTGCATCTCGATCGAGTGTTTAGGATTGTGGCCGCCATCTTTGAATGGGGTAGAAATTCTTTTGATTATATCACTTATATACTCCTAGCTAAGGACTTGCAAGTATAAACTATTTATCGAAGTTTCGGGCTTAATCCTCATTGAGTCAACATGTACTACAATAAATCTAACTCATATTTTATGACACAACGGAAACCAGTCCCATAAATCACGGCACCTTCTGTTTCTGCTTTCTATCGCGGCCATGTTGGAACAGGAACAAAGATTTTAATCTTTACTAATATTCTAATTTTGATCGTAAAAACGCAGTTTTTTATTCTTATTTCAGATTTCTTATTATGAATGTCAATATGCCGGTTGATTTTAAAGGAAATACAATTTTCTAATACATGGTTACATGTCCTCAATCTTACTTGATTATTCATTGGGGTCATGACACTCGAAATACCCCTTATTAGCCATGGCAATGTTTTCTTTATATTTACAGCTTTCTATACACTTTTAGTATCTACGTTATTACGGGTAGTAAAAATAAGGTTGGAGCCAGTCAACCCAGAGCCTTATCGCTAGGTAGATACCAACACTATCTTATCGGTGTGTACTAAAGATACTCCAGATCTTGTTACTAAGTGCATGCGTATCCTACCCCGTGATTTTTTTATAAAATGTTTATTTTATCTTCTTTTTTATAATACTCAGTACCTATTGGGACCCTAATGTTTACAGGTATCATATCCATATCGATATAATATAACGAGGATTACAGCAATTGTTCCCAGTCTTCACGACTGTTCAATCCTCGCTTGACTGTATCAAAAAAAACTCATATAGTATTGTTCATGTTTTTCCTTTTTACTTGTTGTTCTCCTCCTCGAAAACTAGTAGTTATTATCTCAATACCACACCATTTAAGATCATCTAAATTGTGTTTCTCTTTTATCCAATGCTCTACAAGGGGAGCATTTTTCTTATTTGTCCTAATTGCAGACTTATGTTCAAGGATCCTAGTCTTCACTTCTCTTGATGTTTCCCCTATGTACGCCAAATTGCAGGGACATTTAATGAGGTATATCAAATTGCTGGCATGGCAGTTGATTAAGTTGCCTATCTTGTGTTTACTGTTATTGATGATTATCTCTGAACCTTTCATAATTTGAGGACAGATGCTACATCCTTGACATGGGAAAGTTCCAGCTGGTAAACTTGCATTGGGCAATACTGGGGTGCCGCTCGCAGTCTAGAGAGAGGAGAGTGGTGTGACTGTTTTCCAGCTGCCAGAGGAGACCGGACCAGAGCAGAGCATTGCCAAGCAGGAATTGCGGACATTGTGGGGAGCGGGACTGCGAGTCCCAGGGGAGTCTGTGGCGCCTAACCGGCCGCACCTGGAGACTCTTCCCGCCACGCCTCCCACAATATAGCTCCACCCACATACCGCGCAAGTGGGATGCGGCCGGGCGAAGCCCGGGCCAAGGGCGGGCCCGTTGTAGTCCCTTCGAGTCCGAGAGAGACCGGACCGGGCCACCTTTCTAACGTCTGTGCCCGGCTGATTGTCTCTACTGGGATTGCATCAACATGGCTGCAAGGGAGATGAGGAGTAAAACGGCCTCCCAGGCAACAGGTACTATAGAGAGCTTCTTTACTAAAGCCAACACCGCGGTAAATAATGGCCTACCAGCATCAGAAAATCAGCTAGCTGAGGGCACTGAGAGCACACTGCATTCCTCCCCGTGTTCAACTATAATAACCCCAGAACTATTGGACGCTACCCACCTTTCACTTCTTGATAGCATCGACCAAACAATTGAATCTGTGCTTTTTCAGCTCAGGACACCTTCCAACTCACAGCGAGATAGAGACTCACTCCCTATCATTCCTGAGTCGTTGCCACCTCCAACACCTCATTTAGTCATGTCCAGTAAAGAGGGGAACGATACTAACTTAACCAATCAACGAGGTTTGCGTGAAGGGGCAGTCCAAAAAAGAAAGAGACCTAGACAATCAAAGGGTGCAAAAAGGGCTAATCTGGACCATACTAAAACCACGACTGCCGTCATCATAGATGCTACGGAAAATTCCACCCTCGTCAATGCCAACACCGACGAAATGGTGAGTCCAATGCACCCTTTTAATAATAAATTGCCAACACAGTCCGGCCCGTATATATTTGGTGAAGGTTCCAGCAGCAGTATGGACAATACTATTCACTTGTTCACTAACATTCTAAAAAAACTGCACGATCCGCTGCTGGCTAGGCTGGATTCTATTGACGCTAGACTTTTAGCAATAGAAAAAGCATCTGGGGGATTGACTGACCAGCGGGAATCACGGTCCAACAACAAAGGAGCAGCTGTTATAAATACTAGGATTTCCCCACCCCTCAGTGCCCCTAGAACTTCCATTGTAAATCAGCCAACTTCTGCTGCCACTGGGACTGTGCCTATAGCTACCCTGCCGAAACCCATCCCAGTAGCTCCACCAAGGCAACAACCTCCAGTGCCCCTAGCTCGAAAGTCTAAACCGCCTAATTCCATTATCAATACGAGGCAGGAAAAGTCCCCTATTAGAATGACAGACCGCCCAAGGCCAATTGTAGTCAATCTGCCTCCCGAGGCAGCGGCCCACACTATAATCCTGACCCGGGTCCCTGAGCTCTCTAATTCTGCAATGGAATCTTATGATTCATTACGCAACAAGGTTATCAGCTGGCTAAACATACATAGGCCACTACCACCTAATTTGAGAGGGGAAGTGCTGATGGTCAGGAGGGTTCCTTGGGTTGGTCACACGGTAAAGAAAATAGGGGGTGACTGCATCATTATCAGTTTTAGAAATTCACAGATTGTCCCTCATATCTGTAACTGGCTGGGATACACGGGGAATACATCCATTGAATTAGTCCCGCTGTCATTCTTTTACCCAAGAGGCGGTGATCCGCATCTTGGACAGAATGACAGCTGGACTAGGGTGGGATTCGCCATTAATGGTTCCAGGTACAGGCCCCGAGACATGACACATTCTCACTTAGCAGTCATGCTCCTGCTAATAGATTTAGTTGCCTCGACCAGGTAGACTGACTTCCAAGGGCAGCACGTACTGGGAATAGCTATGGGGTAGTCTCACGTACTTCTTCGTTGGGGAGAGGGATAGATGCTACTGTTACGGGAAACTGCATCCCTGCGCTTGCATCAGCAGAGCAACGAGTTTACTCCAGTAGGCAGGGTGCCCCAAGGCTAGAATCTTTAAGAACCGTACATGATCCAAATGATCTGGAGCCACAAGTTGGCCAGCCAGTTATGGATGTGTCTCCAGCATCATGTACTGACACAGCACCATGTACTGATATGGGTGGTGAGGGAGAAAGGGAAAAGTCACTTAACCCAGGCCTGAAAAAGATGAAGGTCCTATCTTGGAATATTGCAGGCATAGCTAACAAAGTAGATTCTAGTGACTGGGGGTCCCTAGTAGAAAGTAACAATATCTGCCTCTTTCAGGAGACTTGGGCTAAGGAAGTCTACCCTAGGGTGGGCTGTGCAACCTTTTATGTCCATGCAAGGTGGGGTGGCAAGGGAAGGCCTTCGGGCGGTCTTGGTATTTGGGTGGCCAGTCACATTGGCTGTACAGCAGAGGACATTCCAACTCGCTCTGATGACATACAATGTGTCATTCTTAAATGGCCGGATGCTTACAATCTGGCGATTGTGAATGTGTACTCGCGCCCAGTAAGTGTGTCCATGGAATCATCCACTCTAGAGGATCTATCCTCATTCCTGGGACTATTACCTGCTGACTGTAAGATATTGATGGGCGGGGATTTCAACTGCCACTTTAAACCATTAAAAGGTTTAAAGGAGGGTGCATTGTCAGGTGAGGATGAGTACTGGGGGATTCCCCCTTGTCAATCCCCCTACCCGAAATCATGGTCCACCCCCTAGCGCTGCAGATCATGTCCCTTTCCCTGAACCATTCTATGAGGGCCTGTAATGGGCGACTAGTATCTGACACACCTTCACGGTGCACATTCAATAGGAAGGATCAGGAATCTCGTCTGGACTATATTTTTGTTCTTACAAGCATGTGGCCCAAAGTTTTAGATCTTAGGGTGATTGAAAGAGTAGACAGCGATCATAATGCTCTCTGCTTGGACATGGTACACCCAGGGCCCCTTGACGGCACGTTATTAAATGATTCAAGGCAGGACAGAGGCTCCCTTGTACTAGCAAATAACAGACGAAGGGTTAGATGGGGGAAAATAGCCAATTCAGCTGAGTGCACCACAAAAATTTATGATTTGGCACTCCCTAAATTAGTCGAAATGGAACAACTGATCAACAAACCAAAGCCTACTGATTTTAATGAGAAACTGGGCCAAATTCACACAGACCTAGTGGGAAGTCTAGGTGAGGTTCTCTATCCTGAGATTACGAACTGGAAGAAGAGGACGCCCATCTCTGCCTGGTATAATTCCACGTGCAGAAAGATTAAAACAGAGTTGATTCTTATGGTTAAGTCTGGTGCCAATAAAAAGAAACTAGCAGAGATGAGACAGAAATATAGGGTAGCTATTGCCCAAGCGAAGTCTAATTGGGATTGGGATAGGTGGCATGACCTATCACTGGCACTAGAAAACAAGGATTTCAGAAAATTCTGGTCACTAGTGCATACAGGTGCGGGGGAACCCAAATTGGCGGTGGAGCCAAACATCGCTGCTTCAAGGTGGGAATCTCACTTTAGCACATTGTCTCAGGACTCCTCTGTAATTTCCACTGAGTTTGTCCCGGATAGCCCCTCTGATCCCAATGAAAAATTAGTGCTGACATTAGACGAGGTACTAAAGGCTATAGGGAAATTGGCGTCGGGTAAGGCTCCAGGCCTTGACAAACTCCCAGGAGATTTGTTCAAACACCAACCAGAGATCTGGGGTCCTTATCTGCACACTATTTTTAACTCCATTCTAGGCGGGATGGATATCCCCTGTACTTGGCTGGGGCAGAGATAGTACCGATTTTCAAAAAGGGCTCTCCTCTGCTTCCAGTCAACTAAAGGCCGATTAGCCTTATAGACGTGCCTCAGAAAATCTTTGCCCGTCTCCTGCTAGACCAACTCCTGAACTGGATGGAGGACAATGCGATCCTCAGTCCGCTTCAGGCGGGCTTTAGGAAAAACACGTCCACCATGGACCAGATTTTTTGCCTCGTTCTCCTTTACTGGAAGACGGTGGGGATCGAGGGGGGGAGTCTGTACATGGTGTTCGTGGATTTGAGGTCTGCATTCGACCTGGTATCACGCACGAAATTATGGGCGGTGCTTAAGGAGTTGGGTGTCCCCTCGCAGCTTCTACAGGCAATAATGAGGCTCCATGATGGCAATTTTGCCCAGGTCAGGTGTGGGAGGGGGGGGGGCTTTGTCATCCAGATTTCCTGTCTGCAGGGGGGGTAAGACAGGGCTGTGTCCTCGCACCGACCCTGTTTTGCCTCTTTGTAAATGGGGTAATATCCAATTTGGATAACGTAAGGAATAACGATGCCCCCGGGTTGGCAGGTAGGAGGGTCCCGGCAATCATGTTTGCCGACGATACGCTCCTGCTTTCCAAATCCCCGATGGGAATCCAACGGATTCTAGATGGGTTTGGGGATTTCTGCAGGGCGCATGGCCTCGAAATAAACACAGAAAAAAACAAATTCATGGTATTGCACCCCTCATCTAACACCAGGCCCAATCCAACCTTGGGATCGGTCAGGCTGGAAAGGGTTAGAACATTTCAGTACCTGGGGGTAACTTTACACAAAAATCTATCTTGTGGTCCACAGGTAGCAAGATCTCATTTAAAGTTATCCCAAATGGTGGGGGCAACTTTGAAGGTCTCGAATTCATCTACCTTCAAACCAGTCAGTCCAGCCCTGGAGATGTACAAAACCCAAGCCAGAGCAGCTTCAACCTATGGTGCCGAGTTGTGGGGTCACAATGCTGGGACAGATCTTGCTAAGGTGGAAAACAGCTTCCTTAGGCGCTTGCTGGCCTTACTACAAGGCACGCCCCTGCTACCATTGAGACTTGATCTGGGGCTCTCTTCGATAGGAGATGAACTGGCTTTGAAGCCGCTGAGGTTTTGGCATAGACTGTGGTCCACCAGTGAACTATCCCACTACAGACAAGACCTAAAGCACGTTTTGAGTCTTAACACCTGCGACAGAATTCCATGGGTGGCACACGTGAAACGGGAATTCTATCGACTGGGTCTGTCTGAATTGTGGGATAACCCTGAAGGAGGTTGTTTAGGTTTGCCCCGCAAAAGACTCACCAAGATTTTTAAAGACAAGAGCCTGATTTTGCTCGTGGGCGCCCCGAAAATTGGTACCCTTACCGAACAATTTTTGGTCACCAAAAGCTCCTTCTGTTTTGAAGGATACATGGACATTATATTCTCCATGTCCACAAGGAAACTCTTTATCCAGTGGAGGTTCGGCACACTGCCACTCAAATCTTTCACAAGCAAATGGACAACGCCGGCTGACAAAATTTCCCCGGGGTGTAACCAAAGTGTAGAGGACGAACTACACGTGCTGTTTTTCTGCCCTGCCTACAGCAAGCCGAGAAAGTACTGGCTAGTCCCATTATGTAGGAATTTGGGTTTCAGAAACTATTTAGAATCGTATAGAATCTTGAAAACAAGCACTCTGCCCTTTATTGTCTTTGCTGTAGCCAAGTACTTAATGGCCATGTGGCAGATAAGGGGAAAAATACTGAAAGGGTAATCCTTAACTCCCTATTGTGGAATGAACTGCACTGAATTGTACCGAATTGGGTTTCAATTTTTAGAGTCCACTATCAATTGATTTAATTAGTCCTTTGTTCCCCCGTACTGTGGTCTTTCCCATATATTGTATGTTTTTATCCGTTTTAAATGTTTTATTGCATCTTTTGTGGCCTAAATGGCTGAAATAAAGAAACTTTGGAATTGGTTGACGATTGGTTTTTAGATTTTCTCTATAAGTATGTACAAGACAGTTTCTAATTGTCTTATTCCTCCTGAAGGAGAACATGGGTCTTGGCAGAATTTCTCTATTCTGGTTTGTTATTAAATGCCAATTTCGGTTGATAATGTTTTTAATTTTGTTACTCATATTTGAGTAATTCGTCACAAAAATAAGCGGTCTTTTTGCTTCCATTGCTTTTTTGTCTTTCTCCAAAAACAGGGTCTCCCTATTAAAATATTTGGCTCTTTTATAAGCATGTTTGACTAATTTATTAGGGTAGCCTCTGCTGATGAACTTTTGGGTCAAGGTGGCCGCATGTCTATCAAAGTCTTTGGTGTTTGTACAGTTGCGTTTAAGCCTTAAAAATTGGCCAAACGGAATATTATCCCTTTGGCTGGCCGGATGGTTGCTTTTGTAATGATTAAGCAACAACACAAAAGCCAATACTGCAAATTCTTTCAAGAGGAGTGACTCAACACGAAGAACTAAACTAAGTGCGAGAAGGGACTGATTTGTCAAGAATGAATCTTCTTTATTGTTCACACTTTGAGAACGATTTGTTGGTTACAATTCACCAAACATTTCACAATATATCAAAAAGACAAACATTACGAATACAATTATCATAAAATTGACATTTACAAAAATTAGTGCACAGTAGTGGAAAAAAATTAAACAATTACAAAACAACCATAGTTCATCAACATTCACATACAAATCTCACTCTCTCTCACCAACCATACTTACATACAGAAATATTTACAATTTCGCAAAAATCAATTTTCATAAACACCAAGGACATGTGTTTGATAAATTAGTGTTTTAGTCTGTTATGGAGCAGCTATTTGATGGATAGCGTCCTTATGGTGTGCATAGGTGGTCTACGCGTTTCGAACCCTATTGGATGCGGGGGTTCTCATCAGGACCTCATAACTGTGGGGGGAAGAAATGAGATCGGGGTCACTATCATTGGAACATAACTTAATCAAAAAAGCTGCCACCTTTGAGAATGCCTCTTACCTATGGTATGCGTGTGCACCATTTACACTTAGGGGGGCGGAGCGCCGGACAAGAGTAAACTGTGGGACAAATTAACAACAAATTCAAGGTCACTGATCTATTTGGAGTGCTCTAAAAAACTCGCAAGACCCGCCAAGTCACAATGGATAAAGAAAGAACTTACATGTGTTGAAGCGTGGTGTCTGGGCTCTGTTTCTGCGGGGGAGAAACAACCCATTAATGTATGGTTACAATAGTGTGTGTTCTAGTGTATCGCGGCGCGAGGTCAGCGAAGAAACACTTACTTGGGGAAGGGTTTTAGCCGATGGCACTTCAGAATGGGCGCGAATGAATCTGTGGAGGGAAAGAGGTAGAATTTAGGGGGTGGGATATGAGAGCTGCTAGGCACTCGGTTATGCAGTGAGGTTTGAAACCGATGGCGGGACATATATCTGCTCGGTGTGACACGGGCACTCGGCTGCTTTGGATTCGTTATCCATTTACCTTGCGCTTAATTGCGTTCGTCCTCCGTCAAAGTCTTGATCGAGTCGGCTTTCAGGAACTCGAGTACCGGACTCGCTGGCGAACCTGGTCCTATCAGGACGCCGCCCTACTTCCTGATGCTAGCGTTTCTGGGAATTGTAGTTCCGGCTATCCGCATTGTTGGGAACTGTAGTTTGTAATCGTTATTTCCATATGCGCTGTTGGTACCGGGCAGATTATCAAAGTGTTGTAACGAGATGTAAAACAGATTTTCTAAGTCAGCCGATATAACTCGGACATTTCATTAAGACCTTCTGTTGCTGCATTAAATTTAAGGATGAGCATTGCCTCACGTTGCAGCAGTTTTTTATCTAGATCACCGCCACGTGGGTCATTTTCAACCTTTAGGATCACGGTCCATTTCAGATCACTTTCCTTATGGGCAAAAGTGAGCCAATGGTTCACTAGTGGTGCTGTCAAGGTCTTTAGTCTTATACGAGATTTGTGCTGAGTGATGCGCATTCGTACTTCCTGGTTTGTTTTCCCAATATAGAGGAGGTCACATGGGCACTTAATCCCATAAATCACATTTCGTGATTTACAGTTAGTGAAAGAGTTGTGTCTCCAATATACATTTTTATGTTGGAAAATTGATCCCTCTTCTGTGGAAGAACAACACGCACAGTTTCCACATTTCCTGTGTCCTACCACTGGAGGCAGGCCGACATACGATCTCAAAGATAATGCCTTTTTCTGTGGCATAGCCGCCTGCACTAAGTGGTTCCCCACGGTCTGATTTTTCCGGAAAGCAAATAGTGGCTTGACATTCAATGTGGCATGTATATTCTTAATTAAGTGCCAATTGCTGGACACTACTTTTTTCAAAAGATTTGAGTTGGGACAGTATGTGGAAGCAAACACAATTCTGTCTGTTTCTTTTTTTGTTTTCTGTTCTAGTAGGTTTTCCCGCGTAGACCGCCGATGCACACCATAAGGACGCTATCCATCAAATAGCTGCTCCATAACAGACTAAAACACTAATTTATCAAACACATGTCCTTGGTGTTTATGAAAATAGATTTTTGCGAAATTGTAAATATTTCTGTATGTAAGTATGGTTAGTGAGAGAGAGTGAGATTTGTATGTGAATGTTGATGAACTATGGTTGTTTTGTAATTGTTTAATTTTTTTCCACTACTGTGCACTAATTTTTGTAAATGTCAATTTTATGCTAATTGTATTCCTAATGTTTGTCTTTTTGATATATTGTGAAATGTTTGGTGAATTGTAACCAACAAATCGTTCTCAAAAAGTGTGAACAATAAAGAAGATTCATTCTTGACAAATCAGTCCCTTCTCGCACTTGGTTTAGTTCTTCGTGTTGAGTCACTCCTCTTGAAAGAATTTGCAGTATTGGCTTTTGTGTTGTTGCTTAACGTTAAGGAGGCTTGGCCTTACAGTGGGAAGCCCACACCCAGTGTTGGGTTCTCACTGCTTTTGTAATGAAGCATTGTAATCCTGTCGGTACTTTTACTGTACAATTCGACATTTAGGTATCCATTAACATTTTTAATTTGAATATCTAGAAATTCACATTAGTTCTTACTGATATTAGAGGTGAATTTAAGGTTCTCGTCACCTAGATTTAACCATGTTATGAACTCATTGAGAAGTTCATTTGATCCTGTCCAAATAAAAAACATGTCATACATGTAACGTGACCATACTGAGATGTTCTCATAAATGGTGCTAAATCATTGAATATATGTATATCTTCAAAACTGGCCACATATAGGCAGGCCAGGCTGGGAGCACAGGTGGCTCCCATGCTGGTACCCTTGACCTGCCTATAGAATTCCTTTTCAAATAAAAAAATATTATTTTTAAGGATCAGACTAACACAATCAACAACAAAGTTAGCATGTGGTGACAGGTCATAGTCACCTGATGTAAGTAGCTTCTTGATCATATTAATAGTATCTTGTTGAGGAATATTAGTGTATAATGCCTCGATATCCAGAGTCACAAGACTCTGGGTATCTGGGCAAAACACAATGTTCTCACTTTTTTTAATCATAGCTGTTGTGTCTTTTATGTATGCCTTCTGTTGGATTACATACGGTTGTAAAAAGATATCTACATATTGGCTTAATGGTTCGGTGAGAGAGTTAATGCTTGACACAATGGGCCTCATGGGTGGATCAGTAGTGCATTTATGGACTTTAGGAAGTCCGTATAATGCTGGGATGACTGGTTGTTCATTCAATAGAAATGTGTACTCATCATTACAGATGATTTCATCCTCTTTTGCAAAGTTTAAAAGTTCTCCTACTTTATTTTTCAATTCCACCCATTCGGATCTATTTGTCTTGCAGTAGTGTGACTCATTGTCCAACATTTTTTGCATCCTTTCATTATAATCTAAGGTGGACATTAAAACAATACTACCGCCCTTATCTGCTGGTTTCACAGTAAGTGATGTATCTTGTTCTAGTTTCTGAAGGGCCAAGAGTTCTTCTTTATTCAAATTAGTGTTGGTCCATGATTTTTATTAAGGAGATTTTCAATGCTTTTACTGACACTTCTTTCGAAGGCCTCAATGTCTTTACTAACTAGTGTAATGGACAGAGTCCAATTTGATTTTGGCTTTAGACCTGACTTATTGGTTGTATGGGGTTTTGCTTTATCTTCGAAGAAAGCATTTAGCCTGATTTTTCTAAAGAAATTTTGTAGATCACGCTCAAGACTATATTTGTTAATAGGCTGTATAATTGCATATCCCAGACCTTTTTCCAATACTGATTTATCTGCCATTGATAATTCCTTTTGGCAGAGATTGATAATGGGGGCCATGTTATCTAATCCCACTTTTTCTGACTCCTGGTATAGGGACGTTGTTGGAATTGGTTCTGTGAGTGAAAATTCCCTCTGCCCCTCCCTCTCCCTCTCAGGGGGCCATAGTTTTTTGGACGTTGTTCTAAAAAAGATAACAAATCCCTACTAGAACTAGGTCCAGTTTCTCGGTCTGAGTTCTTATTTGTTTCCTGATGGGATTCAGTATCAGTATCTGAACTTGTATACAAGGTGTCAAAAAATATCACTTTTTTTTGGGAAGATTTTTTGATTGGTTAAACCAGGGTTTCCTGTATGTATTTTCTTCCCTTGGTCTTTCATAAAAAAATTTGGGAGGTATGGGTACACTGCCTCAAGACTGTAGTTGTTAATGTCTTTTCTTAATTTATTAGATTTTTTATTTACCATATATTCTCGATAGCCTACTATGTCTGAATGGATTTCTTCTAATTTCTTTTTTGCTTTGTCTAAAGCATCCATTGTTCTAAATTTACATTCAATTTCTTCTATTTCTCATCTTTCTATTATTAGGACTTCTTGTGCTGTCTCTATGATTAGTAACATCCAATCGCGCTGCACCTATTTGCGATGAATGTCAAATTTTCTATGAATTTAGGGTTTTTGATAAAAACACCTGGTTCATTTACTACTTGTAAGCCTTTAGGGATAATACCCTTTTTACAGTACTGTATGAAGAAATCGGCGTGGAGTTCTGTTCTTATTATTCTCTTTTTTAAATTCCACAGATTTTTCCATTGTTTCTCATTTGTATTGTCCAGATTAACTGTGGATATTGTAGTTGAGGGACCATTTATAATTTTATTAAAATGGTCCTCTGAAAAACCATAGGTTTTTATCCCTTCCATTGATCGTTTTAGATTCTACGTGGATGGGTGTATTGCGCTCCCCTGCTAAAAGGCCGTGCACTAAAGTATCTTAAACAAAGAGGGAGGAACCCTACTTTTAGTGAAAATAGGGACAGGGTACGTCAAGTGAAAAAAATGGAACAAAGTCCCTAATATCCCAATATTTTGGGTTTTCGTAGAAGACAAGGGCACACAATTTAGGTTGTAAAATTCAGCAAAATAAATTTGCTTAAGCCAGACATTAAGTATGTATATACAAGACAATTAGGTCAACAACTGATAATAATTTACACAGATTTAGTAATAGAAATTCATTTTATTACACCATTTCATCATTACAATAATATAAAATGTCAAGGGTAAAAAACAATAACAA
Organism: Lissotriton helveticus; assembly: GCF_964261635.1. Lineage (NCBI taxonomy): Eukaryota > Metazoa > Chordata > Amphibia > Caudata > Salamandridae > Lissotriton > Lissotriton helveticus. The sequence goes on along the minus strand of NC_136068.1, from coordinate 343,145,814 downwards.
AAGGAAAGTCACTTTTCATTAAAAACATGTACATATAACCAAGTCACAAGTTGATGTCATTGAAGTTCTCAGTTTTTTTTAGAAAACATAAGTCGACGCAGCGTTTCGGTGATATGTTTATACTGTTCACCTTCTTCAGGACTGTTTTCTACAAAAAACAATATACAATTATTCTCTAAATCTGTTGTTGATGACTGTTGTTCTTGTAAATATAACATACTATGACTATATAAAAGACCTAATTTAAAGAAAACTAAATCATTGACTGCCCTCTATTGTTATCTTAAACAATTCTCTATATCTGTTTCATTTTTATACATTATCGCATTATTTATAAACAGCATTCATATAGAAAACATTCCACATTTAATGTTGAATTAAGTTTACATAGATTTTTGTTCATGATCATTATAATACTCAGAGATGGACCCCTATTATTATTGAAATTAGACAGGGTCTGACTTCTTTTGTATTGCAGTCAAAGTCTCGAGGAGACGTCACATAGAGTATAATTATAGGTTTTGACATACCTATGTTGGCTAAATCGCCACACGTAGTATCCTCGCTTGGTGTTGGTCTATACTCGCACCAGGACAACATCGATATCAGAAATATAATTCTAAAAATGGGTCCAAGGATAATACCTATATACATAAAGTATGAGAGGAAAGGATATATATGGTGTTGAAGAATTCCTCAAACATCCATCTCTTTAGTTTTTAAAAAAGATAACCCTATGTCTATAAATTTTACCTACCCTGATTTTGTAACAAGTTTTCTTAATATAAAAACCATCTGTGGGTGCCACCGGAATATAGAAGTTCCATTCTATGGACAAGAAAAACATTTTTTACGTGTAAATCACCTCTTCAAGTAATGATTTAAAATTCTCTAAAAATTAACTAAAAATGAATGACAGAAATCCACACCGACTTGCCTGATGATAGGTCGAGATCAAGACTGTATAATTAGTCTATTGATACTTTGCTGGAAGATGGCGAAATGGCCTGGTCTCCCTCACTGGGATTTTTCTCGGCACACTATAATACAATTTAATTAAAAGAGACTTATCATTCTATTTGTACCTGTCTCAATAGATTCTAATATACACTTCTTTATCCTTTCCCGAGATATTAAATATTTTACGAGATTGCTGTTCTGTTTAATGGTAATACTAAGTGTCCACGGCATATTCGTATATCTATAGTTGCCGGTATTATTTTGAAAAAAGTCTTAAACTTTCTAACACAATCGTGATTCTTTTACTTTCGTAACATTATGAACGTGGAGTCTCTATCTAGATATTCCTACTTCAGCGCAGCATCTATCAGTTAAGTCGTTACGGACAAAATAATCAAAAACCTGCAGTATTCATTTGTATGATGCTAGAGGTTTATAGTCTTTGTAAAATTACCATTCGCGTTCTGCTCTTATTCTGGGTACTTTAAGATAGTTTCCCTTGTCTATAAATCAAGATTATACCTAAAGAATATCTTTGTCAATGTCATAAAATTAAAGTTATAAAGGGTGCTTTAGGAGTGGTTTATTAAAGTAAGTGCATTATTTGCCTCCTGCAGACCACGCAGAAATGCCCGAAACCACCCCGTGGTACCAAATCACTCTCCCATTCAAAGCGCTTACCTTTAAAATATACAGCGGCCTCCCTGCACCCACACGGCTTCTTTTCTTTTCCAGAATGAAGCCATCGTACACATTCCGGTTTTTAAAACGCCAGTGGGGGTTAAAAGGTCAAGTGCTGACACTTGACCATCGGCAGGACATTCTATCATGGGCGATATAAATCAAGCTAAATAAATACTTTATATATCTAACACAGTCAAATTAGTGCTAAATTAATTTATAATTTGTACCAACATTCTAAGGAATATATGTTGCATCTCGATTGAGTGTTTAGGATTGTGGCCGCCATCTTTGAATGGGGTAAAAATTATTTCGATGATATCACTTATATACTCCTAGCTAAGGACTTGCAAGTATAAACTATTTATCCAAATATCGGGCTTAATCCTCATTGAGTCAACATGTACTACAATAAATCTAACTCATATTTTATGACACAACGGAAACCAGTCCCATAAATCACTGCACCTTCTGTTTCTGCTTTCTATCGCGGCCATGTTGGAACAGGAACAAAGATTTTAATCTTTACTAATATTCTAATTTTGATAGTAAAAACACAGTTTTTTATTCTTATTTTAGATGTCTTATTATGAATGTCAATATGCCGGTTGATTTTAAAGGAAATACAAATTTCTGATATATGGTTACATGTCCTCAATCTTACTTGATTATTCATTGGGGTCATAATACTCGAAATACCCCTTATTATCCATGGCAATGTTTTCTTTATATTTACAGCTTTTTAGACACTTTTAGTATCTACGTTATTACGGGTAGTAAAAATAATGATGGAGCCAGTCAACCCAGAGCCTTATCGCTAGGTAGATACCAACACTATCTTATCAGGTGTGTACTAAAGATACTCCAGATCAGGAAATAAGGTAGGCAGACTACACCGGTGGGTATTTTCTTCTGCTAAAGTACCATTGGAGGTCTTGTAAATATGAACGTTTGTTTTGTTTCTTTCTTTTCTAGAACGTTACGGTCCTGTTGAGAACCCGACAAACAGTTGGGTTTGAAATGCGTCGACCTTTTGTTTTCCCTTGTCAAACAAACTATGCGATACAATTTCTCATTGATGTAATGACTTAGGTGTTAGATGTAGGAAATAGTGATAACTTAGAATCATTTCTACATTTCATCAGGATTACGTATGATTTATTGTGTCGTTTGACGCTGGGATTAAGAATATTGTCCACCAGTTCTGGGGCCATGCAAAAGTATTTTTGACCCTCTCTGGTGTGTTGTTTGGATGTTGTGAGTGTTTGTTATTAGTGACTGGTCAAATCAGTATGAAGTATGTGTGATGGTTTGCATTGATTGTCTGCTGGTGTCGTGTATGATGTAATGTAGTTTGTTTATATAGCTTTTCCCTCTGTTTTGTATTCATTTTTGATACACATGTAGATAAAAGCATTATTGATAAAGTGATTTCGAAGTGAGTTGTCAAATAAAACAACTGATGGTGTAGTAAAAAACACAGACCTATATGTTTTATTCATAGGTTCTGGTTAACAAAAAGTTTTTGGGAGTTTTACTCAGTATTGGAAATTGTTACGTTTTGTTATGCTGGGGATTTAAGCATGAAAGCCCAATCAATTTGATCAAATGTTTTCTCAGCATCAATAGAGATAGCTGCTAGAGGTTGAGGAAGGGAAGAAGCCTTGTTCAAAACATTAAAGAATAATCTAGATTTATCCGAGACAATTCTTCCCTTAATGAACCCTCACTGTTCCTTCCCAATCATTAAAGGAAGGAGGGGATCGAGACGTAAAGCAAGCAATTTGGCAAAATGTTTATAATCAACATTGACTAATGAAATAGGCCTGTAAAGAGTCGGGTCCTTCCCATCTTTATGAATGAGACAGATAGTAGCCTCTTGGAAGGAACCCCCAGTAGAACCAGATGCAGAGAAACATTTATAAAGATGTAACAGCTTAGGGAGAAGAAGATTAGAAAAATGGAGAAAGAATTCAACCATGAAACCGTCTGGGACAGGGGATTTATTTTTCTTAAGAGATTGAAGAGCCTGAAGGATCTTAGATATAGAAATGTCAGCCTCCAAGGACGAAAGGTCTCTATGAGTATCAAAGGAGATCTTCGAGTTTTGCAAATAAGTCTCTATCAAAGAGGGTGGAGTGGAGATTCAAGGGTGTAGAGAGATTGGTAATACTTAAGAAAATCTGCCAGAATTTCGGAGTCCTCGAATCGTCACACCGGAGCATTGACATCAGGGATCATGGCGGCGGCAGGCTAACGCCGGTCGTGGAGCTCCATAGCTCGGCAGGCACTGCGGCGGTGGATAGACAGTTGGCGGAGGAGTGAAGTGGAAAGAATGGATAGCAGTCCCCTATGGAGACAGTGAGAGAGTGGGGGCCAGCGTTTGGTAGGTGCCCGGCGTTTTTTGGTGATCAGCATTCGTTTTTCTGTCGGCAGCGGAGCAGAAAACAACAGAACAGCGCTCCGGTGCGCTAGGGCCCAGAGGCGCATGGGGATAGTGGACGCGGCGGCGTTTGCTGTCGGCAGGCAGGATTGCCTTACATCGACGGCAGCAGGAGCGGTTTCGGTGGCTGCCCCAACAGTGAGAGGGGGCCGGAGTAACCGGTGGAATCAAACACGAGTGGCTCTCCTCCTCCTACATTTCAGAGGTCCAGTTTGCTGGAGGCAATTTTCTGCAGCAGCAGCTCTTTGTACAGTACATTCATACATTGGTAAGGAGGCTCCAACTGGGGGGGGCTGTATGGAGTTGGAGCTACCCACAATAGCAGCAGCTGAATCATTGAACTTGCTTAACCCCTTGAGAGAGGTGGGGGGCATTACAGAATCGTCTACAGTGCCTGGGGCTCCTGACTTAGCGGTAGCTTTTCCGGTACCTTGTGGGAATAAACAGAGTGAGACTGTGGCTGAGTTAAAACACAGAAATAGGTATCAGCTAAGGTCCAAACAAGAGTTAAAGGGTGTGTTGGACGCTGCAGCTACAGTGGAGAGGAGGGGGCAACCCCTTTAACTCAATATAAAAAGAAGAAGTGGGGGGTTAAGAAAGTGGGAGGTACTAAGGCATCTCAGCAGTTGCAGGCACAAAAGAATACCCAAAAAAACACAGTTGATGGACAGAATGTAGAACAATGTCATACATTCACCCCAGTACAAGGATCTAGGCCTAAATCCATCGTTTTTTTGCACTCCACACCACCCTGGGTTAGAAACTGGCTATATGCAAATCACCTCTGACCCTGTGCCTTATGGGAACAGTCCAGTCCGAACTACCAAGCCATGTCTTTCCCAGATCGGAATCAAGCATCCAAGGACCGGTTTCTGGCTATCAGCCTTCATTCAGCCTGGATAGCTTGACTCCAGTGGTGTGGAGAGCCTGGGACTCACGTCTGAGCATACCCAGCCCACTCGGGGTGAAAATTGCAAAAAACACAGTTGATGGACAGAATGTAGAACAATGTCATACATTCACCCCAGTACAAGGATCTGGGCCTGAATCCATCGTTTTTTTGCACTCCACACCACCCTGGGTTAGACACTGGCTATATGCAAATCAGCTCTGACCCTGTGCCTCATGGGAACAGTCCAGTCCGAAGTACCAAGCCATGTCTTTCCCAGACTGGAATCAAGCATCCAAGGACCGGTTTCTGGCTATCAGCCTTCATTCAGCCTGGATAGCTTGACTCCAGTGGTGTGGAGAGCCTGGGACTCACGTCTGAGCATACCTAGCACACTCAGGGTGAAAATTGGAAAAAACACAGTTGATGGACAGAATGTAGAACAATGTCATACATTCACCCCAGTACAAGGATCTGGGCCTAAATCCATCGTTTTTTTGCACTCCACACCACCCTGGGTTAGACACTGGCTATATGCAAATCAGCTCTGACCCTGTGCCTCATGGGAACAGTCCAGTCCGAACTACCAAGCCATGTCTTTCCCAGACCGGAATCAAGAATCCAAGGACCGGTTTCTGGCTATCAGCCTTCATTCAGCCTGGATAGCTTGACTCCAGTGGTGTGGAGAGCCTGGGACTCACGTCTGAGCATACCCAGCCCACTCGGTGTGAAAATTGCAAAAAACACAGTTGATGGACAGAATGTAGAACAATGTCATACATTCACCCCAGTACAAGGATCTGGGCCTCAATCCATCTTTTTTTTGCACTCCACACCACCCTGGGTTAGACACTGGCTATATGCAAATCAGCACTGACCCTGTGCCTCATAGGAACAGTCCAGTCCGAACTACCAAGCCATGTCTTTCCCAGACCGGAATCAAGCATCCAAGGACCGGTTTCTGGCTATCAGCCTTCAATCAGCCTGGATAGCTTGACTCCAGTGGTGTGGCGAGCCTGGGACTCACGTCTGAGCATACCCAGCCCACTCGGGGTGAAAATTGCAAAAAAACACAGTTGATGGACAGAATGTAGAACAATGTCATACATTCACCCCAGTACAAGGACCTGGGCCTAAATCCATCTTTTTTTGCACTCCACACCACCCTCGGTTAGACACTGGCTATATGCAAATCAGCTCTGACCCTGTGCCTCATGGGAACAGTCCAGTCCGAACTACCAAGCCATGTCTTTCCCAGACCGGAATCAAGCTTCCAAGGACCGGTTTCTGGCTATCAGCCTTCAATCAGCCTGGATAGCTTGACTCCAGTGGTGTGGAGAGCCTGGGACTCACGTCTGAGCATACCCAGCCCACTCGGGGTGAAAACTGCAAAAAACACAGTTGATGGACAGAATGTAGAACAATGGCATACATTCACCCCAGTACAAGGATCTGGGCCTAAATCCATCGTTTTTTTGCACTCCACACCACCCTGGGTTAGACACTGGCTATAGGCAAATCAGCTCTGACCCTGTGCCTCATGGGAACAGTCCAGTCCGAACTACCAAGCCATGTCTTTCCCAGACCGGAATCAAGCATCCAAGGACCGGGTCCTGGCCATCAGCCTTCATTCAGCCTGGATAGCTTGACTCCAGTGGTGTGGAGAGCCTGGGACTCACGTCTGAGCATACCCAGCCCACTCGGGGTGAAAATTGTAAAAAACACAGTTGATGGACAGAATGTAGAACAATGTCATACATTCACCCCAGTACAAGGATATGGGCCTAAATCCATCGTTTTTTTGCACTCCACACCACCCTGGGTTAGACACTGGCTATATGCAAATCAGCTCTGACCCTGTGCCTCATGGGAACAGTCCAGTCCGAACTACCAAGCCATGTCTTTCCCAGACCAGAATCAAGCATCCAAGGACCGGTTCCTGGCCATCAGCCTTCATTCAGCCTGGATAGCTTGACTCGAGTGGTGTGGAGAGCCTGGGACGCACGTCTGAGCATACCCAGCCCACTCGGGGTGAAAACTGCAAAAAACACAGTTGATGGACAGAATGTAGAACAATGTCATACATTCACCCCAGTACAAGGATCAGGGCCTAAATCCATCATTTTTTTGCACTCCACACCACCCTGGGTTAGACACTGGCTATATGCAAATCAGCTCTGACCCTGTGGCTCATGGGAACAGTCCAGTCAGAACTACCAAGCCATGTCTTTTCCAGACCGGAATCAAGCATCCAAGGACCGGTTTCTGGCTATCAGCCTTCATTCAGCCTGGATAGCTTGACTCCAGTGGTGTGGAGAGCCTGGGACTCACGTCTGAGCATACCCAGCCCACTCGGTTGGGGTGGTGTGCAGTGCAAAAAACGATGGATTTAGGCCCAGATCTCTGTACTGTGGTGAGTGTATGACATTGTTCTGCATTCTGTCCATCAATTGTTGTTTTTGCATTTGTCACCCCGAGTGGGATGGGTATGCTCAGACGTGAGTCCCATGCTCTCCACACCACTGAAGTCAAGCTATCCAGGCTGATGAAGGCTGATAGCCAGAACCTGGTCCTTGGATGCTTGATTCCGGTCCAGGAAAGACATGGCTTGGCAGTTTGGGCTGTACTGTTCCCATGAGGCACAGGGTCAAAGCTGATTTGCATATGGTCATGTCTGACGTGGGGTGGTGTGGAGTGCAAAAACGATGGATTTAGGCCCAGATCTCTGTACTGGGGTGAGTGTATGACATTGTTCTGCATTCGGTCCATCAATTGTTGTTTTTGCATTTGTCACCCCGAGTGGGATGGGTATGCTCAGACGTGAGTCCCATGCTCTCCACACCACTGGAGTCAAGCTATCCGGGCTGATGAAGGCTGATAGCCAGAAACCGGTCCTTGGATGCTTGATTCCGGTCCAGGAAAGACATGGCTTGGCAGTTCGGGCTGGACTGTTCCCATGAGGCACAGAGTCAAGGCTGATTTGCATATGGCCATGTCTGACCTGGGGTGGTGTGGAGTGCAAAAACGGTGGATTTAGGCCCAGATCTCTGTACTGGGGTGAGTGTATGACATTGTTCTGCATTCGGTCCATCAATTGTTGTTTTTGCATTTGTCACCCCGAGTGGGATGGGTATGCTCAGACGTGAGTCCCATGCTCTCCACACCACTGGAGTCAAGCTATCCGGGCTGATGAAGGCTGATAGCCAGTAACCGGTCCTTGGATGCTTGATTCAGGTCCAGGAAATACATGGCTTGGCAGTTTGGGTTGGACTGTTCCCATGAGGCACAGGGTCAAGGCTGATTTGCATATGGCCATGTCTGACCTGGGGTGGTGTGGAGTGCAAAAAACGATGGATTTAGGCCCAGATCTCTGTACTGGGGTGAGTGTATGACATTGTTCTGCATTCTGTCCATCAATTGTTGTTTTTGCATTTGTCACCCCGAGTGTGATGGGTATGCTCAGACGTGAGTCCCGTGCTCTCCACACCACTGGAGTCAAGCTATCCAGGCTGATGAAGGCTGATAGCAATAAACCGGTCCTTGGATGCTTGATTCCGGTCCAGGAGAGACATGGCTTGGCAGTTCGGGCTGGACTGTTCCCATGAGGCACAGGGTCAAGGCTGATTTGCATATGGCCATGTCTGACCTGGGGTGGTGTGGAGTGCAAAAAACGATGGATTTAGGCCCAGATCTCTGTACTGGGGTGAGTGTATGACATTGTTCTGCATTGAGCCCTTCAATTGTTGTTTTTTCAAAAGAATACCCCATCACTTAAAAGCTATTTTAAGATCATGGAGCAGCTAGTGGGCCCTAAGGAGGCAGCGGTACTAGAGGCGGGGGCTACAGGTTCGGTTTTGGAGTCAGCCATAGAGACTAGCCTGACGATTGAGAATCGATACTCGCCTTTGGGACCTATGCAGGATGCGGTATTTGAAGGGGGCCAAGAAGCGGTGAGGGATGTGGAAGGTGGTCCTGCTACTCTAGGTTCTGTAAGCGATGTTAGTCTTCCTACAACAGTTCCTTCGAAAGTCCCTAATAATTCAGTGGAGCCTCAGGTTGAACCTGCAGATCCGTTTTTGCCTCTGGTTCCAGCTGACTTTTGTAAGACTCAGGCCCCACAGTCTCTTCTAGTACAGTCCCAATTCCAGTCTCTGTCCCAGTGCCAGTCCCTGGGCATCGTTCAGGTTCCGGTACAGGTCCTGGCCCATGCTCATGCTCATTCTCCGTCACAGGCCCAGTCTCAGTTGATGTCCCAGGTCAGTCCAGTCTCTCAGCAGCCAGGAGACTCAGCAGGTACTGAATTGGAGGGGGACCGGATTGGTCTCTTATTTCAAACATTGAGACAAGACCTAATGAGCAAGTTTGAAGTCTCTGAGGCTAATCAAAGGGGGTTGCATGATAGATTTGATGCGTTGGAGAATAAGCTAGAGGATATATGTACCCGAACTAGTGCATTGGAGGGTAAGGTTTCCATGATATCGGAGTCAACATTGGGGAACTCAAAGGATATCGCTACTCTAAAGGCACAGAATCGGTCTCTATTGATGGACATGGAGAGGTTGGAGATGCAGACCTGGAGGAACAACTTGAGAATTTTGAAAATTCCGGAGGGGGAGGAAGTGGCGGACATCAAGGGGTTCGTGTGTAACTTACTACGTGATGGGGTCTTGAAAGATCGACCCGACATTGATCTCGAGGCAGAGATTCAAAGGGTGCATAGGGACCCCTTCAGGCTACACCCGGACCGGAAGGCACCTAGGACGATTCTTGTTCACTTCCAGACATATAGTGTTAAAGAATTAATTCTGAGTAGGTGTCTCACACGCTCCACCCTCCATTACAGAGCCAATCCGTATCAAATAAGATCTGATATAGGAGGCCAAACTGCTCAGAGGCAGTGGGAACTAGGTTCGAGGATGCCAGAACTAAGGTCATTGGGTGCACAAGTCCAGATGAAATTCCCAGCTCTTCTAAAGGTGATGTGGAACAATAAAATGTACAATTGTAATTACCCGGGGGAAGTGGACGAACTTTTGAACAAGATGAGGAAATAGTTGCAGGTTCAAGTTATTAGATGAATATTTAAACAGACTTAAACAGGTGGATGGACACTGGGTGTGGGTTATATGGGAAATAAACGGGGATATATAAAAAAAAAAGGGGAGGTCATAAGTGTTAACTTTTCTCTTTTCTCTTTTCTCACTGGAGATCGATCTAATAGGTCTGAAATAGGGATTTAGGGGGGGAAAGGGAAGTGGTAAGAGAAAAAAAGGGGAAAAAGGAGAAAAGGAGGAAAAGAAAAAATAATCTTTTTTGAATGGGGAATGGTATAGGGAAAAAAAAAACTAATTAATGTTTTGTTTTTTGACTCCGCTAAATCAAAACAATAAACAGCAACACCGCCGCGGGTGCCGAGGGAGTAGGGCGCTCCACATAGGCGAGAACAGCGCCTGGTAGATGGGTGGGTTCCCTGGGGGAGGGTTTGGGAGGGGTCAAGGGTGGGAGGGGTCAAGGGTCAAGGCTGACGGCTTACCAACAGAGGTATATGCGGACAACCTGGAGGAAATTCTGCCTGGCCTTTTGATACTCTTCAATAAAAAAATTCTAGAGGGAGGTGAAGTTCCCCTTACATGGCTGGAGGCTATGATCGCCCTAATTATAAAACCTAATAAGGATCCCCAAAAAATAGCGTCGTATAGACCTACCTCTCTTCTAAATGCCGATTTGAAGATATTTTCGGGAATTTTAGTGACTAGATTAGCTAAGGTAATTAAGTATATTATTCACCCTGACCAGAGAGGATTCACACCAGGAAGGCAGCTCAACAAGCTTATGTTCCAAGTGATTGGGGCAATTGATTTTGCTCAGGTTAAAGGTCTAACACTTACTATCGTCGCGATAGATGCGGCTAAAGCATTTGACCAAGTAAATTGGGGGGTTTTATGGGAGACTATGACTCGCTCTGGGTTCCACTCCACCTTTATAGAGGGAGTTAAAGCCCTGTACAGGAGTCCTCGGGCCAAGGTATTGGTCAATGGGGGTCTGACAGACTGGTTTAACATCTCCAGAGGAACGAGGCAGGGTTGTCCCCTGTCCCCCCTCCTGTTCAATGTATATATTGAGCCTTTTATCTGCTCCCTAAGATCGGATTCCATTATTAAAACTTTTAGAATGGGGGATATGGAACTTAAAACAGCTCTGTATGCAGATGATCTCCTCCTTTATACTGCCAACCCTATGGAGGCTATTTCCAGGTTGTTTAAATTAGCTGAAGATTTTGGCAGGGTATCCGGATATATAATTAATAAAGAAAAAACGGACATAATGAGTTAGAATAACACAGATCCGGTACAGGGGGCCAAATCTAAAATTAGATATTTAGGTATATATCTCACACATAAACTAGTGGATATAGATAAAACTAGTTGGAACACCGTGGTAAAGGAGGTAGATAAAAAACTAACTAGGTGGGGGGGTTTGCCCCTGAATATTTATGGAAGAGTGAACCTGGTCAAAATTACTATCCTTCCTAAATTAACTTTTTTGTTTAATTGTAGACCTTTAATATTTAACCCCAAAGACATTGCTGAACCTCCAAGGGAAGATTGGGTCATTCATCTGGGCCTCCAAATTCCCAAGGATAGCCTGGAGGAAATTAAGAAGGGGGTTGAAACTGGGGGCCTGGCTCTTCCCGATTTGCTTTTTTATTGTTATGCCTTCCAGTTTAAGAATTTCAGAATGCTGGTTAATAAGTTGGACTCTTCCTCACACGGCCGACTTTTTCAGGCAATGCTATCGGACCAGCCCCAAGGTCTCAAATTTTTTTTATATAAATTTGGAGACCAAAAATTCTTCAAAAAGGTATGCGGAAGATACTGGGGATCCCCTACTACAACACATATGCCGTGATCTGGAATTCCCCGGGCACTCCGGATTGCCTGTTAGATAGACTGGCACACCCATTGAGGGAAGCAGGCCTGAGAAAGTGGGGGGACCTCTGTGTTAATACTCAACTTTTGGATTGGGAATCTTTATCTAACCTAACGGGTCAGTCCCTCACAAGATTCAAATATTACCAATTATCGTCATGGTGGGGAAGTCAGTGTTGGGGGGAGGTTGAGGAGACCCGGCTTCTAGATTATATGAGCAGAGAGGGAGGCTGGAAATGGGAGGTTGCCTTCCGGTATAATACTTTGGTGTCTGCAAAAGATTGTTTGGATTCTGAAGTAACAAATCTTTCGGGCAATTCCATAACAGAGAATAGTGAGGAGATACAGAAAGTCTGGGCTGATTCATTTACTATTTCACAAAAGGCAATAAAACCAGCTAATCTCAGAAGAAACAACTTATTTACCGCTTATAGGGTCTATTGGACCCCTGCCAAATGGAGTAGGATATCTGCTGAAAATTATCTCTGCCCGAGGTGTAATTCTACGGAAGCAGATGATCTGCACATGTTCATGGAGTGCAGGGAATTCACCAGTTATTGGGGACATGTTTGTGACTTTCTGGAGGAGGTTTTACTAATACCAATTACTTGTTCTCTCAGATTGATTTTCTTTGGCCTCCTGCAGAAATATTCAATGAACAGCCCAGTCACACAGTTCATATTCTATGTTGTAGTCATAGCCAGAAGGAAAATCTGTAGAGAATGGAAGTCGAAGGCCCCCCAAGATTTGCCGATTGTTTGAAAAATATTATGATGACTGCTCAGTCAGATAGCTTATGCAGTGGAGAGAGTGCCAACAAGATCTGGTCCGCGCTAAAAGAATGGTCGGAAAAGTAACCACTAGTCCAATGATTATGCCAGAGGTTTTGTGGTCCAGTCCTCCCTGATAACATGGTAATATGGAGTTGGACAAGGAGACAGCATACCTCTGGGCGATTTCGGTAAGCCGCGCACATAATCCAGGGGCGGAATCTAAGTGAACATGTGCGAAAGGCTCTGAAAGATCCCATCTAGAGCATACATTTTCTGGTGGCATATATGAGGACAAAAAACAAACAAAAAAAAAATTCGGAGTCCTTGAAAACAGGAAGACATTTATCATTTTTTACAGAATCTAAAATATGTGACTGTTTACGGATTTACAAATAATTAGCTAGGAGCTTACCCATTTTATTGCACCCTCCGTAATAGCTCGCGCTACTTCAAAGTAGAATTGAAAAGACATTATCTGTCGAAATTTCGTTAAACTTTAATTTTGCATGACCAAGTTCTTTTAAATTAGCTGTAGAAGAATAATAATAATATTGATGTTCCAGTCATTTGATATCAAGAAAAAGGGATTGATGTTGTTTAAGAAGAGATCTCTTTCTCCAAGAAACAAAGTCAATGATATGACCTCAAGCAGAAGCTTTGAAGGTGTCCCAAACTAATTGTGGAGAAATTGTAGGATCTGCGTGAACCTCAAAATATTACTCAGATAAAGTAAAAAAGGAAGACGTAAAGTCAGGATTGAGCAATAGAGAATTATTGAATCTCCATCTATTGGAATTGGAATGCACCGGGAGAAGATCGAGGTCAGTAATGACAGGGGCATGGTCGGAGATTACAATTGGTTCGATAGAAGAAGCAATAAGATTTTGGGAAAGTAATTTAGAAGCAAAGAAATGATTATGTCTAGAAAGAGAACCATGAGGAGGGGAGAAGATAGAAAATTCTTTATTAGAGGGAATGCAGATTCTCCATGAGTCCACCAGAAGCCAATGGGTTATAAAGGAAAGGAATTGATTATGCACTTTGTGGGGAATAAATGTAACTGCAGATTGACGGTCAATAAAGGGATCCATACCTTGATTACAATCACCGCCCAAGCTATAAGAATCATCAGCATATTGAGTACAATTTGGGAAATATTGGGCCAAAAGAAATTGTCAGCTTGAGTAAGACTATAAATATTAAGTTATAAAGTTAAGAGTACATCGTTAATAATTAATTTTACAAAAAGCCATATGCCTTCAGTATCGACGTCTTGAGAAACTGCTGCCAATTTTAATTTCTTGTGGTATAGAACAATAACACAATGTTTCTTATTTTAAGAAAGAGAAACAAAAATAGAACCCACCCAACCTTATTTAAACTTCAAGGCCTCTGGTTCAGAAAGTTGGATTTCTTGAAGATGAACAAGGTATGGGGAATATTTAGCTAAATGATATAAAATTCTCAGCCGCTTTATCGGATTAATTACTCCTTTAGCGTTCCAAGAAACAACTCTGAAGAAAGCAACAAGTGCAAATATATAAACAGTATTTCTCTTCTTGGAAATAAGGTTCATCAAACATGAACATATCAAAAGAGTTATCAGGAAGAAAAGGGATAAAAACAAGGGTATAGGGGAGAAGAGTCAGGGAGAAAATAGAGGATATCAGAGAAAGAGAGACAGTACATGTCAACAATGATGACTGCAAACACATACCTGATGAAGATGAATAATTGGGGAAGAGTCAACGACAGTACCGGGCAAGACGACACCGCAAGTGAGACCAGTCGACAGACAAACGGAGCATAACAAGGTAAATGACTAGGATAAAGAAAACCTGAAAAGAAAAAGAAGGTTAGTCAATCATCGCAAAGAACACAATGGTCATAAAGAAACATAAAGAGTAAGCCTTTTAATGCATAATAGAAACTACATCAAAAAACTAGGATACTATGCAGGAGGAGGACCCTTCAACACAAACGTCGATCATTTCGGCTAAGAGGCTGAAGTCTCCATAGAGCTGGGAGAATGTAAATGAAGAAATTGTCATAGTTCTGCAGGAGCAGTGAAGGAGGAGGTTTTATTCTGGGATGTTACTTTAAAGAGGCAAGGATAAAACAAACCAAAGTGGGCTCCCAAGAATGTAGTTGTGGACGAAGATCTAGGAACTCCTTCAGCCTGGCAGCTATAGTTCTTGAGACATCATGTGAAATAAAGATTTTACAACCTTGCCATCCCACCTTGTTCAATATCTATATGGCCCCATTAGCAAAGATTGCAGAGCATTTTGGCTTTGAGATCATCTCATATGCAGATGACTCACAGCTGATGTTTACCCTAGGCCTGGAAATAGCCAAAAAACGCTTCGCATCTGGAATGTTAGCCATCGCCAATTGGATGACGGAGAACTGCCTTCAGCTAAATCCTGAAAAGACGGAGATTAAGCAGTCCAGCAAAGCCCCCTCCATCTGGTTGGACGATTGGTTGCCCCACCAACTGGGTACCATCCCTGTTCCCAAACAAACTGTAAGAAATCTGGGGATAAAATTAGATCAAGCATTAACAATGAAAGACCAGATTGCAGCAACTACGAGCGCTTGCTATTACAATCTGCGCTTTTTATGCAGAATTTTCCCCTTACTTCCCACTACAATCCATAGAAAACTGGTCCAGGCCATGGTGATAAGTAGACTGGACTATGGAAATACTCTTTTGCCAGAAGCTAGTGAATCACTGCTTTCCAAACTTCAGGTGATCCAGAACACTGTGGCCAGGCTTATTCTGAACCTCCCTTCAGGAACTCTACTAGCCCCCTTACTGAAAGAAGCGGTCTCGTTTTAAGATCTGTTGCCTCACGTATAATGCCTTAAAAGGCAAAGGTCCACTATATCTCCAAAACAAGTTAATGGCCTACGCCCCTAGCCGCTCCCTTAGATCCAGCAATCAAGCCCTACTGTACGTTCCTCCTACTTGTCTAATACACACTGGGGAAAGGCCTTCTCCTATCTTGCCCCAGGATACTTGAATAAACTTCCCAAAACCCTGCGAGAGACACCTACTTACTGTTATTTCAGGAAACTACTAAAAGTCTATTTATTCTGAACCCAGTTGGTACACATTTTCTGTCAGGATCTGCGGCAGCGCTGAGATGCCCACGCATGAGTTGGGCACTATAGAAAGTAATATTAACATAACATAACAAAACATAGAAGTTGCTTTTTAGCCTTCGCTGCATTGAGAACTTTCAGTAGAGCAGTAATGAGATAGGACGAGGACCTAAATGATGGGCTCTCTGAATATTCAAGTGTGTTGAGGGAGGCAACTTCACAAGTGAGGCAAAAAAGAAGTGAAAAAGGATACAGGGTCCGAGGAGAAGAGGATTTCTCAGGCGAGGGGGGTCCCGCTTAACTCTTTTGTGAGTAGATGAGGATGCTATCGAAACACTTTTAGTTGATAAAGAGGATGTGGATGACATGTTGGTTGTACCCCTCATAGAACAGTTGGCAGATTTTAAAAACGAGGATAATTTCTGTGAGGAGGAGGTAGCATGAAGAGAAGGGGCCTTAAGTTTCTGCATAAGCATATGGGGAGAGGCAATATAAAAATAGAAAGGAAAAACTGATCGGACACGAACAGACCTCAGCCTCCAATATCAGAAAAAAGGTAGAGCATTGCAGAAGAATTAAAAAGTAAAAATAAAGAAATTGCAGAAGTTACCTCAGATGATGTGCCTCACACAGGTTAAGTAAAGCATAGCAGGAAAGTCACAGGAGTGTTCAACATCCTAAGAGATCCATAAGGATAGCGGAACAGAGATAATATATCTCCATCGTCAATACAGCAAGAAGGCAGAAGAATTAGAAAAATCACCTTAGATGTGGTTCCAATGCAGCCAAAATGGCCACCACAATGAAGAAAAAGAGAAAAGACCTAAAAAAGGTCACAAGAGTCACCAAAATGCCACTACAGCAGTCATGCAGGCTCACCCTGCCTTCCGATGCGCAAGACATCCGTTTTCGCGGCAGACTGAGGGTTAGAAGCGGCTCCAAACAAATCAGTTCACCCGCCATTGAAAGGAACTCACAAGCTAGGTGGCCATCTTGTCGGCAGCCGCACGCGCAATCATCTATATGTGGAAATGTAATGACCTACACGATGGATCTCACAAGGATTGTAAGTATTGAAAAATGTGACACAAAGTCGATTGTGAAAAGCAATGGTTTGAGCGTCCTGAGTTATGCTGATTCAAAAAATTTAGCACCTCACTAAAGTTAATGGTTTATTGTTTCTAATACCAATGACTATAGTTCCCAATTGTTATCTATGATTAAATTAGTGGTCATGTAGAAGCCAAGATTATGAATGGTGATGGTCAGATTCTTTGATGATATATGTTCTCTTACTTATTCACTCCGCTATATGATGTTTCCTCTTTTATTAGAGAGCTACCACTTTATCACATACCAGGCCTTGGTTACAATTACAATGACTCATTAGGATACCATTGTATTGCCTCCAAATGTTAGTGTAATTTACTTATGCTTGCGGGGCTCATTAATATCCTGTGCGATTAAATAATATTAGGGGATTGTGTGATGTTTTCTGCATATAGATTTAGTACATACAGTGTAGGGCTCAGCGAACTGATTTGCTGTTGCAGATAACATTTATTTTAATTGTATATGTCCTGTTAATGCCAGCATTTATGATGACAGTCAATGTTTACAGCATTTTCCATAATGGCTTACATTTGTGGTTACATATATGATCTTCTTTGTGTTTGTGCCAAGCATGTCGTGCAAGACTATACTATATAACCGAGCTCGATTGAGATGCCCTATGCCACACTCAAATCTCTTTTGAAAAGTGATTCTCAATCACATGGATTTAGAGAATTGATAAAGTGACCAAAATTACAGCTTGATCTAATAAAACATTTCTCATCTCAGCATCAAATAGTTAAACAATAGCAAAAAACATATACTTCATCAAAGAAATCTTAAATGCATCAATAAATAGCAGAAATCAGAGGTCAGAATGCATTTCTCCCTAATAAGATTTATTTTCAGCTGTAGGAAGATTGTAACACTGTATTAATTGTTAAAATTCAAATCAAACATAATATTACGCTGTTAGACAAAGCCAGAGATATAGATGAATATTTATCGTCCTTGTGTGGTACTTACCTAACTTCTGACCTCTCTTTTTATTTTTATTTTGCATCTGTTTTGCAGAGGCAGTGAGTGAGTATATTCCTTGCAATATCAAAACAGTTTATCCAAGATTTACTATCACAACCCAACTCAGAGGCTAATCTGCAGTGGAAACCTCAGAACAATGCGGCAGGTCAGTGGACTGCCTAACACGGTGAATATTGGACCCATGGCAGAATGTGAGCCATTCAAATGTCAACAAATGTGGAGTGCTTTGTAAATGCAGGTGGTTGAGATATAGAAATGACAGCTGATGGAAGTCAGAGCGGGATCCAAAAAAACTATATAAAATAACATAATATAGCAACATAAGTGATACCAGTCCATATTGTGCACAAAGCAAGCATACCAGGCAAATGAAACGTTCCATGAATCTTTGGTAGTAGGAATCCTCCCTCAAAAAGAAAATATGAACAATTGGTGTAACATGTCAGATTTTCTATTTGATTTATTTGTATATTATTTCATGGTCTACCTCTGTGCCAAATAGCATCAGTTCTTTACAACTGCAAAATCTGTCCACTCTTTAGCTGCTAAATGAGAGATCTCTATGGCCTTCCTTGTGACCCATTCATCCTTCCCCCTGTGCTTGTCTTTACCATTGGCCAGTGTGTGCACAAACTATTTCCGGTAGTTGTGTGTTTATATAGCAAGGGTAGGAGCGCTGGGAAGCGGTGCAAGTGGAGCGACAATATTTTTTCATAGAATGGTTCTGGTCCTATTTTCTCCCATCAGTCAGTGATGCTGCTCTCAAAATGTCTGTCTTCCATTCTTGATAGTTGGTTGGCTCCTTGCAATTATAGAGATAGAATGATGATTTACTTGCCTATTAAGCCCTTTTTTCTTGACTCCAGAATATATTTCCAGCCCTAATGTGTTTGATGGTGTATTTAGAACATCCTTCTGGCCCAAGAAATAAATGGTGTACTGTGTAGGAGGCAGGGAGTGGTTGGAGATATTTTTTAAATAGACTGGTACATGCCTAGACAATTACTGGAGTAGAAGTAAGAGGTCCACGGCTAGGCCGTGGACTATTCCCTTCCACACATGAAGATCTGCATGTCGAATCTAGAAAGCAAGCTTATGAATAGTTTAAAACTAAATGCAGAGGAAATTAAACCGTTGTATCTCCTGAGTGTACCATCACTCTGTGACTCAGCTACAAATGGCAGCAGCAGCTTGATCAAGCAGTTTTCTATTAATCTCTCTTCTGTTTCTCTCATTCGTCCCCTTTTACGTACTAGCTAGCTTTTTAATCTTCTATCTCCGTTAAATGTTATCTTTTTAATTCCAGGTAAGATTGTGATGTTGAGTCTCCAAACTCTCATTTCCACTAAGAAGCAGGGGAAATAAAAACGCTGTGAGCAATGCAGTGCAACTATGGCAATTGTTGCACTTAATGAACTTAAAACTTTTTGAACCTTTAAAAGTTTTGCCTAGGCACAATGTCTTCCACAAAAAAATATTTATTATTGGGAATTTTCACAGAAAAGACTTTCACTGCTGGGGATTTCTTCTTAAACTATTTATTTGCAACAAAACCTACTTTGAACATGGGTGCTTCCACTTTCTTTGTTAACTTTGCAAACTCTACCCAACTCAGGAAGTTTTTTTTTAAACGAGCAAAGATCTGCAATTTGTCTAACCTTCTTACTAAAATCTTCTGAGTTTGTATGTGCATATGTACACCATGGAACCCAATCTGTGTGTCTGAAATTGCCAAACAGATGTTTCAGGCACAGGAGCAAGAAAACAAGATGAAAAGAGGCCTCCTTTGAAATGAACATAGTGTGACCTGACAGTCCTGATTTGACTTGTGAATATCCAGCCTCCTTTGATGGGCAAACATTCCTTGATTTAGTCCGCTATTTGACTGGTAAGGTATATGAGGTGCGTCTATGCTGCTACCTTCATCACGCAAGCACTTTCTGCCAACTAGTTGGACCCTTAGGCCAGTCTTTCGAATCTTATGTGGTGAAGGAGAGTTGCTATAAATATCCTGTCCTAAGCCTCATCTTGGCCCATTTCCAGATCAGTGACACCAGTTCCAGTATCTGAACCAAACCATAGACGGATGGCGCCCTTTTGGTCCTTTGTAATGCAGTGGGACTCCGCAGTGGCAAATATTTACCTCGTTGCCTGAAAAGTTCAACAGAACAGTAATTACAATAGTAAACACATGAAATGTTCCAGTGGGTTATTTAGCTGAGTGATTCAGCTGTACTAGCTGTTTGCTTCCCTAGGCTAAAAAAAGATCACAGCTAATGACTTAAAATCTATTAAAAATGATAGATTAAGTAAGGGCGTCCTTAACTGCTTTGTACATGATGGTTCAAAAAAACAACAACATCACCTCAGAGGACAGGGTCTGGTAAGGACACATCTGGCATCCTCTGCTTGACGGAGCGCTTGCCAAGCTTCCCAGTGCGTTTTCCGCACTGAAGAATCCCAGAGAGGATATGCTGTCTTGCCTCATCCTGGCTTGTGTCACTGCTCCTACAGTCAGAACTATAGTTTCTATAGCACTTGCCCTGGATCCATCAACAGGAAGCAGATCACAATCCCACCAGGCCCTATTGCCTCTGCAAATGATACTCTCATCCATAAAGCTTAGAGCAGCGTATCACTTCACTTATCATCTTGAGGAATAAAGGGTACCCTCAGGTGACGTTTTCATCACACTGGTGGAAGCTTGCCAAATGTGTATATTTCGCATTCTGTTCATTTTGTGAAGCTTGGCATCATTCAGCAAATCATTTTGACCCGTGGAACGTAAATTGCGGCTGAAGGACATTACTTCTCCACCCAGTCCTCTCCTAGTGTCTTGATTGACTTTTGAATTTCCTCACTTTCAATTTCCATGTGAGATTCCAGTCAAGAACATTTAATGAAATACGTAGAATTCTGTGTTATATTTTCAAACATTATTGAGTGATAAAAATTCTCAAATTCACCCACCCTGAATTCGGGGTTCCACTTAGAGATTCAGTATCACATGTATGGAAACATGAAACAGGGGAATCAATGACTCTTGGTACCAGTACACTTACCAAAGAATGAGGATTGTTATATTTATTTATTTATTTTATTTTAGAGGTGTTCTATAGCACTAGCCAGACCCAAGGGTATCGGAGCGCTTTACAACATGATGTAGAGAAGACAAATACAGGATAATGGCATGGTAGATAAATACAGAAGTGTGCAAACATTACAGATCTGCTGAACGTCAGAGGTGAGTCATTGAGACAGAGAGGTCGAGGGATCCGAGGAGTAACATTGAGGTAGAGGGGTCAAGAGGTAGTCTCAAAGGCTAGGGAAAGCAAGTCTTGTGCTGGAGTTTTCTCTTATCGGGGCCGACCCAAGGGCTGTTTGTTCGTGCGGTGTCTGATGGCAGTCCGGTGGGACCGCGATGTCAGGTGACTCCCTGGTGGAGGCATGTGAGTCACGTGATTGCGTTCAGGAAGGCGTGGTTGAGATAAAGGGCTTTTAGGAGGCTTTTGAATTTTGGAAAGGAGGGGGTGGTTCTGATGTCGACTGGGATGGAGTTCAAGATTTTTGGAGTGTTGCCTGCAAAAGAGCGGGCTGCAGTCTTTTGTTTACGTGTTTTCGGGGGCAGAGAAGGAAGGCGTTTGAACTCCTGAGGCTTCTTGATTGACCGGCTTTCTTGAGTTTGGAGGCTAGGTATTCCGGTTTCTCTGTGTGCAGGGCTTTGTGTGTGAGGCAGGCAGTTCTGAAGCTGGCTCGCATTTCCACAGGGGGCCATTTTAGATCTCTGATTTCTGATCCCCTACATTGTAACGACTCATGTGATTAGTGGGGAAGGCAGCTTGTGCAGGAAGCCATTCTACAAGGACTTTGGTCAAACTATGAGTTTGGTAATATTTCTTTTATTTCAGAAATTAATCCCAAAAATACAAATAGTGACATTAAAACCCGTGCTAATCACAATATGTACAGGCACATTCATTACAGTAAATCTTTGCACTGCCTTCAAATAAAGAGCTATGTAAATGGTAAAATGGAATGATGGACATTCACAGGATACATTCTGATTGTGTCATACTAAATTCTACCCAAATAAGGTTCACACTTCTGGGTTTACAAAAACACCTGTTTGTCATTTCAAAAGTATGACTCAATACTTTTGGGCAGAGGGCTGTCTCTGGTGAGTGGATCCTTCTTCAAACCCTCTATTGTACTTTTAAGGCAACAGTTGAACACCGGCAGATTCACCGCCTCTTGTCCACCATAGTCTTCTGGCCAATCATAAACTCCAGGTGTCAGGGTTGTGTTATCATTTTAAGGTCCTTGAAGCTACGGTGTCTGTTGCGTTTAATAAATATCACATAACATGAGGTCTAATATAATCCTTCACGCTAACTTCATTACTCACAAGGCATGCCAATAACATTACTCTGACGAACCCCACACATAGAGAAAGCCGCATGTTATTGTTAAATATCTTTGATGTATTTCTTTCACTGACAAAACCATTTTGAAAGTTGCGCTGCTTTCAACATTACACTATTTACCCCCACAGGCTAACTTATCTCCAGTCCTGACTCTGGGAGTTGTATTACAAGATTGCGTCAGCACAGTTCTCACCCACATGTACTGTATTATTTAGATTCCACCAGATCCACCGTGAGCAGCAAACTTTGCACCATTAAACAAGTATATTTAAGACAATTGCTCCAATATGCCAGTACTGCAACAATGCTTTGACAAATTGACTCAAATGTGGGTGCAAATGACTTCCAAATTGTATGCAATTTGAAATGATGGTGCCAGATTGAAACCACACTGGTGCTACATAACAAGGGCCCTAAGATATCAACTCATTTCCCCATAGCCACAGAATGGATAACCCCTTTGACACAGAAGACAGCTGGTCTTTTCTACAACATGAGAACAGAAGTTAGAGTAGCGTCATGGAGTTCATGTCGTGTACAGTACAGTAAAGAATGATGGATCAAAGCAGCCCATGCTTCATTCACAAAAAAGCATTAATAGGGAAGTTGTTTCATCTCTTTCAAACAGCAATTGATTTCTGTTCCAACCCGGCTGGGGCAGATTTGTTTTGAAAGCACATGAGCAAGAAGGGTAAGGGGAACTGAAGGCTTGGAGACTTTAGAGGTAAGGGCAAGGGGGTAGTGGCGGAAAAGGCAGAAGGTGGAAGAGCAAGGAGGGGCAGGTGCTAAAAGGGCAGGAGACAACTGACTATAAATTCAGTCCGGCTAATGCCAGGTGGATCAGGATGCATTAAAGGTTTTCTGGCTGCTCCACTGCTGCTTTAGGGCACTCCCCTGCTTGTGTAGACAAGTTAATAGTGCTATAGCACCTTTTATTTTGTTCACCATTTAAATAAATAAAATATATACAATGAATATACATTAATAATTAACATAAAAATGTTTACCACTTTCTTAAAGTTTAATAAACGATTTCAATTTTACATAGACTTTACCATAGGGAGATCTCTGGCCCAGTGGTGAAAAAGCATGCCTATATGTGAAAAGGTAATTGTAGCAACTTTAGACTATTTGATTAGTTTTAAATATAATATTTATTTTAATATATATATATATATATTTAAATATGTATTGAAACGAATCACGCCTAAAATAAAACTTTTGTATTTACTTATTGTATTTAGTTATTATGCATTAAAAATTAAAAACCGTTATGCATTGAATCAATTTAAAATAATGTCATTTTTTTAAAGTTAGCTATATTTATTTTAAAATAAAAAAGGTTATTAAAATATTCAGTAATAAATAATATTTTTATTTGTATGTATTAATATGTAATATTGTTAAGTCCCTGTCTCCATTGTTGTCTGTATGAGGATCTTGGAGTATCAGTGGTTGGCAAGGTGTAGTGCTGGACTTACTACTGCTCCTTTTAGGCAATAGTATCGTTTTACTTGTATATAAATAAATACATTTGGCTCCACTCCATGCTTCAAGGGTGGAGACCTTTAAGTCTACACTCTTGAGTAATGTGACTTTACACTAGGATTTTGTGATTAGCCCAAAGTACTAAGGTTACTTGAAAATGTAAGAATAAATAATGTAGTACTGAGCAAAATTTTGATTATGTTGGTTAATTTCCCATAATTCTTACAGGAAACTATCATAATTTCTCAAAATTTCAAATTACATCTTTTTTCAATGTGTGGGGCATATTCACACAGAAATCTCTAGCTGAGACACATTTTCTGCTCAAAAGAGTCTCATGATGGAAGTATGCAAGACTTTCTCATTGGAAGTGCACTGTAGTATGGAACAAAGTCACATGAGATAACCACAAGCCAAATGTCCATGTGGAAGCATCATTTAGTGAAATATTTATGGAATTTCATAACATTTCACTTTGACCCGATTTCATACATCCCTACTTAATGGTTATTGTGAATGGCATATTTTATTTGAAATTCATGGGCCACCTGCTGTTGAGTTGTGATTGACACGATTTATGCTATTTTAAAAACTCTGACTGAAGGTCCCATCGTTAGTTCATTGCCACAATTGTGTTCTACTGTATATTCTCTCTGCTTTCACATTGCTTCCTTGGGATCGCCTTGGGATATGCCTTGACTGTCCCCCAAGCTACATGGGAGACTTAAGGAGGCTACGGAGGAGAGAGGTTGTTGCCTAATGGCTAGATCGGTGGCTCTTGAAGTGGAGGAACCGGTCTCAAGGCCCGAAAGGTACGCTCAACAAACTGTGATTCTGGGCAAGTCACTTAATCTCACCATGCCCAACAACACAAATGTGTTAGTCTGTGACACAATTGGTGCTCATGTAAAGTGCTCTTTTACCTTCGAGTCAAGTTCGTTCTATATAAAACTAAAAAAAAGAAATAGAGGCCAGCATTCCTCTCCACATCTGCATTTTGAACACTGGTGAACAGAGGCACTTTGAAAGTGCTAAGTGGCCTCTGTGAATTCGCAGATCTGGGTGCTTACACATTCCTATAGTCTGTTTATATTTAGGGATGCTGGGGAATTGTTAACGCTTGGCCTACCTCTATTTGTTTTAGTAGTGAGGCAAGGCTCTTCATAATTGGTGATGGGTGTTTGTACAAAATTACATGCACTAAGGTTCATTTCCTTTTCCACAGCATTACAGAATAAATTACTTAGTATAAACTCACTGATTGGCTCTGCTGTGCACACTACCCACCTGAGAATTGGTCATGTTATCAGATACTTGACACCATGGCAGCCATCAAGCAACACCCCATCTGGACTGTTTGGATCGTGCAACTATTGCTGTGTTAACCATGAAGCAATTTAACATGGCTCTCCATATAGTTGGAAATAAAATATTTTAATATCTTGATAGATATTTTTTGCCATCAGAAAATGGCATGAAAGCGCGGTGCTAAGGTTGAAGGCCATTACTTCAATGTTCCCTGTTTTATCAGACTATGAATTTATTGAGATGTTCTTTGCCACATCATCTTCACCTCATCAGTTTGATGATGCCCACATACCCTTTAAAAAATCAATGGGGGAAAGGATAACTTGTCCTACGTGAGACCCAAGATATACCGCCACCCGAGCCTTGGCACGTGATTGAGGGGTTTTTATCGGTACCACGCAACAAAAAACTAATAAACCCTGGTGATCCAGGACAAGTGATCCTTTCCCCCATTGATTTTTGGACGATTAGAAACAAGGAAAGTGGTTGGATCACAACCCCTTCCTTCTCCCTCCTCTTGATTTGATACACACACCCTTTAACTCAGCTCAAGAGATATCATAGTACTGGGATAAGGAGAATTGTGGATGTGGCATACGTCCGTGGATTCAGGTGAAACAAATTTCCTTCATATTCAATTTCCTTTGCCAAACACAATCAGATGGTGGTCATAAGTGGCACAAAGTGTTGAATTGAGTGGTAACACACTTTCCTTCATTATGTTTGGTGCACTAGAGAAAGTACTGCTTCATAAACCCAGGATGCAGCTGTTGTTGCTTTTAGTAGACTAGTTAATAATTTAACTTATTACAAGATTACACTTGCTTCTTCCCTGGTCATCTTATTTTTTTATTTTCTCTATTGGAGATCATCCACTGGAGCCTCCCCTCTAGTAAGATTTGGGCCCAAACCTGACTATTGAGATTAAGTGCAACATCACAAACCAGCCATGGATCAATGATTGTTCTGACGTCCATTCATCAAAATCAATGTTTTTTCTAATTTAATCACAAACACCACCAGCTTACCCCAAATCTAAATCAACATGTTATTTAACAGAGATAGTAAAACAGGTTGTAGTAAATGCTAACAAACTGTTTTAGAATGTAAGTAAGTAAGTAAAGCTTTATTTCGATATAGAAACATATCATAAAAGCACAGTAACACAGCATAAAAACGATAATCAAAACAAAGCATCTTACAACTCATTTTCACTTTGCGGTTAAAAAATATCTCATTAATTACACGAGAAAAGCATAAATTAATTAAAATGGGAGGGGGCACTTTGTTGGATCGTCAGTTGTTTAGCAGTTCTTATGCGCCAAGCCCAGCCTAGGAATTTTGCCAAACAGATGGCAAAAAAAGGTCTTGCATCTGAGAGCAGTATTCTTATTGCTTCCAAATGTGAGCGAGTTCCCAGGCACCTACAAAGTGGCTTCAACCACCTCCGTCTAGGGACCATATAGACTCGACACTCAAATAAAAAGTGTGCGACAGATTCAACTTTTAGCTCACAGAATGGGCAGTAGGGTACAGTTTGCATGGGTGGTTTCCAGGTAGAGGTAAACTGGCATAAAGGTAAAACCCCAACCCTGAATTTAAAATATATTGCCCTATCATGTGAACTGTGAATCAGGTCCAAATATGGTTCCCTGGAGGGGATATCTTTAACCATCAAGAAGTTGGCAACAGTTTTTGGATGATTTGATTGACCTAATCTCTCGTTATCCACCCATGACCAATAAACCTTCTTCAATTCTTGTTTAGGAGGTCCTGTTTTATTTTCCCACGCTGCTCCTAAACCCAGCATGTACAGAACCCTCTTAACCTCTCTGAGCCAGACGATCTTATGCCAGCCAGGTAAGGACAGTACATCTTTTAGGGCATCTGCATAGCTGTGAAGTTCGGGGACGTTCCAAATTCTGGACCATAGTAGTAAGGGGCGTAGTTTAGCTTGCTCGCAGATTGGGCGAGTACCTGCGTCAAGCAAGAGGGGGATTGTGGGGGTGCTCTGGGGTAACCTCATCAGATCTTTATGAAATTTGTTTTCTAAGTGGGCCAAGGTGTCCACTCTCTGGGTACCCCAAAGTTCTGCGCCGTATAATGCTGCGCTCACAACCCTACCCCTATAGATGTCAAGAAGTGCCCCAATAGGTTTTATGGAGGAAGCACGCTGCTCTTTAAGTAAAGCACCAACAACCCGCTTATGGGTTAGAAACACTTTTTGGTGGTGCGCCTTCCAGCTCATACTATCACAAAGACGTATGCCCAGATAGTCAAATTCTTTGACCCGTTCTAGTGCGACAGAGTCTAGAGTGGGGGGTTTGACAGATTTCTTAGGGGGGTTGAGGACAAGAAATTTGGTCTTGCCAATGTTTATGGCCAGTCCCTTGGTGTCACAGAAGGCCTTGAAGCTGGAAAGTAATGACTGTATGCCTGCAGGTGATTTCGAAATCAGAAGGGTGTCATCCGCAAACGGGAGCGTCGGGATTTTCCTTCCAGCCAGGGATGGTGCATCTGCGGGATGTTGAAGGAGGTGCTCCACCACTCCATTGACGTAAAGCGAGAATAGAGTGGGGGCAAGCACACACCCCTGGCGGACGCCCCTGTCTACTGGGATAGACGGTGTTTTTTCTCCCTGGGCACCCCATCTGATTTTGGCAAAGTTGTTGTCATGAAATTTTGTCAGCAAGGCAAGCAGGTAGGGAGGTAGACCTAGTCCATCGAGGACCTTCCACAATAATGCCCGTGGGACCAGGTCGAAGGCTGTTTTTAAGTCTATAAAGACTAAGTATAAACTGCCCCCTCCTAGCACCACTACCTTCCAATAGAGCATTAAAAGGCGGAATGTCTGCTCGACGGTGCCTGTCCCTGATCTAAAACCCGCTTGGAAATCAGACAGTATCTGATTTCCATCCACCCACTCCAGAATCCTGCCCAATACCACTTTCCCCGCTACCTTTTGCGTGGAATCCAGCAAACTGATGGGGCGATAATTAGCTGGGTCTTCCCTGCTACCTTTCTTGAAAATGGGGACTACTTCAGCGCCCCTCCAAGAGTCAGGGAAAGACCCCCCCAACATAACCTCATTAAGAAGTGCAGCAATTAATCTGCTCCAAAATGGGGGATTATTTTTTATCAAGTCGCCCGGGATCCCGTCAGGGCCTGCCGCTTTGTTGGAAACGATGCAACTAATTGCCTTCTCTACTTCCAAGATGGTGAATAGGCCTTCATTTGGTGGGAGATCTAAAAAGCTGAGCTGTGGGACCGGGTCTGATTGGGGAGGCCCTGTATCAGCCGAATACAATTTCAAAAAATGATCAAACCAAGCAACGGCAGGGATATTACAAGTCAGTTGTTGATCAATGGGCTTGTCTCTTGATCTTAACAAGTCCCAGAACCCCTTAGCATCTTTCCTTGTGCTCGCCTCCGTTAGGTCACGCCAAAAGTTGAGATCATATGCCCGCTTGGCCTCAGTCACAGATTTCCTATAAAGCTTCCTTGCAGACCTGATGTTAACTTGGTCTTTTCCTTTTACTGCAGCAACAAGATCACCCTTAGCAATTCGGCATTTAGCTGTAAACCACTTTTCGCTTGTTCTCGGGGCTCCCTTTGAAGCGGTTTTGGGGCTGGATTTGAGGATGGTGAACAGCCCACTTAATGCCGTTACAGTCTCTACAAATAGCGATAAGACCATCTTACTAGCGCCATTTGTAATGTCAAGCCTCGATTCAGCCTCTAGTAAAATGGTTTCAGCTTGTGTCATCCTTGCCTCATCTGCTGAGACTCTTGCCCATTTAAGACGTCTGCCACAGTTTGAGGGAACAATCTCATGTGAGGCTTTCCATGTCTGATCCAAGGATTCTTGAGACCCAGTTTGCCAGGGGACAGAAATAGTTAAGGCAAGAGGGTTGTGGTCGCTGTCGCAAGTCTCTATAACCTCCATATCGTGATGGTATGACCAGAGGTTGTAATTGAGCATGATAAAATCGATTCTGGATGAGTGGCCCGTCCTATTATATGTATGGGCACCCATAGGATCTGATTTAGAGCGCCCATTCGTTGCTCTCAAGTTATACTCCATACAAAGAGCGTTTATATCTATCGCCCTTTGTGTCCATTTAGGAATCGGCTCGAGGTTCAAGATAGGGATACCCCTCCTATTATCCTCCTCGTTGGTATCCAGAATGTCTTCTTTAGCTAAAGGCTCAAAACAGCAATTGAAATCGCCTGCCAGAAGGACGAGAGAATCAACGTCACAGGCAGCCAAGTTGTTGCTTAAGCCCAAAGAATTTAGAAACCCTCCATTCCTGTTGCCCCTTAAGTAGAGATTAAATAGTTCTAATTTCCTTCCCCCTTTGCAATGCAGTGATAGCCATTGAAGATCAGATGTTTGGGTAGTCCTTTGAGAGACACTGAGGTCAAGTGCTATATTGATCCAGATAAGAAGACCGCCGGACGGGCGTCCTTTAGAACCTTGGTGGTGTACAGCCGGGACATAGAAGGTCGAAAACCCCACTCTATGTCTTGGTTCCTGGCACCATGTTTCCTGTAGCAAGCAAATGTCATAGGGTGCCAGAAAGGTATTCCACTCCGGGTTATCAAAGTTACGTGCGAGGCCAGCCACATTCCAGCTTAAGATCTTCAATGAAGGTTCACCAGATGTAGAGTTTTTAGGAGAATGGATAAATAAGGGAGGGTTAACTGCAGCCGAAACAGATGGTCTTGTAAGAATTTCAATCTGGTGGAATGCTGGGGTGGCAGTTCTATCAGGCAGGTCGATCTCCATTAAATTAGATTGTGCAGGAGGAGAGGGGATCGGGCAAAGCCTATCTGTCCTTGTTTCCACTCTTTTGCAATCGGAAATAGTCCTTTTAGTTGGTTCCATGACACGGGGCAAGTGGGTCGGAAGCCCGCCTTGTGTAGTTGGAGAGCCGTGGGTTGGATTTCCAACACTGTCTACAACCTGGAGAGACGATACTTTTTCTAGTTGGAAACAGGCGGGAAACATCGAAAGTCAATCGACCTCTTCCAGGCCTCCAAATCTATTGTAGGTTGAAAGGCCATTCCAGTGTAGAAGTGTATTCTTTTGCCTCGTGGGGTGGGTTTTCCATGGGTAATGCTGCACCAAGGACCAATTATCAAGTTGGGTATGGGCTTGGCGTGGAGGATAAAAATAGGATAGCGGTCTTGGTATGACTAAGGATTCTTCGCTGGTAGGCCAGGAACAAATATGGTGTGCCGTGTGTGGGTCTTCGAAAGTTACAACTACACAGTCCCCTTGCTTAGATTTCTTTGTTGGACCCACCCAGGGTATTCTACGGACCATCATTACTCGGCTTTTTTTACCATTGGGAATCGGTCTATTGACATTAAGCCAGTGCATAATTTTGTTATTCAATGACCAGTGGTTTTCGTGTTGGTCAGAGCCGATCGCAGGAACGCCTGTCAACACGACCACATAGTCATTGGCCTCTGGAGGAAGGTCTATATAACCTCCTCTAAAATTTTCTTTTGGACAACAGCCCTGGATTTCGGCAGAATGGGGTCTAGTGGGTACTCCCTGGTTTAGATTTGCTTTTTGAGGCATAAAGTTCTTTATGGGAATCTGCGGTTTGGCGGCCTGAGGTTTGGCGGCTATGGAAACTTGGTCCACAGCCACAGTCCTCGGCTTAGGAACAGGCCTTACAGCAACAGGTACTGGTAGGGGGTGCTGCTCAGCTTGCAAAACAGGAGCTGACGTATGTGGGTCAGGTAAGGACAAGCCCTGGTTTTCAAGACTTCTCAGGCCAAGAGTGGCCAGAGCAATAATGCTCTTCTCCATCTCGAGTAGGTTGTTTTCTATCCTAGACAATCTTAAGTCGAGCGGTGAGAGAAGTTTTTTTAATGTTTCCCAGACTTGATCTATAAATTCCTTATCATTTCTACCCAAAACCTGCGTCTGCGCCCCCCCATCTTCTAGGGTGGTAGTAACTAGACCCATTCCCATACTTTGGCATGCTGGCTGTGTGCTCGAGGAACTCTCAGGTAAAACATTACGTGCCTGAGCGTTGGTCATTGTAAGATGGTTGGAGACTGCCACTTTTGCCTTTTTACGAGAGTAGGCTGAGCGTGATTGGCGTTTTCTTTTAGGTTGTGTACCACTAATACAGGAAGTGAAAGAGAATACTTGGGGAAGGGGATTGGGGGTAGGGGTCTGGGCATAGGGAGATACGGAGGAACTTAACTCTTCTGAAATACGTGATTGCTCTAAGGGCGAAGTGAGGGTGGAAATTATCGGGAGCTGGTGTAAGTCAGCCTGGATGATAATACTTTTAGGGTGAACAGGGCGCACTGGAGTAACAGCAGAGGCTATATGGCCTAAAGATGATTTCTTCGAGAGAGCAATTACCTCGGACAACCTGCGTGCAGCTACTAATTCTAAGGATACCCGGGTTTGAAGTTTAGATATTTCTTCATCGATGGCTATATTTGTACGGGTAATGAAGTCGTCCATAGGGCCACTAATTTGCGAACCATCTTTGGAGGCCTTGCTACGAGTCATCCTAGTGCTCATGATGCTTGCGATGGAATAAGGGTCCTCCCACAACTTACTAGTTAAGGTACTTCTATTTGAGCTAACCTATCTCAACACGATGTTACAACAAGCAGGTTAGAAGCAGTACGGTGGGTGGGCCAGGGCCGTCCGCTGCCGTCCTCGAACGGCCTCAAACGGCCCGCTCTTAGCCCGGTCTTTGCTCCGGGCTGCGTCCCGCGCTGCGGGAGGAGTAAGCCCAGAAATAGCTGTAACTGGGGAACAGTGGGCGTGCCGGCAGGGAGAGCGGACCGGAAGTGGTCAACGGTCTCTCAGGGACTCCTGGGAATTGGAGTCCCTGATACGCTCGCAGCCCTGCAGCCCTGTGCCAAAGGTTGCTCTTGGACCTCCTCCTCTCTTGGCCGACGAAGCGGCACCCGCGAAGCGGGTGCGGCGAGGTCTGTCAGCGGTCCTCCTCGCAGTGTCCAGTCCCAGTAGCAGCTTAGCGCGACCCAGCAATGCGCTTCTGCAGGTACAGATAAAGTGTTTTAGAATGTATTTACCATGTGGTTTCAAGGATTATAGTGTTTTTGCACACTTGACCAGAGCAGAATGTCAACAATATAGTATACAATGGGGCAGGAACAACTACAAGGCTACCGACACATCCATCATGGCACGGTAAGGGTGAGCCTATGCGAACTGCCACTCTGGACCACTACTAACAGCCAATCACTATGGTATCAGGAAAGACAATCCTGATAGTTTGTTTGTAGACATCAATGGAGGTAGAGGCAGCCCAAGCAAAATAGGCTTTTCTATGTGCTAGCATGGGATCTGCCCTTTTTAATCAGTCACGGCCCATGCAAGTAAGTGCAGTGGGGCGGTTGGGCCTGGTGGGGGGGATTTCGGCAGACGATGACAGGGGTAAATTAATTACTTATTTGATTTTCCCTCCTGGTCATCTTTTGAATACCCCTGCACGGGCCACAGCTGCTTTTAATCCATAGCAACACACTGCAAAGTTATGGAATGAATGTTTGAATTTATCGCAGACACTAGCTGAGAGATGATGCTCCTCCAACAGGACCTGAGATGTGTTCCAATGTGCTTAGGCCTCGTCAGTGAGGTATAGCGTGTGTCCTGTGGCCCATATGAGAGCAAGAACCCCACTTCTGAGCATATCTCTCACACTTAGAACCTCTTCTACAACAAGCGTGTGGTACAGACCCATGATTCTATAATTATACTCTATTTGACTTTTTATTCCCTTTACACTGGCAGCAAGTCTTCCTAGGCCTACAGAAGATCCATCAAACAATAAATAAAAGCCAAGAGGTAGATTACTCTCCTTGATTCAAACTGGATTTTAAACTCAGACCTGAGAGCTTTGAAGTAGCTAAAGAGCAATACGACGCTCTGCAAAAACCCCAAAGAATTATAGCAAGAACAGATCACTTATCTAACATTTATTTACATGCGCATTGCAGAAAATAACAAAAAGGCATTTCTTCACATTCTAAAAGGAAATAAGAAACAACATTTACACCATTGAAATGTATTTATGTCATCGTTGTAAAAATTAAATGCATTTTATGCAGTACCAACTTTTATTACACTTTCTGTTTTGCCAATATGCTGCAATTAATTTGAGTACTATAGGATTTTAGCTTTTAGATACTGATATAAAAATATACTGCCAGCAAGACCAGACGGTATATTATCAGGTTACTCCGGAGGCCCATCTTGACACATTTATGGCTATATCAATGTTTACCGAGAGAAGAAAAACAACCCAAATATTGAATATGCATTAATGTGCTACTATGGGAACTTTAGATCAGAATGTGATTTTCGCTGTTATTTTTTCATACTCCATTTGAATGGCTCCGTTATTAAACGCAGTGACTGCACATTCTTCCTTTTCCTCTTATATATTTTATTTTAGTGGCTCCACAACCAAGTTATTTTTGTGCAAGAAAAGAAAATGTTGTTGGTGCTGAGTATTTTTAATCTTATTACTCAAACTTCTGTTTGAATCATGATATCAAACCAACTGACTTCTATCATATCGTCTTGAGCACAGGATGGGCCTTTGCAGACTGGTATTGCAATGGTTTTTGTCCTTCCTTTGTAACAGATCCCAAAGAGTCAAGGTGAATCAATCTTTACCCGAGCCCTCTACAGTCTCCCAGCGGGTACCTCAAGGGTCTGCCTTATCTCCCATCCTTTTAACATATTCATGGAACTGTTAGCAAATGCACTAAATTCCACAAACATTATTTTTCTGTGTATGCGGATGACATGCAACTTTACCTGAAAATCACCTCTTCTGAAGTCTTCGCTTCACTCAATTCTACCCTGACGAATACTCAAAACTGGCTAACTGAGAACCACCTCCTTCTCAATACCTCCAAAGCGGAATTCCTTCTAATATCTCCACCTAATCACACCCCCTAGATAGACCTCTGGATGAAATACCACCCAGCCTTCAAATGCTCTCCTCACATTATTGATTCAGCCAAATCTCTCAGAATCACCCTAGACATGCACCTGAACATGAAGAATCCTACAAGTAAGGTGTGAAAGGGTGCTAACCACCAGATGTGGATGCTTTGGAATCTCAAACCATTCCTTCCACAAGATGACTTCAAGCATGTGGTTCAAGCGCTTGTTTTGCCAAGGCTAGACTTTGGCAGTGCTATGATCTGTGGCCTCCCCAAATATACCTTGGCCCCACTAAAGGCTTCCTTGAATGCCGCTGCCAGATTGATTATGGGTACAAATAGAAACACTCACATTTCCCCATCCCTAAAATCCCTAAATTGGTTGCTATTTGAAGCAAGAATACAACTAAAGATTGCATGCAGGACTCACAAAGTCCTCCATTTGAAACACCCCTGTTACCTGGCGCAAAAGCTAGAACTATCTAGAGGGGACAGACCATCAAGAAATGCAAACTCTTTCTTCTTGAAGCCACAGATTTTCCGCAAAAAGAGAATGAGGCACAGAGCTTTCTCAGGCTCAGCCCGAAGATCTGGAACTCTCTCCCACCGGAAGTCCGCAGAATCTTCTCCACAGCTTCTTTCAAAAAGGAAGTAAAAAGAATCCTTATGAACAAGTTCTTGCCTTAAATGGCCACGGCTCGTCTGTTTCACTCACCGCCAAGGATTAGTTACTATATTAGACTAACACCTGTGAAGTTGTTCGGCTATATTCTTATTAATTATGTTTGTTCTTCTCCCAGCACGCTTTTATATTAGCTAAATGTAATGTCCTTTGATACCCCCTCTGTCACTGTTCTTGCCTGCATTATTAAATGCCGTTGACTTATTTCCTTTCTTATTTCCTACCCTCCAAATTGTGAAGCGCTCTGATACCCATAAGGGTCTTGTTCGTGCTATACAAAACTTTATAAATAAATACCGGAACTAAAATTGCAAAATGACAGCATCATTTTAGGACACTGACTCTGTAATATAGTTCACTAAAATGAATTCACTGTGCAGAGAGTCCAGTGAGACCCAGATTGGTATACAGAGGCAAAAGTAGATAATAGTAATCCTCTATTTGTGGTAGTGTGGGCAAGCAGTTAGGTTTATCAGGGGGTAATGCTCAGTATTTCTTGTACTCACAAAGGCAATAAATAAAATGCACACTCAAGAATAAGCCTTAGACCAGTTTATAAAAATAACAGATTTTTATGTAATTTTATAAACCAAGTTATTTGTTCTATACTAAGTACTTTTTAGGATATACAAAATGAAATAATTTTGTGCTGAATTATTCACTATTGAAAATAATGGAAAGAAATAGGAAAATGCATAAAAAAAAAATCACACAGTTGGATCTCAAAGTTCACCTACAAGATTTAGGTAATTAACGATGCCAGGCTCAAAGTTCCACCAGTAGATTTTGTGGGAGCATCCCGGATTTGGATGGGAGCAGGGTGCTGAGGTCGTTGGTTGCTGGAGTTTCACAAAGAGGGGGCCACTTGAAATCACGCTGCACAAGGGGACATAAAGGTAAGTCCAAGAGGTCCCAATCAAGGGAGCAGGTTGAAAAGTCCTAAGGACCATGGGAGCACAGCTGGTTTGTCATTACCCTTGCCGGTCGGGCTGGGTGCAGAGTAGATAGGATTAGCCGGGCGGCACGCGTCAAGATGTTCTTGCTGTCAGGAGCATGCAGTTTGGAGAGGCGAATCCAGGACAGCTGGGCCACTGACAAAGTGGGTCTCAGGGGTCTAAATGTCCCTCAATGGGTGCTTGCTTCCTGAGCAGTTGGAGTCCAGATTGAACTTTTCATCTCAGTGAATGCTGTAGAGGGTCTGGTACCTCGGAAATTGGTGTGGCATGGCTTCTGCATGTCCTGGTGTCTCCAAACTGAGTGGGAAGACAGACCTTACTCTCCGGAGCCTATGTAGCACGTTTCGTTTGGATGCTGTATTGGAGTCAGTATAACCAGATTCTGTGGTTTGGTGCATGTGGGCTGCAGGGGAGCAGTACCTCTATTCAAAGGGAGTTCTTTGGGGATGTGTAGAAGACTGGAAGAGCTCCGGGATCTGGAGGACTCACAGTTGCAGGATGGGACATCACACAATGATTGTCCAATCCATAAGGCAGCAGGCAGGGTTTGGCACTCATATTCTGCTGTCTTCGGGTCAGCAGCACTTCTTTAACCTTTTCTTCTCTGTGTTCATCAAATCTAAGTTCAGAGTCCAGAGATGCCACCTAAATACTACATTAAGGGATGTTAAAGTGTGTGACAGGTAATAGCCAGTGGGCTATCTACCTTTAGGGTGTCTACACCCTCT
Source organism: Lissotriton helveticus (assembly GCF_964261635.1). Lineage (NCBI taxonomy): Eukaryota > Metazoa > Chordata > Amphibia > Caudata > Salamandridae > Lissotriton > Lissotriton helveticus. Next base: position 343,109,390 of record NC_136068.1, on the reverse strand, counting down.
AAGTGACCACATCATGTGAGAAGGGGCACTACCCTGATCCTATTTCCCCTCAAACCAGAGTGGAGGAAAATGAAAAGTGGGATCCACATCACCTGTACCTCCTTAGGGGTGGTGATGGCTGAATGGGGACTCCCCTCCTACTTTAACTAATTCTCCCATCAGTCGTCCTGCCAAATGTGGAGCAGGAAAGTGAGGCTGGCATTCTTCACTAGCTGGAGCTGCCTGGGTCACAATTCAAAGGCGCATCACCTTTGAAGCATACCAGTTTGGAAAGCCATCCGGGCCTGGAGGAGGTGCGAAGCACATCTACCCACAGCAGGCTTTGTTTCTGGCCTCTGAGAGTGCTGGCTCTCACCCCATAAGGTCAGAACCATGCCTGGAAGTGGCAGGCTGGCTACGACTATGCAGATACCACACCACTGCTTAGTAGGTTTTCTGGGGACCCTCTAAAGGGTCTCCTTGTCACATGTACTAATAAATTCAACACTGACCAAACATCTTAGGGTACAGTGAAGCCATAATGGAGCTAGAAAACTGGTGATGACAAGTATCCAGCCCATGTACTCTCTATGGCTTCTCTGTGCACTTCCAATATCCAAGAATGAACTTAGATATTCCAGGATCATAGCTGCTCATGCAGATATGTCCTCACATGGAATATAGCGCACCACTTCTTAGGGCTAGAAGGTCTGCAGTGGGGTTGACTTACCTATACCTCATGCAGTGTGTGAGGCCACCAAGACACACAGACTGCAATGGCAGTTAGCATGGTCTTGGTGATGGATAGCCCTGGGCGGAGTTAGTGGAGTTCAGATATGCGGAACTTCGCAAAGTGCCCTACAAACTCTGCCATTCTACTCAGAGTCCCGCAAACATCCAAGTGCAATACATCATGCTGCTCAAGATGATTTTTAGCACCTGGTGTTTGTCTCGTGCTGTAAAATCAGCACAAATGGCACCACATGCAGCGCAAAAGGGTGCTGCTTCTTTCTGCTGTTCGAATACATGTTCTACTCAAGCAGCAGCTTCCTCATATGAGTGGAAGGTTTCTCAATGCGAGCAGTAGTGAGAAATGTTGTTAAGCGACATTTCTCCTATCATCAAGGATTTCGCTAACCCTGTTAGTGATAAAAAAAGCAGCGCTAACCGCGGTTAGCGCTGCTTTTTTTACACCTGGTATTTTCCTGACTTAGCCATGATATCCTATGGAAGGTGGATATCATGGCTAAGTTTGTGAGCCCCTATTATCAAGCTAACACCAAACTTCGAGAGATTATCGTTGTTTTTCCAGCGATAATCTCTCATTTGGCAGTTAGCGCGAGGATTTTTATCACTTCTGAGATAAACCTTGCTAATAGCAAGTTATCTCTGCGATAATTTCCGGCGATGCTTAGCGTTAAAACATTCGTTGCTAAGCCTCGTTAGCGATAAATATCGCTAATCGTTGGTAATATGCCCCATAGTGCTTTGACTAGGGATAAATCCCATCTGGTCAGGGTGCAGAAGTGCTCCGCCTACCCTCAACAACTTAGTGGCCAGGGATCCTGAGTCTATGCCATCTGGGCACTATTGTTACTAATAGCAGGGAATGTTCAGAGAGGTACCTGTTGAGGTATGCTGAGGTTTTGTACACAGCTGCACTATGCAGCACGTAGTCTATATGATTATATCCCCCATGCACCTGAGAAAAATGAGAGTACACACGCTCTGCAGAATGGTGGTGCCATCACATGTTCAACAACAGGGAGGTCGTTTCGTGCTTCCCACAGTGCCCTCTCCATATGCGGCTTGCAACTAGGGCTCTGGGGGTGTTTGTCTAGCTGACAATTCAGAACACAGATGAATATAAGGCACATCTCTATGTTTGGGCCAATAACCCTTAGGAGTATGGGAAAAAAAGATCTATCACCCGTGTTCAGGCATTCATATTTACTATGTGGGTCTCTATAACATCTAGGATTCCTGCCACAACTACATATGGTCCCAAGGGGTCTGTCAAGGCCCTTGTGACCCTTTACTCCACTCCATTCTTAATTGGAATATGTGGCCACATATGTATGGCACTGCCATCTCTTCCCCGATTTCGTGGCCTCTGCCTAGAGCAGGTGTGTCTCCTGCAGCATTGCAATTTGTACTATGTGTTGGACAGGCCGCATGGTCGGGCTGCCCCCCTCCCCGCAATGGGACCTGGACCCTGGCTCCCCCTGCATCCCCAGCCAGAGTCCCCGACGACCACCCGAAGTACACTGCAATCCCTCACCCACAAGACACCAGCTCCGGACCCAGCTGGCCCGGGTCACCATCCACACCACGGCCTCGGCCCAGCCGCCATCTTGGGGCACTGCAGCACGAGGCCGCGTGGCCTCAACTCGACCCTCACCCTGGGCCCGGCCGGGCCCGACATCGAGGCACCAACCTCCCCCCAGGAGGCAGAGTGACCACTTGGCGAGTCAATGGGAGAAAGGAATCGTCAACGGCTCTCCTCCGCCAGGTGTCGATCGCCCCCGGCCGCCTGGGCGCTGGCTCCGCCCCCTGCTGGGTGTCTGGACTCCCTCATCCCGGACCTCCCGGCCCCCCAGGCGCGAGGGTCCGGACATCAAAGGGGACCAGACCTATAACTGGGGCAGGGCCAGACCAGGAAGCCAGTTGTATCCTGGAGTCGAGAGACCCGAGAAGAACTCATCTGTGACTGGCCTGCTGGCGCTGCCGCGGCCCTCTGCCTCGTGAAACCATCGTCTTGGCCTGCTGGCGCTGCCGCGGCCCTCTGCCTCGTGAAGCCATCGTCTTGGCCTGCTGGTGCTGCCGCGGCCCTCTGCCTCGTGAAACCATCGTCTTGGCCTGCTGGCGCTGCCGCGGCCCTCTGCCTCGTGAAACCATCGACTCGGCCTGCTGGCGCTGCCGCGGCCCTCTGCCTTGTGAGACTATCATCTTGGCCTGCTGGCGCTGCCGCGGCCCGATCCCCAGACACTCCAGCTCGAGGATTGTGAGCTCGCCTCTTACCACTACCTGTACCGATCCGGTACCAAGACTGTCCCGCTACCCCCTTTCCCTACAAAGACTAGAAGTGAGAGGACCCCCGGGTCCGAGATATCCTGTATCGCTGATATCCTTGCCTTACGAACCTTATATAAAGTATTGAACTCGACTTGGTGTGGTGCCTGTTTGTGGGGAGGGAGGTAACTTGTCTGTACGATCGCCGGAGACGGTCCCCCTCGGGGATCTCTCCCTCAGTACCCGGCCGACCCTCAGGGTCCCCGTCTAACATTGGTGGCCAGCGACGGGATCCGAACCTACGCATAATCGTACAGAAAGTCACTCGACCCACGGCACACGACCACCATGACAACAGAGAGCGGAACAACGGAGAAATTCCAGATGGAAAAATTGGAAGACTACAACCACCGAGAACTGAAGCAATATTGCATAGAACTTGGTCTCCCAACCACAGGTCTGAGCACGAAGGAAGACTTCAAACGAGCCCTAGAAGCTTGGGCGGAAACGGGTACGGCCGTACCCCGAACACAAACAACCGAGACGAGCCCCGCACCAACTGAAGAAAGAAGAGCGGGTCTCTCCCTGGAAGAGATCCGAGAAAGAGAAAAAAGCAGACTCCACGAGTTAGAACTAGCCCGACTTCGCTTGGATGGGGAACTCAAGCTGGCGGAACAAAAAATAACTCTGGAACACTTACGGCTCCGAGAGGAGCGAGAAGAGAAGCAAAAACAGAGAGAGCTAGAGGAAAAGAAACTAGCGTACGAACATGAGCGCAATCTCAAAGAACTGGAGATCCAGAAACAGAATAAAGACCTCGGGCTCCCCGAACGACCGACCCTGCCTGCCTCTACCGAGCCCAAGGTTCACATCCCCAAAGATGTCATCCGGGAATACCACAAGAACGATGATATACAGCAGTGGTTTAAAGCCTATGAGGTGGCAATGACCTCCCACCGGATTCCCCGAAGCGACTGGGGAGCCGGATTATGGGGGAGGTTTGTCAACGAAGGGCGGGACGCCCTGCTGCAACTCCCGGACCAGCTGATGACATCCTACGACCACATGAAGGCCGCCCTCCTCACTCGATACGGGCTCACACCTGAGATGTACCGCCAACGGTTCCGCGACTGCAAACGGATTCCGGGTACAACCTGGGTGGAGTACGTGAACTTCTTTAGCCGAGCCTTCGAGGGGTGGATCAAGGGCAACAAAGTGACCACCTACGAACAACTCTTTGACCTTATCGTATGGGAGCACCTGTCGAACAACTGCTTTGTGGAGCTCCGCCAACACCTCTTGGACAGTAAGCTAACCGAACCTCGACAACTCGCCGCCGAAGCCGACCGGTGGGAAAGCACCCGAGTTGGCCGGAACGGACCCAGCGAATCATCCAGACCGTACCCAGGGCCCCATCGCCCCCGAGGAGGAGGAGGAGGCCAGAGTCGGGGGAGAGACCCCGGCCCCTCGTCACCCCCCAGGAGCCCCTCGACCCCGGTCGGCCGAGGAAGCCCTGCCATCCGGGCCGGTTTTCGGGCCCACGTTATGTGCCACAGATGCCTGCGACCCGGCCACTACGCCAGTGATCCCAACTGCCCAAAGAATCCGAACACTACCCCCCGCCAGGTCGCAGCGGCCGCCCTAGGGGAAGAACTAGTCCCGGAAGACCAAGAAGAGTACGAGACCGACCCCTCTGAATGGGCTCCCGCCGCCATGGCACTGGCCTGCTTAGGGGAGAGAGAGATGATTCCGCGGGCCCCCCTTCCCGCCAACACGCAGAAGTACAGTCAATGGGTCAACATTAATGGCCGCCGGGCGGGAGCCCTCCGCGACACCGGGGCCAGTGTAACGGCGGTCCGACGCCATCTCGTCACTCCAGACCAAATCCTGCCGAACATTCTCTGCCCTGTCCGCTCAGCAGACAATTCCGAAAGCCTGTGCCACATGGCCTGCGTCCCCTTCGAGTGGGGAGGAGTAACGGGGATGTTAAAGGTGACTGTCCGCGATGATGCCCCCGTGGATTGCCTCCTAGGAAACGACCTCGAAAGCTCTCCCTGGGCAGCTGTCGAACGGAGGGAACACCTGGGGATGCTCGGCCTCCTCGAATGGGTCTGCGTCACGACCCGGTCCATGACCGCCCGCGCGGTCCCCAGTCTAGAAGAGCCCGAGTGGCCGGAACCTCCTCCCGCGCTCATCCCAGAGGAGGCCGCCCCAGAAGCCAGTCCCTCGACCCAAACAGAAGAAGGATCCGACCAGCTTCGGGACGTCCCTGACCTGGCACAATGGCGTCAGGAGGGAGGCCCCACTCAGGAACAATTCCGGGCCGAACAGAAAACATGTCCCTCTCTCGAAGGACTCCGGCAGCAAGCCCTGGCCCAGAGCACAGGGGATACCTCGGGGGCCCACTGGATCTACTGGGACCAAGACCTGCTCTACAGCGAGCAGAAAATTGCAGAACTAGGAGCCAGTCGGGTGCTGGTGGTGCCCCTTCGCTTCCGAGACTTCCTCCTGAACTTAGCCCACGATGTCCCCCTTGCCGGACACCTGGGACAGGATAAAACCTACGACCGCCTGGTGACCCATTTTTTCTGGCCCCAAATGCGAAAGGATGTCACCAACCACTGCAAGGCCTGCCCCACCTGCCAGGCCAGCGGAAAAAGTGGCCGAAAAATCAAAGCACCTTTACAACCCTTTCCGGTCGTCACCACCCCGTTTGAACGAGTGGGAATAGACATTGTGGGGCCCCTCGAACAGCCCAAGGACACCGGTTCATCCTGGTCCTAGTAGACCACGCCACCCGCTACCCCGAGGCCATCCCTCTTCGGACTGTGACGGCCCCCGTGGTGGGCCGAGCTCTGATGGGGATCTTCTCCCGGGTGGGGTTCCCCCGGGAGGTCGTCAGTGACAGGGGCACAAACTTTATCTCCAAATATATGAAGTCTCTCTGGCAACAATGCGGGGTCACCTACAAATTCACGACCCCCTATCACCCGCAAGGAAACGGACTGGTTGAGAGGTTCAACCGCACCCTCAAAGGAATGATTATGGGCCTAGAAGAACCCCTTCGACGCCAGTGGGACGTGCTACTTCCATGCCTCCTGTTTGCCTATCGGGAGGTCCCGCAGAAATCCCTCGGTTTCAGCCCATTTGAACTCCTGTACGGGCACCCCGTCCGGGGCCCCCTCAGCCTAGTCAAGGAAGGTTGGGAGCAGCCCCCCCAGAAAACTCCCCCAGACATCTACAGGTACCTCCTGGCTCTCCGCAACCAGACCCGGCGGTTCCGAGACACCGCCAAAGCCAATCTCGAGGCCAGTCAGGAGGACATGAAGAGGTGGTACGATCAGCACACGTCCTCCATTGAGTTCGAACCAGGACAACAGGTCTGGGTGATGTCCCCGGTTGAACCCTGTGCACTCCAAGACAGATGGTCCGGGCCCTTCAAGGTGATCGAACGCAAGGGGCCCGTCACCTATTTAATCGACATGGAGACTGCCCGGAACCCCCTACGGGTCCTCCATGCCAACAGGCTCAAACCCCATTTTGTGCGATCCGAACTCAGCCTCCTGATGGCTACCGATAATGGGACAGAAGAAGACTCCGAACCCCTTCCGGACTTACTGAGGGTCCTCGAACGGGATGGCTCAGTGGAAGGGGTCCAGCTCTCCGAGGCCCTGTCCCCGGAGCAACGCCAAGACTGCCAAACGCTCCTGAGGCGGTTCGCCTCCCTGTTCTCCCTCACCCCCGGAGTCACCCCCTGGTGCCTTCACGATGTGGACACCGGGGACAGCCCTCCTATTCGACACCGGGCGTACCGCGTACCCGATCGGGTGCGCAACTGCATCCAGACCGAGGTGTCCAAAATGCTGACCCTGGGAGTAATCGAACCCTCAGACAGCCCCTGGGCGAGCCCAGTCGTCCTGGTTCCCAAAGCAGCCGCCCCGGGCGTTGCCCCTGAGCTCCGGTTCTGCGTGGACTATCGGGGGCTGAATGCAGTTACCAGGACCGACGCTGATCCCATCCCCCGGGCAGATGAGCTAATTGACCGGATGGGGGCCGCCCGCTACCTGAGCATCTTCGACCTAACAGCGGGCTACTGGCAGATCGCCCTCACCCCTAGGGCCCAAGAACGTTCCGCCTTCTCTACCCCGGACGGGCACTACCACTTTAAAGTAATGCCCTTCGGCATGAAAAACGCCCCGGCAACGTTCCAACGGCTGGTAAACCAGGTACTGGCGGGCCTGGAAGACTTCAGCGCCGCCTACCTGGACGACATTGCTGTGTACAGCCACCAGTGGACCGACCACCTCCGCCACCTGCGGGAGGTTCTACACGCCCTCCAGCAAGCCGGGCTCACCATCAAGGCCAGCAAGTGCCAGGTTGGCCAAGGGTCCGTGACCTACCTGGGACACCAAGTGGGAAGCGGGCTGGTGGCCCCTCTCCAACTCAAGATTGCTGCCATCCAGGCCTGGCGACCCCCTACGACCCAAACGGAGGTCCGGGCCTTCCTGGGGCTCACCGGATACTACCGGCGGTTCGTGAAGGACTATGGCAGCATCATGGGGCCCCTCACAGAGCTCACCTCCAAGAAGGGCCCCAAAACCGTCAACTGGACCCCGGACTGCCAATCGGCCTTCGAGAGACTGAAGGCCGCCATGTGCACGGCCCCCGTGCTCCAGGCTCCCGACTACAGCCGGGAATTCATTGTGCAGACGGACGCCTCCGATCATGGTGTGGGGGCCGTCCTCTCCCAACTCAACGCCGAAGGGGTCGACCAACCAGTGGCCTACATCAGCAGACGCCTGCTGCCCCGAGAACAGCGCTGGAGCACCATTGAGAGGGAGGCCTTCGCCGTAGTCTGGGCACTCAAGAAGCTCCGGCCCTACCTCTTCGGCACCCACTTCCGGGTGCAAACAGACCACCGACCCCTGCAATGGCTGATGCAAATGCGGGGGGAGAACCCGAAGCTGTTGCGCTGGTCCATCTCCCTGCAGGGGATGGACTTCACGGTAGAACATCGTCCAGGCCAGGACCACGCCAACGCCGACGGCCTGTCACGCTTTTTCCGCCTCAGCGAGGAGAGTCCCCAGGAAGATGGCTGACTCTCCCCGCCTTCAGCTGGGGGGGACGCATGTTGGACAGGCCGCATGGTCGGGCTGCCCCCCTCCCCGCAATGGGACCTGGACCCTGGCTCCCCCTGCATCCCCAGCCAGAGTCCCCGACGACCACCCGAAGTACACTGCAATCCCTCACCCACAAGACACCAGCTCCGGACCCAGCTGGCCCGGGTCACCATCCACACCACGGCCTCGGCCCAGCCGCCATCTTGGGGCACTGCAGCACGAGGCCGCGTGGCCTCAACTCGACCCTCACCCTGGGCCCGGCCGGGCCCGACATCGAGGCACCAACCTCCCCCCAGGAGGCAGAGTGACCACTTGGCGAGTCAATGGGAGAAAGGAATCGTCAACGGCTCTCCTCCGCCAGGTGTCGATCGCCCCCGGCCGCCTGGGCGCTGGCTCCGCCCCCTGCTGGGTGTCTGGACTCCCTCATCCCGGACCTCCCGGCCCCCCAGGCGCGAGGGTCCGGACATCAAAGGGGACCAGACCTATAACTGGGGCAGGGCCAGACCAGGAAGCCAGTTGTATCCTGGAGTCGAGAGACCCGAGAAGAACTCATCTGTGACTGGCCTGCTGGCGCTGCCGCGGCCCTCTGCCTCGTGAAACCATCGTCTTGGCCTGCTGGCGCTGCCGCGGCCCTCTGCCTCGTGAAGCCATCGTCTTGGCCTGCTGGCGCTGCCGCGGCCCTCTGCCTCGTGAAACCATCGTCTTGGCCTGCTGGCGCTGCCGCGGCCCTCTGCCTCGTGAAACCATCGACTCGGCCTGCTGGCGCTGCCGCGGCCCTCTGCCTTGTGAGACTATCATCTTGGCCTGCTGGCGCTGCCGCGGCCCGATCCCCAGACACTCCAGCTCGAGGATTGTGAGCTCGCCTCTTACCACTACCTGTACCGATCCGGTACCAAGACTGTCCCGCTACCCCCTTTCCCTACAAAGACTAGAAGTGGGAGGACCCCCGGGTCCGAGATATCCTGTATCGCTGATATCCTTGCCTTACGAACCTTATATAAAGTATTGAACTCGACTTGGTGTGGTGCCTGTTTGTGGGGAGGGAGGTAACTTGTCTGTACGATCGCCGGAGACGGTCCCCCTCGGGGATCTCTCCCTCAGTACCCGGCCGACCCTCAGGGTCCCCGTCTAACACTATGTATCGCTGGAAGTAGGAGTACACTCTATATCTCTTAGAGTGCCTGTTCAAGCCCCTTTTAATCCATGTTATTTATGCTCTAGCCATGACAGAAATACACGATTGTACAGATCCGTCTGGGAGGCCGGAAGACCCAGCCCATTCTAACTCCCGTGTATGCCTTGTGTCTCTTGCCTGCACCAATGCCCACAATGTCCATAACAATTAATGTTGACGACCCCCCCTCCCATCCCCTACCTTTGGCCAGAAACCACAAGCCCCGCCTTTTCGATTGAGTGAGTGTATCATCAATGGTCCAAACAATACGGGTGAGCATGCACACTTCTCCCTCCCCACTCCATGTTTCAAACTGTTCTAAACCCCAACAACTAATCAATAGGAACGTTGTGGACAGCTATCGACCAGCCCGAGCTCATTCAATATCAGAGAGCTCTGACCAGCGCAACTTCACCAGTTGATCTCTGGGAGGTGAGGCAGCAGAGCAGTCAGTCTGACACCTCAACTCTCTGAGTTGAAAATGTCTCCCAATTTGGTAGATCTCTCTCCTAGGTCCCAATATTTCATAGACAGCATCCTAATTCATAGAGCCATATGTTCTCATGTTCTTTTGATAGAGCGTGCAGGTCACCTAACCAACAAATTTACTATATACACATCGGGCCCATAAACTTCAATTTATCATATACATTAATCAGGTGACCTTGCACTCTACTACCAGTAACCCTGATTCCTTCCTATTTATTTCTACTGTACCCGACTTACCAATCCACCGTTACGGGTACCTATGATCACAAATGGATCAGGGAGCTAGCTGTAAAAGAAAGGCAGGCAACACAAATACCAACTTTTATATTTCTTTGTATTCATAAAATAACCACAAACTCGAGAAGTTTAAAAGCTTTATCTAGAATTCAGATTCAGCAAGCATACAGTTTATAACTAATAGGCAATCAATAATCAAGATGACGAAGAGCACATAACTATATAAAAAATAAATCAGGGCAACCATTTATGAGTCTAAAGTGAGATAAGAACAGTGAACCTGCTAAACATGCTCTGCAGGGATGGAACTTGAGAGTGAATAACTATGGATGGGCAATCCTAGACAAGAACTTCACTACTGGAAAAATACTTCAAATGTTGAATGAAAGTTTGGAAATCCTATGCACCTATAGGGAGGGGAAAAGGGAACACGCTATAGTTATAGCAACTTTACTTCAAATCAGCTTGCAGGAAAAAATTATAAATCACATCTATATGTCATAAACAATATGGAGGAAGGTGCATAAAGGACGGGTAACATAGGAACATGCTAAGAGAAAAAATACTGTATGACTTTTATATAGTAGATTGCAAAAAAAGCATGGAAAATTAACGTATGCAAAAGTATGTCTTTATTGAAGCAAAGACAGAAAAATAGAAGGTGCAGAATAGTCTTTTTAGCACTATAATTACCTAGACTGGTGTGAAGACCAACCCTGGCCACGGGTCAGTTAAGGACAGGATAACCCCCAAGGAAGGACAGTCATCGACAGGACAGCAGGTGCAGAATGGACACCCCAGGACAGGACAGGAAACCCAGATTAGGATCAGGACAGGACCACCAAGGAACGACCAGCACCCGCAGTTCGGAAGCAACGCCTGCGCTCCACCCTCTCTGCAGCTATCAGTCAGAACCCCGATTAGGTTAGCGAATTCTCCAGCAAAGTGCTCCGCCAGCACTTAAGGTTTAGTAAAACCTCCAGAGTCTATGGTATATTTCGGACAGAGTGCTCCGCAGCGCTCTGTATCAGTCACCTATTGAGTGCATTGGGTCAGTGACAGGTCAGCTATTCGGACAAGTCAGACAAATTCTCTAGCTAAACCTAGGCTAGTTATACTGTTTTCGGGTCAGTGTACCACCCCCCAAATGTTGCAAGTGTCAGAATCCCCAATTTCGATTGGTCCTCAAGTAGGATAGGTCAACACACCAATCACAATTTACCTCTACAAGCCTAGCTTTGCATATTCTGGGACCGCCTAGTGATTTTGGGGTTCCCATGACCTATTCTACAGAATACAATAGAGAGATATACATTTGTTTCAATTGTAAGACATTTTAGCTTCTTCGGCTGGGTGAAGGTGCATCTTCCCAAGCGCGTTTTTGCCGCGACCTCTGGTTGGCAGCCGTTCAATGTCACTGGCCGAAGACTGTCATGCGCAGAAAAGCATTTCAATATGGAGTCTCGAGCGTCCCATCAGACCCTCAATATTGCGGTACATTAAAAGTAAGCGAAAACAAATTAAAACATAGAAATAAATGAATACACTGTATACCATGAATAGCTACTCTATACCCCTTTACTTAAAATATACTATGGCGTGAGGGATTAGTGCAAACACTTTGCTTATCCAAGTCTCCCTCAGCCAAGTCATCAAGCTCGGCCTCAGCAGGGCCATCTCTTTATTCGTAGAGCCCCTTAGTGCTGGTCACCATTCGTGTTTGACAGGAGGGCCTGATCCTGGTGGTCCCCAATGTCGATCAGCGTTTCCGAGTTTGGGAGTACAGCCACTGCTTATCGGCTTTCCACTTCAGATTTCTCTGTACTGTCCATCATGCTCTCCTCTGGAATACTGGTGCAGCTTGCCCTCCTGGTGCCTGATCTTCCACTGCTAGGCTGGGCCACCTCCATCTCCCGAAATCCGTCCATTCCCAGACAAGCAGTTGCGCTCTTGTCTCACCCACACAGCATGTGCCACTTTCTCCCACATCTACAGCAATGTCTACACACTTCTTCAGGTGTGTCAAACAATTGACTCTTGCCCTGTGCAATCACCTTCAGGAGGTCTGGAAAAAGGAGCACATAACAGAGGTCTGGGACTTTAATTTGTTGCTTGACTATTCTGGTGTGGTCTGGATATGGCAATATTATGATTTTCAAAGGGGCAAGTTGGCATTTGCAGCCACTAGGATATTATCTCCATCTTTGTTATGAAGGATTGGCGCTATGAGTGTCTTTGGGGTGCCCATGGTGGAGGCCGAGCTGCTAATGCCCTGTGCACTCTCTACTCTGCAAACAATCCAGTTAGCCCCTTAAGGCTGCAGCACTTCCAGGATTCAAATTTCTAAGTACAGCTCTGCATTATCTCTCACCCCCTGTTCCGGAAACCTCACAAAGTGTAAAATACAAAAGCGAGATCGGTTCTCAGCGTCCTTGACCCGGTCTTTGAGAACCTGCATAGTAGTAGTCAACTTCACCAATTGCACCTTCAAGATCTTCACTTCTGTCTGGAGATCAGAGACTGTGTCTTCCACCCTGTACACCCTTTTCACCACCTTCTGGAGTTCGGGGTGCAACTAGTACACATCTATAGTGACCACTTCAATCCTTCCCTCTAGGTCCTGTCGCAACCCCTGTATGGATGCCAGCAGGTCTGCACTGGAGGGTTCTCCAGGCTCCCAAGCCCCATCCTGTAACCCCTGAAGATTAGTCTGTCACATGTTGCTCTGTGACTGAGTTTGAGGTGAACCATAGTGAATAATAATGTTGAGGTTTAGCGCTCTTGTCTACACCAATGATGCTCCTCACCAGCATTTCTCAACAATCTGCTCGCAGTATCACCTTGCAAGCCTCAAAGTCTCTCCTATCTCCAAGCAGGAGACACATCAATAGTTCCTCCCAGTCTTCTCCCATACAGTCTACTGTGATGCCCAATGCCAATATCCAAACCAAGTAGAGAAAGGAGAACCCCCCTCTCTTGTGACTGTCATCCCCCCAGGGCTCCTCTCAGTGTTTTGTGCTCTTCCTAGTGAAACAATGTAGCAATAAGGGACTTGTCCCTACCGCTTTGCTCTTCACCAGAAGTGGGTGAACCTGCAGCTTGTCAGAGCTCACTCCCCATCCCATTCTCTGACTCAATACCCTCCGACAGCCATGGTCATTCCTGTGCACTCTCCCACTCCTCCGACCCATATCCCAGCTGCAATTACCATGGTGTGAATAAACAAGGAACTTATCGCGGGCCCTGTTGGGTCGGGCACTCGCCCAGCTCTCCCTTTCCCCCAGTTGTCCAGCTCAAAACACCCTGTCACCTGCAGTCCTGTCGTAGGGTCCCCTCTCACTTTCTCACTTTTAAGGGGCCCCCTTGCAGCCTCTGACTCCTCCACTGCAATGCCGCGCGGTAGGGCTCTAGACACTCCACAGCTCGAAAGACCATCCTGGCCCCCAGCCAACCATAAGGTGTATCTGTCAAGGTGGGAGTGTCCTTGGCTATGGCAGGGACACGGAAAACTCTCATTTGCCGCCCAGGATTCCACAGGATTACCAATAGGGCTGGCGGAGCTCTGCCCTGTCTGCACTATAGTAGTAGTATAGAACAAGTCTCAGTGTGTGGAAGTGTAGAGTGGTAAACAGGCTTGGATCGCCTCAGAAGCTCATAATACATGGCTGAAAATTCTAGTCTTTTCATCACAAATCAACTTCCTGTGGTGGTGCAAGAGTGACAAGTCCTAAATGCGATTTATGAAGCCACACAAGGTCAATGTGTGCGGCCCTGAGTGGTTCCATAAATATTGAGTAAAGCAACACATCACAAATCGCTACATTGCATTACTCTGTGCAAGGGAGGCGTTCAGTGGGCGTTGCATGGGTGTTCCCACACAACTACCATGGTTTATGATGCATTCCCAGATTTACCAGATTTGGTCATTCTGGGAATGCGCCTAAAAGATATGCCTTCCCTGGGAGGTGTAACGAGGGGAAATATCTTTATTTCTCCTTGTTACTTCCTATTTCTATATGTGCTGCAGAAAGAGGAATATGCCTTTTAGGATTGTTTTTGTGCAGGAAGTTGTACCATCCTGCACAAAGACAATCCTGCATGCAAAGAAGGCACCCTGGTGTCGCTTCTCTCACCCCAAAGGAACACAGGAGCCAGGAGATAGGTTAGACACGTCTTTATTCTTTAGTGTCCACCTCTCCAGTGCCCTCTTAGCTCTACTTCCTTTCCTTTCTCCGCCCCTTCCCTTCCTGCCTGCCCTGTCACAGACAGAGGTCAGGCAGTGACATTACGACATCTCCCCCGTTTGTATAAAGTCTTACTGTATCTCAGATGACTTCAATGAGGTGTTCTGGTCTTCGAGTTTGTCGTCGGGGTCTCTCAGATGGTTCCGAGGTGTGTCGGTGACGTGAGCGGTGATCATGTCTGACTGGGCTGGGTTGACTGTGATCACTGCTCCTGCTTTGACTTTCAGAGTCAGTGGACGATTCCCAAGGGTGGCGATCGTCTGATTCTGGTGGACTGTACTTCTTGAAATGCGACACATTTCGTGTAATTCTCTTGCGATCACCTTGCGCCGTGATCATGGTTCCTTTCCGGCAGCTGACTTTCAAAGGATGGTCAAGGTAGCGACTGTCTGCTTTTGTTCTTCGATCTCGTCGAACTACCACCCAGTCTCCTTCTCGGATGTCGGTGTGTTTAGCATGTCTGCGCTGATCAGCGTACGTTTTCATTTTTAATTTCTTCTCTTGATCAATGTTGACTAGTGTTTCATGGTCAACGTTTGGAGGTCTGGGCTGACCCGCATTGCTTAGAGTGGGCAGTCGGGTGCGTGGAATCCTTCCTAGCATGAGAGTAGCTGGACATTGATCTATGGTGTTGTGAGGCGTCGTGCGGTAGGCTTTTAACACTTCATTTAGTGCTTGTTGGATGTCTCTGTGAGCCAGTTCCGCTTGTTGTACTGCTTTCTTTAAAGTTCCCATGAATCTTTCCACCATGCCATTGGCTTGAGGCCAGAGTGGTGTGATCTTTTGATGTTTGAAGTCAAGATGTTTGGCAAAATCTGCAAATTCGTGTCCGTTGAATGGGGGTCCATTGTCCGACTTGACACGTAGTGGGATACCCCATGCCGCGAATACTTCATCTAATATTGGAATTACTGCAGTGGCCTTAGTGGATGGTATGATGTGTGCAAACAGAAACCGGGAGTATTCATCCATTATGACAAAGATGTATTGACCTGACTTCAGGGGTCCAAAGAAGTCTACGGCTACCTGTTGCCACACTCCTTCAGGCAGTTCCGACATCTGTAACGGAGCCGGCGGTTCATCTCGGCTTACCAGTTGACATGATATGCAGTCCTTGAGTGTAGCTTCTACCATTTGATCTAAAGTCGGGAACCAGACACGTTCTCGTAGTGCTTTCTTAGTGGCACTGATCCCTCGGTGGCCCTCATGAGCGAGGTTGATCACTCCTTGCCTCAGTCTTTGGGGAATGACGATCCTCCAGGTCGTGACACTCTGCGTCCTGAGCGCGGTGAAGTTTGTCTCGACGATCTGGACTGGCAGACGTTTTCGAAGTGGTTGTCTCTGCCACAGCGGTGGCAACGCTGCCCCATGGCTGGGCATTGGCCCGAGTGTGGATAGTCTTGCCCGCACCTGTAGCAAGCTGATGCGGATTTGTTAGGTTTGGCATGTCGTGTTTCTCGTGGTCGATGGCCTGCTTCCGGTCGTCGAGATGACCCGTGATAGGATGATTTGCTCGATTGTCGGCGATCATTCGGATGTTTCTGAACTTTGTGAACTTGGAGCCGAAATGCTTGTTCCTTCTTGTCCGATTTGTTTGTCTCCATCTTCTTAGCGTGGTCTTCCGCTTGATCGTTTATGCGCATCATTTCCTCAATTTCTGCCAGGGAGTAGCGTTTTTTCAGTAGACGCAGTCGTAGGGACTCAGACTGACATCCTTCAATTATGCGAAGCCGTAGGGCATCTTCGGTATTGAAGTCGTCAAAGTTGCAGTGACGAGCTAGCCGTCGTATGCGCATTATGAAGTCGCACATTCGTTCTTCCTTTTCCTGCGTGGCTATATTGAACGTGTATCGCTCGTAGTCGAGGTTGTATTTGTGTAAGAACTGTCGGTCAAGAGTTCCTTTGACGTCATCATATGACGCGGTGGCTGCATCAGGCAGCTCCTTGATAATTTGAGCAATGTCTTTCCCCACTAGGTTTCGTAGAGCAATTAGTTTCTGTTTGGGGTCCTGTACCTGTGACCCGGTCATATAGTCCTCGAAATCTTCTGACCAGCTTTTCCATTTGGGGCCCATGCTACTGCCAGGGGTGAGTTCCAGAGGTTCAGGTGGCCTGAGGTACGATATCCCCATGATGGCTGGGAGCCCTTGATTCCCTCCTACTGGGTTGTTCGGTAAGGCTTGTGACGCCGTTGCCCCTCCTGAGTCACTGGTTGAGGAGGGTTGCGTGGACATCCTTCTGGGTATGTGTCTCTGTTTTAGTGCTAAGGGAGCGCTTATTTCCTGTTATTTGGCTTGAATGAGGCAAAAGTGGTGATTGCTGTCAGATGCCTGACTTCAAAATGGCCGCCGTGCGTTTTGTGCAGGGAGTTGTATGGGCGGCGCCTGACTTCAAGATGGCCGCCGTTCGGGACACGTGGCCTCATCCAGTCACAGTCTATTCCACTTGTGGGGGCGCGCTGCAAGGTGCTTGTCGGTGAGTTAAGGGTTCCGCTGCACAGTGGGGTTAAGCGTCTAGCTTCTGAGACTCACCCCTCGCTTCTTGGCTGCAGCGTGTCTTCGCGCCCTTTCTTTCCTCGTTTGCCGGTTTCGCGCTCTTTTTCTTCTTTGTTTTTTTTTCTTGCCGCAGCTAGGGCCGGTGTTGCACACAGGCGGCGTGTTTCCACCGCCGCGATAGGCAGCTTCACTTCTGGGCCCCGCTCACAGCAGCGGCAGCCAGGCGGTGTTCGAGCGCGTCTTCGTTTTTCCGCTCTCACGCGCTACCGGTGAAGGCAGAGGCTGCAGGCTCCTCAGGGTGTTCGGCCACTTACGAGTGGCGGGGTTTAAGCGACGTGGGAATTAGTGCCTATCCCACCCTCGTCGCCATTGTCGCTTCTCTCACCCCAAAGGAACACAGGTGCCAGGAGATAGGTTAGACACGTCTTTATTCTTTAGTGTCCACCTCTCCAGTGCCCTCTTAGCTCTACTTCCTTTCCTTTCTCCGCCCCTTCCCTTCCTGCCTGCCCTGTCACAGACAGAGGTCAGGCAGTGACATTACGACACCTGGCACCACTGAACAAGGGTTCCTGCGTTGTTGCTAGGCTGCCAAAAGTGTGCCAACGCAGTGGAAAAGGCAGAAATGCGCCGTATAGCCTTAAATATGGTACCTTCCTTCCCTTTCCCTGTCATGTAGTGCAGTGTTGTGCTGCACTGTGTGGCAAGTTTGTAAATAAGCCCCATAGGGTTTGCATTTCAGGTGCTAGAATAACCAAGGAAATGCAACAACTGGCATAGCTTTTTTAAATCTTGGAAATGCACATTGTTTTGAGAGTCTTAGGTCACCATCCATTTGATTTTCTACAGTTATGTTATTCACTTTATGTTAAAGGTTCCTTTAAGTAATTTTAATGAGCTGTTTACTCGTTTTGCTGGGTCTACGCCCTTGTTTCGTTTTTCCATGCAAACAATCAAAATTTCGTCAGGAACGACAGTTTGTCCTTAATATAGTTTGCCTTTATTCTTGAACGTTAATTTTAAAACAATTTTCCTTGCAACTTCGAAACCGGATGGATATTGGAAGTCTTTTTTTTTTCTTTCAAAAACTTAAAAGGGTTCCAAAGTCCTGATGTTCACCTGAAAACCTAGATGCGGAATACTTTGCAGAGTCGTGGGTAGGAAGACGAGGAGCACGATATTTAAAAGAATCACGTGAGTGTAGGGAGTTGGAAGACGAGGGGCACAGTATTCAAAAGAATCACGTGACGTTCACGAGAGAAAAAAGTTGCACAACCCTAGAACACATAGCCTTAAGGCCGTATTATGCCTGGAAGCCGTCACTGTGTCTTTACTTTACTTGGCAGTAACATGCAATATTTATACTGAGTAGTTTGCCCATTTTTTACAGAACCCACAGTAATCTTTCTTGGTTGGAAGTGGGGTGCAGGCAATCTAAACACAATGAAGTAGAGCGCCATTCTTGTCTTTTTGGACACTGGCCGTATTCAGATGCCTAAAAATTGACAAAAACATATTTTAATTAAATGAGGGTTTGCTACCCTCCTTTGTGTCTCTAAAAAGTCATAAAAAGTGCACCATATTCAGTAGGTTGGGCTTATTTTCATATGTTCCAGAAAATATTTAACTGTTATAGAAACAAAGACACATGCTATAATAATTCAAGAAGTACTGTGTATGTTAACGGAGATTTGGATCTTGACTTACTATAAAGCAAAAATAAACTCATGTGCGGCTCTCATTGGACCCCTTGAAGAGAAGCAGCCATGTTTTTTGGTCTCATTACAGGCTTGATAACTGAATATGGTTTTGCAGCAGAATGGAAGTGTTCTATGGCGCCCACGTACCTAAGCGCCTTAAATCCGGCTATTACATGATCTAACAGCTCTCACAGGCGTGAACACTCATGCGAGAGGGCGGACGAGCGCGTCTCTATTGGTGACTAATTGATGGATATTAAGATGATGAAGGGACTGTCATCCACCAACAATGCAAAGCTGGTTTGATGGCATGGCACTAATCACCTCTTCTGTGAAAACTCTTCACCGCCTCATTGATAAAGCCGGAGCTATTGGATTTGTATGGAATTAGTTTTTTCCTTCATTTGCAGTGAACTAATAAATGATCGGGCAGCAAGTATCTTCCTGTACACATTTATACTGCAAGTGCCAACATTGTCCACATGTATCCCTATGCCATTCCTACACTCCTCTAAATACACTTAAAGCAGCTGCCATCAGTACAGTAGCCATATTTGTGTGCCCTTAACCTATATGGACATCTTTGTACTCATTGACTCTCTGGGACCACCCAAGAGGTCTGGGGGGCAGGGTTTCCCTTCCCTGTCCCCTCATATCTTCTTTTTCTTACTATACTAAGTCCTGAGTCCTGTAATGGCTGACAGCAGCATATTTCAAATGTTGCTGGCAGCCAATAAAAGTGCTTGTTCTCATAGGAGTCTGACTCCCGAAAGAGCAAGATGGATCAAGGGGAAAAAAGCTCCCTATGCCAATCGGAATGCTCTGTTTTGAAATTGGCACTCCCACAAGAGTCACTCAAGCCTTTTGCTGACCCATCTGTTGGGATATCTATTTTTCCTTTAACCATAATTACTCCAAAATACTGACCGTGTTTACACCAAATTACAAAAAGCACACTCTGCGTAGCAAGATCTAACTTCCTGCCAAATTTGCTGCAAATCCATTCAGAAGTATTTCCTGTAGCCCTGTCTAAAGAAGCCTATGGAAAATGCAAGGAGATTTTGCATTTTAGAAGCCCTCTATTTTCTCGGCTGCAGCTTGATTGATCACCCACTACCAAAAATTTCCCTCCACAAACAATTCAAGTGTAGCATCTTTTCGGAAAGTTTGGTGAGGATCCGTCAAACTTTGCCAACGTTATTAGCAAAACATCAAGGTTTTTTTTATGGTACACGTGAACTAATTACAACTACCCAGTGGCGATGGCTAAAATGTCCTATGGAAATGCTGATGTATATATATGCACCACAGGGTAGTTATAAATGGAATTATTTTTAGTTTTCTAATAACTTTAGCACCGTTTGACAAATCTTCTTGAAACGTTCCCAAAAAAAGTCATCCACTTCAATTATTTCCAGGAAATCTTGGGGTTATATGTCATTCAAGGGACCATGAAAAAGGGGGTGTCCTAAAACATGTTTTCCCCTTGCAATTTTCCATAGGAAAACTAGGCATTGCCACAGCCAAAATTGGTGAACAGGTTTACAACACATTTGGCGGCAAGCTAACTCATGATCCAGAAAGAGTGCTGTTGTGATTTGGTGTAAATCTGTTGAGTAGTTTTTGAGAACTTAATGTTAAAATGTGTGTATATTTCTTGCAACTGAGGTTCCGTGGACCCGACAGATTAAAAGAGAAGATCTGCTTGGCTGCCACAACTTCAACAAAGATGTTGCAGCAGCCATCTTAGGACTCAGGAACTCAGTCCCTTGTCCTGAAAAAATAGAATTAAAAATACATATAGGGGGCAAGGTAGGGATATGCTGACCCCCTTGGTATGGGGGAGTCCTTCTGGGACCGAAAACTTGATTTCTTTAGCATTACAGTGGATCCGCAGATCTGCTGCAAAATTTCAAAAGAACGATTAGCTCCAACCCTTTTTAGCAAAAGTCCCCTGGGGTGGTCCAGGGCCCGGGGGGTCAGCACACCATATTTTTATGGTTAGGGGGTGTACGTACACTCTCCCCAAACCATTTGAATTTGCCCTGGGACCCCATTCCCTGGGGCTAACAGGGCCGGACTGAGAACCAAAACCGGCCCTGGCAAAGTGCTCGGCCGGCCCCCTGGGGGTGCAACCGAGCTCTTTGGCGGGGCCGGTATTTGGCCGATTTTGTTACAGGGCCGCTTTTCGGCCCTGTAACAAAAACGGCCCCCAGGGCCCAAAACCGGCCCCCACCCTTGCGGCGCACCAGGGGATTGCCCGGTGCCCGCAACGGCCAGTCCGGGCCTTGGGGCTAATGTCATTATTATGGGAAGGTGGACATTCAGCTGCCTGCCCACAGCTATTAAATGAACCCAGGGACACATAGCCTCAGGGCCCATGCTGTTTTCATTCGGAGGGGCATGTGCCCCCCTTCCCTAGCCATTAGATGTCCTTGGTAACCCCCTCCCCTGGGCCGATATTGATTTATTTAGGAGGAGGGCATGCCCCAGGTACATTGCAGTTTGCTCCCACTCAGCTGGACTAGAAAGAAAAGCTGCTCACAGCCAGGCAGCCTCAAAACACTAGATTTCTCCTGCCTAGCATGAACACCTGGATGGCTGCTGGATGGGGAGCTGGTACGACTGCAGGGTCCATGGACCTCCCCCTACGGCCTCAAAGCAGGAAAAGTTGTGGGTGCCCTGAGTGGGACTGGGCACCCACTTTAAAAAATACAAATTGATGGCTCCTGCCGCAGTTTCAATTCATCAGCTATAGTTAATTGAAGTAACTATATATTGTATTTTTCTATTTGCCCATAACTTTTGACTATGAGGACAAACTTGCAACAAATTTGGCAGTCACTTGGCATAGTCTCCTGTGTTCGTGCATGCAAATTTTCATGAGGATCCATGAAGGGGAAAAATGTAAAGGGTGGGTTAAGCATATTCTCCCATTTTAGATCACATTGGAAACTTTGTTCACGCTTACAGCTGCTTCTGAACGGATTTACACCGAAACATAGAACAAAAGTTGAACTTTATTCAGAAAGCACATTTTGTTGGATTGGTGTAAATCTGTTAATTTGTTTCTGAGAAATAAGTGTTAAAAAAGTTACAGAGTTGGCTTTAAGGGGTTAATCTTTTGGATATCTATGAAAAATTGCGTATCATGATTTGCAACTCCTAGCAATCACATTTTGATTTTTGGGACGAATTGGATTGGCTGGAGAAGGACTCTGAAATGTTTCTTTTACACCATCTTGAAAATCTGCTATGAATACTGATTTTTGATTCTTGCACTGTAGACAACATAATTCACATACATAAGTGACCGTCCTCAAAAGTGTGCAGGCCAAGAGGAGTGCTGAAGGGTGCTCATAGGCATGGAAAACTCAAATCACGCTACAGCAATAAATGAAGTAACCTCTGTAGAAACCGAGACACAAAAAGCTGTTGCAATCCTCCAAGCCACAACTTTAGGTAGTAGAGTCGAACACCATTTTGGAATGATTTACAAACTGATTATAAGTCATGACTTTTGCAGTGTGGGGAAAAATTCCACAGGCAAGATGAGACACTTTAACCAGTGTTTGAACCCCATGATACAGTTGGTAGTAACCAAAAGGTGTTGAAACCACAAGGTTGATGCCAACAGGTTGGGTTCAAGGCCAAGATGCATGCCAGGTCCTGCGCCCAACACCCACTGTGCACAGCTAAGGGCCTTCTGAAGTCAGGGTTGGCCACCAGGAAGGAGTTGCATCGCCGACCATGCTCAAAGCATCAATTTGCTAATGGCAGACAAATAATGATGGATGGATGGAGGAATGCATGCTTTTAATATGCAGTAGCAAAATATATATGTATATTCATGGAACAATAAAATATGGAAATATTTCCATAGTTCCCTGTGAAATAGGAATATCAACATTCTGATGAACACCCACAACCCTCTCTGTAGAGCTTCACTGTTGTCAGGGCCACTGGGATTATGGGTCATGGAGGAGCAAATTATGTGGCAAGGTTATACAAACTAAGTGGCAAAAATACACGTGAATGGGCACATTAATTGACAGCCACAAAATGCACAAATCCTCTACCGTTCATCAGTGTCCATTGTTTTATGGACACTTAGGGCCTCGAGTCTGTGCGTCACTTTTACGCTGCCGGTGCGTCACTTTTTGTGACGAACCAGTGACGTAAAAAAATGCGCCTTGTTGCACCATATTTACAAAGTGACGCATCTGCACCAGGTATAATGTATGCAAGGGGGGCGTTTTGACGCAAGAAAGGGTCATGGAAGTGACGCAGTGAAATCTATAAGATTTCACTGCGCCACTTCTAGGACACAAACGCGTCAATTTCTTATACCTGCCTCACAGCAGGCGTAAGACTGACGCAGGCCCTTTCACATGGGGCTTGCCCCATGTGAAAGGGCACATTGCTGGAGTTGCGTCACTCTTGTGACACACTCCAGCAATGCGTCACTTTTGCGCCATACAAATACGTCAGAAATACTGACGTATCTGTAACTCCTTGCGCCATGATGCATCATACTGTAAATATGACGCATCAATGGTGTCGCAAGGAGGGTGCAGTGAAGTGACGCATCGCTGTTTTCACGCAGCTATGCGTCACTTTTCATAAATGAGGCCCTTAATTTGTGAAAGGTAAACAAAACCTAAGTTTTACAGCCAGTGACCATTGTTAGTCGCACTTTGAAGAAAACAGCTCTTTCATGATAACTACCGCAAAATAAACAAGTCAAATTTAAAAGCAATACGTAACAAGAAACGTGTAATATGGTTTAATATTGACATTGTGGAGTTCTGGTTACATATGTAAACTAATTGTCTATGGTCAGGTCCTCTGGAATTATGCGATATTACAGCTGAGGCATTTTCTACATAAATATGGAATCGTGGGATTTGCCACATAATCCTTTATCTGTTACATAATCTTCATATTTTAACAAAAAAATGTTGATTTTAGCTCAAACGTATCAAAAGTTAACAAAATTGTGATAAGGTGTTGCTACACAGTGGACGTCACTTTCCAAAGTTAGACTGGTCATCTTTCTGTGCTTATTGCTGTCTGTATTTGAGTGCTAGACAGGTTCTAATGAGGAGAAACGTTTGACCAGAGTGTAAACGTGTAAAAATGGCAACATAATTCCTGGTTACCCTTTATGAATGCAGTTAAATTGTTCCACACCCATCCGAGTATCAAACTCACTGTCTCAGTTCCTGAATATCTTCTCCCCTGACTACCTTTTGTGTTTTTTTCCGAATGTAAATTGGAAGCAAGGCGATTCAGGCCATTGCTGTTTTTATTAAACAGATTCTACCCTTCATTTACTGCTTCTGGACAGTGCTCAGAAACTTGAAGGCA
The DNA here is from genome assembly GCF_964261635.1 of Lissotriton helveticus. NCBI lineage: Eukaryota > Metazoa > Chordata > Amphibia > Caudata > Salamandridae > Lissotriton > Lissotriton helveticus. The sequence continues at coordinate 343,085,573 of NC_136068.1, read as the reverse complement.
GTGGAAAATTTACCGTGAGAAGTGATGAACGACACTGTGCCGGGAGCACTTGTGTCCGTAAAACCGCAGAGGGGATGATGGCGACTCGCTGTCTCCTGTGACCCCTTCCAGGGCCGTCTCGAGCCGTGCGAGCCACATCTGGAAGCCATCGGGAGAGACCTCATTCGCAGCTGAGTCACTGAACAGAGGTGACCTGGACAGATCAGACTCCAGCCAGCAACAAGGGTAAGGGAAAACGAACGGACTTAAAGCCATAGTGGTATATTTCAGGCTGAGGTGCAGTCACGTGATGTGCAAAACAATGGGGTTCATTTCTGCACACAAAATTAGGCTCCGGTGCAGGGCCCACATAAAAGTGGAAACTACCACAGAAAAGATCTGTCCAGGGCTTTCCTTTACATTTGCTACCTATTGACTTATTTGCTCAGTCATAGCATATCTGGGGGACTTCAAGTCCCAGAATGCATAGAACAAATGATTACTAGATAAATAACGTACACACGTCGAAGAATACATTTAAATGTGTGCTAGACGGCACACGTTTAGCTCGGTATACAACCATTTCACCTTTCCGCTCTGCCAGGCTCTCTGCGTGCACTTGGCACACTCGGGCCCGGGCACCCATGAGAAATCGAGAACTTTCTCTCGTTCTTCAGTCACATTGACAGATGATGCAAATTCAGGGTTTTGTGGTCTACGATTGTATCTCCCTTTAGTAACGTCTCATGTTGCTGAAGGGAGCTTTTCATTCAATTTGATAAATGTTTTACTTACGGATTTAAAGTTTTCCTAAATTGCATCTCTACCGCCCAAAGTGGGTCAGTGTGCTTCATCGGTTGCGAAATTTAAATTACGCTACAGTAATTTTGCTTAATTTCACATATTTTACGATACACTTATTTCACAAAAGTGAAAAAATTACCCTCTTACACCATGTCCTGTGATTACGTGCCATTTATAACAAAAATGTAGTGCAGGCGCATGGGAACAACGAGAATATCCTTTTTTTGCACTTTTTTTAGTGCAAAATGTGCCTTTATGCCCAAAATGGACGCAACGACGCTGTTAATGCTATAATTTCTCATTATTTTTTCCAAAATTTTGGTAATTTTTCAAACGCAGATTACGCAAGTTTAACACACCACTAACTAGGAGAGACACCTCTTACTAACTTTGATTCCGTATGAATTATAAAACACTCTTTATGATTCTGAAGACCTTTTGTGAATTGCAAAAAAGTGTTTAGTAGATACTAAAAGGTAACATGGTCAGCGACTAGCTGCCGCCCCCCCCCCAATCCGGCACCCAACACCAAGGAACGTGGACACGAGACGTGTTTACTCTTTGGAAGGCGGGCGCTAGTCGCCCGGCCGTATTTATTAAAGTATGAAATTAAAAAAGGGTTTTAATTGCATAATCAACAATGAAATACAAAAATCAGCAGGACATTCAGTTATACAATCGTTATCAACAAGTTTGAGAGCCTGACCTTAACAAAACTCTAATACAAGTTGTTCCTAGCTTAACTAAACATCCTATCTTGATTTTTGTACATTTCTGGCCATATGGCAGGGTCACTACCGGTGTCAGGTCCTACAAGCGGCGCCTTCCCCTTAGAAGTGCGCATGCGCAGTGTTACCCCGGGAATTGCCCGGTCTACGCCCCAAACTCCATTTACCCACTAAAGGAGGGCCCTTACTCTGCGCCGGTGGCGTCATGAGTCCACGCGCGCGGGGTGGCTACCAGCCTAAGGAAAGCGTGAACTACTCCTACCCGCGCTCCTTTGCATATTACCTTGCCCCTGGAGTACTGGGAGTGGCCCGCAGGCTCCTCCCCCTGGGCGGGAACCTCCATAGGATGATGCCCGCCCCCTCAGACCTCAAATATGTGCTCACCGATAATGACCTTACCGCATGCCCCATACCTAATAAATACGACGACCTATGGAAAAAAGTCTAAAGGACAGCTACACTGGCTAATAAAGAACAGTATTCACGCATAGCTAAAAGGGAAAAAAGGGCCTAACGACACATGGCATAAAATTACAATTCGGTTCACGCATGTTGCTCATAATCACAATAACTACGTATATCTACAAAGGAAAAAAGGCCTAAAGACACACATCTTCAAATATAGTTCACTTCACACATCATTTTCTACAAAGGGAAAAAAGTCCTGACAACAGATCACAAAATACCACAACAACCTACTCTCTCCCGCGGTCTATACCTATGAAACTTACCATTAGACCGGACATAACGCTGCTTAAACTTTGTACCAAGGGATGGTGGGTGGGAAACAAAGAAGCCCCGAACGCGGGGCACAACGTTCAGCGAGGGAGCGTCCAGGGACAAGGGAGTCTCCTGGGCGCTCCCTACCTCTTATTCCCGAGGGGCCGGGTGGCCCCTCCTCACGCCCGCCCCCCCCGACCCGGAACCAGTCCATTGATTCCGGGTCAGGAGGGGCGCCGGCCAATCGGCGGTGGGCCGCGCCCCCAGGGCACGCCCCCACCGTCGAAGGACCCGAGGGGAGAAGGGGTGAGGCGGTCGCCGCGCCGCCATGCGTGCGGGGGGGCCGAGGGCCCCCCCTTTTCACATGGTCAGCGACTAGCTGCCGCCCCCCCCCCAATCCGGCACCCAACACCAAGGAACGTGGACACGAGACGTGTTTACTCTTTGGAAGGCGGGCGCTAGTCGCCCGGCCGTATTTATTAAAGTATGAAATTAAAAAAGGGTTTTAATTGCATAATCAACAATGAAATACAAAAATCAGCAGGACATTCAGTTATACAATCGTTATCAACAAGTTTGAGAGCCTGACCTTAACAAAACTCTAATACAAGTTGTTCCTAGCTTAACTAAACATCCTATCTTGATTTTTGTACATTTCTGGCCATATGGCAGGGTCACTACCGGTGTCAGGTCCTACAAGCGGCGCCTTCCCCTTAGAAGTGCGCATGCGCAGTGTTACCCCGGGAATTGCCCGGTCTACGCCCCAAACTCCATTTACCCACTAAAGGAGGGCCCTTACTCTGCGCCGGTGGCGTCATGAGTCCACGCGCGCGGGGTGGCTACCAGCCTAAGGAAAGCGTGAACTACTCCTACCCGCGCTCCTTTGCATATTACCTTGCCCCTGGAGTACTGGGAGTGGCCCGCAGGCTCCTCCCCCTGGGCGGGAACCTCCATAGGATGATGCCCGCCCCCTCAGACCTCAAATATGTGCTCACCGATAATGACCTTACCGCCACAGGCCAGTATTGTTAACCGACGATCTGGCCTCCCCCTCTAGCCCTTATCTAAGGACACATCTTCCTAACCCAGCCCTCTAGCCAAGCCCAGATATTGTCAGCCCATAGGACATTACCCTCTTCTGTTAGGTGAACCCCATCCTTCAAGTAAAACTTTTGACCCCAGATGCACCCATGAGGTATTGACTGTAACAAGGGGGTTCGGAACAACCTATCCAACCGTGTGTTGATCCTCTTTACCGAGTGATTCAACGCCCTGACTGAATCGCCCCCCCGCCACTGAAGCCGAGGTATTAGTTGTGACCATACTAGTGTGCACCCGGGGCAGGTCCTAGCTATCCAACCCGCTGTCGAGATAATCTCCTCAATCAAGATGCGCCTGCCCAGTGTTGCCAAATCGTTCTCCCCAAGGTGAAGTATCACCACTGACGGTGGAGCCCGCTGGCGCGCTAACAGCCCTTGGAAGAATCCCCTAAACTCGTGAAGACACAACCCTCCTCTGCCAAAGAACGTGATATTCAAGCCTAGTTGCGCCGCCCTTTCCTTCTTGTCACCTGACAGGAAGACACATTCCGCTCGCTTCACATATGAATGACCAACAATCCAGACATTGTTCTTAGTTGCTTCCTGGTCGCCGCTCCGTGCTGATGAATATTGGCGATGCCCGACGGCAAATTCCTCCCCTGCGTAACAGGTCTGAGAAACTGTAAGAGAGCGGAAAAGAGACCAAGCGTGAGTGACAGGTAATCATAGCATGTCAATCCGAACATAACGTTTATAGCAGTCTGACGACCACCTCCCAATTGTCTTCACTCTTTCCACTGGGAGGCCCCCCGCCACCGCCTCAGTTGCTGCCCCAATCCTGAAGGAATGAGGCCCAAAATCTCTAGGATCAAGACCAGCTTTTGTGACCCCTATTTCGAACACTCTCCTGAATTGATACCTGGTCAAGGGGCTCCCGTCGGCGTGACAGAGCAACGCCCTGCGTGCTGAACCGACCAATAGTCCCATGAGTGACTCCACGTGCCTCACCGGGCAGCACGGGTTGGCGGGGGCCCGTTGCAGAACTATGGTGTGACCCCTCGCTTCTTGATCGGTCTTTGATTTCTGGATAATTACCCACATGGTGTCACCCCTTATCGTCACCCCAGCCATCTGCAAGCCACCAAGTATGTCAGTTTTAGATCCTGCCACAAGTTCACTAATTCTCAGTGCCCCATAAAATGCCAGGGAGAATGCCGCCCTAAAAAGAAGCACTTCCCACTCCGAGTTACAAACAATCTCCAGCGTGCCCAGTAAGGCTGTTAGCCGGGCCAACCCTATGGGCTTCCTCTTATCCTTCTGGTGTCCCTGAATACGGCGCCATCCCCTTAAAGCCTTGCGTATCATAAAGGTATTGGTGGGATCCCGAAAGCCCCTAGCTTGCGCGAAGAATGACACAGCTGCCCTATGTCTGGTTGCCGCTGCCACTGAGCGCCCCTCTGTGTGCATCCATTCTAAGTAGGCTGCAAACCCATCCTCCTTCGCCCAAAGCACTTCCCACTGCGGCCCCAAGAAAGAACAATAAGACAGAAACGCCCCTTCGTACGCCGTCTTGGTCCTGGGGGCTAAGCTAGCGACCACGAGGTCTTGTAATCTGGGGCACCAATCTGCCAAAGTACCGCTGGGAAGTGTGCTGGCGAGGGGTCTGCTGTGGGGAGATGTTCCCTGAAAACCTGCATTTTGAAGCGAGAAAGGGAGTCAGCAGCATTGTTTAAAACACCAGGGACATGTTTGGCTCTAAAATTAGCATTCAGTTTAAGGCACCGCAGAACAATCTCTTTGATCAGTCGAAGTATGAAAGGACACCGCGCCCCCTGCTGGTTGATACATTCCACCACCGTCATGTTATCTGACCAAAACACCACTGATTGATTACATAGGTGTTCGGGCCAGACCATCAGTGCCACCCATATTGGAAAAAGTTCCAGGAAGCCAATGTTGCCGAGCAAACCCCATGTGTTCCATTCTTCTGGCCATTGTTGAGCGACCCACCTATTCCCTAGGATGGCACCAAAGCCCACACTACCGGCCGCATCAGTCCATAGTCCTAACTCCGCTGATGTAGTGAGCGGGCCGGGCCAGACCACCCTACCGTTAAAATCCTCCAGGAATGCCATCCAAATAAGCATATCCTGGCGAATTTCAGACGATAGGCGCGTGCGGTGGTGCTTTTCCCTCAGCCCCTTCATCGCGTGCGCGATGGAGCGAGAGAAGGGGCGAGCCATTGGGATGATTCTTAGTGCGAAATTCAGTTGCCCTACGACCTCCTGTAATTGCTGCAAAGTGACCTTCTCCTTCCGGAGGCATAACTGTAGCGACGTCTTGAATTTGCGCACCTTATCCTTAGGTAGTCTGAAACATTTCTCCATTGAGTCAATCTCGATGCCCAGAAATTCCAAGCAGGTGGTCGGGCCCACCGTCTTCCCAGGCGCAAGCGGGACCCCAAAAGCCCGCATGAGCACGCAAAATTCCTGCAATGCTAGTGCGCACTCCTGAGAACCCGCTGTACCGAGGAAGAGGAAATCATCTAAGTAATGCATGACCCTTTGATGGCCTGTCACCTGTCTCATGGCCCATTCTAGAAATGAACTAAACATCTCAAAGTAGGCACAAGAAATAGAACAACCCATAGGCATGCATTTGTCCATGTAGAACCTATCCCTAAAGGTGAAACCTAAAAGATGTTGATCCGCCGGGTGGACTGGGAGGAGGCGGAAGGCGGACTCTATGTCTGATTTCGCCATCAGCGCCCCGGGTCCAGTGGCCTGTAATAAGGTCACAGCCTGGTCAAAAGAGGCGTACTTGACACTACAGATACCTTCGTCAATGGCATCATTCAGTGAGGCCCCCTTTGGCGCTGATAGGTTATGAATCAATCTGAATTGCCCCTTCTCTTTCTTGGGGACAACTCCCAGTGGGGAACACACAAAATTGTGTACTGGTACTGCAGAAAAAGGGCCAGATATCCTGCCTAAGGAAAGCTCCTTGTCAATTTTGGCGGCCACAACAGCCGGATTGTGTGTGACTGATAATTGATTTCTACAGTGCGCACTGCCTGTGTATCCCTCGGCCGGGATCCTAAAACCTTTAGAAAAACCTTCCTGGAGTAGGGTGGCCGCTTTGTGGTCCGGGTATCTGTTCAACAATGGAATCATTGCCACCACATCCACTGGAGTGGGGGGGCGTGCCCTGTCTGACTTATAGTGGCCTTCCCCTACCCCTCTGTCCCGTGTTACCTTGCTTGGACCTACAGGTAGATTCTGGGTGAGAGGGGTGCCCACAAGAGGCACATGCATGCCTAAACTTACACGCGGCCCTTGTGCAGGTACGCTTATTGAAATCCCAGCACACCCCTTTCTTCTCCGGCCCACCTGCCCTAAATTTCCCAGGTACTTCACTCGTTTGGGGGGGCCGAAAGGGCTGCTGCGGTCTAGGGAACACCTTGCCCGCACCGAACTGAGGGGGAGGTGCCGTGTCAGAGAACTGTTTGTGCCAAGCCAAGGAATCTACAGAGTCCCAGGGCAATGATCTATTGAATTCCAATGCCTTCCTAAAGTTGACATCATAGCCCTTCCATGCTTCCCCAGAATACTGTTGACTCCACCCCACAATCCTGCTCGAGTAGCAAGCCAATGCAGCCTGCAGATCTGGAGGACGCTCAGCCTTAACTGCAGTGAAAACAGCCCATGCTTGCATCCAATTATTGAGATTTTCCTCAACCCTGAATCTAGTACATTGCGCCCTCCATTCACTTGGGAGCATCCACTCCTTCAGTGCTTTTGCCTGCTCCATCTCCCTATTATCCAACAATAAAGAATAAATGTACACGTATTTATCAGCCCAAATCATTTCTTTCACAGCTAAAGACACATGTTGAGCTAGATTTTCGCTCCTGGAAGGTACTACACCGTCTCCCAAGAGCGGCAATGCCACTTCCTTACCAAGTGCGGGCACCGGGGGCGGCTGCCCTTGTACTCCGTCCAGCTGGGGAACACTTGGACCTGCAAGGGGAGAAGAAATCGGCAATGCAACATTGTCGGGGACCGGTACCGACCTGATTTTTTCTACGAACCTTGCCGCCTCTGCCGCATAGTCTGCAGAATTCGGGAAGGCTCCCCCTTTTTGGAGCCATGGCATCATAGCCGTTAACTGAGATAACAATTCGGGTGGCATTGAATCTACGTTACCCCCCGGGACAACAGGTACCACTGGGGTTATGCCCAGTGGTCCTGGCATGGCTGGCAAGGCGGGCGCCGGGTGTGACCCGCCTGTACCTGGGATTGTGGGCACCGGTGCGGGAGCAGACCCAGCGTCTACTGGTTGACCTGCCGGCACCGGCACCACAGGGGCAATGGGTGTAGGCACGTGCGGGGGTGGGACCACCGCGGGAGGTGCGGCGGGTAATGGATCCACTGGGCCTGGTGTGGGGACCGCCTCCCTGGGTCTCTTGGACCTAGGTTTCCCTTGCGGGGTGACAAATTCCCCTCTTGGCAATGGTGCCACCCTCTTGCGGATCGGTCTCCCGGACGGGCCCGGTGCCTCGCCCTCCCTGTCCTCCAACCGAGCTTCCCGCTCCTTAATTTGGCCTAGCTGTTGCTTAATGTCGCTCATCTCCGCATCATAGCCCGCATCATAGCCTCCATGTTGGACCCCCTTTTTCCACCCCTTGGACCTGGCATGACGCTTACCCCACAAAACACCCGCTGCCTACTTAGTTCCCAACCGTCAACTGTGTGTACCTTACAGATGGAGGGTCACCAGGGGGCTTTCAGCACCATGCAACGGCGACCGCAACACTAGCGGCTTGTCCGCTTATGTAAGGGGGTGAGTAAACCTAATGTAGACCCACCCGGCGGCCACCAGGAGCGATGAATGCTAGCCCCCCGTACCCCTCTTACCGACCGATCACTCGTCCTCGCCTGCGGTAATGGCCTGCGGCCCCTGTTCACACCACGTTGCGTGCTGGATGCTCTTACGTCCTGTCCGCTAGTGAATGGCCCCAATAATGTTAAATTGCCTGGAATTAAAAACTTGTGTTATCACCGTGTATAAGCGACATTAAAATTAACACTCCTTCCAAGGCCAGGACAATTCTGGACCCGTGTCTGCACTTATTCCCCAGAACTGTAAGGATGTGACAACAAATCACTTAGTAATCAAAATTACAACAATACATTAGTGCAAAACCTTTCAAAATTGTCACCTCGTTTTCAAGACAATTGCACACTTTGTGTCACATCCAATAACACGAATTATAACGAAACACTGCAGTGCAGCGTGAAAAACAATTACATAGATACACTTTGTGCAATGAAATTAATAATAAGTCACTTAATAACCAAAGTAATAACCTTGTAAGAAACGGCCCCTTGTTTCACCATACAATTGTACACTTTGCGTCACTTCATGAACAACAAATTACCTAATCATTAATGTAATGCGGCCGTAAAAAACAGTTTCTTTCCTATAATTGTAAACTTTCACCAGGGGTCTCCCATCCAGGTGCTGCCCTGGTCGACCCTGCTTAGCTTCAAGCGTGACGCTTGTGTCCCGCTGTAACAACCTCTCCGCTCTGTCTCACCGAAGCGGGAAAACCCTTCTTTGTACCGCGTTACATATGCGGTTTAAATGACGCTGCTAACGTATCAAAACCGTCGCTCGACCTGCCCGCGGCTTTATGCTACTCTGTACCGCGTTATCTGGCCTCCCCGGTTTGTTCTTATTGCCGGTATGGTACTCTAAACACAAAGCCGCACAATACCCCGCCGCCTTACCCCAGCCCTCGTGGAGTCCCGGAGCACACCTCCGACGTGCGCTGGCCCGCTGCTCGTCCCCGCCCTACCCGCGCCAACAAATACCGCCTTCTCCTCGTTCCTCGGAGCGAGTTCCACGTCCCGGGACCTCTGCTGCCGCCTCGCGTCCTCGACGACGACCCTGGACAGAAAAGGGGAAAAAATCCACAACTGCCGCCGCACGTCCCAGGCCGATGCAATCCCACGACGGCTCAGCTGGCTCCACGAACCGCCGATGCAAACTTCGTTGTACCTGTAAAATAAAAGCGGGAAAAATGTATCAAACAAAGAAGCCCCGAACGCGGGGCACAACGTTCAGCGAGGGAGCGGCCAGGGACAAGGGAGTCTCCTGGGCGCTCCCTACCTCTTATTCCCGAGGGGCCGGGTGGCCCCTCCTCACGCCCGCCCCCCCCGACCCGGAACCAGTCCATTGATTCCGGGTCAGGAGGGGCGCCGGCCAATCGGCGGTGGGCCGCGCCCCCAGGGCACGCCCCCACCGTCGAAGGACCCGAGGGGAGAAGGGGTGAGGCGGTCGCCGCGCCGCCATGCGTGCGGGGGGGCCGAGGGCCCCCCCTTTTCATTTTGCAGTCACAAACCATATGATTTATCACAGGGTATGAAATTGTAAAATGCTTTTTATAGTAGGTCGAAAAGAAGGTTCGGCAGCATGCCCTAGAAAGGGAAGGAATTGGGAGGAATGAGATAGCATGAACATTAAACACATTATTTATGGTTAAGAACACCCCTGCTGTGGGCATTGCCAAGCACCATGGGTGTGGACCAAGGAAAACAAGCAATACACCCGTCCAGCAACAGCTGAACCTCTGTCAGTATGTTTAGAACATAAGTTTAATATCTAAAAGTGTAATTTCTTATGAGAACTGAAAAACCTCATGGGGAGGCGTTGTTGTGGTTAAACTGATGGCAATGACAGTTAGAAAATCTAGATTTTATTTTGACTTTTCTTGAATTAAAACACAATGTAAGAGTTTTAAAAATTCGAGGCAAAATCGAATTTTACCTCCTTGTGCAATGTATTCAAAAAGTCAGATTTACATCTTCTGGTGGAAGCACCTGTCATGCACATACAGTCTTACCATGTGAAGATCATTTTACCTAGCTGCAACTTACTTTTTTAGTTGTCGCAGGCAGGTCGCTCCCCACGCTGCTGCATGATTCTGCCTGCATTGTTTTTGCCTAATCTTGTATTTACCCCTGTGCCTAACTTGTTTTCTTGCCCAGACTTGTTTTAATTCCTCTGTGCCTGTACTTGCTTTCTTGCCTAGACTTGTTTTTATTCCTCTGTGCCTGTACTTGTTTTCTTGCCCAGGCTTGTGTTATTCCTCTGTGCCTGTACTTGCTTTCTTGCCCAGACTTGTTTTTATTCCTCTGTGCCTGTCCTTGCTTTCTTGCCCAGACTTGTTTTTATTCCTATGTGCTTGTACTTGCTTTCTTGCCTAGACTTGTTTTTGTTCCCCTGTGCCTGTACTTGCTCTCTTGCCCAGACTTGTTTTTATTCCTCTGTGCCTGTACTTGTTTTCTTGCCTAAACTTGTTTTTCCTTCCTGTGCCCAGTTCTCCCGTGGCCCCCGCCTGTTTTCCCGCCGCTGCGTCCTTGTGGCCCCGCCCCCCTGCAATCTCATTCGCTGCCCCGCTTCCGCCTCCCAGCTGCTCCTCCCTCCCACATCCCCTCATATGGAGGCTGTGCAGCTGCCACGCAGCGACGCGCGCAGCGGGCACGCCGCTGGCGCGCTGAAGCGCCCGGTGCCAGGACCCCTGGACCCCGCGAACACCACAACGCCCGACACCACTACAATGCCAGAACCCTCCACGCACTCAACACTGGACAATCACACACCTGCTTCTTGGCCGCCCTGAAGTGCACCCACGGAGCTTTCACCTGCCGGAACTGCAGCTTCACAAGCATCCGCCTCACCATGCTGCCAACCAGGAAAGAACCCAAACACCTCAGATGCATCCTTCTCAACAACCGCTCTGCCCGCAAACACGCCGTTAAACTCTGGGACCTACTCGACTCAACCTCCCCAGACGTTGCCTTCCTGACGGAGACCTGGCTGAACCCCGCCTCGGCACCCGACATAGCCATAGGCGTCCCGGAAGGCTACAAGATCACCCGCAGGGACCGCACTAACGGAGCAAGAGGAGGAATCGCCATCGTCCACAGGAACACTCTCAGAGTCTCGACCAACACCCACGACACCCTCAGCATGGTTGAACACCTGCACTTCCAGATCCACACTGACCCCAACACCACCCTCAGAGGAACCCTCATCTACAGACCCCCCGGACTCCGACCACAGTACAGGTCCCACCATGAAAAGGGCGGTGAAAATGCAGGTCGTAATATGCTCGGCTTTGCCGGCATCGGCACCTCCAGCCTATTCAGGCCCTTTGAAGACCACCACACAGCAGGATTCTTGATCCCGGCAGAGGCGGCAGTCTTGTAGTGATCCCACCACCACACTCATAATAGGGTGGACCTGTGGTGGGGGTCAGACCAACACCACAAATGTGGCGGTCCCAGGACCACCGGATGCGTATTAAGGCCCTAAATGTTACTGTGGGCCTCCCCTTTGGCTGGAAAGGCTCTTGCTGTATCATATCATTCTTGAGAATAATCCACTGGTTGTCTTTTCTATCAAGTAAAGAGTTAACTTCAAAAACATGTTCCTGGTACACAAATCAATGTATTGCACAGCTACACACTAACTCTCCAATCTATTTATCCCGCATCAGTGGACTATACTATTAAGGGCATTCTTCAAACACCATTTTGCACTGTTCCTTCAAGACGGAAGTGGTTTGGTGGAAGATCTCTGCACCTGCTAGACGTAACACTCAATAATTTGCTTGGGACTCATTTCCATAGTGAACCCATCTGTACATCAGTCCAGAAACAATTGAAGACCCATCTTTTCCTCCAAGCATTCACTCTTGAATTACTTTCTCCTTTAGTTACCTTTCTCTGTGTCCATGATGTTTTTGGTGCTCCACACCATCCTTTGGTTACATGAGTAAAATATAAAAACGTAAAAATAAAGACACATTTTTAAATATTCACACCAAACTGGTGATTGTCACTAGTAGTGCATTTGCATCAGTAAAACTCTTTATTAGGCGTATAGTAAACCATAAAAGAATACATGTGCAAAAAAGATCATGAGACAACAGAAAATTCAAATCGTAGAAACAACTTAATCGAGTATAAGCACAGAACCAAATGCCAGTATACATATTCAGATTCATACACGTGCAAATATGTAATTACGCAGAAAAAATGTAAGATTTAAGTACGGCTTCATCATGTATAAAAACAGAAACAAGCGTCAGTGTGTATATTAAAATTCAAACATAAAACATACATATAGAGCCAGACATATATAATCAATTCATCCTCCTTGTCTTCACTTCCCAAGTTATGGTAAAGCCAAATTCCATTTAGACAGACAAGTACTGACTTAAGTAATTAAAGTAGTTGAAAGTACAATAAACCAGATCTACCCTTTCTAAAAGTAAAAGACTATAATAGGGGTACACTTTCTTCAAGAATAGATCCGAAAGTGACAATGTGCAAATTAAAATACAGGCATGAAACATAGTTTAAAAGGCCGAACAGGGTTGTTTAATTAATTCACAAATCTTCAGTACCGATCTTCCGTACTCGACCTAACCTAACCACAGACGAAATTAATTTGTGTACCATGAAACCGACGATCTCGGTCGGAAAGCCTCTGGAATAGGCCCATGTGTTTGGAGTTGCAGAAAGTTTGCAGAAAAAAAATGCAACATAGATTGTCCTGGAAATAGTCAGGTAAGGTTCCAATCTCCATACACAGGTTTGGGATAGGAAACCCAGATATGAGCTATATTAAAACAGAATCTAACCAAGTAAAACCTGTGGCAGTGATTGGGTGTAAAAGATAAGTAGAGTTCTATATGAATTGTGGTTCATGAAAGTTGATACGTTGCCACCCTCTGCTTTCTACATTCTGCCACCTCTCCAATCCTTGTTAACATAGTTAGATAGTCGAGTTTGACAGATGCTTTAGCAGCAGGGTTACTGCACTCTTCATTCTCATATAACATCAACTCCTCCCCAACAAATCGAATTGCTCTTTTATGTACATCAACCATGGAAGATTACAAGGGTTTTTATGTCTCAAGCAATCTAAAATCACAAGTTGATTTAGTGTTGTTTCTGGTTTAGACCATACAATCATGACACTCCTAATTCCATTTACTAAACCCCTTTTAGTAAATGTACGTAGGAGAGTGTCATGTATACAGGGCCACCGAGGTCATTGTCATATTGAACTATCATCCCTATTTTCAAAACGGGGATTATATGTCTTCTTTCGGATATAGACATAATACTATTGTGGATACTGGAAAACCTTCCATCCAGTTGGTGGAACATTTCTCTACGGTTTACGATAATCCTACAATAGAATTGGTGGGAAATAGCGCTTTGGGTATTAAAGGCCTGAATTGCAGGGACCTTCCAGTGATCACTCTGAAATTGGTAATCACTTTCATTATACAAAGCCAAAGGAACAGTACTGTAGGAGTGGACGGGGTCCTTATTGACCTGTTTAAAGACAACATTTTGTCAGAATGCCCCTTTTATTCTGCTTCTCTAAAGGTAGTATAGAGCAGGCTTGTTGTAGAAGTACACAATTTATTGACAGTGTGAGTATAAAAGCATTGTGATCGCTTAAGCAATTATGCAATATTGTAAAGTCTTCAACCTTGTGTCCAATCTCATGTTTCCTGAGCACACTTTTAAAAATAAGGCATTTTTTTTTGGTTTTTTCCGATAATGCACCCCCACCCAGTGACAAAATATTTTTTTTACGTCATTTATGTTTTGGTGTAGACCCTTAAAACCTCCCCCCTCCCTCTCTGGGGAACCAGCCCTCTTCTCTAGAGGCGTACTAGACTCTTCTCTCCTTTGGACTCTCCTCTCCTCAAGTCGAACAGGGAAATTACGGAAAGTTTTATACCTTAATTTGACAATCTTTTAATCTGTGAAATCCAGGAGCTAACTTCTTCCGGATCCTTAAAATTGAACATTTTGTTCTTCCACATAACCTTCAGGGAGGCAGGGAATTGGAGTTTGGCGGTAGCCCCTAGGCTCTTTAACTCCTGAATCTGCTTACCCAATTCCCATTGCCTATCCTGAATAGTCAGTGAAATGTCCGATCTAATTTGGAAGGACCAATTTGATTTACTGTATTCCCCCTTTTTTAACCCCTGTGAGAGAATACTTTCTTTTATGGAGTAAGTCTTAAAGTTTACTAGTATTTTTCTTGGTGTTTTCTTTCCCGGTCGTCTGTTAAAGGGGTCTCAATGGATTCTCTTGATGTCGTCTTGTAAAGTCGCTTTCTCAATCTCAGGGTGGATGTCGCTTATGAGCTCTATTATAAAGTACCTTATGTCTCCACCTTCGAGATCCCCCGGGATATTTAAAATCCTAATGTTGTTCCTCCTAGTATTATTTTCAAGACTCTCCAGTTTGTCAGCTAGAAGTTTGTCTTTCAATTTTAATCTCTTAATCTCCCCCATATTTTCTGCCACTTGCTTTGTGAGGCCCTCCACTGTAGCTTCGACTGCCTCTACTCTTCCCATGGAGTGTCATTTATTTTAGCTTCCAAAGTCTCACAGGTCCCCTGGATCTTAAGTTAATTCGCCTCAGATATTGTAAATTTTTCTCTCATCTCTGTGATCAAATTTAAGAGCAGGTTCTCTTTCTTGGTGGTGGACCCTGTATCTTGCTCTGGGTGGTCACCCCCTTGGTCATGAATTGGAGACCTAGGTTGTGGGCTGTTAGGCGTAGCGTCAAAGCCGTGAGGAGTGTCTGGAGAGAGAGAGAGGTAGTATTACTTCTTGCAGTTTTGGTGCTAGTAGACTTCTGCACTGCTCCCAAATTTTGATTGCTCTGAGGCAAGACCTCATCATTTTCTAGCCGTTTTCCAAGGATATCATATTTTCGTTTTGCTCTACAGCCTCCAAATCTCTTCTTGCGCTAATTTTTTCTGGTGGTCTTACATTCAAATTTGTGTTGTCTAGGCTTGCCTGTTTATTTTGAGTTTTTTGAGTAAGAGACTGCATCTTAAAGTAGGTACGGAGGGAAGGAGCAACACGGGTACTTACAGTGCTGGCATGTTTAGACTGTTTTTTGTTGTTTGATCTAACCGATTTAAACCCCTCTGTGGGGGGTCACTTTTTCTGCTTGTGTAACTTTAAGGATATTGACTCCTTGAGAACTCTCTGTAGGGGACAGTGCCTGCCCCCAAATGGCTTTACTTCGGAGGGTATATCTATTCACAGTACCATTTTTTGACAAACCTTTCCCCCCCACCTCCGTTTAATTCTGCAGTTTTTAG
This sequence comes from Lissotriton helveticus, assembly GCF_964261635.1. Lineage (NCBI taxonomy): Eukaryota > Metazoa > Chordata > Amphibia > Caudata > Salamandridae > Lissotriton > Lissotriton helveticus. The sequence goes on along the minus strand of NC_136068.1, from coordinate 343,070,086 downwards.
GGCTTTAAAGGGACTCTTTGCCTGTAGTGGAGTAGAGTCCCCAGGGTTACCATCACCCACCTTGGTAACTCTTGTGGTAGAACTGCAACTCCCTCTCAGCGCCCATGCCCCCTTCTTTCTCCTCCTTACCGATTGCATCTGAGGGAGGGTTTCATCTCCTGGCGCACTGTTTTTGGTATTGCCAGTACGTTGAAACAAAGACAATCCTGTCCGTTTCCTTCTTGGATTGTCTTTGTTTCAACGTACTGCCCGAATTCTAATCTGCTTAAAAAGGTGGTAGCCAGAAATTGGCATCTAATAAAAAATCTGCACACGTCCTTAAAAGTAAAGCCATTGTTTGCTTTTCGAAAAAACCGGACGATTGGCAATCATTTGGTTAGAGCCTCTAAGCCACAAAAAGAAGTTATGTCAGTTAGAACTTATGCCGGCCTGCCGCCTATTGTAGGACACAAGAAATGTGGCACATGTATATGCTGCGCCTCCACGGAAGAAGGGTCGGTCTTTCAACATAAAAACATTTTTTGGAGACACAATTCTTTTACGAACTGCAGATCGCGAAATGTGATATATGGGATTAAGTGCCCATGTGGCCTATTGTATATAGGCAAAACCAATCAGGAGGTCAGAACACGCATAACCCAGCATAAGTCACGAATAAGACTTAAGACCCTTACAGCACCACTCGTGAACCACTGGAAAAATATGGAGCACACCGAATCAGAATTAAAGTGGACAGTGATATTGAAAGTTGAGAAAGATTTAAGAGGTGGCGATCTGGACAAAAAATTGCTTCAGAGAGAAGCAATGTTGATTTTGAAATTTAACACCGTGTTGGATGGCCTAAATGAAATGTCTGAATTGTACAGGCTCAATTAATTTTCCTTTGAACATTGCAGCAGTCTTGCACACATCAGCGCCTTCCAAGTGGCATTCCCCGAATATTTGTAGTTCCTAGGAAGTCAGTCCTGAACTACAATTCCCAGAGGTATCCAACCCGGTAGCACGAATGCGCTTACAGACTCATTCTGCATGACAGCCCGAAATATATGGCACCAGTTTTCAAGAGCGCCCTCTAAGTCAATTTTCCCGAATAATTGTAGTCTCCAACATGTCGGCCCCGAACTACGATTCCCAGAAGCACCACGACCAGGAAGTGCGACCGCGCTGATAGGCGTACCTCGCACACCAGTGCAATACCTATGTCATTAGTTGACACAGATCGGACTTTACTTTGAGACACCACGCCAGCAGGCGAAAGGTAAGTCGCTCGAGTGACTAGGTCAAAGAACCCTCCCCCAGTTACCCGCGCACAGTCGCCTGACATATGCTCTCTACTCCCCGCAGGACTCTGATTAACTCCAGACCGCCTTCCTTCTAACAATTTTTGGCCGAATACCGGGAAATCACCAAGTAAGCACTTTTTTTACCTCTCGCTTTCTGAACACTACCTTTATGCTTCCTATCTCTGATAGACCATCCCTCTTCCTTTCAGACCCAGAAAACACGACATTGACACCAATCATGTAAGCTCATGTACTGTCGACCCGATGGGTGATGTTGAGAGACATGTTTTGAATTGGTCGAGTTTGCACAGTGGTTAAGTGACTAGATGCACCTATCTATTTGTTTTATAGAGTGTCATCGCCCGGCTTGTCTCACAGTAGTGTGCACTCATACCTAAGGTAAGAGGTCGAACATGAGGACAGCAGCTAGTTTTTTCCCCACTAATTTGATCCATAATCAGTGACACCTCTCCCCTTCTCTTTCCCACAGTGTTGAGGTCCTGATGAGAACCCTCTAATTTACTAAGGGTTCGAAACGCGGAGACCGTTTTTCTTCACCTTAAGACCGCTATTCTTGAAATAGCTTGCCACGATTCCATTAATCGTTTCAATTGCACTTGAAAGAGTGTCTTTGGTGTTTTTTGTTGTATAAATTTAATTTGTGACATTCTAGATTGTAAATATTGTTCTGTGTATGCCTGGTATGTGTGAAAGAGTTAGATTTGAATGCGAATATTGATCAATCACGTATGAATGTTGTCTTTTCACTGATTTGTATTATTTATGTAAAATGTCATTTTTATGAAAACTGTATTTTGTATTGTCCGTATTATCAATTGTTCTGAATCTCATGGTGAATCTTAAATCAACGAATAATTATAAATTCTGATAAAAAATAAATGTGATTGATTCTGACAAAACTGTCCCTACTCGTGCTTAGTTTAATTCTTAGTGCGTAGCGATCCAGTTCTTCTTCAAATAGCTGTTGCAGTATTGGCTTTTTGTTTAGTTGTTTAGTAATATTGAGGCTTGGCCTTACCGTGGGGAGCCCACACCCAGTGTCGTTTTTTCACTGTTCCCCGACCAAACACCGATGATCCGTCCCATCTCCAATCCTTGTTTCTCCAACTGACCGACGTAACCAACCAAATCATTATAGGAGGCAATTTTAATCTGGTATTAAATCTCACTAACGACACTACATCCACAAGAGCTGTAGGGGCTACCCCAAAAACTTGCAAAACACTCAAACACCTGATGACAGAAGGGGGTTTTATAGACATCTAGAGAGAAAAAGGGGATGTTTTGGGGTGGGCAGGGGGTAAATACACCTTTCATAATAAAAAACACAGCCACCAATCAAGAACTTATTTTCTTTTGGTGGACCGTATTACCTGTAGGGATACGAATAAAATCATTCACCTCCCTGAACACCTATCTGATCACTCGGCCATCTCATCAGAAATTACGATACCACAGCACGCTTCCCCCCGTAGATGGACTCTGAATCAGGTCATACTTCTTGAACCCGCAATTATTGACACACTAAAACATGCCACAGCAGAGTTTTTGGTTTTTAATAAAAATTCAGCAGCTCTTACTACTATATGGGATTCCTATAAGTCCTTTTTAAGAGGATTACTAATCTCCCAATCTGCTTTACATAATAAAAAAACAAGAGAAGAAATTGAGAAAATAGAAGCTAAAATTTCCCAAAAATCTTTAATAGTTGAACAAGTACCAACAGACCTGGACACTCGGCAACAACTCTCCCTGGCTAAAAATGAGTTAATAGACTTCCTAGAAGTAATTAATAAGAAAAAATGGGAGGCAAGCAGACTTGCCCACCATGAATATGGGGAGGGGTGCGGAACATTTCTGGCATGGAAAACAAAATCAGACCTGGTCAGAAACACAGTGAGGAGCCTTAAATGCCCCATTACTAAGAGGATCTGAGATAAAGATATGGACATTGAGGAAGCATTTGTAAATTTCTTCTCAGATTTATATTCTGAAGACTTAAACCCCTCGCCAGATATCTTGGAGATTTTTTTTCAGGATGTCCGACTCCCCATCATATCTGTATCAGACAGGGAAAAACTGTGTAGCCAGATCACGATAGAAGAAGTTACTCAAACAATTAAAACTTTAAAAAAGGGGAAAGCTTCAGGCCCGGATGCCATTTCAAATGAAATTTATATTGCTCTGAAAGATGAGCTAGCACTGTTTTTATGTCAACTTCTTAACTCCTTGTTTCAGGAAGCGCAGGAAGTACTATCATCGTGGAATGAGGCAACTATTACATTAATTCTGAAGCCGAATAAAAACCCGCGAAATTGTGAATCCTATAGGCCTATTTCATTGTTAAATAGTGATCATAAAATTTACACCCAAATTATTACAAGAAGACTGGATAAAGTTGCAGGCTTATTGATACATCCTGATCAAAAGGGTTTTGTAAAAGGAAGGCAACTAAAAGAATTAACACAAGATATAATAGGGGCGATAGATTTGGCAACCACCTACCAAATGCCATTGGCAGTATTAACATTCGTCGCTGCCAAGGCCTTTGATAGGGTCAGTTGGTGTTTCTTAATAGAAGTACTTAACCGCTTCAATCTGGGAGGAAGCTTTGTGGAGGCAGTCAAAGCTCTATATAAGGAACCCTCGGCAAGGATATTTGTTAATGGGAGTCTAACAAAGCAACTTAAAATCCTTCGGGGGGCCAGACAGGGCTGCCCCCTCTCGCCTCTCCTTTTTAATCTCTACATAGAGCCCCTGGCCTGTAAACTAAGATCATGTAAAGCGATTCCACCTTTTACTTGTATGGGTTGGGAAAAAAAGATAGGGATCTATGCAGATGATTTAATGATCCTGACAGGAGACGTGGAAAAAGCTATTCCAGATTTTTGGGCACAGTTAATTAATTAATCAGCAGAAAGCAGCACTAATGCTGTGGAATTCCCCCTATAAGAGCACACTTGTAAAATAGCAAATAAGATATCTTGGGATTCAAATAACAAAGGATATAGATAAATTGCTCAACTAAATTTTGAAAAAACCTTGTGCAGTGTAAAACAGCAATTGCAGGCAAGGGGAGAAATTTCTGTTATCAATTATAGGTAGGTCTAACCTACTAAAAATGTCGATCCTACCTAGGTTTACTTTCCTTTTCGACACTATTTCCCTAGAATTCCACAAAGCATGGTTTAAGAAAGCACAAGGGCTTTTCTCCTCCTGGGGAAGGAAGACCTCTACAATTTCACAAAGGAAACTTAGGCGGAAAAATCTAATGGTGGCATAGCCACACCGGATCTTTAGCTCTATTATTGTGCCTTCCACCTCAAAAATTTACGCCAACTTCTTAATAATTCCCAGACATACTCTCCTCTCTTTATTGCCTTAACCACCCCTTATTATCCTCAAGCCGACTCATTCCTTTGAACATTTGGCCACCCAAAATTCTACAAAAAGGTTAGGCTGAAGACTCTCACCGCTGCCCTAAAAGTTTGGGTTCAAGTAAGGACATTGCTGGACATACCATACTACAATCAAGAATCACCAATCTGGGACTCCCCGGGGCACCCCGGCATGTTTACAGGATATTTTGACTCTACCATTACACAGAGCCGGGATAGTTAAATGGGGGGAGCTAATAGTGGGAAAAGATCTAATCCCATGGCAGTGTTTTTCTGATTTAACAAATAACACCATTTCAAGATTTAAATACGTGCAAATCCTTGGCTGGTCAAGATCAAACAGACATGAACTAGAAGGAAACGGGGACCTAATAAAACTAATTGCCACTAGATCAACCAAAAAGGAGGTAGCTGCTTGGTACTGGTTACTTATGGAAACTGGAGACAACAAAGCGATCCCGTTTACAAAAAGCTGGAAGAAGGACATGCCGGACGAAGACCTCGGCACTCTCGGGCAAGTATCAATGTCTACGCTGTGGTCATGTGTGAAAGCTGCCCCTCTGAAAAGAAACCATCTCTTAACTTTCCACAAGGCTTATTGGACACCTTCGAAACTTTCTAAAATGGGGGACGGAGCGGCAAGGAAGTGCCCGAAGTGCGGTGACATCAACGCAAACGAGTTACATATGTTTTGGCAATGTCCTTCGATCAAGCTTTTAGAAATTATGGGCGTAATGGTGGGGCTAACCACATCAATAGTGATTTTCGGGGTATGCGTAAAAGAGACGGTAAATCAAGTTTTGTCCAGGGACCAGAGGGCACTACTTTTCATATTAATTCTCTTGGCACCACGGAAATATGTATTAAATGGGTTACACCTATCCCACCTACTAAGTCAGAATGGATTAGCTCAGTCCAACATATCTCATTTCTTGATCGAGCAAGTAAACGAAGTAAAAAAACAAGGTTTTGGGATATTTTGGATCTGTGGTTTATATCATTTGCCTCTCTCTAAGCTCTTTTTTATACTGCCCTACACTGTTTCTGGCCGCCTTTTCTTTCTTTATTGTGCATGCTTAAGAGTAGGAGGCCTCTTTTTCCCTATGGTCCAATGATTACAATTGGCTCGTTTTGGCTGAAAGGATAGAAAGCTAGCTAAGGCTAGATGGGAGCAGCCTATATATAGGAGGAGCTTGGTCTTTTTCTATTGAAAACAGCTTTCGTAGATAAATACCCAGGGGTCAGACTAACCCTCTCTTCTCTGAGAAGTGACTGGGTATCTTTTCTTCGTGTTCACTTCGGATAGTGGATTGCAGTCTTTCGATTAAGCCGGCTACATCCTCCAAATGTACGAGCTTTCTTTGTTAAATGAGGACTATAATAAATAAAACTAAAAAAAACCTTGTGTCCCATGGATTTTGAGATAGCAATATAATCAATCATGCTTCCACTGCCCATCCCTGTAAACTAACTAGGACTAAACCCACTGTAAGCACCAATTTGAGCATGCTCATAATCTGATTAAGAATACTCTACAAGCGGTAGGATTAAAATGCAAATAGTCCACATTATCAGCATGCCCGGGATGCTACATACTCCAATACATGAGAGGGTGTAAAGTTTGCAACTGAAATCGCCAGCCCAGATTATTACTGATTCCCCCTCTGAGCTACAGAATGCATTAGTTAGTACACAATCTAGTGACTTCGTAATCCCTGTGGTACACTGATCAAAATTATTATGATAAAAGTTGACTGCAAGAATTGTCTGCATAGCGGGAATGTTAATAGGCACAATCCGAAAATGTGCGGAATTACGGTGGATTTCAGTAATCCTGTCTGCTAAGGAGACAGAAATCAAAGTTAAGGGATAACCCCCTTTATATGTATGGTATCACACTCATAGATCTCCTGCAGATACATACAAACTTACATTCATTTATCATTGTAGTCCAAGAAGAATAATGCAGTTTGCTAGCAAGACCAGCCTCATTCCAGGACATTAAGTTATATTTTTGGGTAGTAACTTCAGGTGGAATTAAGATAGAGGGCTCACTAAAACCTGGTGTAGTACAGTCTGTTATATCAATGGATCCTGATAAATTAGAACGCATTGGGACAGAGTTCAAAGTCATCATAGTAATAGTTCCCCCAGTACACTGATTACTGGGGGAAACAACCATTACCATGCAGTCTTTACCATGCATTACAATGCATAGGCCTTTACCACGCATGTCATCACCACGCATATACCTTTACCACAAATGTCTTTACCACGCAGGCTTTCGCCACACATATCTTTGGCACACATTATTGGGTATGCTTATAGGCAAGTACATGTAAGTATGAACAGGTGTCTGTTTTACTATGCTGGTGTGTACTGGGAAAATGTCAATAATATATTTTTGTAATAAGTTTATATATATATGTTACATATTTTTAAATAAGAATAATGTTGTATTAAGGATGGGATGTAAGAGTTATAGGGGTATTGGGTGGGAAAGTATATTAATATTCAGTATTAAGTTAAAAGCTGAGAAATAATTTTCAAAACATGAATTTATAGGGTTTTTATTGCTACAATCATTTATTAAAAATATTTTTAGAACTATAAAGCAAACATGTAGTGACAGCATGCAAGGGGGATGCTAGGTAGAGAAGTGTATTATTACTCATGTATTATTTCAATACCCAAGTATTCATTTTTAAATCAAGGATTTGTAGAGTTGTTATTATTATATTTGTTTGTTCAAAATATATGTTATAGAACTAGAAAACAAACCTTTGGGGATGCGATGCAAGGGATATAGAAGTATTGGGTGTGGAATTGTATTAATACTCGGGTATTTATTTTAATACCTGAGTATTACTTTATAAGATATGAATTTGTAGAATCTTTAATACTAAAATTAATTTTTACAAATAACTTTACATTTAGAAAAGAAACCTTTAGGTACCGGATGAAAGGGATATAGGGGTATTGGATGGGGAAGTGTATTGATACTTAGGTATTAATGTTAATACCTGTGTGTTCATTTTTAAATCATTAATTTATATGGTTCTAATATTATATTTATTAAACAATATATTTCTAAAACTAGAAAACAAACATTTGGGCCAGGATGTAAGGCACAGGGGTATTGGTTGGTGAAGAGCATTAATACCCAGGTAAGAAAATGTATACCCATGTATTAATGTTTAAAATGTGAATTTATAGGGTTTTAATACTACAATTATTTTTTTTAATGATTTTACTATTAGAAAACTGACATTTGGGGATTGGATGCAAGGGTTATAGGGGTATTGGGAAGGGAAGAGTATTAATACTCAGGTATTAACTTTAATACCTGTGTATTCATTTTTAAAACATGAATATATTACACATTTGGCATCATGCATAATTTAACTAAATTATGTGAATAGGTTCTCAATGTTTGCGGCCATTCTATGGGTGGTCACATCCTAATCCTATGATCAGAACTGCTAACCTAAGGTTGGGCGGTTCCAAACCGCAACAGACGTCTGACTGACATCGGAATGAGGCCCTAAATGTATAATTTTTTGGGTTGTGAAAAATAATGTGCTTTTGAATTTCTTCACAGTATGCCATTGCTTATCTTGAAAAGAAAGAAAGACAAATGTATACATGTTAAAACTATAAGGGCCTTATTACGACTACAGCGGTTCATGGGACCACCGTAAGACTACGGGACGGCCTGCAGTGTTATAAGTGTGGCAGTCAAACTACCACTGAACAGCTGCTACCTCAGCTGGTCAAGGATCGTGTGGCAGTCTGCCAACGGTTCAATGCCAAAATATGCTAGTGCAGCCGCAGCAGCACCGCCGAGCATATTTTGCACTGCCCACCACCACCCTTTTCATGGCGGTCTCACCGCAATGAACAGGGTGGGGTGAGGCAACAAAGGGGGCTCTACAGAGCCCCCCCTATGCCTCTGTGCACAGGGGTGCATGCAGGTCTTTTTATTTAAAACTTTAGCACGATTCTTCAAAAATGACAAAAGTCCATTATAGGCAGTGGAAGGTTTGTCAGCCACCAGGGATGTCTGTGAGATCAATAAAAACGAAATGCACATAGGCTCAGGACTTGCCCTGTGCAGTATAACCCTAGTCGAGATGTGCAGGTTCAAGAGGTCTCTCAGGGTAAAGGCCCTGCAGTCCCCAGTGCAGTCTTAGGTAGGGGGAAGAAAAGTCCCTTGAGAAACAATTGAGGGCTCCCAAGAATGTAATCCTTCGATGTGGGCCCTGTCTCCTGTGCGCAGGGCCTCTCACACTATTTGTCCTGGTTCACTTATTGCCATAGGGGTTGAAGCCGCTGGCACTACTGAGCTCCTGCCGCATGTAGAACAAGAATGCAGTCAATGCCTGTATTAATTTGCAGCTGGGGCTGGTCATGGAGCCCCGGTAGCGAAATGCCTCTCAATGCGCATACGTTTTTAATTCTTTGGGGCAAGGATGTGGCGTTGATGGGCCCCCGTGCCCACAATGCTCGTTTCCATAAAGATGGGCCCTGATCGTTACTGCGAGCGGGGCTGTGATTACTGAAAGGTCACGTCATTCCCCCAGCAGCCCGCTTTTACAGGAGATGCCCCAAAGCCAAGCGGGTCATGGGAGCCAGTCCGTAACTAATTAAGGAGACCCTCAGTAACTTGATTCAGCCTCCTGCGGTCCCGCCTCTCCCGGTGCAGTCGCGGTCACCCGCCCTCAAGGAGGTAGTCCACGCAGCCTACAGTCCACCAAATAAGCACAGTCTCTCAGCAGGCCTCCCGCCCAGGACAATGACAGGAGCGGGAGACTTCGCACACACACAGGGCTTTACCTGAGAGCTGGATGCGGCCGGGTGCAGCTCAAGTCTCCTCTGGTTGCAGGAGGCAGGGTCCGATGGCCTTGCTCTTGCGGGACTTCCACACAGTCTTTCCGATCGGCAAGCCCCCTGTTGCTAGGCAACGTCCCGTGCTGGGACCTATCCCAGCGCGGCGCTGCCTCTGGCGTCATGTGGGTATCCTCTCTGGTTACTCAAGGCTCCCGGGCTCGCTACACGGGTTCTTGGTCACAATTCCTTGGGTTGCAATGCGGATGGGGCCCAGGAAGCGCTTCACCTCACAGGGTTTTCCCACCACAGGGCTTCCACAGCACGATCAGGTCCCGGGCAGAGGCGATGATTTTGTCACACAGCGCTTCCTTTTTCACAGTGCACAACAGTGCCTTAGGGGCCACGGGCAGCGGCGGTGATTTGTCAGGGGCACAGCGCTGCAGTTCCCCCCACAGCGCTGCGTAGTCTAGCGAGGTCCTGGGGGGGCGGTGATGGTTTAGGGGTGATAGTCTCGCACTCCCCTAGCGCTGCAGAGGCAGTTCAAGGAGCAAGGATCACCGGGCCAGCGGTGCTGAGGGCAGACCCAGCATTGCAGGGCAAGTCTTGAAAGTGTTGTTGTTCCAGAAGGCAGTTTAAAAGTGCAGAGGCCGTTTGAAGAAACGTTATTGTCCTTATAGATTCTGCAGAGGCAGTTTCCACGGAAAGGAAAACGTGGTGGTCCTTAAAGTTCTGCAGAGGCAGTTTGTAGACAAAGATTGGTGGATTATGGAGACACTCTGTTTCAGACTCTTCTGGGCAGGGTCAGATCAGCAGGCAGTAGGGCAGCTCAGCAACCACAGTGCAGCAGTTCCTAGGAACAGTCAGCTCCAGCAGAGTGGCAATCCTCCTGGCGCAGCAGTCTGTACTCCAGCAGAGTTTCGTCATGGTCCAGCAGTGTAACAAAGAGGTGAGGCCAGGACCCTCCCTTATATATCCTACAGTCTAGTGGCTAGAAGATGGTAGAAGTCTCTGGAAGGGTCTGGGGGCAGGGGCTTCTGGAAGAGTCGAGGGAGTTCTGGGATGTTCCCTGCCTTCACTGACCTGGCTGTCACAGTGACAAGAGACAGGGCCATTAAGGCTACAGTGGGCAGCCCATCACAGCCCATCCAAGGGGAGAAGGTGTGAATCACCACTCCCACCTCCCAACCCAGGCAGCTATCAGTATGCAGAGGGGAGGAGGGAGTCTACAGTGCCCAATCTAAGTGTAGGCAGGGAAAGGTCCACTTTCTAAAAGTGGGATTCCTAACATAGTAGTGCCCAAACCCCATATATCATTGGAAAGGGTTCCCCGCCCCGAGTCAAGACTTATTAGGTCCCTGTCAGAAATTTTCCCAGAAGGGGGGTTCTCAATGTTAGCCTACGGAGGGTTAGGCCTTACTGCGGTATCAGGGGCTTGTGGCAGATATGCCAATGTCACATTGTTTTAGGGGTGAGCACCTGCACCTCAGCACTGTTTAGCAGTGGTGAGGCGCCCAGAGTCCTAAGTCCAACCAAATGTGGAGTAAAAAATAGGAGGTGAAAGGGCAAACATGTAGGGGAAGACCACCCTAAGACTGCCAGGTCCAACAGTGGTAATTGTATGCCTGGTAATTTTATTAACAATGTACCCTTATGTATGTTTGTGGTAAAGAAGTGCATTGTAATGGAATATGCACAGTAAAGACTGCGTGGTAAAGGCATGCATGGTAAGGGCATGCATTGTTCCATCATACATCCATTAGTGTAATCACAATTTACAGATACATTGTTCTTGAAAACTGAGGAAATCATAAGGAAGGGTGAATCAAAGGCATCAGTCCCAGTCACTCCTGATCTCTTTTCTTGTGAGTCATTTTACCTGGTCAACATATTCACGGGGAGTAAACCAGCTTCGGGAAAGGACCCTTACACTGGATCTTGTGCAGAAGCTTTATCAAGAATTACACCTTTGATTGGTTTGTAAATGTAGCCTAGAGGGGGTAACTTTTATTTCACTGACCAAGATGCCAGTGCAATTTAACCTGTACAACAAAAGCCTAATAATTGCGGGTCCTCAAATTTAATAAAAGCGGAGCACCCCCACTTTAGGGCAATTACCGACATACAAACAATTGAAGACACATCTTTCCCTTCAAGCATTCACTCTAGTTATCTTTCCCTCTGCCCATGACACTCCTAACACTACACAACATCCTTTGGTTGCATGAGTCAATTATTAAAACTGTAAAAAATAAAGACAAATTCTATGAATATTCATACCAAACTGGTGATTGCCACTAGTGATGCATTTGTGTCAATCATAGAGTCAAACATAGAGTAGGGACTGCTGAATGGGTGAATACAGAGGGGAACAGGCGGCAAGGGTTTCCACATGAATGGGTGACTTTGAATGCCATACTCGTGTTCCTATACTGTGCTTTCTTCATAGTGAGTTAGAACATGTAGCCTCTAAAGAGGTTTGATATGATATAGACTAGATTGGTCAGTCGTGCTACACTCTTTGCACCACGTGCCACTTAAGCTGTTGGGGGCTAAATTGGGATAAGGTTTTCTTTTACATTCTAGCATAAGAAATGTGTTGTATTTTTTTATATCTCCGTGTCTATTAATGTTGTACAGTTGTATAAGCTACAGCTCACTGTTCCGCTTGAAGGTCACTTTGGCAGCATGTCGGTACCCTAAATGGGTAGAAACCGGTAACAGACAATATTACTCGTCAGGATACTTTTTTTGGTTTCAAACCATCAAAGGAACAAAAAACGACCATACAATACGAACAAAAAACGACCATACAATACATACAACAAGTTTTGCTTCATTCAATAACTTGATCTATAACTATAATATAATAAATAAGATGAGAAAATGCAATCATAAAACTTGGCCCAAATAGTCATCCACAATATGATTTCATTACCGATGTTGCTTTCAAATATCAAAATAATCCATCACGTTATAATCTTATTTCTGCAAAAAAAATGTAATTCTCCCTTGTTCCTAATGGGATAACATTTGTTATGAAGTAAAAAGTGCAATGTTCATAAAAGTGTTTTTAGAGAGAAATACCCAATAGTAAAAACTGTAAAACACATATACATGATGCATAAGTACTTAAAATTTGTTTTCCCAAGCCAACACCTACACTGAGGGTACTTGAATACAATATTACTCACACCAAGCACATCAGATTAGCTTCGTAGAATTTGGCCTTTCGAGGGAATAAGAGGATGCAGAATTGAAGATGCATGATGTTAAAGTCCTTCGAAGCAGCGAAAATTGCTTAATGTTAGGTGTACATGTGGCACAACCCTGCTTTCCTGGTAATAAGGTGTTGGGATAGGAGTTTGGCAAAAAGAGGTCAGTGGAAAAAAACATTAGCTTCTTCAATTGCCCCCACATCTGCCTCTACAAACTTCTTAGTGTAATCTTAAGAGGACAAAAAAGTCCTCATAGCAGGCTGGGCCTCAGCCTGTGATTCTAGCAGCCTGTAATCACTTGAAACCTTCAAGAGGCTTAAATGGATAGGATTCTCTGGAGGTCTGGCCCTCTTTAGCCGCTTCTATGCTCTGCAGGGTTTCATGCGTAGAGGTCAATCTTCCCTATAGCTGGTCCTCTGTAAATTTCACTTACTATGCTGGGGGTGTAGTCCTTGCTAGGGAAGACTCTGCACTTTGAGCTTTGGTCTGCTTTTCAGAAAGAATATTACAATCTGGTTATTTGCTTTTGTTTGATTAGTATCATTTCAGTATTGTTCAGTGCCAGGACACTCCTAGTTGTAGCTGTGCGCTCTATAAATCAGCTCAATCATTCAAATAGTACAATTGTAATTGCATTTATATAGCGCTTCATACCACTTACGAAGCACTAAGCACTATGGGTGGACAGAGAGCAGGCTACTTTGTAGGTTTTGGACCAGGAGTGACAGCCCACTCTGATAAATATGGACTTTCATTTCATTCTCCAATACAATAAACTAGCATTTACAATGCAATGGTCTCGGCATCATTAAAGGTAGAGCTATTGGCATTGCTCATGACATTTCTTTAAATCATAAATAAATGGCATTGTCATTTACATTGCCAATGGCTTAATTATTAAATAAATGGCATTTTCATTTAAAATGGGCAACTGCAAGACTTTGCTTGTAATGTAAGCCATGCTTTCGCAGTACTGTTGAATTTCATTATCCTCGCCTAGTGCTATTTTTCTGCCGTATATAGCGTGAGTTTTGTGGAGGTGCACCCTGCATGCTCACACACTGCTCACCCTACACACTCACACACTGCTCACCCTGCGTAATGCGAAAAGACCTAGCTCTGCCCTTCGGCCTGTGTTGTAATCGTACAGTAGGTTGTGAGTAGCTGCCCTTGATTGGTTGAAGCATCCCCTCCTTGCTGCTCCCTTCACAGAGGGCAGGCTGCCTCAATGAAGCTCCCACGTGTTCAGCTGTTCTTTGTTTTAGCTCCTGTGTGTCAGTGCACCGTGTAAGCGCACAAGCATACCCTGCTCTCTCTGGAACAGGCACTCGGCACTTACCACTCAGCACTCACCACTCTGCACTCACACCTCTGCACTCACCGCTCTGCACTCTGCACACTCACTCTACACATTCACTCACCACTCTGCACTCTGCACACTCACTCTACACACTCACTCTGCACTCTACACACTCACTCTGCACTCACAAATCTGCACTCTGCACTCTGCACTCTGCACTCACCACTCTGCACTCACCACTCTGCACTCTGCACACTCACTCTACACACTCACTCACCACTCTGCACTCTGCACACTCACTCTACACACACACTCTGCACTCTGCACACTCACTCCACAAACTCACTCTGCACTCACAACTCTTTACTCTGTACTCACACTCTGCACTCACTACTCTGCACTCACTACTCTGCACTTACGACTCTGCACTCGCTACTCTGCACTCACCACTCTGCACTCACCACTCTGCACTCACCACTCTGCACTCTGCACTCACTACTCTGCACTCACCACTCTGCACTCTGCACACTCACTCTGCACACTCACTCTACACACTCACTCTGCACTCTGCACACTCACTCTACACACTCACTCTGCACTCTGCACTCAAAACTCTGCACTCTGCACACTCACTCTGCACTCTGCACTCACACTCTGCACTCACTACTCTGCACTCACTACTCTGTACTCACACTCTGCACTCTGCACTCACTACTCTGCACTCACTACTCTGCACTCACTACTCTGCACTCACTACTCTGTACTCACTACTCTGCACTCACCACTCTGCACTCACCACTCTGCACTCACCACTCTGCACTCACCACTCTGCACTCTACACACTCACTCTACACACTCACTCTACACACTCACTCTGCACACTCACTCTGCACACTCACTCTGCACACTAACTCTACACACTCACTCTGCACTCTGCACTCACTACTCTGCACTCTGCACTCACTACTCTGCACTCACTACTCTGCACTCACCACTCTGCACACTCACTGCATTCACTACTCTGCACTCACTACTCTGCACTCACCACTCTGCACACTCACTCTGCACACCTACTCTGCACTCACTACTCTGCACTCACTACTCTGCACTCACTACTCTGCACTCACATTCTGCACTCACACTCTACACTCACAACTCTGCACTCAAAACTCTGCACTCTGCACACTCACTCTGCACTCTGCACTCACTACTCTGCACTTACGACTCTGCACTCGCTACTCTGCACTCACCACTCTGCACTCACCACTCTGCACTCACCACTCTGCACTCTGCACTCACTACTCTGCACTCACCACTCTGCACTCTGCACACTCACTCTGCACACTCACTCTACACACTCACTCTGCACTCTGCACACTCACTCTACACACTCACTCTGCACTCTGCACTCAAAACTCTGCACTCTACACACTCACTCTGCACTCTACACACTCACTCTGCACTCACAAATCTGCACTCTGCACTCACCACTCTGCACTCACCACTCTGCACTCACCACTCTGCACTCTGCACACTCACTCTACACACTCACTCACCACTCTGCACTCTGCACACTCACTCTACACACACACTCTGCACTCTGCACACTCACTCCACAAACTCACTCTGCACTCACAACTCTTTACTCTGTACTCACATTCTGCACTCACTACTCTGCACTCACTACTCTGCACTTACGACTCTGCACTCGCTACTCTGCACTCACCACTCTGCACTCACCACTCTGCACTCACCACTCTGCACTCTGCACTCACTACTCTGCACTCACCACTCTGCACTCTGCACACTCACTCTGCACACTCACTCTACACACTCACTCTGCACTCTGCACACTCACTCTACACACTCACTCTGCACTCAAAACTCTTCACTCTGCACACTCACTCTGCACTCTGCACTCACACTCTGCACTCACTACTCTGCACTCACTACTCTGTACTCACACTCTGCACTCTGCACTCACTACTCTGCACTCACTACTCTGCACTCACTACTCTGCACTCACTACTCTGTACTCACTACTCTGCACTCACCACTCTGCACTCACCACTCTGCACTCACCACTCTGCACTCTGCACACTCACTCTACACACTCACTCACTCACCACTCTGCACTCTGCACACTCACTCTGCACACTCACTCTACACACTCACTCTGCACTCTGCACACTC
The DNA here is from genome assembly GCF_964261635.1 of Lissotriton helveticus. NCBI lineage: Eukaryota > Metazoa > Chordata > Amphibia > Caudata > Salamandridae > Lissotriton > Lissotriton helveticus. Next base: position 343,053,846 of record NC_136068.1, on the reverse strand, counting down.
ACTCTACACACTCACTCTGCACTCAAAACTCTGCACTCTGCACACTCACTCTGCACTCTGCACTCACACTCTGCACTCACTACTCTGCACTCACTACTCTGTACTCACACTCTGCACTCTGCACTCACTACTCTGCACTCACTACTCTGCACTCACTACTCTGCACTCACTACTCTGTACTCACTACTCTGCACTCACCACTCTGCACTCACCACTCTGCACTCACCACTCTGCACTCACCACTCTGCACTCTACACACTCACTCTACACACTCACTCTACACACTCACTCTGCACACTCACTCTGCACACTCACTCTGCACACTAACTCTACACACTCACTCTGCACTCTGCACTCACTACTCTGCACTCTGCACTCACTACTCTGCACTCACTACTCTGCACTCACCACTCTGCACACTCACTGCATTCACTACTCTGCACTCACTACTCTGCACTCACCACTCTGCACACTCACTCTGCACACCTACTCTGCACTCACTACTCTGCACTCACTACTCTGCACTCACTACTCTGCACTCACATTCTGCACTCACACTCTACACTCACAACTCTGCACTCACTACTCTGCACTCACTACTCTGCACTCACTACTCTGCACTCTGCACTCACTACTCTGCACTCACTACTCTGCACTCTGCACTCACTACTCTGCACTCACTACTCTGCACTCACTACTCTGCACTCACTACTCTGTACTCACTACTCTGCACTCACCACTCTGCACTCACCACTCTGCACTCACCACTCTGCACTCACCACTCTGCACTCTACACACTCACTCTACACACTCACTCTACACACTCACTCTGCACACTCACTCTGCACACTCACTCTGCACACTAACTCTACACACTCACTCTGCACTCTGCACTCACTACTCTGCACTCTGCACTCACTACTCTGCACTCACTACTATGCACTCACCACTCTGCACACTCACTGCATTCACTACTCTGCACTCACTACTCTGCACTCACCACTCTGCACACTCACTCTGCACACCTACTCTGCACTCACTACTCTGCACTCACTACTCTGCACTCACTACTCTGCACTCACATTCTGCACTCACACTCTACACTCACAACTCTGCACTCACTACTCTGCACTCACTACTCTGCACTCACTACTCTGCACTCTGCACTCACTACTCTGCACTCACTACTCTGCACTCTGCACACACTCACTCTGCACTCACTACTCTGCACACTCACTCTGCACTCACTACTCTGCACTCACTACTCTGCACACTCACTCTGCACTCACTACTGTGCACTCACTACTCTGCACTCACTACTCTGCACTCACTACTCTGCACTCTGCACTCACTACTCTGCACTCTGCACTCACTACTATGCACTCACTACTCTGCACTCTGCACTCACTACTCTGCACTCTGCACTCACTACTCTGCACTCTGCACTCACTACTCTGCACTCACTACTCTGCACTCACTACTCTGCACTCTGCACTCACTACTCTGCACTCACTACTCTGCACTCACTACTCTGCACTCACTACTCTGCACGCACTACTCTGCACTCTGCACTCAATACTCTGCACGCACTACTCTGCCCTCACTACTCTGCACTCTGAACTCACTACACTGCACTCACTACTCTGCACTCAATACTCTGCACTCTGCACTCACTACTCTGCACTCACTACTCTGCACTCTGCACCCACTACTCTGCACTCACTACTCTGCACTCACTACTCTGCACACTCACTCTGCACACTCACTCTGCACTCACTAATCTGCACACTCACTCTGCACTCACTACTCTGCACTCACTACTCTGCACTCACCACTCTGCACACTCACTCTGCACACTCACTCTGCACTCACTACTCTGCACTCACTACTCTGCACTCACTACTCTGCACTCACTACTCTGCACTCACAACTCTGCACTCACTACTCTGCACTCACTACTCTGCACTATGCACTCACTACTCTGCACTCACTACTCTGCACTCTGCACTCACTACTCTGCACTCACTACTCTGCACTCACTACTCTGCAATCTGCACTCACTACTCTGCACTCTGAACTCACTACTCTGCACTCACTACTCTGCACTCACACTCTGCAATCACACTCTGCACTCACTACTCTGCACTCACTGCTCTGCACTCACTACTCTGCACTCACTACTCTGCACTCACTACTCTGCACTCCGCACTCACTACTCTGCACTCACTACTCTGCACTCACTACTCTGCACTCTGAACTCACTACTCTGCACTCACTACTCTGCACTCACTACTCTGCACTCACTACTCTGCACTCACACTCTGCACTCACACTCTGCACTCACTACTCTGCACTCACTACTCTGCACTCACTACTCTGCACTCACTACTCTGCACTCACACTCTGCACTCACGACTCTGCACTCACAACTCTGCACTCACTACTCTGCACTCACTACTCTGCACTCTGCACTCACTACTCTGCACTTACTACTCTGCACTCTGCACTCACTACTCTGCACTCACTACTCTGCACTCTGCACTCACTACTCTGCACTCTGCACTCACTACTCTACACTCACTACTCTGCACTCACACTCTGAGCAGATGCATGACTGGGTATACACACTTGTTTTTTTAAGTCCTACACTGGATAGTAGGTGCCGTTGGTTCTCGTATTTGGCATCACTGGCAGTGGCCTGAAGTAGGGCAAGCAGCAGTGGCCTCCTCAGAAATATCGTGGGCCCTGGCACTTATTATGGCACAAATTAAGCACTGCTAACAAGTTATTTTGCTTTCTAGCAACCACGTCACTGCCTCATTATTTACTGCTCTGTTTTCACTTATGTTCATGGACACATCATTCTTTTTTGTGCTTCCGCGCCAGTGGCGCTTTCCGTTAATGTACTTGCACGCAAACCGCAACCTGTTGCATAACTTGCAGATTTCAACAAAAAACATATTCAGCCAGATTCATCAAGCTAAATTGCGCTCGCAAAGGGCCAGATTCTGAGAATCTTGCCCTTTGCGAGTGCAATTTTTGCATTTGGGATTCATCATCCCAAATGCAAAATTCGCTATTAAAGAATTCGCACATTTGCGAGGAATTGCATTTAAGGAATCTCTATTTGAGATTCCTTAAATGCAATTCATGAACCATTTTAAAATTGCGAAACCGCAATTTTGGGCCGCTATTTACCGCGAGGTCAAACCTCGTGGTAAATAGCGAAAACTTAGAAAAATGCATTTAAATGCATTTTTCTAAGTTGCATGTTACACACGCACATGTCCTTTGGACATGTGTGTGCGCAACACCAATGCAGATTACATTTCAGGGGTGCTACAGGGTGTCCTTTGGACACCCAGGCACCCTTGAAATCGCAATCCTATTTGCGATTAGCTAATTGCTAATCGCAAATAAGGAATGACTCCCCATGCATTCCTATGGGCCTTTAGGCCCATAGGAATGAATGGGGAGTTATTCCTTATTTGCGATTAGCAATTAGCTAATCGCAAATAAGGAATCAGTGGGAATCGCAAATTCAATTGCGATTCCTACATGAATCCCGTTTTGCGAGTCTGTAATAGCGATTCCTTATGAATCGCTATTACAGACTCGCAAAACGGGACTTTAATGAATCTAGCTGTAAGTGCCTGACCCGGCAGACTCCCGAGCAGCCTTCGAGGCACGCACCTCTGCCAAGCCGAGGCCCAGGAGGAGAGGCTGGAGTGCATGCGCGCCCAGCATCATCCAGTCCTGACACCTTCCGAGAGCAGACAGCAAAGAATGGTGCACGCGCGCCCACCATCTGGATTCAATTACCACAGCCCCTGACAGCTGGTAATTGATGAATTATAGCCGTCTGGTGCGGGTCCTCGCACGGAATATGTAGGAAGTGGAGAAATTCTACAGACTATGGCCTATTGCGTGCTGCCTTGTAAAAACACAGCCATGCGATGGCAAATTAACATGCAGCTGCCAAAAATAACGCACAGAATTCACGCGCTTCTCTGGAATGTCTAGGTTACCTTGTCGGATCGCTCTCTACAGGACTCTGAAGCCACACCCACTTCGTGGGATGTAGGCCGAGCCCTAAAAACGTTGGGACATTCAAGGTGAGCCATTAGCTGTTTGTACTTGGGAAAATGGAGAATAAAAACATGTTCCATCTAAAAGGTTTTCATGTTGCTTTACTTTACTTGTATCCTTCATAACAAAAAACAATTTTCAAAATACTCACAACACAGTTCCTTCCCCTCAGGTATGAAGTTAATTTAAAATAATTCTAAAAAACAATTGGACTGCTGTTTTTTTAACCAAAATACACAATTTGCATCCTTTGCATTTGTAGTCAATGTGTTAGTCATACAGGCCAAAGGAGGAGGTGAACCATGAGGTGCACTCTGAGGTTCTAGGCTCAAACTCAGGAAGTGGCTGGAATGCTCCAGGGTCAGGGAATCTATAGGGATAATACCCAGACCCTTCTCTTTCAGGCAAAGAACCTCCTCTAAGAAGACTGACAGGCAAAATTGAATGTGAAAACTAGTCAAGCAAAGTAAAGAAACAGCACTCAAGCTGAAGGCAATTGCACTGAACAGAAAGTAATTCACTAGCATGAAGAACTGGATTCTAAATCTAGTAATTCACTGCTATGACGTAGCAGCAGTGGGTTACAAAGCTTCTTAATGACTGTTGCTACTCATAAGGGAATTTCAGGCTGTTCTGTCTGGGCTTTCTGAGAGTCTGTCAGAGCAGTACTGGAAAACAGAGAGCACAGCTCGTGGAGCACAGGGAAAAGAAGACGCAAAAAATGTGTTGAAGTAGGTTGCAGGAGAAAATGCATTTTTTAAATATGGGACGAGGAGGAGAGGCCATGTTTTATGCACGGCTCCCTATTAGTCATTGTTGTTTCCTCCGTCACACCTTCGCCTCAGGGTAGCAGTTGAAAACAGAGGCAGATACTTTTGGTCGCCATGTATAACATAAAATAATAGATGGGTAAAATGGGAATAAAAGGATGTTTTTCACATCGGGATTCTGAGTGAAATCATAGACAACTTGAGCTTTGTGGTAAATGAATGTTGCAGAGTCCACTTGATAAGTTAAGATCCTTATTGCTAGTTCTTTCTAGGTTATATAGACAGGTTAAGATTGTAAGGAAACCCCCACCAGGAGCCAGCTGTTAGCAGCTCAGCCTGAGATGACCAACTGCCACAGTAAGTGATAGACAGGCGCTGTGAGCTAGAGGGACACCCAGGCATTCTATGATGTCACAGGTAACATAGTACAGTCTATCCAGAGGATAACAGTGGAGAGGACATTTACTACACATCCTCTTCCCTTATAGATTAAGAACAGAATAAAGAAACAATCGGCAAAATACCTCAAATGCAACATCAGCAGGAAAGTACAAATTTGAGATGAACTTAAAGTAATAATGTACGACTAGAGATGACGTTAGCATGAGGTAACTGTAGTAGAGAAAAGAACAAAGAAACAACATAAAGTCACAATATAGATCATCCCTTTTCCTTAACGAAACTGTATGCTTTCGAAATAACAAGACGAACAGCTAAGTTAGCTGGTGACACTCATAACCTCCCCACATATGTGTACACCACAGGGTAAACACCCTAGAAATAAAATGAGTGTAGGCTGGGAGAGACATAATAGGGGTAAGACTCACCTAAGATAAACCAAGAGAACAAACCCCTTTAACAAGAATTCACCAAAGAAAAAAAATAAACTACCCCTGAAAGAGATATGCTGACACTGAACGTAAGTTGAATTCACAGGTCAAACTCTTACCAAATTGAAGCCCTGGCCAGTAGCTGCAAGAAGGTAGACTTCGACAGGAAATTAATGTACAGACACACTCTACCAAAAACAAGGGACAGTGCAAAGCATGGAGAATGGATTACCCACAGACACTGGACCTCCCTTGAAAAGGGTACACTGCAGAACGGCAATCCTGGGAATAAAAATGGGCGTTGACTACCCAAAAAGACGCACAACCTCCCCTGAAAAGGGTACACTGCAGAGTAAGCTAAATAACTCTGGGAAATGGGCATGTACTACCCATAAACACTTAACCTCAAAGGGTACACTGCAGGACAGTAATGCTGGGAATAGACATGGGGCATGGACTACCCGCAAGTACCCAACTTGTCTTGAAAAGAGTAAACCGCAGGATAAAGATAAAAACCCTGGGAAAAACTATGGGCATGGACTACCCACAAACACCAACATCCCCAGAAAAGGGTACACCGCAGGATTAAGACTATAACTCTGGGACAAACTATGGGGCATGGACTACCCGTAAGCACTCAACTTGTCTTGAAAAGAGTAATCCGCAGGATAAAGACAAAAACCCTGGGAAAAACTATGGGCATGGACTACCCACAAACACCAACATCCCCAGAAAAGGGTACACTGCAGAGTAAGAAAATAACCCTGGGACAAGAGATAGGGTATGGACTACCCGTAAATACTCAACAAGGACTAGAGGGGATACACACCCTGTGAACTGGTATAGGCATGGACTACACACAATGACACCACACCCACACTGATAAACTAAACAACACCAAGCCCTACATAGGATTCACCACGAGGTACATCATAACCCTAGAAAATTGATTTCAGTAGAGTTTAAAGCTGTCAACCTGATCCTATATGCAAACGATAGGGCAAACACTGCTGAAACCACTAACAACACAAAAGATTATGCTGAAAACAAAATGTAATCATCAAAGACACCGAGAAGTTAAACACTTCAAAATAAAATGATGCCAGCTCCGGTGAGCGATCTCTCACCCGGGGTCTGTGTACACTGCTGCTTGTAGATGCCGCTGAGCACCCAACAGTCGCCTTGGACATTTTGTCTGATAAGTAGAATGTGACTAAGACCATAAGTAAAGTGTCTTCCACTCCGTTGCTCTGGTGTCGCAATTGACCGTGAAACTGAAATGAACAAAGTGCTGATCAAAGAATGAGAATGTCTGTGTCTCATCGATGGTCGGCTCGGCGGCATGAAGGCAAATGGAATCGTCATTACTAACGTTTCTGGCACATTGTCGACACTGATTGTGACCATCATACCGGAAAATAGAAGACCACAGTGTGAGTGTAAAGTTGAAGCCACACTGGTAGCACTACATATAAACTACGAGCTTCAAGTTCAATGCGCTGGTTTAGAATAAGATGGCGGCATGTTGTTGCGCCACTGCCGGGTGGTTCACGGTCTAGGCGTGCTGAAAGAAGACAACAGGAAAGCTGCAGCTTGAAAGAAAGCGTGACGTGACAGTAGACCTTCGCTAACTCCTGGAAGCATTCCAAGCACGTCATCAGAAGGACGGCAGGCGGGAAGGAGTGAAGATCGCTACTGACCAACCGTCGACCAACAGACAACGGCATACAGGACCGTGAGTAAGTAAGCTTGGAAATGGCACAGAAAGCTGAGGTTGTCCAGTCTTTATATATTGGTTTGCGCTGCCAATAAGTAAAGATCAAAATCGCTGTGGCTTTCTTCAAAGTGTAATAATTGCGCCGGTCCCTGAATGCGCTCACTTGGACATGTACTTTCCCATTACAACAACAAAGAGTAAGACTCATACGCTAATTCTGTTTGATGAGTACTGTAAAGTGAAGTAAATAATCTGACCTGTGCTGATGACTGAGTGTGCATGAAACGGGACTTGTAGAGTTCAGTAGAAACTTCTTAGGCAGAAATGGGTAGAGTAGACAGAGACTGCTGTAAGGCGTCTTAGATATAAACAAAAGAAATGCCAGTACTGTAACAACCAGTTCTTTTTACTTAATCAGACCATAAGGAATGTGCACTATGGTCGAGCAATATTTGAATGAATCTTTTATTTTATTTTTAAAGTTTTGAGCAAGGATTATTGGTTATTATTTCACCAATTCACTATACTTTACACGACCTCTTCTATATATACATATATTTACATTCACAAAAGATTTTTTACAATATCAACAATATCATCATTATTATCCAAACCAATTACAATTTTGAAACAATCATACCCTCACACATTCACACCCATACACAACGACAAATGTTATCACAAAACCTGGAATCAAAGTATTCACAGTAAGCCATATACAATAAATTTTCAAAGATAAAACTTGTTATGGAAATTTTTTTATATATCTTCCTCCTTTGTTTAGATGGCAAAAAAATTGTCTACACGTTTCGAACTCACACTGCTCGCGGAGTTCTCATCAGGACAAAATAGCTGTGGAAGAAAGGAGAAGAACCTTCCTTTAGGGTCTTATCAAAAATGCTGGTAACCTTACTCACAATATCCATTACTCAGGCCACCGTGTCTTACCTCTAAAATCTAATGGAGCAGTCTGGGGTTACGTAGATCACCCGTCGAATCCACCAGTTATCCTAATCAAACCATCTGTATATGAAAAGACAATCAATCACCAACCCTTCTCAATGCCAGTCTTTCTTTCTAAACAAACAAAGTGTGGATGAACTTACTTTTATTTAAGATGGAGGTCGCATATGGAACATGAGGAGGATCTTTTGAAATTTTTTGATTGGATCAACAATAGAACTGCGACCATCAAATACAGCACTAGCCACTCGAAAAGCAAAATGGCTTTTTTGGATGTAGAAATTTACCCCCATGAGGGTGGGCTAGTGACGACCTTATACAAAAAGCCAACTGACCGGAATAAAGCTTTACATTATAAGAGTAACCACCCACGCAGCCTCAAGGATAATTTGCCTTTCGGGCAATATCTCAGGATCCGCCGCAATTGTCATGACAAGGAGGAGTATCAACGACATGCTGAAAATCTTACGGACAATTTGAAACAACGTGGCTACCCCAATAAATTGCTAAGGAGATCCATGAAGAGAGCATGGTGGACCCCCCGGGAATGCCTGCTAGAAAGAAAAGCAAAAAAAGAATCCGACAGGATGGTTTTTGTGTCAACCTGGTGTCCCAACTCAAACATGTTGAAGAAAGTGGTTAGGAACAACTGGCATCTACTCAAAAACTTGGATGAAACCTTCAGCAAAGAACCACTTTTTGCATTCAAGAAAAATTCAAGCATTGCGAATCAACTAATTCGCGCTGCATTGCCGAAGACAACAGCCTCCGATTTGAGAACAATGTTGAGGCTACCTCCCATTCAGGGCCACCACACATGTGGGTCATGTAACTGTTGTGACACAACTGTGGAGGGTACATTCTTCAGTCATAACAACATAGGATGGAAACATGAGGCCTTCAATAATTGTAGATCAAGATATGTTGTCTACAGTATAAAATGTCCATGTGCACTCATATATATTGGAAAGACAAACCAAGAAGTTCGGGTACAGATTCAACAACACAAATCAAGAATTAAGAACAACGTTTTGACAGCTCCATTGGTGAACCACTGGCGTATAAACAACCATAAGGAACCAGACGTAATGTGGACAGTTATCTCTAAAGTAGAGAAAGACATAAGAGGAGGAGACCAGGACCTGAAATTGTCCAAACAAGAGGCTATGTTAATTGTGAAATTTAACACCGCCACCCATGGACTCAATGAGCTCTCTGAAATATATAAATTAAGTTGAGAGAAAATAGATCCCCCTGGATAATCAGCATCTGCAACCTAGCTGAACCGATTTTGAGATTGTGCTGATTTTCTGACCCGGGAAACATAGGCATCAAGTCACTGTGGAAACCACTCAAATATGGCCGACACGATAACCATTTCATGACACACGATACGAATGGTATAATTGTGCAAATTGTATTGAACCACAATTGAGGTGGGTTGCAGTTAACTTAGCATTATACTGCAAACATAGTGGCCATGCACCGACATCCAATTCCGAGTTGTGAATATAAGGCACAAACTGTATCGCAACTACAACTCCCAGGATTCTCTTACGGAACCGGAAGTACGGCCACGAGCGATTCCCGAGATTGTGACTGATGACAGTGACATCCTTCTAACTAGACTGGTAAGCGTGATTATTGTGCAACAAGGCAAGAACTGAACTAACGGCAACTGTATGGAGTCTTAGAAAAGGGACGGTTGTAATAATCACTTCACACTCGTTTTTCAGAGACCAGAAGCCCCTCGTGATTCTCTTCGAGGCTAGCGGGGATAGGAAATCCATCCCACGGAAGAGCGTTGCCATTTACTACAGCGCCGAGAGTTTTCCAGCACAGCGGGAAAACCCCCAACTCTGGGCAACCAGGTAGGCACCTAGTGTGACAACCTAATGCGACAAACCAACACTTGCGCTCACAATCGTAACATTTTGGTAGAACTAACCGTTCACCAACTTCTCCATTTCAGTGTGCTCCCGCGTCCTGAGATTAGCCATCGCGGACAGCGGTAATACATCTGACAAGTAAGCATTAAATGTTCATGCTCGCCTAGAAAGTCGTTTTAAAAGAAAAACATTTTTTTTTAAAAAGGAATGATCCTCAAAATATTCATCCTGTTACAGGACCGGCCGCACTCCATGTTCCATATGCGACCACCATCTTAAATAAAAGTAAGTTCATCCACACTTTGTTTGTTTAGAAAGAAAGACTGGCATTGAGATGGGTTAGTGATTGATTGTCTTTTCATATACAGATGGTTTGATTAGGATAACTGGTGGATTCGACGGGTGATCTACGTAACTCCAGGCTGCTCTATTAGATTTTAGAGGTAAGACACGGTGGCCTGAGTAATGGATATTGTGAGTAAGGTTACCAGCATTTTTGATAAGACCCTAAAGGAAGGTTCTTCTCCTTTCTTCCACAGCTATTTTGTCCTGATGAGAACTCCGCGAGCAGTGTGAGTTCGAAACGCGTAGACAATTTTTTTGCCATCTAAACAAAGGAGGAAGATATATAAAAAAAAATCCATAAAATGTTTTATCTTTGAAAATTTATTGTATATGGCTTACTGTGAGTACTTTTGATTCCAGGTTTTGTGATAACATTTGTCGTTGTGTATGGGTGTGAATGTGTGAGGGTATGATTGTTTCAAAATTGTAATTGGTTTGGATAATAATGATGATATTGTTGATATTGTAAAAAATCTTTTGTGAATGTAAATATATGTATATATAGAAGAGGTCGTGTAAAGTATAGTGAATTGGTGAAATAATAACCAATAATCCTTGCTCAAAACTTTAAAAATAAAATAAAAGATTCATTCAAATATTGCTCGACCATAGTGCACATTCCTTATGGTCTGATTAAGTAAAAAGAACTGGTTGTTACAGTACTGGCATTTCTTTTGTTTATTGATACGTTGTGGCTCAGCCTTGCTGTTGGGGGCCCAGACCCAGAGGTGGTTTTTTGTTTGTAAGGCGTCTTAGAGCATACAAGACTCAGTTTGCAGGCTGTCCACAGCTAGATGAGTACATCCAGTAGGCAATCAGTATATACAACTCTTTGTTGATTAGAGAGAGTTCACACGCAAACTAACAGCAGACATCAGGTTGAAACACATGCCCTGGGTGCAGGCTGTCCAGGTGGAACAGGACACTGGTGGGTTTAGCAGGGCGTTACCTTTAGTCTGAAAATGAAGTGTCTTTGAAAGACTTGATATCTTGAGTTCCTTCTTTTAACTTGTTTGGTTCCTTAAGTAGTCTTTATCTTCAAATCACGCGTAGGTTCATCCTTTTAAGAATCGTCGCCAAGTTGTGGTAAATGAATGTTGGAGAGTCCACTTGATAAGTTAAGATACTTTATTGCTAGTTCCTTCTAGGTTATATAGACAGGTTAAGATTGTAAGGAAAACCCCACCAGGAGCCAGCTGTTAGCAGCTCAGCCTGAGATGACCAACTGCCACAGTAAGTGATAGACAGGCGCTGTGAGCTAGAGGGACTCCCAGGCATTCTATGATGACACAGGTAACCTAGTACAGTCTATCCAGAGGATAACAGTGGAGAGGACATTTACTGCAAGCTTCAATCTTGTTTTTCTGGCCTGTGTGATGTCATCTGCTGCTGGGTCTGGGGGTGCATTCATTGGTGATATGCCGACATCCCCTGCGCTCTAATTGGTTGGAATGACTGGGTCTCCCTGAGGTAATTCGACATGTGATTGGTTGTAGTGCTTGTGAATCCCTGTACACTTGTGTGTGTTTTTGTGTGTAAGTGAGAAGTATAGGAATGCAGGAGTGTTTGAGTCTTCGCTGGAGTCAGGAGTCTACCTGTCCATTGGAAATCTCCCTCAAGAGGGAAAGGTGTTATGAAAAGCTACTTCTAGGCAGCTGCATAGAGCATCACCGACCCCGTAGGCACGTCACGTGTTCCACTTGGCACAGCAGGGGTGCAATGGAGCCAAAAAGCACATGCAGCAGACCATGGTTGGATTGGGATTGAAAATTGGCCCGGACAAACCCCCAAAAAATCGGCCCACATTTGCATAATCACGCCTCAAATCACTGCTTTGGCTTAATCTTATAAAAAAACTTTAGAAGTGTTTTTTTTAAATGCACGCGTTAGTTTAAACTGGTGAAACAAGTGAGGCCACTTCTACTCAGGCCCCCTGCCCCGCTCAGTATGTGCACACATTAATGGGCCTGCCAGTGAGACAAAAGGAGTGATACTTCTGCCTGTTTCTAAACGGAGGTAATGAGCGCCCATCTGCACCCAGAAAGGCCACTCAGACACCCACTGGGCGCTGGCTGTATTCGAACAATAAAGACAGTGCCCAAATGGCTCCCCAAACTGCTCAAAAAAAGCAGCCCACAGCTGAACTCGGACACCGGCCCCTCGGGACATTGCCCGAATGCTTGCGTTACCAATCCGACACTGCAGCAGACTCCGTGAGGAGGGTCTGAGATTCCTATGCATGCTCACTTTTACGAGCCCCTCATACACCATTTGTGCAGAACCGACGCCCATGAGGCCTCCTACATAATGTATTTTTTTCTTTTCTTAATAGAAACCTCCACGGCTTTAAGTGGGCCAGGTCCTGTTGTTGCTCAGCACTAGTAGTTCTAAAAAGCAGGTGCTGAGACGGGTCCCTATAGGGCTCTCTATTTTTGCACTCACCCTCAAGATGACTTTTTTTTTTATCTCTGCAACAGTACCACCCTCCACTGCCTTTGATGGCAGACTCCTTATAGTTCTTTTACAGTCTTATTGTTTCAGAACTGAAGCATTTTCAATATTCTATACAACTAAGCCACAGTTGTTGCTTATTTATCTTATGCAACTAACAACCATTAGCAGAGCCAATAGTCCTGACTTGTTGTAGGTGTAATGATACTTGTTGTATTATACATATGGATGCAATGACAGAAGCAGCAAATTACCAGTCGGGTGGCACACTATGGGAAGCACAGATGTATAGCTTACTTTTTAAGCCACGCCCTAATTACATCGGCCACGCCCATTTGAGAGACTCCCCCAGGTTTTCATGCCACTTAAAGCCCCGGAAACATCCACAGCATTCTCCCGTCCAAGCATTATACGGGGATATTGCCAAGTTAATTTGACTTTTTTTCATCTTTAATTACTGCCAAGCGTCGCCCTTGCCTGTCCTGTTTGGTGCTTGAGTCACGCGCGTCTCCAGCTCACTCGGGCGACCCGCCTCGGCTTTTATTTACATTCCTTGAACGAATAAATTAGAAAGAAATAGCGAGCGAGAAATTCCGCACCTTGGGAAACACGAGAAACCAGGGCAGACGCGGCGTGTTTTTACCAGGCAGACGATGCATCACGCACGATCACAGGGACAGGAGGTTGGGGTGGGGGGAGGGTGTTTGCTCTCTACCCTCTCGGTTGCGTTTCAGGAGCAAGGGCCCAGTCAGTCTCCGAGTGTGTGAGCCAACTCTAGTCCCGAGTCTGGCAGCTGTGACTGGCTGCTGGGTGTCACGCTGCTGCAGGCTGGGGCTTAGCTTTTCTTGTCTCGGTGCCAAAGTACACAACCCTGGCTGCCCGAAGCACAAGGGAGTGGCGCATTATTATACCTCACTCTATTTATCGTCTTGATAAGTACTTGACAGCGTGCTCAGGTGGAGGGAGGCAGCAGGGGAGGAGGCCGGGTGATGTCCCTATTAACTCAGACAGACAAAGCCTGGCAGAAGTGGTGGGGTTAGAGTTCTTTTTCTATTCAGCTGTGCCAGAGTATTAGCTTCTATCTTGCAGATGTTCTGATTTAAGATGACAAGGGGGCAATAGTGCGTTAAGATAGCTCGGTGGGTTTGTGCTTGTTGCCACAATGTGTCCGAAAACTTTCGGGCACAGTTTCTAATCTCAAAAAGGATATACTTCAGCATTCTTAAAATTTCTACTGTCATTTCTGAGACGTTCAGCCAATAATGCTTTCGTTTGTCATCTTGCATTGCAAGAAAATGGGCGACTTGCAATTTTTAGTTTTGCCACATTCGGAAATATTCTAGCCAAAACATAACACATGGTACAACTGAATAGGGGGAAACGACATAACTCATTAGCGTTAAAAAAGTGCATAGTCTCATATCCAATGCAAATGTTAAGAAAATAAATAAAAATCTAAATGGATACGTCTAGTTGAAAGAATTATGTGTGTAGACCACGGGTAATCCGGCAAACTCGACACCACCCTCCATCCTGCCGAGGTCGGTAATTTGGGAATCCTTGAATTAGGTAAAACTAACACATTTATTTACATTGCTTAGAAATAGCAGAAGTGTGCTTTGAAGTACTAGATCACACGTTTTTTTTGTTACTGGTCGACTTTGCATCTATGCTCGTGTGTCAGACTCCCTGATACCATGAATGTCTGACTCTGCCCAATGGATGCCGGGCTCCTTCAATCCAGAGCCCATTTATGGCATGGACAGTGTGGGCACTTGCCCAGAGGCCCTACTTTCCAAGAGCCCCCTTGGTGAAGTGATCAGGGAAGTCCTGTCATAATAAGAGTATGTAAAGAAAAAGATGCCTTTTAAAAGTGACAATTGGGCGTGCACTCTTTGTGGAATCTCTGCGTGTCCAATCTTATTCGTTTGCACTTTCAGACAGTTGTTGGCAATTAAAAATGAAACAAAAACAATCTTTTTGTTCTGACTCAAGCCTCTGCCCTTACTACACCTCACCTCTTCTACCTCAGTCTCGCATGCTGTTTACCTATTTCTACATCTCTATACCTACCCCTTGATTCTCAACTCTCTGACTTATCCATTTATACTCTCTGAACACACCTCTCTCTATCCCATCTCTCTCTATCACTCTCTGGGCCTACCTCTGCCCCTCTACCCACCCTCTATCTCAGTCTCTCTCTTTATGCCTCACTACTCTGTTTCATCTCACCTACCTGTATTTCTCCTCCAGTTTCAGTACCTCCCTCTGAAGCTCATCACTCTTTGTCACACCTCTTTACCTCTTTCTTCATGTCTATACCTTACCTCTTCTCTCATAGCTTGACCATTTCGACCTCATCTCTGCCTATCTCATTTATCTCCCTTCCTCACATCTGTACCCAACTTACCTCTCTCTACCCTGTCTACCATTATCTCTCACTACCTAACCTCTTAATTTCAATCGCCGTTCACTCACTCGCTCCATCAACTCGCTCCATCTCTTTCTTTATATCTTGCCTCCTCTCTTTCTTTACATCTGACTCCTTTTTCTATCTGACCTCTTGTACCTCATCTCTCTCGGCATCCCATCTCTATTTACACATACACTCTCTATCTCATCCCTGTCTCTCTCTGCCCTTTTTTGTTCATCTCTCCACCTCATATCTCTGTTTCAATCTCTCTCTCGCTCGTTACCTGACATCTCTCTGTATATCAGCACTTCTCTCGCTACTGCCTTATCAATCTCACCTCTTTTTCTCGATTTACCTATGTCTCTTTCATCTCATCTTTTACCCTTCACCTTCTCTCTCTCTACCTTTCTCTCTGCCTCACTACTCTCTTTATCTGACTTATCTTTCTATATCATTCTGCGTCTTACCTTACTGCTCTATCTCATATCTCCATAAGCTTCTCTATGTCTTTAGCTATCTATAACTCACCCCGCTTTCTACCTCACATCTCTCTCTGCCTCACCCCTCCTTTCACCCACAACTCCCCTGCACAATACATTTCAATATTTTAATTTAATTTAATTTAAAAAGCATTTGTAAAGCGCAGCGTTCACCCTACGGTTTCATGGCGCTATATAGAAGAGTCCAGCAACTCCGGGCAAGGCAACCTGGTGCAGAGAAAGTGGGGATAGGATTACAGTGAAAAAGCCTGCTTAAACAAAAAAGTTTTTAGGTCTTTGCGGAAGGAAGAATAGTGGGTAGCAGATCGTAGATGGTCAGGTAGTGAGTTCCAAAAGGTGGGAGCCAGAGTTGAAAAGTTGGCTCCTCCCCACTTTTTCCGCTTGTAACGTGGGATTTGCAGAAGGGACTTGGAAGAAGAGCGGAGCTCTCTGACCAGAACATATTCGTTGATCAGAGAGGAAATAAAGACAGGGGCAGTGCCCTGGCGGGCCTGGAAAACCATACAGCCGGTTTTAAAAAGAGAGCGTTCCTTGATAGGGAGCCAATGAAGCTCTTTAAGGAGAGGTGTGGAGTGATGAAAGCGTGGGAGACCATACACCAAACGGGCCGCTTGGTTCTGAACCATCTGGAGTTTCCGCAGGCTGTATGCAGGAATGCCGTTGTATAGGGCATTGGCATAATCTAGCCGCGAAATCACCAGTGCGGACAAGATCAATTTAAGTGCTTGGGGGGAAAAAAAACGAGAAATAGTGCGAATAGTGCGGAGAGTGAGGAAACAAGAGGAAACAACAGAACTAATTTGTGAGTGCAAAGTGAGCTGGTTGTTCAATTTAACACCCAAAGTTTTAACTGTGGAGGAGGGAGTGGGGGGGGACCAAAAGAAGGGGGCCAGAAAAAAGAGTTCCAGGGACTGGACGAACCACCTGTGAGGACCAACTCGGTTTTGTCCGGGTTCAGCTTAAGATGGTTGTGGTTCATCCAGTCCCTGATGAAAATCATAGTAGAGTGAAAACTTGAAACAGAGAGAGAAGAGGAGGAGAGGTTAAAGATGAGCTGGAGGTCATCCGCATAGTTATATACGGTGACCTCCAGCTGCTGGAGTGCAAAGATTAAAGGAAAAATATAAAGATTGAATAGTAAGGGAGAAAGAGAGGAGCCCTGGGGGACACCACAAGTGACTTGGAGTGGGGTAGTTGTGAAATCTCCCAACCGAACCGCCTGGGTGCGGTCCCTCAGGAAAGAGGATAACCAGACCAGGGCTGAGCCCTCGATTCCCGCCGCCCTGACACGTGAAAGCAAGATGGTATGGTCCACCGTGTCAAAGGCGGCTGAGAGGTCGAGGAGCACCAGAGCCTGATGTTTGTTGTAATCCATGCCCTCCCTGAGGTTGTCCAGGACCGACACCACTACGGATTCGGTAGAATGCCTGGGACGGAAGCCGGCCTGACGAGCTGCTAGGCCCCCGTTTGCTTCTACATAGGTGCTGAGTACCGAGGTGACATGGCGCTCAAGCACCTTACCCAAATAGGGCAGCAGAGAGATGGGGCGGTAGTTGGCTGAGATGGATGGGTCAGCGCCGGACTTCTTTAAGATGGGCACTATTGAGGCTGATTTAAGAGCGGGGATCACCACTCCTTGTGTGAGGGAACTATTAAGAAAGGTGATAGGGGGCTGAGGGCAAGTAGAATAGATATGTTGTAGGATTCGTGGTGGGCAAATGTCTGCCGGTGAACCGGATTTGACCTTGGGAAGAATCTCCAGGAATACTTCCTCAGTAAGGGGAGGGATTGAGGTAAGATGACACTGGACAGGGGGGGGGGAAGGGTCAACAAAAGTAGAGGAAGGAGGGGGGATGAGCTTTTTCTACCCCACTATAAAATATTACGTCTCCCTACTTCTTTTTCTGTCTGCCTCTTCATCTCTCCCTTTCATTGTGTCTTTCTTTCTTTCCACCTAACCCTTTTCTCTTTATCTTATGTTTCTTCACCTGCCTCTACCTCATCTCTAGCTTACTTCTCCCCCGACTTCTCCTCTCGTGCTGTAAAGTTCAACTTTACTAATCTGTCCTTCTGTCTTATGACCCCTCCCATTTCTTTAGCAGAAAGTGATCATATTTCACCCAATGAACGGTAAAAAAAACATCTTCAGAGCTTTGATTATCACTGTTTAAAAAAGAATGCCAGTTGTGAAAAGAGATTCAGTCAATTGATCTCCAAATTCCAGTACTATTCCCATATAACATATTTTAATATTATGCACAAACCCATTAAACATCAACCCTTACTGTGTTTTTCCCACAATGAGTATAACTGGTTGGTTAGTCACTGAATCCATGTAAATGAATGTTGCTGTAAGGAACAACTTAGATCAAGCGTAAAAAGAAATTAATTTAACACAGTTTGCTCAACCTTTATTTTGGTACTATTTGGCTTGCGGATACCAGGCAGCTAATGCTTTTTGTTGCTTATGCAATCCCTATTTCTGAAAAATGTAACCTACATTTCAATACTGTTTAGCATCAAGAAGGTGTTAATTATCTAAAAATTAGTAATATGTTCCAAGAGATCCCAACAAACCCTTAACATACCACTACCTGACACTGAAAACCAGGCTACCTGCTGCATGAATACCTGCCTCTCTGATATCATGAATCCCAGACTCCCTGCCCCTTGGATGCTGGACTTCCTCATTCAATGTAAGCCATGCTCGTTCCCCTGAAGCACAGCTTCCGGTGTCATTGATGCCATATTTCCATTCTTTTACCTGGCAGACTGTCTTCTTCTAGGATGCCAGTCTCTTTGCTTCATGGACTCAAGGCTGCTCATTATATGACTGCCAGATTCCCATTGCAGTGGTTGCCAGAAAGCATTCAACAAGGTTGCCTTGCCCATTGTTCAATGTGACCAATCACTCCAGCAGAGATGCCACATTGAATGCCTAATGTAGCCATTTGTGTTGGCTCCAGATATTACATTCGCCATTCCACAGATTTCAGATAACTCACTCTGTAGAAGCAAAGCCACACGCTCCACAGAGACCAGAGCCTGTGTTATAGCGATGAGAAGTTCCTAATTCTTGGAGGCCAAAATCCTTGCTATGGAGGCCACACAAATGTCTAAATCTCTTATCCGTTGACGTCAGTCTCTTTGCACCATGAATGCCAGACTACATGCCACATAGAAGAGAAGCATTCTGGCACTTGGAGGCTAAAACATCAATAACAATAATGTAAATGTAAATGTAGTTGAGCTTATATAGCGCACAGCTACCCGCAGTGGGTGTCCCGGCGCTTGCTTAGGGAACCCTTCCTGGTATTCCCCTGTGAGATAGCAGGGTATCCACAAGGTGAAAGTCAGGCATCCCGCCGCGAGGGGCCGTTGTGGAGATTAAGCAAGCTATTGCCCAGAGTCACAGAGTGTGAACCTGTGAGTCGAGGAGGCACCGGTGTGAGAATTATCGAGTCCGTGGAATTTTTAGCCCCAGACCCCGCCGAGGCGGGGAATTGAACCCTGGTCCAGGACCGATCTCAGCTTCCAGGTCTGCTGCCTCTAACCCCTGAGCCACACTTCTCCAAAGCAGCCAGTATAATAAATCCTTTCCTTTCTGTATTTTTATAGGATCATGTGCCTCACATGCAGGGGCTTATCAACACTATTTATTGTGGATCCCAATGGAAAGCCAAACATAGATACTAGTATAGCCTCTTATTAACCCCACCAAATCCCCCGCCCCCCCATGTCACCGCTGTCGTTATTTGCAAAATGACAGTTCATACACAGTTGAAGCTGAGCTCTCTGTGGTATAACATAAACATAGCAATAGGTAGGTCCAGTAAGAGAGTAGCTGATAACATGATTTTAGTCTTTCATCGGCTCTCCAAGACCACCCTGTTAGCATGTAACCAACCATGTGCCATGTATCCACTTCCCTGCTTAACAGTATGTTGTTAATAATATACGGAGGTCAATAGTAGGAAGTCAGAATACTTTATACAGAAATATCGCCGGACGAACAAGTTACTTACCTTCGGTAACGCTTTTTCTGGTGGATACAGTATCTGCCTGTGGATTCCTCACCTTGTGAATATCCCCCTGCGTCAGCAACATTCGGAAATTCTTTTGTAGCTCTTCATGCCGATGTGGACGACGTCACAAAACACACGGCTTCGCGCGCACGTCTCCGCTGACTGACTTCATAATAGGACTCCGTCGGCGTGATGACATCAGTTCCGCCGTTTTTTCCGTGCCTTCGAGTCACATGGACGGACCGACAACAATAGATATACACACAATGTACACGGTACCAAATAATCAAAATAACACACATAGTGTGTAGTCAATGCAGGAAAGCAATTATAATAACACATTTCCTTTGACAATAAAATATTTACATAAAAACAATGACACTTAAACAGGTATAGAATAGTGGACAACGGGGAGGCGGGAGGGCCAGTGAGGAAACCACAGGCAGATATTGTATCCACCAGAAAAAGCGTTACTGCCAGTGGATTCCTTACCTTGTGAATAGAGTTTCACAGCAGTCCCCACTCCTGGAGGAGGGTGTCCACTCTCCTATACCAGAAAATCCAGGAGGACAGAATGCGCAAAGTGGCCGTCCCTCCTCACTTCGGAATCTAAGCAGTAATGCTTCGCAAAAGTGTGGAGGGACGCCCAAGTTGTCGCTCTACAAATGTCCTCTACAGGCACACCCCTAGACAAAGCAGATGTAGCAGACCTTGCTCTAGTAGAATGAGCTCTTAAACCTTCAGGAGGTCCCTTACCTGCCAGAGAGTAGCATATCTTGATACACAAGACAATCCATCTTGACAACGTGTGCTTGTGCACCGCCTTGCCTCTTCTGGCTCCAGCAAAAGCCACAAAGAGCTGGTCATCCACTCTGAACTCTCTGGTTCTGTCCAGGTAGAAGCTCACCGCCCTCTTAGGGTCCAAGCGGTGAAGTCTCTCTTCCTCCTTGGAAGGGTGAGGGGGAGGATAGAAGGTAGGAAGGGTAACGGACTGCCCTAGATGGAAGGGAGTTACCACCTTAGGCAGGAAAGCAGCCCTGGTCCTGAGTACCATTCGTTCAGCATGAATGGTCAAGAATGGGGGCTTTGAACTAAGAGCCTGAAGCTCACTTACCCTCCTTGCTGAGGTAATTGCAATCAGGAAGGCCGTTTTAAAAGAAAACAGTCTCAAGGGACACTTGTGCAGAGGTTCAAAAGGTGAACCCATCAAGAAAGTGAGCAAAAGATTCAAGTCCCATTGAGGCACAATAAAGGGGGCAGGAGGAAATTTATTTGTAAGGCCCTTTAGAAACCTTAAAGCAATAGGAGATTTAAATAAGGACAGCTGATCAGGCAGACAGAGAAATGCCGACAAGGCCGAAAGATAACCTTTGACCGTAGCTACAGCAAACCCTTGCTGAGCCAAAGAAAGTGCAAACTGAAGTATGTCAGACAACCGAGCCTTCAAAGGGTCAATGGACTTCTCCACACACCAAGAGACACATTTAGACCATCTATAAGATTAGATAGACTTGGTGAAATCACGCCTGGCCGATAAAATAACATCCACCACGTCATGTGGGAGAGAAAAAGAATTCAGGTGGCCCCATTCAATCTCCAGGCATGAAGGTGTAAGGTCTGGAGGTGGGGGTGTAGAACCTGCCTCTCCATCTGAGAGAGGAGATCTGCCCTGAGAGGGAGACGGAGCGGTGGGCACTAGGAGAGGTGGAGACAATCTGTGTACCACACCCTTCTTGGCCAATCCGGGGCGATCAATATGACTTGGGCCCAGTCTTGATGTATCTTCCACAGAACCCGAGGAATCAAGGGTATGGGAGGAAACGCGTAAAGTAGTCTTGAGTCTCAACTCAACTGAAACGCATCCCCCAAGGCTCCCTGCATCGGATACTGGAGACTGCAGAGTGACGGGCAGTGAGCATTCTCGTGAGTGGCAAATAGGTCCACCTGAGGAGTTCCCCACGTCCGAAAGACGTGACGAACCACCTCCGGATGAAGCTCCCACTCGTGATCGACCCAGAACTGCCGACTGAGACTGTCTGCACGTACGTTCAGAACTCCGGCCAGATGATTTGCCATCAGACAAATCTGATGGTCCTGAACCCAGGACCAAAGACGCAGAGCCTCTCTGAAGAGACACTGCGATCCCACTCCTCCCTGCTTGTTGACATACCACATTGCAGTTGTGTTGTCTGTCAGGACCTGAACCGACTGACCGCGAAGGGAAGGGAGGAAGTCCTTGAGCACCAAACGAATCACCCGCAATTCCAGAAGGGTGATGTGGTGTAACCTTTCCTCTGGAGACCAAAGACCTTGACCTCCAGATCCCCCAGATGAGCACCCCACCCTAGGGTGGATGCATCTGTTATCACTGTGGCCACCGACGGAGGCAGTTGAAAAGGCTTTCCTTGAGACAGATTGCCTTCCACGCCCCACCAAGTCAGATCCACTGCAGCTTCTCATGAGATCCTCACAGACTCCCTGAGATCTCTGTTGTGTTTATACCACTGCCTGCAGAGGCACCACTGGAGTGCCCTCCTGTGCCAGCGTGCATGGTTGACCTGCAGAATGCAGGAAGCCATCAGACCGATCAGATGAAAAACCTTCAGGACTGGAACGACCGCTCCATTGTAAAATATAGGAATCATTTCCTGTATGTCGTGAATCCTTTGTGGAGGAGGGAATGCCCGACACACAGTTGTATCCAGTACAGCACCTATGAACAGGTTGCGCTGGGAGGGCACCAGGTGAGATATGGGTACATTTATCGAAAATCCAAATCTGTAAAACAACTGAGTTGTGACTTGCAGATGATGGAGCACTTTCTCTGGAGATTCTGCTTTGATCAGCCAATCGTCCAGATTAGGAAATACTGGTATCCCTGACCTTCTGAGAAGTGCTGCCACCACAGCCATCACCTTGGTGAAGACTCGAGGCGCAGTAGTAAAACCAAATGGAAGGACCGCAAACTGGTAATGCTGTGAACCCACCGTGAAACGGAGATACTTCCTGTGTGACTTCAGGATGGGGATGTGAAAATATGCATCCTGCAAGTCGATCAACACCATCCAGTCTTCTTCCAGCAGCGTTTGAAGAACCTGCGCAAGGGTGAGCATCTTGAACTTCTCCTGCTTCAGAAAGAGGTTCAAGATCCTGAGGTCCAGGATTGGACGAAGTCTGCCATCCTTCTTGGGGATCAGGATATACCGGGTGTAGCATCCCTGACCACTTTCCATTCCAGAACCACCTCTATAGCACCTTTTCTTAGTAACACCAGGACTTCCTCCTGCAGAAGTAGCAGGTGGTCCTCTGAGCAAAACTCTTGGCATGTATTACAGGGGAGAGGCTTTGGTCCAAAAATCTTGAAAGCCATCAGGGCCATGTATCGAGATCCAATGGCTCATATACAATTGATGGGTCTAAGCTCGGCTGAGATCAAGATAGAAAGGGGCACCCGCCAAGGCTGCCCCTGCTCACCGATTTTATTTGCCCTGTATATCGATCCATTGATCAGACAGATATTAGTAAACAATAGTATAAAACCAGTTATTACTAATGGGTTCGAGAGCAAAATTCTGGCATACGCGGACGACCTTGCGGTTATGACACCTGATCCGGCAGCGTCCATGCGAATACTAATAGAGATCCCCAAACAATTTGGATACCATTCTGGTTATAGGTTAAATGAGGAGAAAACACAGGTGATCTGTTCAAGGAATATAATAAAAATAGATCAACGGTATGTTAATTCTGCCACATATCTGGGGGTTATTATCACGGCAGAGACAGATTCAATTATACAGGATAATTTTAATCCATTGCTTAAGAAAATAGAAAGAGATTTAAAACGTATGGATGCATTACATCTTTCTATTATTGGAAGAACAAATGTTCTGAAAATGACAATGTTGCCCAAACTACTGTATTTATATAGATCTATACCCTTTCTGATTGAGGAACAAATGTTAAAAAAGACGGAATCCATATTTAATAGCTTCCTTTGGCAATATGGCAAGATCAGAAGAGCAGCTAAGTATATGTCTCTTCCCCAGGAGTTCGGAGGTTTGGGTGCCCCAAATATAAGATTCTACCACTGGGCATGTCTATTAACTCAGTTGTCTATTTTATTTCAAGCTGGTGGAGGGCAGACTTATACTAGGGATCCAACTGATAATATGTATATTCCTCCCTCAATATATGAGCTCCTTATGGGGCAGGAAGCCGTAGGTGCCCTACTGAGAAAAAATGGCCGCAGATTTTTAAAAAAAACCAGGCTTAAGACTATACTGGGAGCTTGGGATCTTTGGAAAAGAGTTCAGAAATATTTGCAGATTCCCAGAATTAATAGACATTCGCCGTTATGGAAATCAAGCCTTTTTCCGAACCTCAGCATGGATGGGGCATGGAAGATCTGGGAGCAACACGACATTCAGACGATAGGTGATATCGTCTGCAGCGGTAAATTGATGCCATTTGTAGCTATTCAACAGAAGTATGACATATCTATAGGTCATAGCTTTAAGTACATCCAAATCGCACAAACTTTTAGAGCAGATGTAATTGCGGCTTGCTCACTTGCTCCTTACCCCATCCTTGATTATGTAGTGAACAATGGTGATAGAATAAGGGTAGTATACCAGGAGCTAATGGGCAGGTTGCCTAATGACCTCGAGAAACATGAGGCAGCCTGGGCTATGAAATTACAGGACCCAGATGCAGATTTTGATAAGGCCCTAGCTCTGGATAGGCAGGTACTTAGGTCCTCTAATCTGAAGGCCCAACATTTTATGACTATGTTCAACCTTTACTATACTCCCGATAAGCTACATGAATGGGGGATAAGAGAAGACAGTAAATGTCCCAGATGTCAGCAGGATTCGGCCGATTTGGTTCATATGTTTTCTCTCTGCGAAAAACTAGCGACAATTAAAATGGAGATAGAGAAATTCTTGGAGGGGCTGCTAGGCTTAAACATCAGCCTATCCCCAACTGTTATGATACTTGGGATCGATAGTAAACTAGGGCTGAGTGGAAGGAGAGAGGCGGAGGCTTTAATTTTCTTAGCAGCAGCCGTCTTAAGAATTCTGATATCAGCTGCTTGGAAGGATCCCTTTCCCCCCACTTTCTCAATGTGGATGGCCAGATTTCTCACCATACATAACATAGAATCTTCTCTGTATTCTTATAAAGGTAAAAAATTGCGGGATTTTGGCCTTGAAATGTGGGCACCTGTGAAGGCATGGAGGGAGGGTAGGTCTATCAATGGTGCTTTTATGTAATTTATTACTGTTTCAGTTTGAATGTTGTCAAATCTTTTTAAACAGCGGTATATATATATTTGTAATTAATTATTTTTTATACCTTCATAAAGTTAGGCAACAACAAATCTGAATTTAAAGGATGTAGCTATGTATCAACAGGTTGTTTAGATATATGAATTTTGTAAAATTTTATAGATGTATTATAAATGTATATCTGTTTTGTTGTGTTTTTTATATTGTGTCAATTCTCAATAAAAAAAAAAAAAAAAATAAAAAAAAAGCAAAACTCTTGGCAAGGAGGGTAATTCGGAGGGAATTCCCGAAACGGAAGAGCATACCCATTCTCTACGAGATTGAGAACCCAAAGGTCCGATGTGACCGATTCCCAATCTCGAAGAAAATAGGTAAGGCGACCCCCCACAGGACCCACATGATCCGGAATGGCGGATCTAGGCCTGCTTTGCTGAGGTTGGAGGGGGGTGGGAAGAGGAAGAGGAGGAGGAGGAGGAAGCTTGACGTCCTCGAGGACGAGCTCTTTGTCTGCCCCTGTACAATTTGTACAACGGATTTTGCTGTTGCTGCTGCTGTTGCCGCTGCTTGTAGGCTCGAAAGGAGGACCTTCCAAATCCTCTATACCTTTTACCCACAGTTCCTCTGGACTGTAGACCCAAAGACTTGGCTGTTGCTCTGCTATCTTTGAATCTTTCCAATGCAGCATCAGCCTTTTTCCCAAAAAGGCCCGAGCCATCAAAAGGTAGATCCACTAAGGTAGCCTGAACATCATCAGAGAATTCGGAAGTCTTCAGCTAAGCTGCTCTTCTGGTGACAATAGAAGACCCCATGACTCTCGCCAAAGAGTCAGCTGTGTCCAAACCACTCTGGATGACTTGTCGAGCAGCAGCTTGTGTATCAACAAGCACCTCATTAAAGTTCTGCCTGTCCTCCGTTGGAATTTTAGGGGACCAACTCTTTAACAGAATCCATCAGAGCATGGATGTAACGCCCTAAGAGGCATGTGGCGTTCGTTGCTTTGAGAGCCATGCTCGCTGAAGAAAAAACTTTCTTTGCGGAGTGGTCTAGTTGTTTAGATTCTTTGTCTCCAGGCACCTGCAGATTTTTTGGAGCAGGCTGCCTGTACCACCAAGCCCTCTGGTAAAGGATGAGAAGATAAAAGTCTGGGTCTCCAGGAGCCCCCCTATATCTTCTTGCGACAGCTTTCGAAACAGCTGGAGCCGTAAGAGGGCAACGGCAAACTTCCAAGATTGGCTCTTTCAATGCTTCATTAAAAGGAAGCATAGGCTCCACCACTGAAGATGGAGAGTGGAGGGCGTCTGTTAATATATTTGACTTGTACTCCGCAGTAGACAGATTTAAATTGAACAGTTCTGCTGCTTTCTTGATGACCACATGATATGGTGCCACATCTTTTGAAGGGGCATCTGGGACAGAGGATAACTCCCAATCAGGAGACAGTTCCAATCCACTAGCCTCCCTTAGGTCATTAAGGAAATCTTCCGATTCCTGCAGCTCACCTTCTTCCATCTCCACTTCTCTGTACCTCTGTTCCTCTAGAAGTCGCTGAGCCTCAAGTCTCGACCTCTCCTTCGGGAACGGCGTCGGCGGATCCGCTATCGACTCCGATGGAGCCGGAGCCGGCGTCGAGCTCGCAGCTGAAGGACCAGGCAGCTGTGCTCGAGGTCTAACAGGAACCGGCGCCCGTGACGAAGGAATCGGCGTCGAAGACCTCGGCGGCGCTGAGAGATGCCAAGGCGGTGTTGAGCCGGCATAAATGGCATGAACGGTGCCGGAGCATATGTCTGGGGGACTCCCAGATTAAAGGCCATCGGACCCATGGGACCAACCGGTGCTCCAGAGGGGTACATGGCTCTCGTGAAGACACCATACATCGCATTTAAATATTGTGTAGAGTCTTATCCCGG
Source organism: Lissotriton helveticus (assembly GCF_964261635.1). NCBI lineage: Eukaryota > Metazoa > Chordata > Amphibia > Caudata > Salamandridae > Lissotriton > Lissotriton helveticus. The sequence continues at coordinate 343,026,656 of NC_136068.1, read as the reverse complement.
GCCCGAAAATGGAGGGTATGAACCCACAGGCTGCTCCCAAGGAGGCACCGGATTTGTGTCGACATGTTCCTCGGGTTGGTGAGCCGGAGTCATCGAAACCTCAGGCAAAGGAGCCTCTTCCTCCTCTTGAGTTGGTGATCGAGAAGGCACCGGAGAGGGATTCGACTCCGGAGCCAGTGATTGCTCAGGCGACTCCATGGCGGAAGCCTCACCTTCCGGATCCAGAACAACCGGAGAAGGAGATACATAAGCCTTACAATGTCTTCTAACTGGCAACTTCGGCCTCAAATCCATATCCTTCCCAGAATGGTGTCGAGATCAGTGCTTCCTCTTCTTATGCTTCTTTTTTGTCGACCTGGAAACATGCCCCGATGACGATCTCCAAGGCGACCTCGATCTTGACCACCTCGAACGCGACTTCGAGCTTTTCCTGTCCTTTTTACCCTTCATCTTGGCAACCAGAAGCTTTGCCTCTCTTTCACGAAGGGCCTTGGGGTTCATCTTCTTTTTATAAACTTTATTTATCCTTTTCAAAAAGAATAAAAAGAGGGAAAAAAATAAACCAATGTTGCATCTCATGGTACATAGCAAATCATATAAACAGCGGTAGAATGCAAAGCGCGCACATACGTCTCATAATGAAGGATGATACATTATTCGGGTTATTGTAAAACAATGCGTTATACAGACGGTGAACTATGTGAATTACAATGCACAAAAAAAGACAATAAAAACGCAAAATAAAAATGCGTACAAAACCATTAATAATGACATGCCATTCACATAATATCCCAACATTCAAGTCCAAAAAAAAGAATCAACAATGATCAGGAAATGAATCAAGCAAAGATCCAATACAAATCATTTGCAAATTGCATTGCGCATCAACCGATCCCCTCAGGAACTATATGATTGTTTGGTTGGGACTGATTGTCAGCAGTAATCTTGGCAATATAGAACCGATACGGCCCCCATCTATCAACAGGTTGGGACGCACTGGGGACTAGTGTAGAGTACTCCACACAGTTAGTATTGCAAAAGGCCATGCTCCTGAGCCATGATTTCACTCTCGGAGGTCGCCTATCACACCATAGTAATGCTACTTCTCTCTTCGCCAGCAAGAACCCCAGTGCAGCAAGCTTTCTAATAGCACATGGGAAGTTGGAAACATAGCCCAATAACGCAATTTCTGGAGTGGGGACCAGGGGCATGCCTAGAATATCGCGGAAAGTGCGGTGTACCTGGGACCAATAATCCGAAAGAAGGGGACATGTCCATCAGCGAAGGGGGCTTTGCACTTGGGACCGTGGTGTGGGCGACTAGGGTCTATTCGGTGTGAGCGCATTGGGGTCTGATACAGCCTACGGAGATATTATAAATGGATGAGTTTATGCCTGCTGTTCAGGGAGATTTCCTTCGTGGCTTTACAGCACTGTTCCCATTGTATGTCTGAAATGGGTTTCCCCAGATCCTCCTCCCATGCGGCACAGACCTTAATGTCCGAGACGGGAATTGAGAGACTGCATAGATTGTATAATTTAGAGATCAAGTGTGCCCCCAATGGGTGTTGAATGAGAAGCGTAAGTGGGGTAGCAGGGTCCGGAGCTAATGGAAACATAGGGAACGAAGCTCGCAGCATGGATCGAACCCTAGTCAAAACAAAGGAATCCATAAACGAGCGTTCAGCGAAGCGGGGGTCCTCCGATATGGAAAAAACGTGACCCTCAGGAAAGAGGTCCCCAATAGTGTGAATGTGGAATTTACTCAATGTGTTCTTGACGACCAATTCTCCGGTGATCGGGAACCAAGAGGAGTTGGGCAAGGGAAGGGTAGGTGAATACAACTGTTCAAGACCAAGAAGTCGGCGCAACCTGTCCCAGGCCCAGCAAGTGGACGAAACAGTCTGTATGTCCCGCGGGTCACGAGGGAAGCCCTTGGGAAGCACAGTAGAGAGGAGGCCAGGGAGGACCAAATCCGCTTCAGGTTTCAAATATAGAATGCGAGCCTCTGGGTGGAACCAAGGATATGCGTTGGAGGATTGAGCGATTAAAAAATAAAGATAAAAATCGTGAACGCCAAATCCACCTCTTTCATATGGAAGAGTCATAACACGCCAGGTGACACGTGGAGTTTTGTCTCCCCAAACCAAGCGCAACAACAAAGAGAGCAATTGGGAAAAGAAGACTTTGGTAAGAGGCATCGGACGATTACTAAAAAGATATAAAAACCGAGGGAGGACAATCATTTTAATGATGGCGATACATCCTGCCATGGATAAGGGGAGGCAAATCCATCTCTCAATCTGACTCTCCAACAAACTAACCGCGCCCCCGTAATTTAGTCTAATCATGGCTGCAGTGTCCAGATGAATATGAACACCCAAATATTTGACAGAATCGTTACTCCACTCGAGAGGGAAGTGACAATTCCAAGCGGTGGTGCAGGGGGTGAGCGGGAAGATCGATTCGAAGTTGATTCGAAGACTGGAAAATGTATCAATGCGGGTTATTTCCAAAATAAGAGGTTCAAGATTAATGTGGGGCATCCTGACGTAAAAAATCATATCGTCCGCATACAATGAGATAAGGAGAGGGCCAGTACGAAACTGAAGTTCCCAGTGCAGATGTCTTTCCTGGAAGTAACGGACCAGGGGATCCATGGCCAGGATAAAAAGTAGCGGAGATAAGGGGCATCCCTGACGTGTGCCGCACGACAGTGAGAACGGCTCGGCGATAGTACCATTAAGGCATATCCTGGCCGTAGGGGCAGTATTTAATAGCGCTACCGTGGAGACGAAGCATTCTGGCATGCCCATGCGTCTCATGATGGACAGGAAAAAGGGCCACTCCAGGGAGTCGAACGCTTTCTCAGCGTCGAGTAGGATCGCGGCAGCCGGTGTGGAAGGATCTATGCGGTGTAGAACCGCAAATAAGGTCCGTAAGTTCAACGAAGTCGAGCGGTGTGGAACAAAACCCGACTGTGCCGGAGAAATAATAGACTCCATCAACAATGACAGCCGAATAGCTATAACTTTAGCCAGAATCTTATAATCAAGATTTAATAAAGAGAGAGCCCTATACGAGCTGCATAATGTGGACTCTCTGCCCGGCTTGGGGAGGAGAATTATGACCGCCTCTCTAAACGTGGGAGGCAAACGGCCTGTCTCAAATGCCTCGGCATATACTTTGACTAATCACGGGACTAAGGCCTCTTTGTAAGCCTTATATAACTCGGCAGAGAAGCCGTCTAGTCCAGGCGCCGAAGAGCCTCTTAACGCCTCTATGGCTTCGACTATGCTATCCTGAGTGATGGGCACAGCTAGAAATTATTGCATGTGTTTTTCCAGATAGACCATGGCGATCTCGTTGAGGTATTCACCCTGTTCTTTCAAGTCGCTCGTCAGTGTGGACGTGTATAACATTTTGTAATAGGACAGGAAGGTGTTACAAATGTCTGGCGTGGAATGAAGTAAAGAGCCCTGGGGACCCTCAATTTCTGTGATGTAGGCTGAGTTGTGTGGGGGGCGGAGAAGCTGAGCCAGTAACCCGCCGTGTCTATCGCCTTCACCATATTGACGTGCTGTGTGTTGCTTAGTTAGGAATTTCATTTCCCTGTCAGCCTCCTCCCTGATATCCATCATTAAGGACAAGCGTTTGGCTTCCCTCTCCCTGGAGGGGGATGAAAGCACTTCCCCATCTATAGCAGCGATGTCTTTCTCAACACGAGAGAGTGTGGAGCGGATGTCCCTCAATACCCCAACATGTTTAGCAATGCAAACTCCGCGTATGTACTCCTTAAACCCCTCCCATAGCGTCGCCCAGGAATCCACCGACCCAGTGTTGAGGTCAAAGTATTCTTCAATTGCCTGCCAGACGTCTTCTGTAAAGACGGGGTCGGAAAGGGCCCTCCCGGGAAATCGCCACTGTCTTTCATATCCACCCAGCCTGGGGACTTTTAACTTAAGAACTATTGGCGAATGGTCTGAGAGCGTGCGAGGAAGTGTGATGAGATTGTCCACCCAACCGGCCACCCCAGGAGAGAGGAGCCAATATTCTATTCTGGTCCAGGTATTGTGGAACCCAGAGTTGTGTGTAAAATCAGGAAGGTGCGGATGTAGCCTCTCCTCAATATCAATTAAGGAGAGGTGTGTGCGTATGTCAAGTAGAGCTGGGCGTGATCTAGTCTTAGAGTCGGGGGAAGAAGAGGTGCTGTCCCTAGAGGGATTCATCAATAAATTAAAGTCACCCCCAACAATCAACAGTCCAGGCTCGAGTGTGAGGAGCTGCACCTGTAAATCCCGGAAAAAAGAAGGGGAGTCGACGTTGGGGCCATAGATCCCGACCAATGTAAGTTTATGTCCCATGAGAGTACCAGTGACAATCAAATAACGGCCGTCATCATCAGTAACAGTGTTGGAGAGAGCAAACGGTACTCGCTTGTGTATAAGTATGGCGACTCCTCTGCAATATATACTATAATTGGAAAAAAACCTGTGAGGACCCCAGCTTCTAGCAACCTGATGGGAGTCTGAAAATTACAAGTGTGTTTCTTGTAGAAACGTAATATCAGCGTTATGTCTAGTGATGTAATTAAAAACCTGTTTGTGTTTTTTGGTGTTGTTCAGTCCCCGAACATTCCAAGACATCAGGGAAAGCCCGGAAGACCCAGGCTAAAGGCCTAACTTGGCCATGGAAGAATCAATTTCAAAGAGAGACAGAAGCGCACGCCAGTCCATCTAAACCAGAGAGCATAATAAACAATGCAACAATCATAAACATCAAAAAAGGAAAACAAAACCCTACCCCCCACCCGCCACCCAGCCTCTTGTCAACCCCCAAGAGGCGAACCCACTGTGCCAATATAGCGCAACATCGTAATGTATGTAAAGCTGACAAAATAGAAAAACGATACTCAATTACAAAAAAGAAAACGCCAAAGATCAATAAGTCGAAGGCATCCGCCATGGGGGGCAGCAACGCCACGTCGGTCGGGCAGGCCCATATGAACAAATTGCGAATGAACAGAGGAAATGTGCAATATCATGGAACCCAGCAAAATTAAAAGGATATGAAAACGTGATTCAGCAACCAGTCCCTGGATCTGTGAAGAGTTCAACGCTGCCCTGAGAGTCACCTTGTACCGGAGAGAGTGAACCAGGAGCGATAGCAGCGCTCGAATAATTTTTCCGATAAGTCTGGCAGAACTCCTGAGCCTCCGTGGGAGAGTCAAAAATGCGGAACCTGCCAGCTACGTCCACCTTTAGTCGTGCTGGATAAAGCATTCCATATTTGAGGCCCAGGTTTTTCAAGGTGGCCTTGACGCCATTATATTTACGATGAGCATCCTGTACTAAAAGGGTGAAATCGGGGAAGAGGGACAAAGTACTGCCCTGCCACCTGACCTCATCCATCTCGCGCGCAGCATGCAAAGCAGCATCACGATCGCGGAAGTTCATGAGTCTTGCAATGATGAGACGTGGACGCTGGCCAGGACGAGGATGGGGACCCAGCGTTCCGTGGGCCCGCTCCACCACAAACCCCTGTGTGAACACTTCTCTGCCAAATAACTCAATGAGTAGTTTTTCCACAAAGGTATCCATGCGTCCAGTTGAGGTCGTCTCTGCCACGCCAAGGATGTGAATGTTGTTGCGTCGGCTACGTGCTTCAAGATCCTCATTCTTGATGGCCACCTCTTTGAGGATCTTCTCAACTCGCTCTAGCCGTTTCAATGATTTGGCGGCGCCGTTCTCCACATCTGAGACCCTGGACTCCACCACATCCAGACGTCGGTCGTGGGCCTGCACTTTAGACCCCATGTCAGCCAATTTCTGTTCAAGGCTGTCGAAGCGACTGTCAAACGACTTGAAACAGGCTCTCATCTCATTCATCATGGTAGTGACCAAAGAAGCTGCGTCGTCTTGGTCAATAGTGTCCGCAGCGCCCGTTGAGGAGCCGGAGGGGGCATCAGTGGAGAGAATGGAAGCTTTGTCAAAGCTGAGTTTACGTTGGTTAGGATCTCTCTTGTATAAACCAAACCGATTAATCAAAGGGTCCCAGGGCAAGTTTTACGACCCAAACTAGGTACATACCCCAATACACATACTCATTACACAAGAAATACCTAGGGGTCGGTGAAACACTAAAGCTCAACTGCAAGGATAGATCCCAAAACCACACGGGTAACAGAGTGGAAAGACAGACCATGCAACCAAAAGTGAAATGCAAGTGAGGGTTCAAAAGTATGGGCTAAAAATTCCCATCAGAAGCCACTCTATACCGCCCTTTATTACATCATTTGGGTACTCCTTGCCCAGGAGGTAGGTAAGAACAGTCCGTTGGATGTGGTAGTGGCTGTTCTGAGATGTAGAATGAAAATGTGTCAGTAAAGGGTGGTTTGAAGGTTTTGAAAATGGGTGTGGCTACTGAAAAAGCAGTGTGAAGAAAGTGAGTGATAAGGGTAAAATTGGATAAAACTAGGTGGATATAAAGTTTTATTGTGTTCCCCTGGTTGTCCAAGATTAAAAACAAAGTGAGAACACAGATTTGAAATAATATCTGTGACTAGTAGCGGTCAACATGTTTCAGCACAACTGGAATTTTTCCAATGCCTTCGTCAGGACCAGATGTATGTTCAACTACTGCTTTGTAAATGTGAAAATAAAGTAAAATCAGGATATCACCTGTAATTCCAGGTCATACGTTCAACCACATACTGTTACCGCAGTGTGAGCCCAGCAATGGCAGGAGCATAAAAACAAAGAAAACAAACACATGGTAAGTGACACACTATGTCATATACTGCAGGGAATGTCATTGTACATAGATCACATTCTTCTGTGGCCAATATGCATTTTGCACTCATTTACACCACTCACCCATTTGTTGTGGTTGTTGTGCCTCACCCCACCTGGCAGCGGCTCAGGTTTAAGGAGCACCGCTCTAAACCAAAAATTAAAAACAAAATTGACAGTCCTAATATTCCATTCGTTGTAAACAACATAATCTCTACTTGCAAGATTGTAAGTGCAATCAATCATTTATCATAGATGGTGTTGGTTCATTTTCAAACACACCAAAGTATTACCTATAGAAACATACCACATTGTTAGAAGTATCTCTTTGTGTAGTGATATGTTTCTCTGTAACCAAAATCAACAACGACTCTTAAGGGTACAGTTACCTCAGAATGGTTTCAATAAGGACAACCAAACGTATGCTCTTTTACTTCAAGATTCAGCAAGCTCTTTAAGTATCCCTATTGAGTGTGGAACGCTGCTCTTCAGGCATAGAAACATCACAGAGGGGAGTCAGTTGAATACTAATGCGCACCCCTTGGACTAAATAGCACTAAACAGCAGTGTCTGTTTAATAACGGCGTAGTACCACATTAGTTCTAAGTCCCACGGACCACAGTGCTTGTTGGTAACGGGGCCCGCTACATTATTAAACACAGGAGCCCGGCAGTTTGTCAGTACTAAGGACAAACATAGACGGATATCACAAGCCCGCCAGTATCCGGATTTCACAGGCTCACCAATACGCGACGCTAAGACTAGATAATAAGCGTCACAGTGCTAGTTGTTGGCGGGGCTGAGACCAGATGATAGGCGTAACAGTGCTTGTTGATGGCGGGGAACCCTCGCCATATTAAAAAGCCTCAGCATACAAAGTAACACTAATGCGTGATAGCGCTGACTCACCTCTCCGTCGGTGTCTCCCGGCAGTCTACTGGGCTGTCTAGGGGGGCACCGAACAAGCTGTATTCGCCATTCTTAAGGAAGCAAAAGCCAATCCATTGCATCACGTGACCCGCAGAACGCATTGCGATCACATGACTTGCGCTGACTCTGGGTATTGTAGTTTAACAACCTAAAACGGCCATTATCGTCATTTTCCGAGTTTGGACTCTAAGAGTGGGAACATTATCCAAATAATTTTTGATCTGCATTATATCTCGGGCATTTATTGCAATAATGAGAAATGCAAAATGGTAATTTACAATCAATTTTAGTTGTATATAAATATTATGTTTCTCATTATGAAAAAGGCACCTCAGTGTTTACTGAACCTGATGGGCACATCCATTTTGGCATATAAATGCAATCTGAGAGGTTGGAACACCCTGCATCAATATATGCACGTGATATGCAGAGGTACAGACTGATTCATTGATTCCGAGATTGCCATGCCTTAGAGGGACATCCATGGGATTGGCTCATTCAATCCATCTTTATCACTATTGATCTTGTAGACCCACTTTTGTTCTAATCTGAACAAGAAACTCCCTACGTCTGTGCATGATTGGGGAATCAGAGGTTGTTCCAGCACCGTCCATTCGAAATCATTGGGGCCATGTCCCACCTCTAGAAAATGTGCAGTCAGACGAGTCGATTGCTTACGACATCGTATTGTGCTTTGGTGTTCTTGAATTCTTGTTTTGATCCTTCTTGTCGTCATACCTACATATTGTTTTTTGCAGGGGCAGGTGATGAGGTAGATTAGGTTTTCGCTATTGCAATTAGTAAAACGACGTTGCACCCAGGGCCTATTTGTTCCAATGTCAACTGTAGATGAGTTGCTCGTTAGAGGGCAGACTGAACAGACCCCACAGGGATGGTGTCCCTGTACTGCTGGTAAATCCCAGAGGGTCCCCACTTGTCTGGGTCCTTTTGTCTTGGGACGTGTATGTACTAACTGGTCTTTAAGACTCTGTCCCCTTTTGAATGCAAACAAGGGGGGAAGGATTTTGTCACCTCCTGTATTTAATATAGACCAGTGTTTGCGAATAATCCTCTGGACTTGATTTGATCTCGCATTAAAAGTATTAACAAAGGTGATGCGATCAGTCTTCTCCTTTGGTGGATGTTGCTCAAGGAGGGACTCCCTGTTGTTGTTTGAGGCCCTCTTCTTGGACTGACGAATTATCTTCTTGGGATATTTTTTCTCAAGTAGTTGTTCCTTTAGATTTTTCGAATGGACAATAAATGTTTCTTTCTTAGAACAATTTCTCTGTATCCTAAGAAATTGGCCAAATGGTAGATTATTTCTAAGAGCCCGAGGGTGGCAACTCTCGTAGTTTAACAAAGCATTTTTGGCCATCGGTTTGCGATATAGCTCTGACTCTAGGCCATTAGTAGTAGCCAAGATTTTTATATCCAGGAACGCCAACTCTGTTTTGTGGTATTCAATAGTAAATTTGAGAAATGGGTTCTTTGTGTTCAACCAGCAATGGAAGGTCAATAGATCTGCTTCAGAGCCACGCCAGATGATCAATATATCATCTATATATCGCTTCCAAACATGAAGCGATGATAGATGTGGGTTGGTAGGTGTTAGTACCTCTTGTTGTTCAAAATTGTGGACGTATAAATTGGCCAGGCTTGGAGCGAAGACACTTCCCATGCTGGTCCCTGAGATTTGAAGATAGGTGGTTTCTTCGAACTGGAAAAAGTTTTCTTTCATCGCTATATCAGCCAAGGTCATAATGAAAGACACTGGTGTAATAGATTGGTGGTCACTGTGTTCCAATAGATGAGTCACAACCTCAAGTGTCTCTGTTTGTGGAATCAAGGTGTATAATGACTCTACATCAAACAACACCAAAATATCGGTGTTGTGATCGTATTGTATTTCTGGAAGGAGTCTCAAAACGTCCTTGGTATCCTGAAGGAACGTTGGCATAGCTTTCACCATTGGGTTGAGAAAATGATCAACAAAAGTCGATAAAGGTTCCAAGATGGAACCAATCCCAGAAATTATGGGCCGCCCTGGCGGGGGTCTTTGAGACTTGTGGACCTTGGGAAGGCAATAGAAGTATGGCATCTTCGGGTGGACAGTTAGAAGGTATTGACCCTCTTGTGGTGTGATCCACCCTTCAGAAGTTGCTTCCTCTACTAGATGACCAATGTGTGTCTTTAGGCGTTCTGTGGGGTCCTCTGTCAGTCGGCGATAGGACTTCTGATCGCTCAGTTGTCTCAGGCATTCACTCCTGTAGGTTTCAGTATCAAGAATAACAATTGCCCAACCCTTATCGGCTGGTTTAATTACTATCTTCTCATTTGATGCCAGAGAGCGTAAAGACAACTGTTCTTTCTTAGTCAGATTCACAAATGGTTTGGTCTCTGTGTGGTACAGTTGTTGAATATCATTCTCCACAGCTTCCTCAAATGTTAATACCTTTGCGGGTAAGCCAGCTGCTGGTGGATTAAAGGTAGACGGTTTTCTTAGGCCAGTGTTGTTATCCTCAATTGGTAATTCAATGTTCCGATTAGGTGCAAAGAAGTAGTGTAATCGAATTTTTCTAAAGAACTTGGCTAGTTCAATTTGTGCTACAAAAGGATCCCCTTTTGTGGTGGTTACAAAGCCTAGGCCTTTGTTCAAGAGTGTTTCTTCATCATCCGACAGCACATACGAGCTCAAGTTCATCACGGGCCCCGTTATGAAGGACTGGACTAATTAAGGGCCAGCGGTGCCAGGGAACAACACCTAAAACCTTCGTGGGATACCTGTTCTGGCGCACTAAAGACAGAGACACGGGAGACTTCCTTCGGCGTCAAAGATCAGCGTTTATTACTGCAGGGAGGCAAAAGTCACGAGAAGTACAACAGCATGTAGTTCTGAGAGTCTGCTTCAAATTGTAATTGTGAGTCGCTCTCTTTTATACAAGATTTTACCATTGCACAACATGTGAACAAAAGGTTACAACCCAGTTCCCACAAAAAGGCATCAAAAGGGTCGCTTTCATGTATTCAGAACCCCGGAACATAATGACATTAACATCGCCAGCTCCAACTGTAAAAGCACATCTTCTCATCATTAGGTACATTCCACTTGAGTTGTAAATAGGCAAAAGAAAGAGACAAGAACAGCTGCAAGGAAGTCAGACAGCAGGGAAGAAGTTAATATTGGATGCGTAATCGTAGCTTAAAAGGGCTTGACCCCAGCATGTGCGAGGCTGAAACAATAGACCGACCGGGCAGAATCACCTTCGATCGGAGGCAATTGCCTTAGCAGTGTCCTTCCCCTAGTTATAAAAGACGCATGAAAGGAATATGTTTCTTCCGTAAAGCTTGGGAACTAAAAAGGTCACGATGCGGACAGTTGCCTGTTCGCTGACTACGTGAGGGCAAGAAACAAAATGGATGCCGTATCTAAAATGGAACCCAAGGGTCCAGATGTAGAAACACGTAAATAAGGCGAACCATAGCAGGTAGTGTAGTGAAAACGCGTACACTTACTGAACACGTCATTTACGGTTCATAGATACCTTACTTGCCCGTATTCGTTCATGCCCGGAACACCGGAACGATTCTCACAGAACCTCAGACGCTCCTTTTGCCCTCATGTAGGCAAGAACTAATCGAAGTCGGATTCGATCTCGATATTCATCAGATCATTCAGATGTTGTTGGAACATTATTCTATCCATCAATGCCTCTTTGGTAACAGATGGCCTTCTTATACACGTTGTAGCGCAAAGGCCACATAAGGCAGGACCACACTGTACACACAGACAACACGTGAACAGAAATGTCACAACAACCCCTGTAATCATCAGAATCTTCCAACCCCAAGTCGACACCAGTCCCCAAAACCATCCTAGAAGCGTCCAATCTCCTTCGTCCTCGTGTATGGACTCCGAGATTTTGTGCAACTTGGAGATGGCTTGATAAACCGTTGGAGCGTTATCAGGTATAAATATGCAGCAGCTCGAATGGATGACTTTGCACACACCACCTCTATCTGCTAGAACAATGTCTAGAACCATACGGTTCTGTAACGTCATAAGCCTATCCGCTTGAAGCTCTGCTGTCAGATTACCAAGGGCGCTTGCAGTTATGTTAGCGGTTGACTCTACTACACGAGTTAACTGTCTCAGATTTCTGCTATTGACCATAGGGCCCCAAAACGGTAGGAAACCCTTGAAGAAGTCTCCTGCTTCTTGACCGGAAGTATCCTCTTTACTAATGACGCCTCTCACAACTCTGATTTTGTGATAGTCGGCAGCAACAGTGAAAGTCGGGGGCAAGAGATTTGCAATATAGCAGGTACCTGAGAAGTCATGAGGTAACCACGTATATGCTCGGTCATAACATACAAAATAGGTACCCTTGGCAGTCAGAAAGACAGGGGAAAAGAGCATCGGTAGAACGTAAGTATCCACACAGGCACTCTTCCCAAGCTGGGTTCTTGGATTTCGGCCACGACCTTGCAGACAAAAGTGGCCTAGGTGAGGTACAATCCAGATCGGAGATGAGCTTTTAAGCTGCCTATCACCCACTGATATACTATACTCAGCCTCACTAAGGTACTTATAGGCCTGCACTTCCTCCTCTGGGATGAGCGAAGCATCAAAAATGTCTCTATCTAGATCAGCCATCGCTATCGCCAGAGACTTATGGTACGTGCCAGGACCAAAGCTTGCTGAGCGTGGCTCTCGATGGGGGTAGGAATCTAGTGCACTACGGAACATGATTTGGAATGCCCGAGCTGACCCTTGGGGGCTGTACGGAAGAACCAAATATGGGATACCCCTGTCCATGGTATGTGGCATTAGCCCACACACCCAACAATTTGTAGTATTTATCACCAACTGATGCTGATGCAAAAGTTGCACAAAGGAATTGTTTCTAAATTCCGCACGTCTGACTTGCTCATGTTGGGGCAGTAGGTGAAAAGAATGTGGAGAAACAGTAGAGACGAAATTTAGATTGTGAGAAGGAGAGGTAGGTAAGGCAGAAGGCAGTAATGATTGAAAACCATAATATACTCCACCCACCAGCAGCATAGAAACAGTTAGGAACAACATGAAAACCTGTAATAAAAAACATTTTGTTCGAAATGTGCTGTACAATTTAGATCTTTGCGCCGTCTTTTCCTCTAGCTTCGACAGTTTGGAGAACTCCATCCTCTAACAACCGTCCGCAACGTTCTTGACGCACTTCGTTCTGAGTAGCGATTATCAATTCCCAGGAGTTCCCAGAAATCGACAAAAGAAATTGACCTAATGTCAATAACTGCTAAACAGAAAAGAAGTACCCGCGCGGCCCTACGGCCAACCCAGATCGCAGGTTTTAATCAGTTAAAAAATCAATTTTATATACGTCTCCTAGCTGTTCTGGAAAAGAAATACATACATAATAAAATGTCCACAATCGTCAAGGCAAAATGTGAGGGGGTATTTTGAAATCAAAATAATAAAAAAAATGTTATTCATCTTTATTGCGTGTACGAAGAAAGTATCGGTTTCTTCCGGGTCGAGTCTGATCTTCAAACAGTGGATTGGATGGCGAAAAAGTGTTCGATTGTTCAGGCAATTGTTCAGTACTTGAATTCTTCAATGGTGAAGGAAAGGAAGTTGTTTGAGAGGAATCAACAGGGGTGTCAGATAAAACTGAAGTGTTCCCTATGGGCTGAGCTTCGCTAAATGGGACAAAGCGCTGGGGAACGTCAGTTTCAGACGAGGAAAAACCTTTACGTATCCATGTGTCTGCCGGCAGAGGAAGCGGAACCTTCTTGGTGTGGGTGGCATGCACCCAGTGTTTCCGTCCCTCCAGTCGAACCGCCGTCCTCGTGGCTAGTAGCACCTGGAAGGGTCCCACAAATCTCGGCTCAAGGTGACGTTTTCGTCCGAAATTACGGGTGAGGACCCAGTCCCCTGGTTGGAGCCGATGACCAGGACCCTCTGTTTGTGACGGCAGAGCCTCAAAGACCTGTTGATGAATCAAACTCAATTTAGCAGTCAGATCATATAGATAATCAATCAACATTGGATATTCAAGTCTGTTAAACTCTTTAGGCCTCGGAACCCCCCAAATGTTCGCAGGACGACCGAACACAATCTCATATGGGCTAAGCCCTACTCTAGAGTGTACAGTAGCCCTGGTCGATAAGAGAGCTAGAGGCAAAGCGTCGGGCCATGATAAACCAGTCGTTGCCTGGATTTTAGCAAGCTTCAATTTCAGGGTGCCATTATATCCTTCCACCAAACCTGCTGACTGAGGATGATTAGCACTATGAAATTTTTGGGATATTCCTAAACCACGGCACACACTCTTCATCACACTTCCCACAAACTCACTTCCGTTGTCCGACCATACAATCCGAGGCATGCCGTACCTGGGGAAATACTCTTTGAGCAGAATTTTAGCTGTGGATAGAGCAGTATTATCCTTAAGAGGGTAAGCCTCAATCCATCTGGAGAATGCACATACTACGACCAAAACATACTTCAAATTGTTGCATCTCTCCATATGGATGAAGTCTAATTGGATAACTTCGAAAGGACATGTAGGAGGGGCAAAATGACCAGGTGGAGTGGGGGTGCCCTTACCGGGATTATGCATCAAACATACCATGCAATTCTTAACCACTCTCTCTGCACATTTAGTAATCCCATCATTTTTCCATACAGGAGACAATAACTTGCATATGCCCTTCGAGCTAATATGTGCTGTGCCATGGGCCATTGTAACAACAGCAAGCACATATGCATCCGGTAACATCCATCTCTGTTTCTCTGATAAGTCAACCCAACATCCATTCTCGTCTAACTTTCCCGTGCTTTCTTTCCACTTAGTCTTTTCCATTTCAGTGGCCTCATTCTGTATTTCCTTCACACTTTCAACTGTGTCCTCACACATGCTAGTCTCGGCTGGCCATCTTACCGAATTCGCAACGTACATTCGATTTGTCAGATCTCTAGCTGTCTCTTTAGCAGTTTCGTCTGCAAACGCATTACCATGACCAACATCATCTGTCACTTTTCGGTGCACACTACATTTAATTATGGCCACCTGCTTAGGCAATGTAAGTGTATCTAAAAGGTCATTCACAAGCTGTCCATGCTGAATCTTCGTACCATGCGACGTAAAAAATCCTCTTTCTTTCCACAATCGCCCAAAACTATGTGCCACACCAAAAGCATACTGACTGTCTGTAAACACATTCACCCGTTTTCCTCTAGACAACACACACGCTCTCGTCAAGGCAATCAACTCAGCTGCCTGAGCCGAATTCTGACTCAATCTAGCAGTTTCCACAATCGTACTCAACGTCACTACAGCATACGCAGTCGTCACATCACCATTCGGTAACTTAAAACAGGAACCATCAACATACAAAGTACCATCGGGATCTATCAATGGAGTATCTTTTAGGTCAATACGACCCTTCGTTTCTTCTTCAGTTCTCAGATAACAGTCATGTGGTGCTACATCACTTGACTCCGTGTTGATCGGCAATAATGTTGCTGGGTTCAACACATTACACCGTTTTATCCGTATGTGACTAGCCAGTAACGTCAGCTCATACCCAGACAACCTTGCGCTCGTCAAATGTTGAGTTTTCGTTCGGTTCAAAAGAGTGTCAACTGCATGCGGAACCATCACCGTAAGCATATTATCCATGACCAGACCTGCGGACTGTCGAATGGACGCCGCAGCTGCCGCTGTTGCTCTTAAACAACTCGGCAAAGCTCTAGCTACTGGGTCTAAGGTCGAAGAAAAATATGCGCATGGGCGCTGTTTGTCACCTAATTGTTGCGCCAGAACACTCAACGCACAACCATCCCTCTCGTGAACGTACAGTGTAAATGGCTTACTGTAATCAGGAGTACCTAACACAGGAGCCGAACACAACGCATCACGTAATTCAGAAAAACCTTTTTGACACTCTTCAGTCCATGGCAAAGGAGTCGGAACATCCTTGCAGGTGAGAGCTAACAATGGTTTCGCCAATAGTGAAAAATTTGGGATCCATTGTCTGCAGTATGACGTGATACCTAGAAAGGCACGTACATCTCTCTGAGTTTTTGGCACAGTCATTTGGGTAATCGCTGCAATTCTTTCTGGGGTCAACCTTCTCCCTTCTTTTGACAATAAGTGACCTAAGTAGGTTACTTCTTGGCAACAATATTGGGCGCCAACTGAAGGACTGGACTAATTAAGGGCCAGCGGTGCCAGGGAACAACACCTAAAACCTTCGTGGGATACCTGTTCTGGCGCACTAAAGACAGAGACACGGGAGACTTCCTTCGGCGTCAAAGATCAGCGTTTATTACTGCAGGGAGGCAAAAGTCACGAGAAGTACAACAGCATGTAGTTCTGAGAGTCTGCTTCAAATTGTAATTGTGAGTCGCTCTCTTTTATACAAGATTTTACCATTGCACAACATGTGAACAAAAGGTTACAACCCAGTTCCCACAAAAAGGCATCAAAAGGGTCGCTTTCATGTATTCAGAACCCCGGAACATAATGACATTAACATCGCCAGCTCCAACTGTAAAAGCACATCTTCTCATCATTAGGTACATTCCACTTGAGTTGTAAATAGGCAAAAGAAAGAGACAAGAACAGCTGCAAGGCAGTCAGACAGCAGGGAAGAAGTTAATATTGGATGCGTAATCGTAGCTTAAAAGGGCTTGACCCCAGCATGTGCGAGGCTGAAACAATAGACCGACCGGGCAGAATCACCTTCGATCGGAGGCAATTGCCTTAGCAGTGTCCTTCCCCTAGTTATAAAAGACGCATGAAAGGAATATGTTTCGTCCGTAAAGCTTGGGAACTAAAAAGGTCACGATGCGGACAGTTGCCTGTTCGCTGACTACGTGAGGGCAAGAAACAAAATGGATGCCGTATCTAAAATGGAACCCAAGGGTCCAGATGTAGAAACACGTAAATAAGGCGAACCATAGCAGGTAGTGTAGTGAAAACGCGTACACTTACTGAACACGTCATTTACGGTTCATAGATACCTTACTTGCCCGTATTCGTTCATGCCCGGAACACCGTAACGATTCTCACAGAACCTCAGTTACCAACAAGCACTGTGGTCCGTGGGACTTAGAACTAATGTGGTACTACGCCGTTATTAAACAGACACTGCTGTTTAGTGCTATTTAGTCCAAGGGGTGCGCATTAGTATTCAACTGACTCCCCTCTGTGATGTTTCTATGCCTGAAGAGCAGCGTTCCACACTCAATAGGGATACTTAAAGAGCTTGCTGAATCTTGAAGTAAAAGAGCATACATTTGGTTGTCCTTATTGAAACCATTCTGAGGTAACTGTACCCTTAAGAGTCGTTGTTGATTTTGGTTACAGAGAAACATATCACTACACAAAGAGATACTTCTAACAATGTGGTATGTTTCTATAGGTAATACTTTGGTGTGTTTGAAAATGAACCAACACCATCTATGATAAATGATTGATTGCACTTACAATCTTGCAAGTAGAGATTATGTTGTTTACAACGAATGGAATATTAGGACTGTCAATTTTGTTTTTAATTTTTGGTTTAGAGCGGTGCTCCTTAAACCTGAGCTGCTGCCAGGTGGGATGAGGCACAACAACCACAACAAATGGGTGAGTGGTGTAAATGAGTGCAAAATGCATATTGCCCACAGAAGAATGTGATCTATGTACAATGACATTCCCTGCAGTATATGACATAGTGTGTCACTTACCATGTGTTTGTTTTCTTTGTTTTTATGCTCCTGCCATTGCTGGGCTCACACTGCGGTAACAGTATGCGGTTGAACGTATGACCTGGAATTACAGGTGATATCCTGATTTTACTTTATTTTCACATTTACAAAGCAGTAGTTGAACATACATCTGGTCCTGACGAAGGCATTGGAAGTATTCCAGTTGTGCTGAAATATGTTGACCGCTACTAGTCACAGATATTATTTCAAATCTGTGTTCTCACTTTGTTTTAAATCTTGGACAACCAGGGGAACACAATAAAACTTTATATCCACCTAGTTTTATCCAATTTTACCCTTATCACTCACTTTCTTCACACTGCTTTTTCAGTAGCCACACCCATTTTCAAAACCTTCAAACCACCCTTTACTGACACATTTTCATTCTACATCTCAGAACAGCCACTACCACATCCAACGGACTGTTCTTACCTACCTCCTGGGCAAGGAGTACCCAAATGATGTAATAAAGGGCGGTATAGAGTGGCTTCTGATGGGAATTTTTAGCCCATACTTTTGAACCCTCACTTGCATTTCACTTTTGGTTGCATGGTCTGTCTTTCCACTCTGTTACCCGTGTGGTTTTGGGATCTATCCTTGCAGTTGAGCTTTAGTGTTTCACCGACCCCTAGGTATTTCTTGTGTAATGAGTAGGATCTCTCTTGCCCATGGTGAAAAGCGAGAGGTGAAGGTCGGCGACAGAGAGGAAGAATAGCGGTGATAGGCAGACCTACTTTAAGGGTTATTAGCTATGCTCAGCGCGGGAGCAAACCAGGCCACAGTCAACCAGTAGGCAGGGTGAGTGAGAACAGCACAGTAAGTCCAGTAGGTGCAGCAGGAGAGCTTGGGATGAAACAGGCAGTGCGGGTGTCAAGGCGCGCTATGAGTCTCCAATCCTAGGTAGAGGTCACGAGGCCCAGGGCCTAGAGTCCAGGTGCGAAAGCAAATGGCAGTGAACGCCTTCAGGGCGATTGATTCAGGACCCACAATGGCGTCGCAGCAGTAGGCAGACAATCTCCTCAGAGCAGCAATCGGGCAGACGTTGCAGTCCCCCCCAGCGCGTGGCTGGTGCTAGGAGCGCCCAGGGCGAAGCATGTGGGGCCCACGGCAAGGCACGAGAAGTATCCCAAGACTGGACACATGATGGTGATAGCTCTAGGCTATGGCGTGGTGGGCCCAAGAGAGGTAAGTGATGGTTGAGTACTCCTTCACGGCGACCGCCACGTGTCTCAAAATGGCATCGCGGAGGGGGGTAGCAGCTCTCTCCAGGCCAGGCGACAGGACATCACCCAAGCCCCCTCCAGCGTGTGGCAAACAACAGCCCCAATCATCAGAGGGCCGAGATGGGGACCTCGGGAGGGCCGGGAAGCAAGGCCATGTAATCAAGGCCACAGAATGGCAGGGTGCTGGCAGCCGTAGCGTGTGTCCCATGTGAGCGGCAATGTTGCGGCCGGGGTGGAGGGATTAAATCACTGGCGGGGCGGCTGCAAGGCAAGGGAAGACGCCTACCCCCACAGGACCCGCCGCCGAACCCGCGCCCCACTACGGCACACGGAGCACCCGCTCCAAGTCGCCCCGCCCACCGGAGAGGACCGCTACTCTAGGTCACGGTCCGGGACAGCACAGCAGGCCCGAGAGCCAGGAGCGCACCCCGGGAGCCAGGATCCAGGCCGGTTCGGTCCCAGAAAGGACGGGGGCAAGGGGAGCACGCAGCGCCCCGCAATAGAGCACAGCAGGCAGCACGGACCCCGCAGGTGCGGCATTCATCTCCAAGCCGGGCGCAGAAGGAAACACCGAGGGAACAGTCAACGAGGCCCTCGTTCCCCTCCGCCGTTTTCACGCCTCACACCCTCATAAAACTCCAAACGGTCGCCGGGGGGCTGCCAGAGGGGACCGCAAACGGGAGGGGAGAGTCCACTGGGTTAAAAAATGGTTTAATACATGGCAGGATGGATAAGTGGAAGCCCGACCGGCGGAGCTTCAAACAGAGGCAGCCATCTCGGTCGCCTCCGTGGCCACTCCCCCCATGGGGTTCATCTTCTTGCAGCATGGACACCCTTGGACATCATGGTCTGAGGACAGTCACCATACGCAATCTTCATGCGGGTCCGTGATCGACATCATTCTCCCACATTCTCCGCACGGCTTGAAACCGGTCTTCTTCGAGGACATCTCGACAGGAGACAAAGAAACAAGAAAACACTGAAAGTAACAAACAGTAACAGAGTTACTCAATAGCTACAGAGGATCCCTCGAAAATCATTAGCGTCGACGACAGGGAAAAAAGGGAACTGATGTCATCACGCCGACGGAGTCCTATTATGGAGTCAGTGACGTCAGCGGAGCCGCGCGCGTGAAGCCGTGAGTTCTGTGACGTCATCCACATCGGCGTGAAGAGCTACAAAAGAATTTCCGAATGTTGCTGACGCAGGGGGATTTTCACAAGGTGAGGAATCCACTGGCAGATATATCCATCATAAATAAATATCATGACCTAAATATCATTTATGAAAATAAATTCACACTATGTGTAGATTTTCTAAAATTAACGCCAATTGGGTAATCTTTTTTGTAGACAACATTTAGAACACAATTTAATGCTAGATGATTTTGCCACAACAATATTAATGAATCACTCTATCTTTACTTGTCCAGTCCTCACCTGTACCAGCTGGCATTTTGCTTGGGTCCCACAAAGTCTGCTGTGTCTGTCCACTACACGTGTGATCTGCGGCACCTGCTACTATTCTATTATGCCATGGTTCACAATTTGAGAACATCTTGTGAACAATGATAAATTTTACGGCAAATGCAGGCGTCTGAGGAACCTATGGCGTGGACACCAGCACACTGCCAAGAGGTCAAATAGCCAAGGAACAGTGCACTACTAACAAACCTCATAGCATTATATAATTCAAGAGGAAAGAAGGAAAGTATGAAGGTCTAACTGTACTGGGTGGTTCAAGGTAAAACTACAAAAGACGGCATGTGCCAGTGGGATACTGTCTACTCTATCACACTCTGTGCCAGAGATGCCCAAGATTAGAAATTCTCAAGAAATGTTTCTCCAGAGATAGCAGATGTCATTACATAAAGGCAACATATTAAACTACTTCAGTTAAAGGATGTTTCTAAATATCTATACATTTTCGACATACTGTAAAGCAGCTCTATAAATTTTTACTCCATTCACAATAGATGGAGTACTCGAATGTCAATTTGAGAGCCTTGTTCACGTTTAAGGAAAACATTTTGATGAAATATTAACATAAACATTACAATGAATGGATAGCTCATAGTTTTTTTTCCCTTTTAAAACTTAAATTATGTATGGAAGTCACCCCTGACCCTCCCACCCCCCAAAGATACACCATTGCCGAGCTCTACATCCTCGACCATGGATACCACAACAAACAATGCCACCATGCCAACCCAAGCTCCACAGTAGGACCTTTAACTTGCACCCACTGCTACTTCATTTGCCACTGAACACACTCCAGCCCACCAACTAGCCCCACCCCAAACCCACCACAGACACCACCTGAACAAAAACACCAACTCACATACGGCCTTCTCAACACGCTCACTATGCAAGCATTCCACTGAATTTTGAGACTTTATCACCATCCTATCACACATTACCACAGTGAGCCCCGAAGGATATGAAATCACTCACCAGGACTGCAACAACTAACTGGGAGGAGGAACAGCCATTATCCACAAAGAGACAATACAGTGTACCATCACCACCGACAACACAACAACCCCATGGACCTTCTCAACTTCAAGCTCCACACGGACAAGACGACCATCAGAGATACCCTTGCATACAAACCCAGACCTGTGCTCCAGCTTCTGCAACACCATCACAGACTTCATTGCACCCCGAGCCTTAGACTCCAAGGACAACATCTTCCTCTGCGAATTAAATTTCCATACCAATGACCCCAATGACAAGAACACTGCACGCCTCCTCGACAGTATGAGCAGTCTCAGATTGACCCAGATTGTTTTCGGCTCTACACACACTGCAGGGCACACCCTAGAACCAATTTTTACCTCTAGGAACTGCATGAAATAAAGTCATGTAACAAAAGTTACATTGACCTATCACTCTAACTTCCACTTCAGCATCTCCAGCCCCTGCACTGCCACCCACAAGATGACCAACGCCCCTCATTGGAGGTGGAACATAATCTCAGAGACCAGCTGGGCAAACACCCTCAACACCTCCAACCCTGCTACCGCTACCAACCTCGAACAAAGAGTGAAAACTTCAACGCCTGGATCACCTATTGCACAGACAGCATCATCAATCAAGAGCAACATCCAGAGAAAATCCTCCAAAAAGGCCAGCTGGTACACCCAAGAATTCAGAACAGGGAAATTGGACATTAAACAGTTGGAGAGAAGATGTCATGACAGCAAGGACACCACTGACAGGGTAGCCTTTAAGACCTCCCTAAACCTCTGCCACCAACTGTTGAGGGCAACCAAGAAGACAGCCCTTGCCACACGCATCAAAACCAGTGCCAATAAAACCAAGGAACTTTTTAACATCATTAAGGAATTCCCCAACCTGGCTTCCAGCGAAAACAACTTCATACCTTCACAGGAACTGTGCGACAACCTTCCCCACTTCTTCCACAGCAAGATAGCAACTATATACAGAAACTTCGAACCCCAACCCACACCTATGGACTTCCTTGACAGATGTGCCACCACTGTAAGCGACAAACCACCCACTGACCACCAGGAACATCTTCTCCATCCAGGACACCACCTACACCATGAAATCCATCTACTCAGGAGCTCTCAAGGACTCATGCCGCACCACATCTTCAGTCTGGGTGACCAAAGAATCGGCCAACTCTATCACCACTGCAACCTTTCCCGATACCTGGAAAGACACCAAAGTCAGGCCACTTTTCAAAAAACCCTCTGCCGACCCCAAGAAACTAAAAAACTACAAGCCAATCTCCCTGCTCCCACTCCCAGTGAAGGTACTGGAAAAGATCATCAACAATCAACTCATGACACACCTGGAGCAGAACAGCTATCGATCCCTCTCATTCAAGCTTTTGCATGAATCGCAACACCAAAACCACCCTGATCACAGCCAGGGATGACTTACAAACCCTCCTCGACTGAGAAGAAACAGACACTTTGATCCTCCTGGACCTCTCAGCAGCCTTTAAACCCATATCCCATTACATGCTGTTGAGAGACTTCAGCACATCAGCATCCAAGGGGCTTTCTCAGATGGATCACCTCCTTGTACAACAGAAGAACCCACCTTTCACCTATGAACCCAAGGAGAAAACCTGCGGTGTCCCCCAAGGCTCAGCCCCATGCTCTTCAATGCCTATATGACCCTGCTGGGCAACATTGTTAGATCCCACGGTCTCAACATAATTTCCTAGGCAGATGACACCCAACTCATTCTTTCATTCACCGACGACACCACCACCACCAGAACCAACTTCAACATGATGCATGACAAACGTCGCCAACTTGATGAAGACCAACTGCCTCCAGCTGAACAGAGACAAGATAGAAGTACTGATCTTTGGCAACAGCAGCAACACATGGATCAACTCCTGGCAGCCATCAGACCTAGGACCTGCACCCACTCACTCCGACCATGCCAGAAACCTCAGCATCACCAATGACAACAAGCTCACCATGAAATCACAGATCAATTCTGTCTCCTCCTCCTGCTTCCTCACTCTGCACATGCTATGTAAGATCTTCAAGTGGCTACCCCTACACACGAGACACACCGTGGCACAGAACCTCATCACCAGCTGACTGAACTATGGCAACGCACTCTTTGTAGGAATCGCCGCACACCTCCTACAGTCTTCAGATTATACAGAATGCCACAGCCAGACTCACCCTCAGACTTCCCTGACGAACATACATCACACACCACCTCAGGCAACTACACTGGCTCCCCTTACAGAAGAGATGCTAATTCAAACTGTTGACCCATGCACATAAGGTTTTACACAACTAAGGACCCGCAAACATTAACCACCGCCTGAACTTCTACCTACCATCGGGAAGACTATGCTCTGCCTCCCTTTCACTTTCCAATACTCCCTCCACCTACCGAAACAGAAGTGGAGGACGCTTCTTCTCCCTCATTGCAGCAAAGACCTGAAACATCCTCCCCACGCAACCCCGGGCCATCACTGCACTTCTGGAATTCCGATTGGCCCTCAAGACATGGCTGTTCAAATAAGCCTCCTGGACCTGCAAGCACCTGGATACCCTATTGGGTGATTAGGTGTGCTTTAAAAATCCTGATTGATTGATTGAAAGTCGATCGGCAAATGTGTATCTACTGTGTATCTGCAATATGTGGCAGAATTAAATCTTTGTTTTAAATGTTTGATTAGGGAAACTGAACTAGAGCCAGCAGGGCATCTGGTTGGTTGGATGAAACATTCTGATACAAAGTTGATAGCAGGCAAGATCCATATGTTCATTTTAAGAGTTAGCTTGAAAGCTATTGTAGCATCAAACTAAATACTGTCTGACAGGGAGGAGCCAATCCAGCGACCAAGATGGCCGCTTAGGGACTCGGCTCCACCGACCTCCCTTTCTGGCAACGACGTCCTGCCTGATATCCTGAGCCACAACCCCACTCCCTTGCAGGGGAGTTGAAGCGACGCCCGTGGGTGTTGTTTCGGGCTGCCCCCGAGGTCCGGCGGCGAAGATACGCCGTCGGGAAGATCGAGGCCTAGTCCATCCGAGAAGCCGGGACCTCGAGTAGCGGCACGGCCGCCTAGCAGTACGTCAACATCGGCCACCGCGGGCTGGGTAAGGTCGGCCCGATCTGGAGGGGCCCGAGGTATGCGAAGGACCCCACAGCATTAGCGCAACGGCTGAGCTGTAGAGGAGGGGCACTGACATAGAAATACCCGCTCAGCCTGCCTGTACGCCCCCGAGAGAGAGCCCCAGAAGATCTTGGCTGCCCCTGGGGACTGCCCGGTGAGTGCTGTGATCCTGCTGCACGGGTTGGACCGGCATATGGGTCGGGGTCCCCCCGAGACACAGAGAGTGTTCGCTCCGTGCTTGCCACAGAATTGATGCGACGCCTTGCGGGAGCGGGCGTTGGCTGTTGCAGTGGCCCGGCCCTGAGGATCTGGATAGCGGTGTGGCCCGGGAGCGGTGATGGTGGCGTCACCCAGAGGAGCTACGCAGATGCCAGAGGCGGTGTAGAAGGCCACTCAGAAGTGAATATTGACATGGCCGGGCTGGGGGAGGACCCCTGCTAACGTCTTGTATGTGGCCAGAGGCGGTTATATACCACAGGGGATGCCCCCAAAGTCCACCTGGTACGAGAGACGCCTGAGAGTTGGCAGGTACAGCCAGGAAGAGCTGTGAGGTGTTGTCGGACATATTTTTAGAAGTGGTAAGCCGCCCAGGAAAGCTTTGGGGACACCAGCTGAAAATTGGGGGAGATCCTAGTGGGTGTGCTGGCTGCAATATCTGCTTCAAGATACGGAGCACCTTGCCAAGGGGTTGGATTCACCGTGCTGGAGTTGCAAGATATCTTGACTGTAGGAGAGAATTTTAAAGCGGCGAGGAACCCCGGGGTCATGAAACACCTCCCCGAGAGTTGAGCAGTCTGAGAGGAGTGACTCGGATTGGGTGACAGGGTGCGGCCTGGCAGAAGCGAGAGGAGCGAGATTGGAGACAGCCCGTTGTTGAATATCGGGGGCGGGCGGAGAAACTGCGACCCTGTCGGCAGGTGTGGAGAAGAGGTATTTGTGATCGGAAGGCAAGATGGCGACAAAAACCGACTGGGATAAATCCCTGTCCTGGTCCTCTAGGGGGTACAGGAACATTCAATCCAACAAATTGGATCGCTACACTCTACCTAAAGAGTCTCCGGTGGAATCGAAAAGAGCCCCCGTGGGGGGGAAGAAGGCACTCTTGTCAGGAACGAGCCAACACTGACGGATCTCATGGCGGCCATCACTGGAGTTCAGACATCCATGGACCAGAAGATGGAGGCCCTGGACAATAAACTTGATACCGTCACAATCGAGGTGGGACTGATAATCTCATAAAGGCAAGTGAGAAGGTCAAAACGCTGGAAGTCAAGACGGCTAGCCTCATAGATGATGTGAACTTGTTGCAGCAAGAGGTGCGTGATCTTAAGGCCTCAAGAGTTCTTACCGACCGTAAGCTGGATAATTATGAAGGAAGGGCACAACGCAACAACGCTCGTATACTGGGGGTGCCAGAGAAGTCAGAAGGCCAAACACTGGACCTATTTGTTGAAAATCTCATTCTCAACCACCTCAAACCTGAAGGTCTTAGTAATTTCTTCACTGTTGAGCGCGCTCACAGTGTCCCGGGAGGTAGACCTAGACCGGGGGCACCCCCCCCATCCTATGATTTCTAGAGTTCTGAACTTTTGAGACAGAGATGTGATCCTCCAGCCGGCCCGAACTGGGGCTCAATTGAGATTTGAAAATGCGACTCGCTTCTTCTTCCCGGATTTTACCCAAACGGTACAAAAGCAACGCCAATGCTTCTTGTCGGTGAAGAAGAAATTGAGAGACAAGGGTATAAAATACGCAATGATGTTTCCAGCCCGCCTCTGGGTGGAACTCAAGGGGAAAGCCTGTTTTTTTCATAATGCTTAGGTGGTGGCAGATTGGTTAAATAGCACCCAATGCCAGGCTTCGAGAGTCAAGATCGAGCAGAGGCGGATGAACAGTGATTTTGTAAATAAGGGGAATGAATGGGCTTAAGTTGTAGTACGTTGCTGTGGGGTTCGGGGCATGTAAATTGATCCCCTGACTTGCTGAGTTCTGAAAGTTATCTCGGTGGATTGATCAATGCAGGGGTGGCGATGGTGGGTCAGGGGGGAGGGGGGAGTGACGGGTCTGCCCAATGGCCCTCCTCTGTTTTCTACTTTTAGTTAACGGTAGAATAGATTGGGGGCGACAGACACACTGCTAGTTGGGGATGAGCGTTAGCTACATGCAGGGGTGCAGGGTGGGGGGAGGGGATCCAGAGTTGTGGGGTGTTTTGTGTTTCAGTATTTCTTCTGTGTACACATTTTTCTTTTGCATCAGGTGACAGTATTGCATTTCAATGCTAGCGGTGTGGGGTAAATGTCTCGTACTAGTCAGGGATTGGGGATAAAAGTGTTGAGCTGGACTGTCAATGGTTTGGGTGAAAAGATCAAGAGAGGGATGGTGAATCAGCTAATTAGAAGACACTCCCCGGAAGTTGCTTTGTTACAGGAGACACATCTTGTTGGGAATCAGTGCATGGCCCTACATAGAGGGGGATATAAACTAGTAGCACATGCTGGGTTTACATCCGTGTCTAGGGGGGTTGGTATCCTAATTAAAAAATTCTTCCCATTTGATCTACGGGCTACATGGTCGGACCAGAGGGGCAGATATGTGGGTGTCTTGGGGCAGTTGGGGGGTAGGACGGTTACCTTCTTATCCATATATGTGCCGCCGGGCCTACAGTCCGACACTTTTAAAGATCTGAGTGCTGTCTTTCTAACCCTGCCCCTGGGTCTCCTGTTGCTGGGGGGAGATTTCTTTTTTTTAAAAATATATTTTTATTGAGTTTTTATGGCAGCAAGTAGTTATACACAATCTTTTATAATATACTGCAAAAAGACATGTCCAGCAGAGCAGTCATTATACAGAACAGTACATTGCAGAGAAAAAAGAAAAAAATAAAGAAAAATATAAACATTATAAGACATGTTAAATCCACTTAGAAATAGGAGCCCAGAGTTTTTGACCGAATAGCTTTTTTCCCTTTAAGTTATATATTGCTTTCTCCAATTGATAGACACTCAGAAGTTTCGTTTGCCAATGACGGAACATCGGTGGATCAGTATCTAGCCAGCGAGAAGTTATACAATATCTAAATATAGACATAGAAATAAACAGAAAACCTTCTTCTGCTTCTGTTATAGTCCCCCTTTGATCGGATTGAATTCCAAATATTACCAATTCAGCAGATAATACAATTGATATATCTAGAATGTTGTTTAAAAAAGTTTGTACTTCATTAATGAATTGAACTAATCTAGAACAATGAAAAAACATGTGAATTGAATCCGCGCCAAATTGTCTACATCGGCTACATTTAACACCCCTATTAGCTTTCCATTTTACCAGCTTTGCCGGAGTATAATATAGATCGAAAATACACATAAAATGCTGGCTTTTTAACTATCCGTTAAATAGGATAGTGCTGGCCATTTCTAACGCTCTAGACAAATCTATATTCCTTGTTCCTAGGCCCTTCTGCCATTTATCTATATAAACTTCTATATTATCTTCAGTTCGATTTAACATTGTCTGATATATCAAACCAATTCTATTCCTTTTCTTACAGCATTCCAACACATCAAATTGAGTCATCTTACTGGTGTTTAGTACATTTTTAGACTCAAGAAAACTCCGTATCTGGAGGTATTGAAAGAAATCTCCTCTAGAAAAATGATATCTTTCCTGTAGGTACGTATATGAAACAAATTGTTCATCCTGATAAAGATCTCCTAATTGACACAGCGTGGAGCTTTGCCATTTCTGCATAATAGAGTCTTTGAAAATTGCTGGCAACATTGGATTATTAAATAAGGGTGTATAATAATTAAGATCTTCACAGCAACGAAACCTCTTTTTGAATTGCTTCCAGATTTGAAACGCCGTTTGTATAATTTTAAATTTTGTTTTTTTTTTAGTAGCTTGGTTCCATTAATCTCACCAAGCATTGACGCGCTTCAGCCCCCATGACCATTTCATAGATAGAAGGATATGTAAATTCATCCGTTACAAAATCTTGAAAGATTAGAGTACCCATAAATCTTAACGAGACTGCCCAGTAGTATAGCCGAAAATTCGGCATCCCCCAGCCTCTCCTTATCCTGGGAAGCGTATACCATTTGAGGGATCTTCTAGCTCTCCTATAACCCCAGAGAAACCTGGAAACAATTCTATCTAATTTGTTAAAGAATGCTGAAGAAAACAGTAATGGGATGGTACGAAAAAAATTAAAAAATTTGGGGAAAATAATCATCTTTATTACATTAGTTCGACCACATAAGGATAGATGTAAATTGTTCAGCCTCGCAAGAGTCCTATTGGCCGAGACAAGCAAAGGATCTAAATTAAGCCCTAAAATAGATATAGTGCTGAGGTTGCCAGTGTCACCCCTTCCGGTATGCCGACAGTAGAATGAATTACCTGTGTCTTCGAAATGTTTAGTTTATAACCCGAGAATTCTCCAAATTCACAAGCTAATTCTATGATTTTGGGTAGTGCAGTTTTAATGTCAGATGTCACTATAGCAACGTCATCGGCGTATGCAAAGGCTTTATATTCTAGTTGATGAATTTTAACAGGAGGGATATCATCTTCTTTTATGAGTCTTTGTAAATACGGCTCTATATACAGCGTGAACAAGAGGGGGGAGCAGGGACAACCCTGCCGTGTCCCCGTTGTGATCGATAAAGGAGCAGAGGTCTCCGCGGCTAACGGTATTACAGCTTTATGATTGGTATATACCGCACGGATAGCAATCAGATATTCTTCAGGAAACCCCTTCCAGCCTAGCACAGACCACAGGAACCCCCTGTCGACCCTGTCAAATGCCTTTTCGGCATCCAACAGGGCCACTCCGACTGGAGATCCAGTGGCCTGCGCCCAATCTAGGTGAGTGATAATTCGCCTTACGTGATCAGTTGTATCTCTTTTCTTGATAAAGCCATGTTGGATCTTAGAAACCAGATTAGGCATAATATCATTTAACCTATTCGCTAGAATCTTAGAAAAGATCTTGCTGTCTGATGTTATAAGAGAAATTGGTCGGTATGACCCTAAATCAGAAGCTTCTTTTCCTTTTTTTTTAATACAACTATGGTTGCCAAAGACCAAGAAGCAGGTGGGTCACCTTGAAACGCCTGTTGAAAAACCTTGAGAAGTTCTGGTTTCAGCATATTGCGGAAAGCGCGATAAAATTCCAGAGGGATATTATCTGGTCCCATCACTTTACCTAAAGCTAGCCCAAGAATAGCTGTTTCGATCTCTTCCCAGGTAATTGGAGCCGCTAACATTACTTTTTCTATTTCCGTAAGGGTAGGATTATCCAGGTTCCTAAAATACATTGACGCATCACTGATTACGCTGGTACCATCATTAGTCTTATTATATAATGATTGATAGAAATCACAGAATGCATTCAGTATCCCCATTCTGGATTCTTGAACTACTCCTTCTTGATCAGTGATCTTTATGATATCATTCATAGCGGCCTTCTGTCTTAACCTTTGTGCTAAAATTCTGCCTGTTAGTACATTAAATTCGTAGCATTCCATTTTATATTGTTTATATTTAGATGCTACCTGATCTGCCAGGTATGGATATACACCAGCACGTTCAATTGTTAAGACACGTTGTGATTCTTCGATATTTTGGCCAGATTTAATGCTATCAGCTAGTTTTAGTTCTGCCTTCATTACATTGTCCAACGATGTCTTAAATTCTTTCTGTTTCTTTTTCCGACGGAAATTAGAAAAGCTCAGGGTTTCCCCCCTTATTATAGATTTAAAGGTGTCCCATACTATTTGGACCGAAGGCGTCTCATTATTATGTAAGAAAAAATCATCTATAATCTTAGCCATATATGAAAGGTAATCCTCATCTAACAACAAATTCCTTTGAAATGACCACTGTCTATTCAGATTTTTATTCTGCGAGGATAGCAACAGTTCTAAAACAAGAGGATTATGATCGGAAACCACTCGTGGTAAAATGTCGATCTTTGCTTTTTCCAAAAGAACTGGAGAGATAAAGAAATAATCCAGACGAAAGGACTTTTGATGTGGAGCAGAAAAAAAGGTGAAGCCAGGCTCAGTAGGTCTCAATTTGTTCCACACATCAATCAGCCCGTTCCCTAATATTAGCTCCCTAAGAGCCCTATAAGTCCTGATTTTTCGACCTTTATAGTACCAAATGTTCCTGATATTAAAATCGGCTTCCATATGAACATTAAGATCACCACAAAGGATTATAGGTTGACACCAATCAGCCAATTCTAAATTGATTGTATTCATTACCTCGCTATCATCCAAATTTGGGCCATATATAGAAGAAACTGTGAATTTATTACCTTCAATAACAAATTCTGCTAGCCCCGATCTCCCCCATTTATCCGCAGAGGTTCTGACACATTTCCCCACCCCTTGCTTCATAAAAATAGCAACTCCTCTTTTAACATCAGTCTGTTTTGAGCAGACTAACAGCTCGAGACCTAGTTTTTTAAGCAAATTCCGCTTATCCCAAGAAATATGCGTCTCTTGTAGACACAAGATATCAATTTGTAATAATTGAATTAGTCTACGTAAGACCCCTATCTTCTTAAAATCATTGAGGCCATTAATATTTAACGTACATAGTTTTATTTTCTTATCCATTTTGAAGCTTTAAAAATTAATCTAATTAATACATCTCTACTCTGGCTCTTGCTGCCTTTACAAAATAAACATACTAAATTAGTCTGCTCTGCTGTTCGTTCAAAATAAGCTACAGCTGCCTTACACCCCCACACCCCACCACCATCCCAAGCGCCTCCAGCCCCTGGTGGATGACCAACCCCCCACCCCCCTCCCCAACAAATGATACTCAGGAACTCTCGGTTCCTGTGAAGTATGGTATGCTGTGCCCCCCCAACTCCGAGGACCATGAGAGGAAAAAAACAATAACACTAGAAAACAAAATAAAATTTTGTCCGTATCAACCCTACCATCCCTACAGACCCCTTAGACATAAAGGCTTACTCATAAAACTCATAGAGATTCTAAATATTCCTTAGCTTTAATTTCTGATAAGAAAAGTTTGGTCTGCCCTTTCCAGATTGTTTTTAACATGGCTGGGGTTTGCAAATACATAGTGGCCCCTTTTTTCTGAAAAATAGATATTAACTGCCGGAGATGCCATCGTTTGGTCACTGTGGCCTGACAAAAATCAGGCCTTACAAAAAACGAACATTGCTTAGCTATTGCTTTTTTCTCGGGTCTAGCTAAAGAGTATATCTCCTCTTTGGCAAGAAAATTATTAAAGCACACTAGGATTGCCCGGGGGTATTCACCCTCCCCCTGATGAGTTTTCTTGACAGAGAAGGGGAATCGGTGTGCTCTATGTACTTCTCTTGCCCAATCCCATGCCGTCAACTCGTGAAAAGCCTCTGTTAGTAACTCCACAATAAATTTCCTAGTATCGGCCCCCTCTTTTTTCTCAGATATTCCTAGAAAACGTAAATTATTTCTACGGGCCTGATTCTCCAAGCCCGTTAATTTATAAGAGAGATCATCCCTATGAGCTCTAACTGTCTCTAGTTCTTGCTTCTGTGAAACCGACTCTTCTTCTAGAGCCAAGATCCTCGCTTCGGTTTCAGTCACTCTATCAGCCGTTTCAGTACATATTTTAATTGCTCGACGGACAGCATTCTTTATTTTAGAACAGGTAGCTTGAGTACGCAGGTTTTCCGCTTTGCTTTCGGAACGGTGAGCCATCATTGTGTAGTAGATAGTAGTTAAAGTAATTTCTGTACTAGTCTCCGAGGTCTTTCCATTGTCTTGCACATCCAATCCGATTACGGGAATAGTTCCGCCCTCCACTGATGGGTTCACTGTGGCCCCGTTGTTCGTCTTAGGATCCTCTGGGCATGATTCTATGTTTTTAGATCCAGAACGCTGCGAGCATCTTTTCCTGCGCCTTCTAACAGTCGAAACACTAACATTAGGTGAGATTGACTTAGCTCTCGAGTCCTCTTCCTCAACCGAGCTGCTTTCAGCATTATAGTCGGCCCAGTCTTTACTAATATTAATACTTTCGTCTAAAGTCGGATAAAGAATACAAGTTCTCCCCTGCCTCCTGCATAGGCTGAACATCCTGAGCTGAATTAGTATTCGCAGGATTCACCTCCATTACAGCAAACAGCTCCTGAATTAAAGGATCAGGCCTGCCCATAATACATGATTCACTCTGCTCTCCGCTCAGGACTCCATCTCCCAGAGTTCCCCTAATATCTTGTATTGCCTCCTGAGTTCCTGCAACACTCTGGCTTGAAACAATCTCTCCGTTGGGGTTATTCTGCAACATTGTTACTTCCCCCTGAGTTGCGAGATTTTTTGTCTTAGTGGATCTTTTCACAAATAAACCTGAAAGTATAAGAGTTCCTTGTTTCAGGTTCCGTGAAGATGAAGAGTCTTTTTGAAATGAAACGCACCCCCTAGCACCATTAACACTCTCACCTTCTGAGTTTTCGGCGTTCACGCCTTGATCCGATATCCCCTCTGTGATCGGTTGCTTTGTTTTGCCGCTCCGGGTGAGAACCTTTGTTTGAGCTTTCGGCGGCATTTTCTTCCTGCGGGTGTCCTCGTGGCCCCGCACAACCGTGCTTTGAAAACCGACCAAAATCGCCGGAAAAAGCCACAGCGGGATACGCCGCCGAGAGAAAAGCAAGTCAATCAGCATTCGCTGCTATACTGCAGGTGAGGGCGAAACCGGACTTTCAGATCAATCCAATCCAATTGTGCAACGGGAGGGTAACACAGACTCACGGGGAGTACACGGTTCAGCAGGGTTGCAAGCTTGTATCCAGTCGAAGTGTATTACACTCAATATTGGGGTCGAGCCTTGCTCAGAGCATTCACGGTAGTAATGCACATCTTCATTCAGCAACAGATATCGCTCTGACCAGACTCAATCAGGCAACAAAATGATCCCCTCTCAGGAACGCGAAGCAGAGGGCTGAGCTACTCACACAGCCCACGCCACGGCCGCCATCTATGCTGGGGGGAGATTTCAACGCCGTACTTGATGGGGGAGTAGATAGATTCTCGGCACGTCTACATACGACATCACAGAAGTGGCTCCCTGACTTCCTTGAATCGTTGGGGTTGGTAGACAGCTGGAGAGTACGTAACCTGACTCAGAGACATTTTACTCATATATCCGCCGCACACAATAGTATGTCCAGATTAGACTACATACTGGTGCCAGCAGCCATGGCACACACAATTAGAGAGGCAAGATACCTGGGGAGGGGTATTTCAGATCATTACCCGATGTGGTTACAAGTCGAG
Source organism: Lissotriton helveticus (assembly GCF_964261635.1). Taxonomy (NCBI): domain Eukaryota; kingdom Metazoa; phylum Chordata; class Amphibia; order Caudata; family Salamandridae; genus Lissotriton; species Lissotriton helveticus. Next base: position 342,993,026 of record NC_136068.1, on the reverse strand, counting down.
ATCGGGCAATCAGCGGTTGGCAGAGTAGCTCCGATGAATGCATGGCCACTTGAAGGACCCAGGCAAAAAGAAGGAGATATGCCGAATTTCGAAACGCTATTTTCAGGAAAATGTGGGCACAGTCGAATCAACACAGTCTCTGTGGGACGCATATAAAGTAGTACTGCGGGGTGAGGTCCTCTCCTTGATTGCAGGTAAAAAGAAGGCACACCAGGCCAAGGTAGCCGAGGTAGCCAGGGTAGAGGCGGAAGTTGTGGAGTTGGAGAAAAGGGTGGCTGAAACTGCTTCTCTGGGAGACCTGCATTTGGTGAAGTTGAAACAAGATGAATACAAGGGCCTCTCCAGGGACAGGGCAGTCTCGCATAACAATGACGTACAAAGTCGAGTGTATGAATATGGGGACAAGGCCGGTAAGTTAATTGCATGGTTAGAACGTGGAGAGCGGCCTCTCGTTTGGTGCCTGAGCTAGAGGGGTCGGGACCAGATAACATCACAGATCCGCAGGCAGTGGCAGATACATTTTCCGAATATTACAAAGAAGTATATACCTCAGCGAATGCTTTTACCGAGATCGAGAATGGCGAAATGATCAGACATATAGCTATGCCGAACCTCTCAAAAGAAAATAGGGAATATTTAGACTCATCCATTAGGGATGATGAATTTGCGCAAGCAATTAGAAGCAAGCATAAAGTCTGGGAAAGCATCTGGTCCTGATGGATTGCCTATAGAGCTATATAAACTGAATGCCCATAAAATTGCTCCACATATCCAGGCCATGTTTCTAGAAAGCAGAGAGTCTGGGCAACTCCCATACGATCAACGGGTGGCAAATATAGTAGTTATCCATAAGACAGGCAAGGCTAAGACGTCCCCTTCCTCGTATCGGCACATCTCACTTCTCAATGCAGGGCCCACGATATTGGCGAAGTTGCTCGCCACTAGATTGGTCAAGGTCATTACAACCCTGATACACCCAGATCAATCTGGCTTCATGCCGCGTCGTAATACAGCCATGAACTTGCGGAGACTTCACGGGATTTTGGGTGGCTCCCGGAAAATACTGGAGCCGGAGGTCTTGGTGTCCTCGGATGCCACTATGGCATTTGATCGGGTTGAATGGGCTTATCTATTTGCGGTTCTGACTAAGATGGGCTTTGGCTCAGAATTTATCGGTTGGGTTCGATTGTTGTATGCCGCTCCTTTGGCCAGAGTGATCGTAAATAACTGTAAATCAACTGATTTCGCCCTTGGGAGGGGCACGAGACATGGATGTCTGTTGTCCCCACTTCTTTTCGTACTGGCGTTGGAGCTGGTGGCGGCATGGGTCCAATGGGACCGGTCGATACGCGGCTTGCGGTGGACACCAGAATGGGAGGATAAAATCTCGCTTTATGCGGATGATATCCTGTTATATCTTACTAACCCCAGAGCATCCCTGAGTAATTTCTTGGATGTTCTGATGATATTTAGTAGATACAGCGGGTTTGCAATAAACTGGACGAAGTCGGTATTGTTTGTTATGGTGCAGTCTAAATATCGAGTTTTTTTTATCGACCTACAGAAATATCGAGTTTTTAATATCAAAGGTACAGAATATCGAGGTCAAGAATATCGTTGAACAGAATATCGACCCTAAGGTAAGTAATATCGATTTTTTTAATATCGATGTAAGTAATATCGTAATCAGTAATATCAATATCAAATATATCGATGTTACTAATCTCGATGTTACTAATATCGATTTTTGTATTTTTGTTATGTATTTTATTATGTATTTAATATGTATGTGTTATTTGTTTTTAGTTAAGTATTTTACTTGTTTAAAATTATATGTGTACTATTTTTATATATTAATAATGTTATTTTTAAGTACATTTTATGTTTTAGTACCGGAGCGGGTTGTGGGTTTATAGGGGAATAGGGTGGGAAGTAATTTAATAATAGTAAATTAATTATAAATTCTTAGGAGTTATTAATTAATTTAAATTAATTTTTGCATGTAAGTTCTGTAGTGGGTAGTGGGTTTATAGGGGAATTGGGTGGGAAGTATTTTAATTGTAATTAAATAATGATTTATTTTTAATTTTGGTATTCATAATTAAATTATTGTCAATTAATTATTAATTGGCAATTACATTTTTTAATTGGTAATTAAATTTTTTAATTGGTAATTAATGTTTGTAATTGGTAATTAATTTTGTTAATTGGTAATTAATGTTTGTAATTGGTAATTAATTTTGTTAATTGGTAATTCATGTTTGTAATTGGTAATTAATGATTGTAATTGGTAATTATTTTTTTAATTGGTAATTCATTTTTTAATTTGTAATTATTATTTTTTATTTGGAAATTATTTTATTATTAATTGTTAATTAATGTTTTATAAAAAGTATATTTTGGTATAAAAAATAATTTTTTGTTTAATTTATTTAAATTGTTAATACATTTTTATTAATTTTAATCTTTTATTTGTTTATATTTATTATTTTGTAACTAATATTTATTAATTAATATTTATTGGTATGTATTGTTAATTTATTGCTAATTAATTATTCAATTGTAATTATGTTTTTTATAATTATTTATGTGTATTTGTAAATGACGTTGAGTTGTTTAAAATTTAAATTATTATTTATTTTAAATACAAAACGCTTTCCCTACTGTTGCACTCTCTGGAGTGGAAATATTCATTTTTACCCCTACTCTATCCAACGCTTTCTCTACTGTTGCACTGTCTGGAGTGGGAATAGTAATTTATACCCCTACTCTATCCAATGTTTTCCCTACTGTTTCACTCTCTGGAGTTGGAATAGTAATTTTTACTCACCCGCTATCCAACGCTTTCCCTACTGTTGCACTCACTGGAGTGGGAATAGTAATTTTTACCCCTACGCTATCCAATGCTTTCTCTACTGTTGCACTCACTGGAGTGGGAATAGTAATTTTTACCCACCCGCTATCTAACGTTTTCTATACTGTTGCACTCTCTAGAGTGGAAATAGTAATTTTTACCCTTACGCTATCCAACGCTTTCCCTACTGTTGCACTCTCTGGAGTTGGAATAGTAATTTTTACCCCTACTGTATCCAACGCTTTCTCTACTGTTGCGCTGTCTGGAGTGGGAATAGTAATTTATACCCCTACTCTATCCAATGTTTTCCCTACTGTTTCACTCTCTGGAGTGGGAATAGTAATTTTTACCCCTATGCTGTTTAACACTTTCCCTACTGTTGAATATTTTTGAGTGGGAATAGTAATTGTATGTTCTGCTCTATCCAATGTTTTCATTACTGTAGTTTATTTTGGACTTTAAATAGTAGTTTTATTAATTTATGTATTTAATATTTTTTGTCTTTTTTTAGATAATGTTGTATTTAATTAACTTTAAAAATATTGAAATATATTTAATTTTATAAATTTATTAAATATAATTATTTATTTTTATGTATGTTTTATTTTATGTGTGTAGATGTGTTTGTAATTTATAGTATTTTTTAATAATTTATAAGTAATTAAAATAATTATTAAAAATTATTATTTAGTACGTATATATTATATATTGTATGTATATTTTTAATTAAAGTTTTATTATTAAATATGTATTATTTACTATTCAATTCAATTAGCTTTATTCGAAAAGTAAAAAAACATTTCATAAAAGCATGTACAGTACAGAGCACAAAAATAAAACAATTACATTAATAGGTTTCATTTTATGAAAATTGACATGATTTAAACAACGATTAAATCAATAGATCAACTAAACATTAAGATCAGGAGAATAAAATAAATTTAATTAAAAGTGGGAGTAAATCGGCCACTCAAGACATGACCAGTTCTGGCCCTCCAGATGTTGTTATGTTCTTTTTGGGAATGCGGCAAAGGATGGGAATTTCTGGGATAGAAATCCGTTAAACTCCAAGTGGATATAGGTCCATCTCCTAACTGAGGATGTCGAGAATGGAGGTATGAGACGACATGCCTGTTCCTGAATTTGACAAGTACCAGATCACCCGCAATGTTTTTCGGGAGTGGTCCTAACCAACCCACCCTTCTTACACTAAGTATAGTGCCATCAAGGTTGGGTGGGAGAGATCTGTTTTTGGTTAGCCAAAATACTACCTTATTTCTTAGCTCTTGATTGTACTCGTATTTCCCCAGTGGGAGTTCTGGTACACCTGAGATGACGCACACGAAAGGAGCGGCCTCCGGTGGTAAGTTTAGGTGTTTGGTTTTTTGGAGGACATTGTCAGGGTTGACCTCTAATCCCTTGTGGGGTGACCTTTTTCGGTTTGGCCCTTTTCTAGGCTGGGAACTCTGTGAAGGTGTAACTACCTTAGAGATGTTTGGGTTTTTACTACATGGAGTTACTGATTGTTTGTGAGTGATCTTACTTTGAATGGTGGGGTAGGATATTTGTGTGGGACCTGGGTGTGGTGGACGAGAGGTACATGGTGGCTGATTGGGTCCTGCCTTGGTTCTTAATAGTAAAGGATTTGCCCTGATTGCTTCCTCAACCCCAGACAATCTATCCCCCAAGCTTGTCATTTTGTCAATTAGTGGAGCAATTATGGATTTTATCAAAATTTCAAACGAGGCCAGTAAGGTGGCGTTGGTAGATTCTTTAGATTTTACAAAGCTAGGAGTATTAGGAAGTGGGGAATTTGTGGATTTTTTGGTCTGTCCCCCCAAGTTTCGAGCCCCATCCTTCTTCCTTCTAGTGGGGGACACCAGGTTGGAGGGAACCTGAGTAACAGCAGCGCTGTAAGTATTTTCCTTTGAGCATGTAACATGTGGGGTAGCCTGTGGGGTTTGAATAGATTGAGATGGTATTCTAGTCCTAGGGCTAATTGTTGGTATAGGGGAAATGGGAGCTCTAGATTGAAAACTTTCTAAAGACACCGGTGCATATGAGGATCTGCACATGTTATTTAGCTCCTCCAGTAATGAAAATCCTTGGGTCGTAGCGGGAGTCTGTGGAGACAAACAGACCCTCGGAGAACTAACCATAACCACCGTGCTCTCAATCCTCTCTAATTCACGGGCAATAGGGAGAACAGAGCGCTTAAGGTAATAATCCATTGTTCCCCTAATTGAATTGCTCTGAGTGTCTAAATTTCTAGTAGCCCCCTTGCAGTTCATAGCGAACCAGCTTTTTATTGTGGACACTGAAGCGATATCACCTCCCCCAGGGGCAGGTCATTAAATTCGCTACTGAAGCAGCTTGAAGAGATCTGTAAGGGGTTTACAAAGTCAATAGGCAAAAAAAGAGGTTTATACCTTAGGTCCATTAAGTCCGTTCCCCTCCGGTTAGAGTTCAAATTCAAGGGGGGATGGCCAGGCCCGGCCTCCTCAGGCCTCTGATGGCTGCAGATGGCCCCACCCTTGTCCCGGGCTTCTCCCTGGCGCCTCCCGCGCGCGACTCGCGGGGCGAGAGGGCGCGTCTGCTCTTCAAGCGCCTCCGTGCGCTTGCCTCGCGTCACGGGCGCCCCTTAGGCTGCTGGGGGTTGTAGTGCTGGGGGTTGTAGTGCTGCCGTTTCCCTCACGGCTCCACCCAATGGCGTGACTCGCTCTCCCCCGGGGCTCTCGGCCGCGTCTGTAGTGCTGCCGTTTCCCTCACGGCTCCGCCCGATGGCGTGACTCGCTCTCCCCCTATTATTTACTCATTTTAAACATTATTAAATATATTTAAATATGTTTATTTTATTATTTACTTTATTTTACTTTTTTTACAGAAAAAAACGATATTTTTACTTACGATATTTTTAACATCGATTTTTTTTGTTGATATTTTTGTATTTACAATGTTGTAGATAGGGTGTCGATATTTTTGTCTTCGATATGCCAGCGTCGATATTTGTGTGGGTTGATTTTCTGTCCATCGATATTGTTTCAGTGATCCGTTTGTTATATTGGGTGATCCGCCTGTGGTCCCGCAGTCGTGCCCTATAAAGATCGTACTGGTGGGATTTAAATACCTTGGCATGTACATAACACTAGACCCGAAAGCGAGATATGATAATAATTTAGAACCCCCCTTGAAACGGCTCAGAAAGGATTTGGAACGTTGGAGGGCTCTCCCCCTGTCATTACTTGGAAAGGCGGTGTTGTTCAGGATGATGGCCTTGCCTCGATTCCTATACATACTCCAAAAAAATATGGATCAAGTGCCTGTTGCTTACTTCAGGGAGATTGAGACACTCCAATGGCAACTTCTTTGGGATGGCAGGGCTCACATAGCCTTTGTCAAGCTGACTCTCCCGTGGTATGATGGGGACATCGGTCTCCCAGACTTGAAGAAATACTACTGGGCCGCTCACCTTGCGGCAGTGAATCATATAATTTATGGGCCCCCGGGGGACCCAGGCTATGCCATGGATCGTGGACGAGCTCCAGGTGGGGATATTGTCAAAGCTCTGTATGCCAAACCGGGAATATTCACGCTGGCGGGCCCGACGGCGCATGCGGTGCATGTCTGGCATGCAGCTACCAAAGGATTGAGATGGGAAGGGAAACTGACGATGGCCACCCCCCTGTTTAGCTCGGAGAGGCTCAGGAGCCTGTGGAGGACTAAAGGGTTCGATAAGTGGGACCTTATCAGAATTAGTCAGATCAAGGATGTATGAGGGAAGGGCTGTGTGCAGACTTTCGAATCTCTCCAAAACAATATAGCCTACATGACAATGAACACTTCCGATATCGGCAGATTAGACACGCACTTCTCGCCCACATACCTCTAGGCACAGAGCTTCCAGAGGCCTCCCCCCTTGAGGACCGGGTGCTTGATGGTCACCTCCCAGAAAGAACCATTTCCCTGATCTATAAGAAGCTAATAAATAATATGGAAGACCCACTTGGGAGGATTAGAACAGCGTGGGAGCGTACGGATTGGAGTTGGATAATGAAGATTGGGTGGAGGCTGTCTCCTTCCCCAAAGTGATTGCGGTTCGGATGAGACTTCGGTTGGTACAACTTAAGATCTTACATAGAGCATATGTCACAGGGCCTAGACTGGTGAACATGGGGAAAGCGACGAGCGGAGACTGTAGGAGAGGTTGTGGAGAACTGGGTACTTTCATGCACATCCTATGGCACTGTGATGAGATACAAAATTATTGGATGAAAATACACGATGTGATTAAAGACGTGCTGGGGGATGAGATACGACCGGAAGCCCAGAGATGTATATTGAATATATGTGAACCCACGGATTTGAATGGATATCAGAAACAATGGGTGACTTTGGCGTATATGGTGGAGAAGCGTAACATTGCTCAATTATGGGGAGCCAGCCAGTCACCCCAGCCTACCAAGTTGGCCCAGGATTTAGACTGGTGTATGTTTAGGGAGAGGGCTGTGTATGTTGCCAGGGGTTGTCCGAAGAAGTGGGGGAAGATTTGGGGAGCCTGGAATAGTCAGCTTGGTGATTTGTGTACACCCCGACGAGACAGATAGAAGTTGAACCGCTGGAATCCCCGTGATCCCAAAAACTTTGTATACAATACTTTATGATTTTGTACGAATGACAGATCAAAGCTCACAATGATGTCATATGTTGCTCACCTGATGCTATTGTATTGTTTTGTTTGTTCTTTATTTAATAAAAAGAATTAAAAAAAATACTGTCTGAAAGGGATGGTAAATGTCTTCAGAAACCATTGTTATTCACCATTCCATCTTATTTTAGTAGAGGGAAAGTTTCGAAGTTTGGCTCCCACATATGTCAATATTGTCACAAGTTGAACTTTTTTGAGAATTTCACCGACAGTACTAGTGTAGAAATTAGAATCTGTTCCTAGAAATACATGACCAGGTGCTCCTTATTTGTTAAGCATTACTCATTTTGAAGACTCTGACTTACAGAATAACATCTGCACTGGGAATGAGACTGTTACATCTTTGTTACAAAGGGAGTTATTAGTGGAATATATCATGAACACAACACCTTGGTTACTGTTAAAGGTAACCTCTTAGGCCTCATAACCTTTAAATGGACGGAATGCATCTGACTGCAGTTATTGAACATATTTCCTTATGATTTTGCTACTTTCTCGCATACCTAAAGGGGCATGAGATCATCTGAGAATTTATTTTAGCGTAATCAGTATTACATGTACACTTACAGCTGTATTTAAGTGAGTCTAGTCTTTCATTCTGAATTTGAATATTCAGGGATTTAGTGAATTATTACCATCTATGGAAGTTGAATGGGATATGAGGCCCTTATCATGATTCATTTTACTGTGGGCTGTAAAGCTTTTGAATTGTATTCTACTTTTGAGTAGACCACAATAATGCCCAGCTCAGTGTTTGGATTGTCTTTGGTGCCTTTTAACTGTATTTTAGAAACATTTTAGATACAATTCTGCAATAATGTTGAAGTCCTATTGTTAAAATTGTAAAGTGTTATTTTATTGAAATGATATAGATATAATGCCCTTAACACTTGAATTTGAATAACATTTTATGAATTAATAAATAACATTTTTAATCTAGCCCAAAGGCCATAGTAATACTTAGCTATGTTCAGTCAGGACAGTAATAGAAACAAGCTCTGTAAGAGTCAATCAATTGTGGCCTTCCGCCACGCCCTTGGGTCTCTACAAAGCAATGCCCATGCATCCCGCTTACATTCTGACCAATTTACTGTAATAGCTTTGTGTCTTTTGAAACACATAGGCCCTGAATCTGAGTCAAGTGCAACATTTTCGCACCCACTAAAATCTGATACCCTTGGATTGGGAATTTATCGGGTGCAAAAAATACTACCTGTTTCAAAACTTCGGGGAATAACATGCAGTTTTGATGCTTAATGCACCAACGGCTGCATCTTACAGTAAATGTAAATGTATGTGTCTTGTAAAGCGCACTGCTGCCCTGAGGCGTCGTGGCGCTGTAGACCGCTGGGGAACCCGTCCTGGCTATCCCTGATAAATTCCAACTGGAGTGACCTGCCGAACACATGCCCAGTGATATCTGGGTGGTATAAATACCACCTAAACAGGCATTAGGGGATGAGTTGAAAAAACACTGATCAACTTGGAATCAGGGTAATAGTGTGCGCATTTAACCACAGTAACCAATAACCACTGGATCAAAAATTTACCTTGAGTTCCCAGAGCAACATGCTGGGCATACAGCCCTTCAACCTCTTGCATGGAAGTAGATAAAGGCAAATTAGAACACAATACATTTTGTTGCAGAACGTGTGTTGCACATAGCGAGTGAACGTCAGCAGATTTTCTTGCGAATTACGCCTTTGTTTACTGGGGGCTATGCGAAATTAATCTGGTTTTAGCCACCACCTGTTGACTTAAAGTATTGATTTCCCACATTTTTTTGAGCTTGCTGGTGATGGGTGGGGTGGTCCTAGATTGATCACGTGGGACATCGACCACACACCGTTGTATCAATGCATTATGGTGCGTTTTTTTGTGGCACATTTAAGTTAATCCAGTAAGGAGGAGGGCGCTCTTCAGCCAATGCAACAGTGCAGGTATCTGTGAAAAAAAACTTACACACCAGTGGTGATAATTCCTCAAAAAATCTCACCTTTTTGCTTTCTTAGTTTTGTCATCTCCGTTTTTTAACCAGTGCATATCTGTGTCCCTGTTCGAAAGAGTTGTCTATGCCCGTCCATAGCTCAGAACCTGTTCTTCCACTTGTCATGTCATGATTTACAGGATAATTCAAACTACAGAGTCAGTTCAGCAACCTAATTGCAGCATGCAAGCTCTGAGTGGCCCATGAGTCATGCATGAGTCAACTTTTTGGCAGGTGCTCCAGGCTGTGACTTTTAACTCTTTCTCATCCAGGTAGTTTTAGATCTCATAGTGCAGTTGGAATGGCGAGTGGTTACATACAAATTTGGCAGGACAAAAAGCACAAAATCAACATACAGTCTAGAGCAAATTCTCACAAATCGACTTAGGGCCTCATTTATTAGGCCCCTTGCGCCGCCAGGACGTCACTTTTTGTGACGTTCTGTGGCGCAGGAGCCTGTTCTAAATTTACGAGGCAGCACTAAGTCACTTTTTTTGTCTTAATGCCGCCTCATAAATATTGTTCCATTTAATGCAGTTTTCTGCATTGAAAGGGGCGTGGAGTGGATGTTGCTGGGGGCATTCCCAGCAACACCCATGACTTTTTGGCAGTGCCTCAGATTTACGAGAAATCATAACTCTGAGGCAGCGTCAAAAACGTTCGCCTAAGGGAGGCACAATGAGGAGTAACATCTTTATTTCTCCTCATTTTTCCTTTTTCTGTGAGCTGCAGAATGCAGCACACATAGAAAGAAGAACAAACTTCCTGTGATTGTTTTTGTGCTTGACGGTTTCCCTTCCTGCACAAAAATAATCATCCCTGCAACGCAGGCACCCTTGCACTATGGTGCAAGGGTGCCTGCGTTGGCACACGGCAGCCCATTGTATGCCGGCGCAGGGGAAAAGGACAGGAATATGCCATATCTGATAGATACACCTCATTCCTGCCCTTTTCTTCTGCCATAGGGTAGCACTGCAGGAAGGCCTGCAGCGCTGATCTACGTCAAAACCTCATAAAAAAGGCCCTGAGTTTCTATTTGTTGGGTAGGCTGAATTGCTTCCGCAGACCAGAAGGGCTGCATAAGGAAGGCAGATGTCAGCTAAAATAATTGGTTCTCAAAGTGACATAAAGAGTAAAGAAAGTGGGAAAATTAATTAAATTTCATAATAAGGATTATATTTTGATTCAAACCACTCTGGTGCTTGAGCCATATCTGGAATATGGGACTAGTACGTGGGACAGGATCCTCTTAACTAGAGTCAGGCTTGGATATGTTAGATGGCAGTTATGCTTTCCCCTCAGGCAATATAAATCCTCTTCCATCCTTCTTTGTGCTTGCAATGAAAGTTCCCCACAAACTTTGTGGCATTTCGTGCTTTTTGTAGATTTTTTTCATGTTTTATAAGTCTCTTTTTAATCTCAGTATTAAGGAGCTTAGGGGCCAGATGTATCAAGATACACTTTTGCGATTCTCAAATAGCGATAATCGCTATTTTAGAATTGCAAAATGGTATGTATGTAGAAATTCACTATTTTTTGCGATTTCTTAAAATTCCTTAATTGCGATTAGCAAATTGCTAATCGCAATTAAGGAATAATTTCCCATTTATTTCTATGGGCCAGGAGGCCCATAGGAAGGAATGTGAAATTATTCTCAATTTGCGATACGCAGTTTGCTAATCGCAAATTGAGAATAATTTCAAGGGTGCAGGGGTGTCCAAAGGACACCCTGTTGCACCCCTGAAATAAGCATGGGTGAACATGTGGTGCACATACATGCCCTAAGGGCATGTATGTGCATCACATGGCACTTTGAAAAATGCCAAAATTGGCATTTTTCAAGAAATTTGCAAATTCCCACCAACTTGAAGTTGGTGGTAATTTGCGATTCCTTAGGGACAATAAGCAATTTTTTTGCTTCATACATTGCATTTAAGGAATAGCAAATTTTGCGATTCCTGAAATGCAATCGCAAAATAAGGAATCGCAAATTTGCGATTCCTTATTTTGCACTTAAATTTGCTACATACATACCATTTTGCTCAAATGATTTCGCGAATTTCGGCGTTTGCGAACCCATTAGAGCTTCATACATCTGGCCCTTAGTGTGACTAAATGTAGCCCAACTCTACTATACTCACAGACATTGAGCTCACCACTGATTTGTTTTAATGTTAGCTCATTTCTTAAAAGCACTTTTTGTGTTAGGAGTCACATGGTCTTTTAAACTAAATATGTAATGGGGCCAGGATTTTAATGTTACGCTTTCATGTTTTTTTTAAATAAGTGTGTCTATTTTGTATCTTCTCTTATGATCATATTTAATGCTCGAAAAACGCTACTGATTGAAAACTGACGATGAATTTCTGAGACCCTTTGAGTCGCTCTTGCACCATGCAACATGACGCAAGAGTGACGCAAACCAAAAATTAGCTTTGGTGCTGAGTGGCTTCATAAATCTCAAGTAATGCATTGCAGCACAAATCGCTGCGGTGCATTACTCTGCGCCACAGTAGCGTTTCCATGGGCGTTGCATGGGTGTTCCCACTCAACATCCATGGATTTTGACGCATTTCGAGGTTTACCTGAAGTGGGTGACCTGGGAATGCGCCAAAAACCCAGGCCTCTCAGGTGAATCGTAACTAGGAGAAATATATTTATTTCTCCTTGTTACATCCTCCATGTGCTGCATTCTGCAGCGCAAGTAAGAAGAGGAAAATGCCTTGTGGGTTATTTTTGTGCAGGAAGGTGTCCCTTCCTGCACAAAAACAATCCTGACTACAACACAGGCCCCTTTGCCCCATGGTGCAAGGGTGCCTGCATTGGTGGTAGACAGCAAATAGGGTGCCAGTGTAGGGGGAAAGGCTGGAACCCACCATACTGACTTAAATGTGGTGCACTACTGCCCTTTCCCTGTCACACAGTGCAGCTCAGCAAGGTGACTTTCTATGCTGCACTGCGTGACTTGGCCATAAATATGGCCCTTAGTTTCTAGTGTAGAGAAATTATATATGACTTAGGGCCCAATGTAGGTAATTAGTATTTACCGATTCGTAAATACCAAATTTTACCGATTCGGTATTTACAAATCGGTAAATGCTATGTTGGTATTTTTACCGATTTATTTACCGAATCTGTAACATTCGGTAATTACCGAATCGGTATTTACCGATTCGGTAATTGCCATTGATTCCGCCGAGACACCATTCGTGGTATTTGTTTGCGCTCTATAAATTAAAAAAATAAATAAATAAATAAATAAGTAAATTCCTATGGGCCTTGAGGCCCATAGGAACCAATGGCAATTACCGAATCGGTAAATACCGTTTCGGTAAAATTACCGAATTGACAAGGGGGACAGGGTGTCACTTTGACACCCTGTTGCACCCCTGATTCAGGCTTGTGAGCCATGTGACACACATACATGCCCTTAGGGCATGTATGTGTGCCACATGGCACAAGTGTACATGCACAGATGTGCATGTACACAGGAATTCGTTATTTACCATCAAATAGTATTTGATGGTAAATAACGAATTCTGAAGGGCTGGTGGCACTGTTTTCAGTGCCACCTACATCACAAATTAGCGATTCGGTAAATTTACCGATTCGGTAATTTACCGAATCTGTAAATTTACTGAATCTGTAAATTCACCGAATCGTTAAATGTAAGGCCCCCTTCATCTGAAACTCCAAATACCGGTCGGTAATGGCCGAAATCGGCCGTTACCGACCGGTATTTGGCCACCTACATCTGGCCCTTGGAGACCTACCAAAAATGTGCATTCAGATTTGCTTTTTCAAAGGCGTATTTTATTTTTTTATTTTTAGGATGCAAACAAATATGGAAGATTTACGCACTGAAAACGCTATGCACAACATAGGAAATACAAAAGACACAGCTGGAAAAGTCTGTCCTGCAATGTAAAGAATAAATGTTATGTTTTCTTGTAGTTTCCTCTAATTTAGAAGCAATTGCCATTAACCTGTATGGCTTGTGTGTTTATTGATAAGCTGTTAACTTTCGCTCTTCACACTTGAGTTAGTGGTGTACACATTTGTTCACGTTTCTCAATGTTGGTTTTGTGTCAGTAACCTTGCGGCATGCATCAATTGTCTAAGGTACATTTGGCCTTTGCTTGCCATAGTACACTGTGCCTTTTTCCACTGATGAGTACATGGCTTTACTGTTGAAAAACAAACCAATCTGTTTTTCTTGCAATGTGTGTGGCTGCTTGTGGTTACTTGTCAGGCTTTCCCACTCATCATGGCACTGTTTCTGTTACTTGTGGTTATGCTTGCCTTGTGGGGAATCTTTCTGCTTTTCAAACACTCTGATGCTATCTCTTGGTTCAAATTATAGACACAGGAGAAGCAATCTAGTCTCTTTTTATTCTCTAAATACTTCCCAATTAAGTATTACTGGAGACTGTTCCACCCATAATAGCATGTGTTAAAAGTTTAGACTTCGGGGGGAGTGGCTTGGCGCCGTGGAAGATGGCGGCGACTCCGTGAGGCTCCGACGAGGCACCGGGAGACCTTCTCCTTCCAGCACGTAGTTCCTGTGCTGCATCCCTGTATTGCCGTCGGACTACCTTCGGTATGCGGCGGTGCTCCTGAGACTTCATTTCCGGCGTCGGAGAAGCAAGTAATCACCGTTTCTCCCGCAAGGGCGCTCCGGCGTTCACTGACGCCATTTCGCGAGCCCCGTCATGGAGCAGCCCCTGACGGAGACGTGAGTGGTTCGCCTGCCCAGCATCAGAGCGTCTGCTGTAATATTCGTGGAATGCCTCTCCAGCCCCTATGAGGTACAAGCTTGCTGTTTTGCTTCACTGACACTTCATACCGGCAGTTTTCTATACTTCTCCACACAGCGCGACCGCCATTTTGTGCGCTCTGGATCTTTTCTCCTTACACAGCGGTATGTTTTCTCTGCTTCAACTCCGCCTCCAGGCTTAATTTCTACATGGCACATTCATGCCTGGTTGCCTGCTACAACGATTTTTTTGCCTTAATTAAAGCTCTTTGTAAGCAGGGGTGGTAGATTACTTACTATCCCCGCTAGCTAATGTCTTTGCTCAAGACTTATTTCAACAGTGCAATTTCTCTACCTCAGACTTAAATCTATGCTGCAGCTATTCCTTACATGCCTGCTTCTACTCTTAGCACTGCCATGATGATACACTTCTAAATGTATATTTTATGAGTTGGACATTGTCTTCCTTCCTGATGTTCTTCATGTACAATTTAATGCTTCATGTTTCTCAGTGAAGGTTATACTTTTTCACCGCGATGCAATTACCTATGTGTTTTCATCCTCCAATGGTGCATGATCCCTGTCTGCAGTATTTTCTTCAATGATTCACCTCATTACTGCTTCCATCGCATGTATCTATCAATTTTCCCTCTTTAATTTCCTCAGGCTTCATTCCTCATAATTGGGGTGGTTGTCTAGTGCTTTTACAAAGTTGTGTCTAGTGTTTTTGAGCGCTACCACCAAGTGTTTGCCATTCTTCGTTTGGGCTCCTCTACATGGGCAAACAACAACAAATGTCTCGCTTCTCACCGAAGGCACCTGCAAAAGTGGCTTTTGTTAAGAACTCTAAAGTTTTTTCAGCTTTGTCCCAACTGGAAGACTCCCTTCCACCCTCAGACTCGGAGACACTCATGGAAGCGCCTTCTCCTACTTCTTCAGGAAAAGTCACTGCCAAACGGCTAAAAAAGCATCCTCCGTCTCCACCTAAATCATCGTCACCTGTATCCATGGAACTCTTATTGGAAGAAATCCGCTCTTTTCGTCCCTTCCTTGAGGAAATTGGGACCTTACGCCCCTTCATTGAGGAAACTAACACCAAACTCCAAGTTCTGACAGATAATTGGTCTCAAATTGAAACGAGAGTCTCTACGGTAGAGCACTCTGTCGCATCTTTTCAAGAATCTCAAACTAAAGTTGCGCACTTGTCCTCGCAAGTAGGAGCCCTTCAGAAGCAGGTGGAGGAGTTGGAAAATAGAGGCAGACGTAATAATCTTCGCATTTACGGCCTGGCGGAAAATCTTGAAGGGTCTGACCCGCTTGCCTTTTTCAAGTCTTTCCTTCCCAAACTGCTACATATGCCACAGGATACCTCTCTCAACATTCAACGGGCGCATCGTCTAGGCCGTCTGCCTACATCCCTCTCCATGTCACAAAAGCCAAGAGGGGTCATTCTTTATTTCCTGGAATACACGGACCTCCTGAAAGTTCTAGCAGCTGCCAAGGCTATTCCCAAACTGTCTTGGCTTGACTCTCCATTGTTCTTCGCCCAGGACTATGCTAAAGCAACTGCTAATCGTAGAAAAGCCTTCCTCAGCATGAGAGAGTCCCTCCGTGTCATGGGTGCCCGATATGGCCTGTATCATCCATGTCTGTTTAAGGTCTCCTACAATAATATGACCACCACTTATGAGGATCCTGTGAGATTGCAGAGCTTCATTAATGCACACCGTACCTCTACCATGGATACCTCTGGCCCTTCGTCTTCCTCTCCTGGTTGACTTTTCGCATCACACGCTTGTTTTCACATTACAGCTCTCTTAATGTTATGTTGTTATTTGCCTCATGTTTTTGGCTGATTACTTGGTTATGCTGGCACAGTTCTTGTTCTCCTCCTATGTTCAGTTAATGTGTCTTTCCCCTTTTTGGAATTTTCTGATTGCTTGTTTATCCTATTCCTTTTTAATATAGTAATGCTTTTATTTAGTTTCATTCCCCTCTCTTCATTTTTTGCTATTGCTCTTTGTATTATTGTCTCAGTTTTACCCCGTATTTGTTTCCGCAGGAACTCCCCATCGTACGATGTCGTCTCCCTGGTTCCTTGCCCGGAAGCCCTCAGTTGTGTTGCCTCTCCCACCTGGCTCCTCCCCCCCCCCAACCTCTTCTCGTACCTCCCCTTCGTAGGTATGTCAATTTCATGTTTTCTGTACCTTCCTTGTTTTTTATTCCTCCTTACTTCCCCCTTCTTTAACAATGACTTCATGTTTTGCTTTACGATGATGATTTTTTTCTCCTCAGGTTATATTACATCTTTCCTTCCTTTTTTATCTATTCACTTCTTACCCTTATCTCCATTCTTCTGTCCTCCTCTTCTGCTTCTTACTCATTACTCGTCACTCTTTGATCTCTCTCCTCTTTCTCATCTTTATTTACACGTATATTTTTCCCATCTTCCACAGTTTCCTGTCTTCTTTTTTCGTCTCTTTTTCCTCGTTCTTTCATTTTCTTCTACCTTCTTTCCTTCTATTTCTCATTACTTCTTTGAATCGTTGATCAAAAAATTTATGGCTTTCATATATATACTATGTCTCTGAATTTGGTTTCATGGAATGTTAAGGGTATTAACTCCCCAATTAAGCGTCAGCGCATTTTATCTCATTTAGCTAAATTGAATGTTGACATTGCGTTTCTTCAAGAAACTCACCTATCGGACCTAGAATCTGACAAACTTAAGAGAGGTTGGGTGGGTGACGTCTTTTTCTCACAGGGTGATGGGAAACGTAATGGTGTTGCCATTTTATGCCGTAGGTCACTTCCTCTAACGGTTATCTCCCAAGAATCAGATACCAATGGCAGATGGATTCATGTCAGACTATCACTTAGAGGTGTTCCAATCTCTCTCCTTAATGTTTATGGTCCCACGGCCGGTGAAGCCCTTTTTTGGGCGGATCTTTCTCCCCGCATCACCCAATTCATGGACGATAACTTCATCCTTGCGGGTGATTGCAATCACCCCTATGATCCTTTTCTGGACAGGAAGTCTGATGCCAATTATATTCCTACGAAATCGCACAAATTGTTCACCCAAGCTATCTCACAACATAAGCTTGTGGACTCCTGGCGTTTATGCAACCCAACTTTACAAGAATTCACTTTTTATTCCCCTCACCATCGGTCCCTATCACGGCTTGATTACATTTTTGTTTCCCACGCACTCACTCAAACCCTCCAGGCAGCAGAAATTGGCCCGATTTTACTTTCTGACCATGCCCCTGTATTGGTCAGTCTCGAAGTTTTACCCAAAACTGATGGTCCTAAACGATGGCGTTTCAACAATGCCCTTCTTTTGGATCCCAACTTCTCTGCTTCTTTTTCTGCCTTTTTTGATGAGTTTTTCCTCTTCAATGATACCCCACCCATTTCGAAACATACCCTCTGGGATACCTTTAAAGCAGCTGTTCGTGATTTTATTATTACTTATGTTGCCAAAAAACGTAAATCTGCACGCCAATTTACCAACACCCTTCTTCATGACATTAAAAGATTGGAACACGCCTACTTCACTTCTCATTCCTCAGATAGTCTGACATCTCTGGTTGCTGCCAAAATTAAATTTAATGAACGGTCCACTGAAGATGCTTCTCTGTACTTGCTTAAATCCAGTGCCAAATTTTATGGTGGTAGGAACAAGGCTTGGAAGATTCTTGCTAATTACTTAAAGATCAAACAAAATAAGGTCAATATTGAATCAATTTATGATGATAATGCCCATTTACAACATAAAGATGCTGACATTCTTGCTACTTTCTCACATTTTTATGAGTCTTTATACACTTCAGATACACCCTCTTCTCCTCAGTCTCTTACTCACTTTTTTTCCACTATTCAAGCCCCCCCTTCCTTCCCTCTTGACCTCTCCTCCCTAGAATCTGATGCCTCACAAACGGAATTATTTGCTGCTCTTCATCGTTTGAAACTGAACAAAGCCCCTGGCCCTGACGGGTTCACTGTTGAGTTTTATCTCCACTTTTCGAAGCTTCTTATTCCAAAACTTCACTCCCTTATATCCTCCTTTACTGACATGGGCACTTCTTCTGGTACTTTTTCAGACGCCCATATTTGTCTAATTCCCAAACCCGGAAAAGACGTCCAATATTGTAAAAATTACAGACCTATTTCACTAGTTAATATAGATTACAAAATCTTCGCTAAATTATTGGCAATGAGATTAGATCATTTGCTCCCTGACCTGCTTGGAGATGAACAATCGGGCTTTGTTAAAGGCCGTTACATTACAGATAATACACGGCTCCTATTCAACATCTTAACGAAATCTTCTCGTCTCCAATCTCCCCTTGCAGCCATAGCATTGGATGCTGAAAAGGCATTCGACAGGGTCGAATGGCCGTACCTTTTTCACACCCTTACTTGGTTTGGATTCGGTCCTAAATTTATCTCCCTAGTCTCATTGTTATACTCTCATCCCCGGGCTGCAGTTTTCGCTAATGGCCAAATCTCTCCTTATTTTAATCTTGGTAGAGGTGTCCGTCAAGGATGTCCCCTTTCTCCCTTCCTTTTTAACCTGGCCCTCGAACCTTTTTTATCCAAACTTCGTCAAAACCCTAATATTACTGGTTTCAGTACTACAGAGCTCTCCATAAAAATGGCTGCTTACGCGGACGACATTTTGTTATTTATTTCAAATCCTACTGTTTCCACCCCTGCTTTTTTAACAGAAGTACAACATTATTCCTCAGTCTCTGGTTATAAACTTAATAATGACAAATGCGAAATTTTACCTTTAACAAAGTTTACTTTTAAACATGATTTCACTGCCTCAAACTTCACCTGGAGTTCTTCCAATATTAAATACCTAGGTTTACATATTACCCCCTCCATTCGTGACACTGTCTCCCTTTGTTTAACCAAGTGCATCCAGAAAATATCTGATCTCACAGCTAGATGGCATCCCCTTTACTTGTCCTGGTGGGGTCGCCTTGATACCATCAAGATGATGATTACCCCTATTATTCTTTATACCTTATCCAATATTCCCGTTCCCATTCCAGCCAAACTCATCAAAAAAATACATTCAGTTTTATCTTCCTTTCTTTGGCATAAAAACAAACCCAGAATGTCTTTAGCTAGACTTAGTCGTCCCACCTCCGAAGGTGGGGTCAACTTTCCAAATTTCTCTGCTTATCATAAGGCCTTTTTGCTATGTCAATCTTCCTTCTGGTTGCAAGACCCTGATTCTCCATGCCCTTTATGGACAAAGGTGGAGCGCCTCTTTCTTTCCCCTTTCTCTTTTGCTGAATGCATCTCCTTTTCCCGCAAGCCTGCCTCGCTCCTTACCCCTATTCATAAGTTCACCCTCAAACTCCTCCTTTCTTCTCACCCTCCGGCTCCTACTTGTATTGCTGCCTTCCTCTCCTCAACTATCTGGAATAATAAATACCTTCTGATCCGAGGTAAACCCATCCTATGGAAGTCTTGGAGATCCAAAGGACTGCTTTGGGTTTCTCAATTGTTTTCACACTCCACTTTTATACCCTTTTCCACTCTCCGTCTCACCTTTCACCTACCCCTCTCCTGTCTTTCCCAGTATCTTCTCCTTAAGGCATCAGTTATGGACGTGTATGTTACACTTCCTGCCTCTCCTCCTCCTACACCTACTCCAGACCCTATCGCACACCTTCATTCCACTTTACTCACCCTTCCAAAGGCTTCTGTTCTTTATAAACAGCTTCATGTCCACATTATTCCCAGACTTAAAAGCAAAGTTGAGGAGCAGTGGGAGACTGATTTTTCCCTCTCCTGGCCGACTCACCTTTGGGATAGGATCTGGTTAAAGATTCGTAAATCCTCCAGGGCTGCTTCCTTGGTGCAATCCCTATTCTTCATTTGTAACCGTTTATTACACACTCCTTCCACCCTTCACAAACGTTTCCCTAACACGCCCGATACTTGTTGGTCATGTGCCTCCCCACACGCAACCCTGTTTCACATGTTGTTCCTTTGCAAGAATGTTCATGCCTTCTGGTTGCAAGTTTGGGCTCAAATTAATGTCATTTTTTCCACTAATATTCCCTTTTCGAATGCTCATGTTTTTCTAGGTAGCCTATCCCCTTGTTGGGATCGTAATGACCTTAATGTTCGAATTGTTGATTTATTATTAGCGGTTGCTTTTCAACAGATCACGATCAATTGGAAGTCTACATCCAGTATTACTTTTAAAGCTTGGTGGTATAATGTCTGTCATAACCACAGACTCGATACTGCTTTTGTCTTTCCTCCACAGCTGGCAAATAAGCGTGCTGACTTATGGCTTCCTATTACATTGTTTTTAGATAAATGTGCATTATGTTCTTTTCGCCCTCGACCTGCGCAGCAGTAGGTCCCTAAACCTCCTTGATGCCCTTCACATTCCTTTCTATTTAACCATTCTATGTTACTGCATTGCCGTATTTGCATTCTATTACATTATTTATTTACTATACCCTTCATTTTTGTGCATTCCTAATTACGATTTACTTCTATATTTTGTTATTGTAATGATTATATTGAATTGACTTGCTCTCCTTTTTTATTACTTCATCATTGTACGTTTTTATTTCCCCTCCCCCCTACTCCCTCCTTATTATTTCTCCATCATTGCTCCCTTATTAGTATTGTTCTAGATTTGTATTATTACCATGTTCTTCTTTAATAAACTTGATTTTGAACTTAAAAGTTTAGACTTCACAATTTGCACCTGTGAATCCCACTAACACCACCAACCACACTCATAATACCATAGGGGTATATTCAAATAAATTTACCAGAGAAAACTGCAATGCAGAGACAGTATATTGTAAGTACCTGGTTCCCCTTTCAGCTTTGTACCATTGGTCAATTTTCTGCTAAAATATATATTGCTGATTATTAGGCACTAATGTAAAAAGTAGCATGTAGGATTCTGGTTCTCTGTATAGTGTACTAAAACGAAGTACACTGTGTAGAGAGTCTAGGTAGACCCATATTGGTATACAAAGGCAAAAGTAGATAATGTGAGTGCTCTATTTGTGGTAGTGTGGGTGAGCAGTTAGGCTTAGCAGAGGGTAGTGCTAAGCATTTGTTGTATTCACAGAGGCAATAAATAAGACACAAACTCAAGAATAAATCTGAGACCAATTCATAAAAATAATACTGAGTTTTATGTAATTTTTTTCATACCAAGTACTTTGTTCTACAATAAGTACTTTTTAAGTTATGCATTTTTCAAGTTTGCCAAATCTATTACTTTTGTGCGCAATTACGCGCCATTGAATTTAATGGGAGAAAAGAGAAAAATGCATCTAAAATCACACAGTTGGATTTCAAGGTTCACCTTTCTGATTTAAGTAAGTAGCAAGACTAGGCTCAATGTTCCACCAGCAGATTCTTTGGAGCATCCTGTATTCGGCCGGGAGCAGGGTCGGGAGGTCTTTGGGACAAAGAAGGGGGGCCACTTGAAAACACACTGCACAAAGGGACTTAAAGGTAAGTCAGAGTTGTCCCACTCAAAAGGTCTGGTTGAAAGGGCCTCAGGATCACAACTGAGTCATTGTTACCAAGGCTGGTCAGGACGAGTGCAGGGGAAATAGGTCAGCCGGGCGGTGGAAGACAAGATGTCCTCACGGTCAGGATCAGGCAGCTTGGAGAAACAATCCCTGGACAGCTGGGCTACTCACGAAGTGGGTCTCAGGGGTATTGATATCACTCGATGAGAGCTTGCTTCCTTGATATTTGTAGTTCGAATTGGACTCATCGTCTTACTGAATGCTGCAGAGTAATCTCTACCCCAGGTATTGGTGCAACCCGCCTTTAGTAGATCCTGGTGTCTCCAAACTGGTTGGAGAGACAGGTTTGATCATCCGAAGAAAATGCGCCACTTTTAAATTGGGTGCTGCATCGGAGTTGCCGGGGAGCAGCAAATTGGCAAAATCGGAATCTGTGGGTCGGTGCTTCTGGCTGCAGGGGAGCAGTACCTTCACTCCAAGGGAGTTCTTTGGCAATTTGTAGAAGGCTGGGGGATCTCTGGCATTCTTGGAGGCCTCACATTGCAGGACGAGACAGCACACCACAACTGTTGAGTTCTAAGGCAGCAGGCAGGGTTTGGCGCCGCTTTTCTGCAGCAGGG
This sequence comes from Lissotriton helveticus, assembly GCF_964261635.1. NCBI lineage: Eukaryota > Metazoa > Chordata > Amphibia > Caudata > Salamandridae > Lissotriton > Lissotriton helveticus. The sequence goes on along the minus strand of NC_136068.1, from coordinate 342,970,566 downwards.
CTTCAGTCCTTGGGTCAGTAGCTCTTCATTGTCCTTTTCTTCTGTGTCCATCAAATCTAAGTTCAGGGTCCCTGGATGCACCCTAAATGCTTAATTTAGGGGCGTTAAAGGGGGCGACAGGTAGTAGCCAGTGGGCTACCTACCTTCATGGTGTCTACACCCTCAAAGTGACTACTTTCTGTGGGAAGGGGCACTACCCTGAGCCTAATTGGCTAATTCCCTCTCAATCCAAGATGAAGGGAAATGAAAAATGAGGTCCACATCACCTGCCCCACCTTAGGCCTGAATCGGGGCTCACCTTCTAATTTAATTAATTTTCCTGCCTGTCCTGCTGCCAAATGTGGAGCAGGAAAGGTTGGCATCCTCCACTATCTGGTGCTGGCCAGTTCGCATTTCAAAGGCAGCATCGCCTTTGAAGCTTTCCACCCTGGAAGGCCTTCCTGGCCTCCAGGTGGTGTGAACCACCTCTGCCCAGAGCTGGCTTTGTTCCTGGCCTCTGCGAGCACTGGGTCTCGCCCCATGAGGTCAGAAACATGTCTGGCTGGCTAAAACTAGTCAGAGATCACAACAGTGCTTGGTAGGTTTTCAGGGTACCTTATAAGGACTCATTAAGGTGTGTGGACTCATTTATATTCATTAATAAATCCAACTCAGGCATCAGTGAGGATTTATTAAAGCAAGATGTTTGGTACCAAACATCTTAGAGTACAGTGAAGCCATCATGGATCTAGGAAACTAGGCACTTTCCTACATATGCTCTGTTGAAACTCAATAGCAATGTTTTTATAACATATTTATGAACTATGCTCTGAAAACTATGTGCAAAACAGAAAAAATGTAGAAAAGTATATTTTTTCAAAACACATAAGGACATACGTAGATTGTGTAATATTCCCAGTGCACCACAAAATCCCATGAGATTACTGGAATGTTAGAAGGTTTAGATTGTGATTACCCTCAGTTAGGTTGCAACCAGCTCACATCATTTTTTTTAACTGTCTAACTGTGGAAGCGCGAACATTAGTAGCCTGATTTACTACAATTTGAGCAATCGTTTGTGTGACACACGGAAAGGACAGTGCTAATTTACTTACAATTTAAAAGACACACCTGACTGTGCAAAGTTTGTCCATGCAAACTTTAGTCAATGTGGGCCTGAGTTTCTTCAAGTAAGTTCTGATAAAATAAATCGAAACATACAAACAGCCAAGAAGCTAGAGCAGAGGTTAAATATTCCGGATATGCATTGAAAACCTGCAGTGAGTGATTATTTCTCAAGAACTTCAGCTCCTGCTTCAGAAGGTCCTAGTGTCCTTAGTGCTGGGCCCCCTAGTCAGATGGAGCAAGAGCACAAGGGCGGAGTCATGTATCTGCTAAGAATCCACAGCCTTTCCCTGTCAACATATACTGTCAACACATCCTCACATACATACCTTTGGTTTATTTTATCATCAAAGGACCCTGTGTATATGGGATGTGAACAACCAGGATGTTGTTCCCTTTGGAATTCAAGGTGATTGTTGAAGCATCTTATTCATTAAGGGATTGAGTTCCAGAGCTTGACAGGTTGGGTGGAGAACATGCTTATGCAAGTGTACAACTTTTTGAGGAGATTGTCAAACAAGAGAGCAGTCTGTAATGCGTTGAAAGAAGACAATTTTGATCTAATAGATTGCTTAATGAGTGATGCATATTGCGTTAGAAGTTATGCACCTATTCATGGGAACCCAGTGCATGGATATGAAGCTGAGTGAGACATAAATCTAGTTATCTTAGTTGATAGGCAGTTGGGTGGCTGCAGTTTGAATTCCCTGTGCATTCTTAAATATTAATTCAGGTGTTTGAATATATAATATGTTGGTATAGTCAAGATGGGTAAGTAGTAAGGCTATTGAACCCTGGAATTTTTGGGGCACGTCAAGGTATGGGAAAATTTGCCAAAGACATCTCACCATGTAAAGCTTTGTTGGAGACTTGGCTTACCTAAGGTATAAGAGAGGAAATACGAGAGAGGCTGGAATCAATACCTATTCCTAAATTTCATAAATTCAGCTGATTGGAATGGTGGTGGTCATATGTAGCAAGATGGATCAAAGGTGATAGTTGGTTTAATTGATGCATGCTACTATTCCAGATTTTGATAGAGGTGGATGAGTCACTGAAAGCTCAAGCCACGCTTGAGCCTGATGGCTGGCCCTGGGTCAGGTGGAGGTCCTCTTGAACCCACAAGCCCAAACCAAGATGAGCTTTTATTTGGCATCGGCATGCACCTAAGATCTGTATTCGTGCACAAGGAATTAAAGTCAACGCGCCGACCTTTGTTGTGAAATGGGCAAGAGAAAGAGATACACATCTAGCGCCCAAATTGTACAATGTGAAACCAGAAAACCAGAGGCCAATCTCGGCTTCCTTACTTGACCAAATTGTTAGAGGTGTGAAAAATGTATGTAGTTTGCTTTCTTGTGATTATGCAAAGTGTTAGCAAAATTATGAGAATTTACACATAATTACACATTCATCATTACGGGGCCGATTCCAATGTTGCTGGGAGAAGGCTCCGTCCGCATCGGATCCGGAGTACTTTCCGACCGACTCGTGCTCCGGTGCTTCGAGCTCCCGAGTACGATGCGAACAAGCGCGGACGGACATGGGTCGCTCGGAGCCCCATTGAAGTCAATGGGAACCTGCTGTACGATGCGCACATAGGCTCCCATTGTCTGTGCCACCCGCACCATACATGCATCGACTTGTAAGACTGTGGGTGACAGGGGTTCTGACCTGGACCCCCGAAGTCCGTTTCCCAGAGCGTTTACGTGTCAGAGGTTCAGACTCGATCCAGCTGTGTGAATCGTGCATCGTACTGGCACAGTCGGAAATCGCCTCCATTGCATGGCACGGTTTGCTTACGAACGAGACGTACGGAGCGGTTTGGACCCAGAAATGATTTGGTTGGCAATTTTGCATTGATCACATCGTACTTGCTTGCTCGTACAGCTGTACGAGTCGGTCGGAAAACACGCGTACGGCTCATACTTTTTCCGGCCCAATCGCGTTCGGAGCCCTTCCAACCGAGATCGGAATCGGCAGCTATGTGTTATATATTAGTACAAAATGCTTTATCGCTCGAAAAAAATAAATATTACAAAAAAAACAGCTAGTGTTCTGTTGTTCACTGTCTTCAATGTGAGTTTTTCCCATGGCTGGCTTATTGTTGGTACATTTTCCTGCAAATTACAAATAATGGCAGAAATGGCAGATTTACTGGAATTTTGCATGACATGCATAATGTGGTAAAATAGCAGATTTTCTGGAATTTTACATAACAAGCTTAACGTGAAATTATCTAAATTATACAAACTATGACATAATTTAAATGTTGTCCATGTCTGCAAATTGTGTTTTCCTAGGCAAATATTTTATTGTACCAAGCCTTCTTTTTCTTCATTATCACATATGAAAGCACATTTGAATACGAGTTCAGGATGTGTACTATATAAAACCTCATGTATTTGATTTAATTTAAATGTTGCCCTATATAAATCAGAATTTAGGCCGCATAAACAACTAACTGACAACAGACGTAAATCACTAATGCCATGTCGTATTGTCATCAAGGTGAATGGAATGTTTCTAAGTTCATGTTCGAAAGCTACCACATTTAACAAGCACCTCTCAATGTAGTGATAAAATGTGATGTACCAAGGAGAAATGCTTCAGACGTGTTAAAAAAATACACTTTTTGGAATTTTTAAAAAGATTTTATTATATCTTACATGATGTTTATTGCATGACTTTATTATATTTTAGTTGATGTTTATTGCATGATTTACATGCCTAATATTTTCATTACTTGGCTAATGCATGGTTTGTTAGAGCCACATCAGACCTTTGGCTGGCTCTGCTCTCCCTGTAAATTTGTTGGCTTACCCACCTCTAGTTTTAGAGCTATTTATCGAGAGACCATTTACTTTTAGGCAGTGTCTGAGGGCACAGGAGTCAAGATCTGATGGATATTCAAGTTTTAATATGATTTGTGAGTCTTCGCATAGTTACAATAGCTGACATTAAATAATGATGGGAACTGAAGTCTGGAGCAACAGTAAACATTGAGCAAGTGGGAGAACCGCTACTCTGCTTGAGTCAGTGATAGTTTTGACATATTCCTATGTGGCTAATAATTGTAATTACATTTATATAGCGGTTACACCCCTGGTGAGGCTTCGAAGTGCTTTTCAGTATGTGGCACGCTACTTCGGAAGACAAAAAGGATTAGTGGTGAATTAGTACAGGGAAATGTAAAATCAACTTGAGGATGGACATATGAGTCTGTCAGTCGCATTGAAAAGGATAATGGTGAGACAGAAGAGGGAAGGGTCTAGAAAGTGTTTATTTTTAGATCATAGCAGTTGGAGGAGGTTTGGGATGAGTAAAGGAGAAGTGAAAGGTGAAGAGTCCCTAGAAGTGGATTAGGGAGGAAGATGAGCTATCTGGTGAGTCTAGGAGGGATACATGAGACAAGGGTTGAGAAAGGCTTGTTTGGTAGATCTGAATAGTAAAATAGGTTTGACATGATGCATGGAGCAGAAGAGGTGCACCTCATTACCATCCAGTAGACAGAGTCAAGTTTGGCAATCCAGCAGCAGATTAATTTCTTCTCTGAATGACACTATTTAGTTGAATTCAGATCTTTGACTGGATTCATTTTATAATGGGCCATTTGACATCTGTCAGTAAAATGAAGTATTAGAAGGCTCAAAGTAATATTTTTAAAATATGTTTATGTAGGCTGTTTTGAGTTCATTTACAATGATACTAGCTGACGAAAATCTATCATGACGGAAAAATACAGTTTATTACATAAACTCACTTATGAGGGTTAATCAAGCATCACATTTATCTTGGCAACACCAAATCAGTGCAAACAAATTAGTGTAAAAAAGGGCCTAATTATGATGTCAGGCGGAATACCCTCAAACAGTTCATCAGAGTCTTTCTGCCCGACATCATGAGTTTCCGTCCGACTGCCTTATAACGATACAGGCAGTTGGAGGGAAGCCCACGGGGAATTCCGCTTTGCTTCCGAGCCCATCATGGCTGCAGGCGGAATAGTAATCCCAAAAAGACCACCATTTCATGGCGGTCTGCCCGCCATAAAAAGGCAGGTGGAAAATGACTTTGGGGACCCCTAGCAGGGCACGCCTTGCCGTCCTCTATGGGGCCTGGGGGCACCTATGGTGCTCCCCTAAACATCCCTCTACCATGTGGCGGTGCCTGCTTCATGGTACAGGCATGTTTGAAAACATCTATCTTTCTGTTGCAGCTTGTGCTGTGGCCCTTTTCCTGCCGCTGCACAAGCTACTAAGGAAAGTGGATGTTTCCGACTACCCATATAGAGGTCACATCCTCATACTGTGAGGGGTACTGCTGACTAATAGTTGGGTGATTCCATTCCGCTACGGTGTCAGTCGGATGCTCATACGACCTACATCGTAATCAGGCCCATAGTCATGATTGAACAATTTTGAGGATGCCTGGCTTCTATTACAGTTTTACTAAGCTACTGTTAAGTTACAGCATAATTGCACTTAGTGGCAAGATGGAAGATGAGGATTTTCAGGAGTTTATTGAATGAAGGGCCATCTAAGTGTATCAGATGTGTTTTTTTCCGAAAGAATGTGCGCGCATGTCAGGTCAACAAACCGACCCAGAAAAAAATTAAAATGTAGTATTCATCAAGTGGGCTTGTTCTGTGCATTTTAGTACAAACAAGGTACCAAAATAATATTGTAGAAAATTAATTTAATTTGAATGAAACACTAGATTGTAGTGGGAATACATTGCATTCTTTCTAGGAACCCTAACGTGTGTATATTTACCATAGCCAGATAAAGCAAGGGAAGAACTCCAGAAAGGGTGTGTCTCAATAAATACTATGGGATGAATTACTGGCTGGGCAAGGAGCAAGGTAAATGATGGCCACAGAGACCCAAGAGAGGATTTTACCTGGGAGGTTTATGCTTTAGGATAATTGCACTGCTATAGCCAATACCGATTCTAAGGCTCTCCGGTAAGTATCTGCAAAGCAAACAGTGCTGTGCAAGAGGACCATACCAACATTAGATTAGTGGGAAGAAGGTTAGCTATAGTATTTCACAAGATATGTTGCCTCCTCCAAGTGGTCACTTCAAAAGTGCACATAGTCTACAATTCTTTCCTTAACAAGCGATCGTATATTTACATTAAGGTCATTATTGCCAACTTGCAAACATATTACACACACTACATTAACATGTCTCTATAATATAGGGTAAGTATACATTTACTATTCTTAATTCAACCCATACTTACATTCAGAGGTAATTCTATGGGAAAATTAGTGCAGTAAACCAAACTGGATTCTACTTCACGTATAACTCACGCTTAGATATCAAAACTGTGCAAAACACTGAATGGAATAAAGAGCAAATTTGCTCAGTGGAAATAAATGCAGTATTTCACTAACAATCATGCTAACACATAACGAGCATTGCTCAGTTGAATGCATTTTGCTGCTGTAAATCAACAAATATAAAATGCAACATTGACGAACAGGTCCAACAAGAGGGGATCATGAGGTTTCACTTCTGGAGACAAAATGTCCCCTCATAGGATAGGTGATTTAAATTAGGGGTGGGCATGACTCTCTTAATTCCATATAGCATAATCACGCAGAATTAGCTAAAATGTCTGCGAGATGATCCTTGAAGTACGTGAGAAGGGTAATTCTGTGTTTAGCAATATTTCTTAGCGCAAAAATGTCCACAGCCGCATCCAAACTTGACAGAAAGATGCCCTTTGCACTAAGCGATAGAGCTAAAAAGAACAAAACATGAATACATGTGCTTTTGGGATAGGATTGTCCCACAATTTAATACTGGCATTTAGTGCTAATTTCTTAGCGCAAAATGCACCTTCCCGTCCAAAATGGACACAAGGATACATTTAGTGCTAAGAAACAGTGCTAAACCCAGCAAAACACAAATAGCGAGAGTCCACCTGTGCTCTCGCGTTAGTTTTTTCCCCAAATAGCTCTTAATTATATGAGGAGTAGTAATTGCGTAATTATTGGTAATTCTGCATCACAGTGTGATGTGGAATTACCGAGATTAGACCAATTATTCTGGTGTAATTGAAATTCCACCTAAGTAGGAAGAAGGTTGGCGAGCTTGATTTGAGTTGATTTGAATAGTTAATGCAAATCAAAGGGATAATTTAAGCAAGCGTGCAGGGGAGATCAATCCTAATAAAGCTAAAGACAGAACAGGATGATTTATAGTTTATTTTAGATATCTAATAAAGAAGATTGTATGTGTAGGTTCGGGAAGATCGTTTTCCAGATTATAACAGTTAAGTATCAGAATGATTGTACTTCAAAATCTGGTTTAAAATGTCTAACCTAAAGATTTAACATCTTCTCAGGACTGTAGTATATATACCTAGATGTTTCCATATGTTCACACACATAAAGAGCTTTGGTTACATTGATAATGCTGCACATTTGTTAAATGGCTTCAAATTTATTTTGGCTACTGGTGATCACCAATGTGGCCCATATGTACTGAAGAAATGTAGTCATAGTATTTTGAGTTTCCAGAATGGCTGCTATTCGTAAATCCTTTATTAATGGGGTGTGGGTGGTGGGTCACAAGAGGAAAGCCATGCTTTGAATCTGTATATGCTTTTCTAGGTGTATGCCTTTTCAGTTGATGTAGTTGAAGTTGACATGTTTGCCTTCTTTGTTCTATGTAGTAGAAAAATAAGATTTGATTCAGCTATAAGTTCATTGAATTTTGCATGCACCCATTTATTGTTTTAAGGTGAATATGATGCAAAGGTGCAGCGGTGTATGATTAATCCAGAACATATGAAATAAAAGAAATTAAAACTTTCAAGTAAAGAAAATCCAAATCAAGCGTTGTAAACAATGTTGCCAAAAAAGGTCACCACCACCACACATCCAAACATTTAGAAAGCTGTAACATACAAAATATGTGAATGAAATACATTTTGATTTGGTTCCGTAAACTGAATATATCATAATTACTGTAAATCATTGGGTTGGTAGGTTGCGTATATATAGCAAACCCCGAATGGATCTGAGAGGTATATTTCCAAAATAAGCCTAGGTCTGTTTTACCCACATATTAACCTGAGATGAAATAGTGATATGTTCATTCACAGAAGACAATTTGAGAACGTGGTTGTGTGTGCCTGCAGAGATTCAGGTAAATTCTATGTCTGTGAGTTAATTTAGGAGATTATTCACTTGGGTAATCAGCTACATGGCTGGTTACTGGTTCCTTAACTTGAGCAGTGGTTCACACTGCAGAGGAAATCTTGTCTGGACCTTGGCATCTCTACAAGTTACTGTTTAGCGATGCTTCTGCTTAAAAGTATTCAAACTTGTAGGAGAATTGTCCAGGTCACATCTGGAGCGTGACCATTATATGTGGCCACACAGGATTCCATTTTGACTTCCTTCAACAGAGTGGAACTTAACATGGAGGGTTAAAAAACACAATAAACAAGTGCTGGTTTTCTTTTCAGTACTGCTAAATTCCTTGATATGGATCAGACTTTAGGCCGAAGAGTTTGGGAGATAGGTCCCTTTGTTGTGTGGGAAAACCACTTACCCCTTATTGCTTCATTCTTTACCAAAGGTAAGTGTGAAATCCCTTCCGATTTTGGGCCTTAGTGTATGTGCTCTGAAAAGAACCCCTAGCTCAAGTCCACCTTCTACAAAGTAATGCAAAGCATTGCATCAATTTATTTCGACCTGTGGGCAGTATCCGAGTGAGAAAGAAAATAGATGAGCACAAACTAAAAGTGGCCCCCATTAGTGAATTACAAACCTAACAAGCATTTACAATGCAATGGTTTCGCCTTTGGAAAAGTTAGAGCTATTGGCATTGTAAATTACAACATTTGTGTTTATGTATTGGTTTTGAAAACAGATAAATAAATGGCATTGTCATTTACATTGCCATTAGCTTAATCTCTCGCAAATGTGAGACCTATTGTACCCTACGGACGAGCTCAGCAGACAGCAATTACTACCACACACACCCAGAGCCACACACACACACCCAGAGCCAAACACACACACCCAGAGCCAGCCACACACACACACCCAGAGCCAGCCATACACACACACCCAGAGCCACACACACACACCCAGACCCACACACACACACCCAGAGCCACACACACACACCCAGAGCCACACACACACACCCAGAGCCACACACACACACACCCAGAGCCACACACACACACACACCCACCCAGAGCCACACACACACACACACCCAGAGCCACACACACACACACCCACCCAGAGCCACACACACACACACACCCAGAGCCACACACACACCCACCCAGAGCCACACACACACACCCAGAGCCACACACACACACACACCCACCCAGAGCCACACACACACCCACCCAGAGCCACACACACCCACCCAGAGCCACACACACCCACCCAGAGCCACACACACACTCAGGAGAGCAAGCACAGCGAGGGGCAGGGAAGCAAGCACAGCGAGGGGGCAGGGAACTAAAAGTAAAATACTAAAAATAAAATGTTCCATGTCGCAATTAAAGTTACCATCACCCAGTCACTGGTTAATGACTGTAAAAACATCATCATCACCTATGTACCGAAGGGAGGAGTAAAGAACCTCAGGATGCCCTTCAGTGTGAAAGTCTTCATTGGCTTAGGGTGCAGGTGGGCATTACTTGTGTTTGAGCCCGCAGGCTCTAAAGCAACTATGCCCAGATGTGGGAGTCCCTCCTCGGGGGACTCGGTACCAACCATGCCCAGGTGGAGCACTTGTGGGCTTTAGATCAGAAATGCCCCTGGGAGCCTCTCAGGCTCTCACTCAATTATACCCCTTGAGCCTCTCGTGGGCTCTCTCAACAAATGTGGGCCAGGAGCCTCTTGGGCTCAGTAATAAAAATGCCCCCCGGAACCCTCGTGGGTCCGGCACAAATGCTTCCGCTCGTTGGAGTCCCGCTCGCGCTAGAGTCCCCTGCCTGGGGACCCGAAGAAACAACTGCGGCGTTGAGCCTCTCGGGGCTCTAGAAACAAGAATACCCCGCAACCGTGGGAGCGGCCCGCTATCAAGTGGGGCCGCTCGGGGTGAAGGCACCGGCGGAGTGCCACCTCACTCCCTTTCCCCCCCAGCCGGCTTCGACTCACCGGCTTCCGTGGGGGTGGGGGGGAATCCTCTCTCCTTGCTCCGGTCCCGCTCCGATCGGGTCACTCTGCTGCCGGTATGCGGGACTCTCTGGCTGCCGGTCTGCTTCCTTCGCCGGCCTCTCGCTGGGGGAGCCTCGGGGAGAGACGCTGGCTACACTCTGGTGGTGGTGGAGCGTGGGGTAGGCTCCCATGGACTTCCTGCCTTTCTCTTGGCCAATAGCGTCCTCCCAGCCGGGGGAAGCGGAAATGGAGCCTGCGAGGCTCTTCTCTCTGTCCCGGCCGGCCTCGCCCACCGTCAGGCGCGGTGCCGGCTTCAGCTCTTTTCCTCGTCCTTCGTGGCAAGACGGGCAATCGCAGCACACATTTGTGCACTTACCTGATGACAAAAGATCAGCGAGAAGGCATCGGACTGGGAGAGGGGTGGAAGGAACGGGGAGAAATGCCGCGGCTGCATGTCCTCGGCTCTGGCAGGGCAGGGAGAGGCTGCAGGAGGTTCCTGACGAGAAAGGAGCATTACGTGAACCCACCCGCTCGCCCTAGCTCCTAGAAAAAAATGGCGGCCGCAAACATCCACCGCCGCAATGACGGCAACAAAGGGGCGGAGAGGGAAAAAATCGCCGGAACGCCCACGAATCACCTCGGACAATGACGGACGCCTCTCTCTTCCAATAGCTATCCTCCATTTATGGAGCTAGCCAATGGAAAAGAGAGGCGGGACAAAGCCACATACTGCTGCGCAGCGGATCGCCAGGCGAAACCTAAAAAGTGAGCCATGTTTGCAAATTAGGGCAGTTTTGAACTTGTAAAGACACACTGTATAAGTGTTTCACAAGGTGTAGAACACTGCATAGATTTGAGCTTGCCAAAGGCAATGTTTGTTTTAGTATCAGGGAAATCAGCAATAAAAACCGGCCCCTGCATACCACAAACAGCCCCACAAGCAGCCAGAAAAGCAGCCCACACACTGACCCGCGAGACCAGCACATCAAGCACTGCCTGATTGCCATGCCTGCCAGTCCAACCCTGCCTGTGGGCAGGGCAAAAAAATTGCTGACACTCCACAAATTTGCACAGCACTTCATGAGCTCCTGCCCACCCTTTTGTAAATCTAAGGATCTCATTCTCAAAGCTGACTACCACAAGTGGATTTGACTTTCTCCTTGAAATATATTATTAAATCATTTGAATAGGCTACACCTCCTCACAGAAATTTCTTTGGGAGTCTAACTCTTAGTTCATTTCTATTGTACACTTCATCTGCTTAATTTTGTTCAAGTTTTTGGAAGTATTCTGGTAATAGGTTGACTTCTTGGCTTTGTGGGATGTGTAGGATGGTAGAGAAATGTTAGCTGTCTGTCCTCGAACACTGAGGCGTGGGATGAATGTTTAAAGGGTATGTGTGTAGGAGCTTTTTAGGTTGGAAACAATTTATTGCCTGGGGTAGCAGCATTTTGATGGGTTTAGCAGAAGAGTACAAGAGAGGTTGCCACAGGTTTTCACTCGCTTCATGGCAAGTGTATCGGACGTTAAATAGGGTTTAATTTAATGTAGGAGTCCTTTTATGCACATTGCCATTATACTTAATATATATGCACAATCCCAATAAATTGTGTATTTTTACAGCCTTCCTACAATAATATGTGTTTATATAGTATTCCCACTTGTATTACTAATACAGAAAATGTGTTTTTAAATATATACGACTTCTTGGTGGCAAGTATATACGCCAAAAGAATGGGGTTTGACCTCTGGGTGACGCTTTAGCATGAATAACGGTTAAGCTCCAAATCTGACGCTCACTTTTTCAAAGCTACGAAGGACACTTCAGCTGTACAAAAATGTCTTTAACAACGATGTGGACTCCAAGGAGTGTACACGAAGTTGGGGCACACTGCCACGTTTGCCCACTTGACATTCAAATGAAAAGAAAAGTGTTTTAAGACTGAGTCGAAGAATGAACCTTGATATGACACAAGATACATGGATTAATACTCAAGAAAGTGCTAATATAAAGGATACAAGAGTATGGCAAAATGCGAAAGGTCCAGTTGCAAAACACCAAACACTGTACAACACCTCTCCTCTCCCCTCCCCTCCTCTCCTCTCGTCTCTCTCCTCTCTTCTCCTCTCCTCCCCTCCCCTCCCTTTCCCTACTCTCCTCTCCTCATTCCAAATAAAAAACATAAGATAATATGTTGTGTTTTAACAAGTTTTGTTTGCATTATAAGAAGTTAATGGACAATTACATTCAGAGAAATGACAACAATCAACATCGGAAATAAAAAAAACATACTTAAACAGAACTGCAATAATGGATTCAAGATTAATGCCTACAATCACGTTCATCAGAGTCGCTGGTGATGCTTGGTACATTTAACCAGCATTAAGGACTAGAACATAGCTCTGAACACCTACTGACCTGTACACAGGAACAGCCTTGCCAGAGCCACCAAGGATTTCAACAATTAGATCACATCCTGCGCCAACTACCTGACCCTCCCCCCTACCCCCTCCTCCACCTCAAACAGTTATACAACAAGACCCAGGCACCAGACCAGTTGGTACATGGAGGAACTCAGACTAATGAAATACCACTGAAAACAGCTGGAGCGCAAATGGAGAATAAGCCATGGCAATACAGAAAAGAGTATATTTAAATCTACCCAATGATGCTATGACCAAATGACACAGGCAAATAAAAGCACTGCTCTGGCGGACTGCACAGATGCCAGCACCAATAGAAGCAAAGACATTTTAGCCACTGTGAAAGATTTCACGCCACCATCGGCTGCCTGAAACTGCAACAATCTCTCTCAATTCTTCAGCACATAAAATCACTGCCTCTTACAGCAACTTCAACCAAGGCAGATAAACCTCACCTAGCACCTCCTGATCCTGTCTAAAGAACCAGTTCTAACCACATGGATGATTCACACACGCGAAGAAACTGCTGCCACCATGAAGTCCATCCACCCATGGGCCCCTTTGGACTGCTGACCTCACAACACCTACTCCAGAGGATTTCAACCCATCCGTACCTTGCTCACACTCGTTCTGAATGCCTTCATCTCTTCCGCAACTTTCCCAGATGGTTGAAAACATGTACCTGCCCTTCCATTGCTGAAGAAATCCTCTTTGGAACCTTCTCCGCTCGCCAACTAAAGACCGATCTCCATCCTAACATTCCAACCAAAGGTTGTAGAGAAAATCATCAACAGACGCCTCACAGAATATCTCAATGTGAGAAATTGGGTTGTTGGTTGACTCGGGTGTGAGCCCTGGTCAAGCAATAGCCACAATCCCTTGAAGGCTGAACAAAAAAGTCATTAAATTAACCTGTGCTTAACCCTGGGTAGTTTGGCACAAAGAGCAGTCAGACTTCACTTAGAGGCAATTTGTAAAGAATTTAATGCTGCACGTAAATAGTAATAAAGTGAAAACACAACAATTTAGAGAAATAGAGTACATTTTAATAAATTATTTGACACCAAAATGTTAAAAGTCCAACCAGTAGACCTGGAGTTATGAATTTATAAAGTTGTAAGTGAAATCTAGCCTCTAAAAGATAAAGCGCCAACCGTTGACAATCGGTTGTGCGAGACTGGTTCAAAGTTGACCACGATGAAGCATGTTTTGGATACAAGAAGTGGATTGGGCCCGCTCAGAGCTTATCTTTGGACATATATTTTTTAAAGAAAAATGTCTGAAAAGGTAGAAGTTCAGCGGGCAAGACCATAGGAGTGTCGGAGGGAGGGTCATTGTCATTGTCAGATGGCTGTTGAGCGAAGCCGCAGTGAAGATATTTAGCTTCTGACTTAGTCGCCGAGAAGGAAGTCAAAAATCTCCAGTGGGACAAAACAGAGGTCTGTAGCCGAAGACAGTACCATGAGGTCGGATACCCCTTTGGCACAGAACTGCTGCAACAGATTTGTGGCCGCAGAGAAGAACGTAGCAGAAGAAGCCACATATCAATCTGACCGGCAGTGCACCTCAGGTGGATAGGCTGGCAAGTTGGTCCCGGTCAACTCCTGGTTCTTAGAGCACCTTTTGAACAATTTTGTCAAAGTCCTCAGTTTTGGAAATTGGGCATCTGGGAACATTTAGCACCACAACCAAGGGTCCAGGAGAGGAGGAAGACCTCTTGGGGGATCAGGACTCACTCAGGCTGGATCTTGGTGCGTATTCAATATGGTGGGAGCCTGCTATGTATCTGTGACTCTGAACAGGAGGCCATCTAACTAGCCCTTGGATCCACTTTTGACAATCCTGGGTGCAGGTGAAGATGCAGGGCTCAACAGGAGGGCTCTCTAGCTAGGGCTATCTCGGGTTTTAAAGCAGGCTCCAGGCAGCAAAGCAGTTCTTGCAGGTACAGCAGCAGTCTGGCAGAGCGCACAGCAGGTACAGCAGCGGCAGTCCTCTGAGGGTCCACTAGTGAACTGAAGAGTGGGTGCCCTTCTTCTGAAAAGTGGGAGAAGATTCTGGAAAAGTTCTTTGAAGTGTAGGGGGTTCTCTGCCTTACCTGCCATGGCTCTAAGCTTGCTGCAGTGACAATACAGGGTCAATAAGCCTTTTGTGAGGAGACAGGACGCAGCCTACTCAGGTGCAAGTGGGGCTTTGCTCAGCTCCTTCCCCCCATTCTGTCAGTAATGCCCATTAAGGCACACCCAATTCCTTTATTGTGTGACTGTGTTAGAGCAATTCACATAGTTTAACTGTCAACTACACCCAGTCATGTGACCCAATGCTACCTGTAGAACCAAAAGGCTGAGGCAGGAAAATGTAATCTTTCTAAAAGTGCAAAAAAGAACAGACAATGGGTGTAATGCTGAACGGCTGGGCATATCCTGCCCTCTTAGGGCGCAGCATTTTTTGCGTATGGCAGGGTCCAAACTGGAGTGGCAGGGTGAGCAAAAGAAAGATGGATTCAACCCAGATCTCTTGACTGAGGGTGAATGTTTGATTTGTTCAACATTCCATCCATTATTTGTTTTCGCAGCATTTCTCGCCCTAAGTGGGATGCCCAGACATGGGTCTGCTGCTCACTAGGCCACTGGATATGATGTGGGGTGATACCCCAAAACCAGTCTCAGGATGCTTGCTTTGGGACAGGGAGGACCTGGTTTGGCAGTTCGGGCTTGACTGTTCCCATGAGGAGCAGAATCAAGACTGATTTCCATATGGCTGGGTCCAAACTGGAGGACATGGTGAGAAAAAGAACAATAAATGTAACCCAGATCTCTTGGCTGGTAGTGAATGGTTGATTTGATAAGCATCCATCATTTGTTTGCACAGCATTTTGTGCCATAAGTGAGATGGGCATGCCCACACATGGTTCCCATGCTCAATGTGCCACTGGATTCAAGCTAGCCTGGATTATGAGGGTTGATACCTCAAAACCAGTCCCAGGAGGGTTGTTTCTGGTCCCGGGAGGACCTGGCTTGGCATTTCTGGCTAGACTGTTTCCATGAGGAGCAGGGTCAAAAATGATTTGCATATGGCTGGGTCCAAACTGGGGTGGCATGGTGAGCAAATGAACAATGAATTTAACCCAGATCTCTTGACAGAGGGTGAAGGTTTGGTTTGTTCGGCATTTTGTCCATCATTTGTTTACGCATCATTTTTCTAAAAGTGCCATGTTAAAAATTGTAATGAAAAATTTGACTTTACCATTAAAGAGGGTCATCATACAATTCCATAGGTACAAAACATGATATCAAATGTAATAAGGAATCCCCAATGTTATCCTCTGGGAGGGATAAGCCTCACAGTAGTGAAAAACGAATGTGGGAGTTTTTCACTACCAGGACATGTCAAATTTAAAAGTACATATCCTACCTTTTGAGTACACAGCACCCTGCCCCATGGGCTTCCGAGGACCTACCTTAGGGGTGACTTGTATGTAATAAAAAGGGTAGTTTAAGACTTGGCAACAAGTTCTATGCCTGCATGACTGAAATCAGCCACTGTATGAAGAACAACTGCCTAAATCTGAACACCGACAAGACTGAAATTGTGATCTTCAGGAAGCCCACATCACTGTGGGACCCTATTGTAGATAAGGCACACTTTTCCGATTTGAGCCACTGAGCGCCAATAAGCAGGTACGCTGGGTGCAAACAGGGAAATGTGCACCCTATCATGTAGAATGCCCTGCTCTCATGTCACTAAAATCAATGATAGTCAATAGTTGTGTTAGAGCAGGACCTAAGCGCAATTCTATGCTAACCATGATGGAGTGTGGCCACGCCCCCATGCAAATGCCCTCTTGAGAAAGTGCTAGTGCTACGTGTGTGCCAGCGCTTTCAGTATTACAGAAGTGGCCACACAAGCGTCTGCAGCCCCTTCTGTAATACCAAAGTTCTCTGTGGTAGCAGAAAGCAGGTGCACATTCTTTAATACAGCCCCTGGTGGGTAACAGAGCTAGGGCCAACACCCACACCTACCAACCACGCCAAGATCCACATGAAAATCATCTACAGCAAAGTTGACATGACTTCCTAAGTCAATGCCATCACTGCTCCATACCCTAAAGATGCTGAGGAATATTTTCATATAGTTCCCAATCAGCACCTGGAAAAAGTAACACATATCTTGGTTGCAAGCAAGCTGGACTACAGCAATAGCCTCTAAGTTGGGATCAAGTAAAAGCTAACCTGAAGGATACAGACTATCTAGCTGCCAGAATCACTCTCAATCTCCCATTCACAAATGAGCACAGTTCAAACTCCTCACTCACACTTCCAAGGCACTAGATAACACTGGCACAGAATGCCTCAACAATCGAATCTGCCTTCATAAACCTGCCGGACACCATCGCTCGTCTGAACTCCTACTTGCACAAATCCCATGCATACATAAAACCTGATCTGGCGGGTGAGCCTTCTTCTGCATCACTCCTAAAGCGTGGAAAGACCTCCTGCTACATATAAGAGCCTCCTCCTCACTTCTTGAATTCTATTGGAGGCTGAAGTCCTGGCTTTTTGATTAGTGCCACTTGGCCCTAGGTGGGCTTGACTCACACCTGATTAGCGCTTGGTTACCCTTTCGGTGATTGTGCACTCTACAAATCTACATAACGTAACATAACAGTAAGAGACATGTGAACTACTAAAGACAAGATTAAGTGTAAGAAATAGGGTTATTAATTGAGGGGAATAAGTATGCACATCAATCAATAGTCAAAATTATTGTGAAGGTGAACCAGTAAAGTCACTAAATAAACCTGAGGTTAAACCCCACCGAACAGACTGGCTTAATTTAAAGGCAATGTGAAAGGTATTTATGCAATACTAAACACTAATAAAGTCAAAATGCCAAACAATAGAAATTCCAAAATGAATTAGAAAAATAGAGTACGATTTAATACACACTATGGCACCAAAATTGCAAAAATCCAATAAGGGAACGAGAGATATGACTTTTTAAAATTTTAAGAGGAAATAACGCCAAGAAGTGCCAATGATAGTCAATAGTTGTGGTAGAACAGGACCTGGGCGAAATGTTATGCTGACCACGATAGAGTGTGCATCAAACACCCCAACCAGGTTCATCCTCGGCAAAAGATTTTACCTTATGACTTTAGTCCTGTAAGTCTCACAGCACCACAGGATTATACTTCTAAAGCCCCACAGACCCTCAGGGCAGACACTTAGACACACCCGGTGGCAGGCAGAGGCCCACAGGAGGGCCCATTCAGTTCCAGTTGCCACTGGTCAGCGGGCCGGCTGCAGGTAAGGCCTTTTGGAGCTTGCTGTATCCCTGTAGCTTGAACAGGAGGTCAGCCTGTTGACCTGTGGAGTCCATGTCTTGGTCCTGGGTACATGTGAGATAGCAGGTCCAATGCTCCAAGGCTCTTCTCAGGTCTCAGACAACAGGTTTAGTCCTCCAAGTCCAGGAGTATTCTGAAGAATGTTCTGGAGATGTCACGTTTAAGCCTGCCATGCGCTAGTGATTGGGAATGACCCATGGGGACACCCTAGCCAATAGAGTAAAGGTTCCCAGGGCTAACCCTACCACTTTTAGCATTTTCAAGATAGCCAAAGTCTTGGGCTACACTAAACATCGGCTTCTAGGGTGCCCCAAGTGTAAACAGACCTGTCAAGCAGGATGTGATGTTCTAGCAGAATGTAAAACTTTAATGTCAAAAAGGATCCTAAGAGCCCCACCCACCATATTCAGGTTCAGATGGGTCATTTCTGCCTAGTCACATCAGCCTATTGTTTGCTCCTGGGAGCAAGTTCACCCATCATATTCATATATTACAAATCCAGCTGTAAGAATACATTGAGCTTGTAATAATCATTTCAAAAAGTCCAAAAATGAAACTGATAGTTGTTTCCTAGCCAGAGATAACATTTGTTAAAAGTAAAATCCCAGTGCTTTTCTATGGCACCGCCGACCCTACTACAGTGAAAATAGCTTTTAGGAACCTTTCATTATAAAGGTATGTTTAACATTAAATGTTTACATGCCCTTCTTTCAAATACCATGCACCCTGCCTTAAGGGCTATGGGGCATACTTGCAGGTGACCTATTATCATTTAAAAGGAAGGTTTAGGTCTGTCCAAAGAGGTTATTATGATAGGTCGAATTTGCAGTTTTAAAACTGCATAACTAGCCAGAAATGGTAGGCCTCAATACATATTTTAGAGGGATACTGCAGCTGGTGGCACAATGAGGGCTGCAGACCACTGTTAGTATTTAATTTACAAGCCCTGAGTAAACTTAATGTCATATACTAGGGGCTTATGAGTAAATTAAATATTACAATCAGGATTATACCAAACTCCTGATGTATTGAGGGAGCACAAGCACTTCACTACTGGTAAGCAGGAGTAGAGTGGGGAGAGTTCTATGGCCAACAAAAACAGTCAAGCCAGAAATCTGGAGAACACTACACAAAACATGGCCATTTTCAATATCAAGGTGGTTCAAACTGAGTGAAGTGCCCATTAATTTTGACAGCATGTTGTCAGTCACTGCCACAGGATATCCACAAATGCACATAATATTCACAATTTTTTTTACAGCTTTATAGTTTCCTTTTCTACACATTATACTGTCTATGTTGACACATAAAACTTTATATAAGTGACCCTTATTAATCTTAAGTACAATAGAATATTTACAATAATTAATTCTTATATGACACATCCTTTATGCTCCATGGGTGACTTCAGAGTCTGCCCAACAATACTGCATACTTTCCCAATACTAGAGTGGTTCCCCAATACCTGGTAGCAATGTTCTTTTGCATAAGGAGCCTCACTGATAAAGCCATATGCCTGTCTGCCGTGATCAGGCGTACCACAATCAATCAATCAATCAATCAATCAAAGCATTTATATAGCGCACTACTCACCCGGAGGGTCTCAAGGCGCTGGGGGGAGGGGGTCCGCCACTGCTCGAACAGCCAGGTCTTGAGCTGCTTCCTGAAGGCGAGGTGGTCTTGGGTCAGGCGGAGGTGGGTCGGAAGGGAGTTCCAAGTCTTGGCGGCCAGGTAGGAGAAGGACCTTCCTCCTGTGGTGGCTCTTCGGATGCGGGGGACGGCGGCGAGGGCGTGGTTGGTCGATCGAAGCTGGCGTTTGGGAGCGTAGAAGTTGAGGCGGCTGTTGAGGTATCCTGGGCCTTGGTTGTGTAGGGCTTTGTGTGCGTGGGTGAGTAGCCGGAAGGTGATTCTCTTGTTGACCGGGAGCCAGTGCAGGTCTCTCAGGTGTCCGGAGATGTGGCTGCGGCGGGGGATGTCCAGGATGAGTCGTGCTGAGGTGTTCTGGATCCGCTGGAGTCTCTTCTGGAGTTTGGCGGTGGTTCTGGCGTAGAGGGAGTTGCCGTAGTCCAGACGGCTGGTGACGGGGGCCTGGGTGACCGTCTTCCTGGTCTCGGTGGGGATCCATCGGAAGATCTTACGTAGCATGCGCAGGATGCTGAAGCATGACGAGGAGACGGCGTTGACTTGTCTGGTCATGGAGAGGGAGGAGTCCAGGATGAAGCCCAGGTTGCGTGCGTGGTCTGTGGGTTTGGGTGCGCTGCCCAGGGCGGGGGGCCACCAGGAGTCGTCCCAGGCGGACGGTGAAGATCCCAGGATGATGACTTCCGTCTTGTCCGAGTTCAGTTTCAGGCGACTGTTCATCATCCACTTGGCAACGTCTGTCATCCCTTCGTGTAGGTTGGCTCTGGCGGTGGCGGGGTCGTTGGTGAGGGAGAGGATCAGCTGGGTGTCGTCGGCGTAGGAGATGATGTTGAGGTTGTGCTGGCGTGCGATGGCTGCGAGGGGACTCATGTAGACGTTGAAGAGTGTTGGGCTGAGCGAGGAGCCTTGAGGAACGCCGCAGATGACTTCGGTGGCCTACGATCTGAACGGGGGGAGGCGGACTCTCTGTGTCCTTCCGGCGAGGAAGGAGAATATCCACTCCAGTGCCTTCTCCTGGATTCCTACGTTGCTGAGGCACTTTACTAGGGTACGGTGGCAGACAGTGTCGAAGGCCGCGGAGAGGTCCAGGAGGATGAGGGCCGCTGTTGTCGAGCAGGGCTCGGATGTCATCGGTAGATGCGATCAGGGCGGTCTCGGTGCTGTGGTTGGCCCGGAAGCCAGACTGCGAGAGGTCGAGGGAGCCGTTCGTCTCGAGGAAGGCGGCCAGTTGTTTGTTGACGGTCTTCTCGATGACTTTTGCCGGAAACTGGAGCAGCGAGATGGGGCGGTAGTTCTTGAGGTCGGTGGGTTCGGCTGATGGCTTCTTAAGTAGGGCGCTGAGTTCGGCGTGTTTCCAGCTCTCCGGGAAGGTAGCGGTGTCGAAGGAGGTGTTGATGATGTCCCGCAGGTGGGGTGCGATGACAGCGTCGGCCTTGTTGAAGACGTGGTGAGGGCAGGGGTCTTTCGGAGATCCGGAGTGGATGGAGTTCATCGTGTGGACGGTGTCTTCGGTGCTGATCGGGGTCCAGGCGCGGAGGGTGGTTGTGGGGGGCAGTGGTTCGGTCGTGGCGTGCGTCGGTTGAGTGCAGAAGCTGTTGTGTATGTCCGCGATCTTGTTGTGGAAGTAGGAGGCGAGGGAGTTGCAGAGGTCTTGCGAAGGGGTGATGTCGTTGTTTCTGGCGTTGGGGTTGGAGAGCTCTTTCACGATGTTGAAGAGTTCTTTGCTGTTGTGTGCGTTGTTGTCCAGTCGTTCCTTGAATGCGGTTTTCTTGGTGGCGTGGATCAGTTGGTGGTGTTTTCGGGTGGCGAGCTTGAGGGCAGTCATGTTGTCCGGTGTTGGGTCTCTGCGCCAGGTTTTCTCGAGTGCTCTGCAGTTCTTCTTGGAGCTCTTGAGTTCGTCGTTAAACCATGGTGCTTTCTTGCTGCCGGGTCTGCTCAGCGGGGTCTTCAGAGGGGCGAGGTCGTCTGCGCAGTTGCTGATCCATTTCGTGAGGTTGGTGGCCGCTTGGCTGGGGTTCGTTGTGCTGGTGGGAGGGTTCTTGCTCAGGGAAGTAGTGAGCTGGTCTGCAGTGATCTTGTTCCAGCTTCTGCGGGGAACCTGTTGCTGGTGATGGTGGAACGTGGTCCTTCTGAAGCTGAAGTGGACGCAGCTGTGGTCCGTCCAGTGGAGTCCGGTGGCGTGGCTGAAGGCGATGTCCTTGCTGGAGGAGAAGACCGGGTCGAGTGTGTGTCCGGCGTAGTGGGTGGGGGTGGTCACCAGTTGCTTGAGTCCGAGGTTGGCGAGGTTGTCCAGCAGGGTGGTGGTGTTGCGGTCGTTGTTGTTCTCCAGGTGGAAGTTGAGGTCCCCGAGGAGGATGTAGTCGGCGGAGGGGAGGGCGTGCGGGCTGATGAAGTTGGCGATGTCTTCGCTGAATTGTGTGCATGGTCCCGGGGGTCTGTAGATGAGGGTGCCTCTGAGGGTGGTCTTGGGGTTGACGTGGATCTGGAAGTGCAGGTGTTCGGCGGGTGCGAGGGTATCGTCGGTGTCGGTCATGATGCGGATGGTGTTCCTGTGGATGATGGCGATGCCTCCTCCTGTCTGGTTGACGCGGTCCCTCTGGATGATCTTGTAGTCGTCCGGGATGGCGATGGCGATGTCGGGCGCTGAGGAGGCGTTCATCCAGGTTTCCGTGAGGAAGGCGACGTCTGGGGCTGTGTTGTCGAGCAGGTTCCAGAGCTCGACGGCGTGTCTGTGGACGGAGTGGGTGTTGAGCAGGATGCACTTCAGGTGGGTGTTGCTGGAGTTCGGCTTGGTGGGTGCTGGTGTGGCGTGGGTCCGGTTGCAGGTTAACTTGCAGGAGTGGCAGCTGAAGGGTCCGTGGGTGCGTCTCGGTGTGGCTCGGTAGCAGCCCGACGTTCGGCCGGTGTTGAGTGCGTTGAGTTCGGTGGCGTTGTAGGTCCGTCGGGTCGGCTTCCGTCGGTGGGGGCCAGGGGTCCTGGCACTGGGCGCGGTCCAGGCGCGGACGGGCACAGACGGGCTTACCTTTGGCGCACCTTCGGCGCTCAATCGGTGCTCCCGCTGCGCGCGTCCGCTGCGCGCGTCCGCTGCGCGGTCGTCATAAGAAGGGAGCCGGGAGGGCGGGTCAGCTGGGAGGCGGGATCGTGTAGTCCAATCGTCTGGCGTGGGGGCGGGGCCGCAGTCAGGAAGCGGCGGGAAAAACGGGAGCAGGCAAAGCGGGCGGCCCAGCGGCGGCTGGGGCGCTGCAGTCGGCGTCGGCTCTCAGCGGCGCTCAGCGGCGCTGTGCTCAGGCAGCAGGAGGCTCTGGGGCAGGAGAGGTGAGGAGCGAGGGGGCGACCAGGCCAAGGCCAGAACCTTTCACTGCGATGGGTTGGACACTAAGGGGCAGATTTACAAGCCCCGTGCGCCACTTTTGCGTCACTTTTCACATGGAAAAAGTGAGGCAAAAGGCACACAAGGGCCTTGTAAATCTGCCCCTAAGTACTTCTTTTATATCTTGTTTCTTGTGAGGAGCTACTTCTCTAAGATGGCCACAAAGCAACTAACGATTGCAGTGAAAAATATTGAATCAAATAAACTCATAACATTAAAGATAAATATAAATATGTAAAATCAATATTGATATTGATATTGACACCATCGTTATATGCACGATCTCATGATGGTGCATCTCCCTTGGCGATTTCTTAGTCCTTTGCAGCTAGGGGTGGGAGAGGCAATGTTTGTCTCATTTTCACAGAGAAAGCAACAGCATACAATCAGAACCTTAGTGGTTTTTTTAACAGCAGGGCAGGGATATAAATTAAACGATATATATTTCTTTATTATAGAGCTTAAAGCACCACAAACCCACCTTATATGCACTACAGAGCACCAAGTCCCACTCCTCAGGTGACAACATGTCCCTTCCTTTTATATCTCTCACGCACTGACAATCTTTTTCCTCTATGTTTCCCTTAAAAACTCTCTCTCTCTCTCTCATACACACACACACACCTCTTCTTTTCATTGTCCTTTTCTTTCATATGTTTTACTGGATAATCTAGTATCTCAGGTCCACAGATCAGATGTCATCTAATGATACCAACTTTAAGTGAACATCCAAATAAAACAATAATATTATTTCCACTTTTGGGCCAAGAATATCCTCTGTATGGATCGGTGGAGCCTGGTCCCCCTTCTTTGAGTCCCAGTGCAAGCAATCATTGTGTATTTTTGATTTCTCTCCTCAGCTGACACAGGAAGCATGCATGGATGCTGGGAGCCAGCCATGAAGTCCTATTCTATGACTGCTACAAGTGCTTCTTGGGAGAAGGCTTGAAGAAAGGTGCAGTCACTGAGAAGAAAGGAGTTTTGGAGATTTTAAAAGAGCAAAGAGTTGCTTAAAAGAGCAACCCATATCTCAGCTACACGCAGAAGTAAGGATCTGCACCAGAAGGGCTGTATGCACGTGTGTAGCACTAAGGGGCTGATTAGGATTACAGTGAGACCCCCACAGACAGCCTGTCGGTGACGGTCTCCCTACCATTACAAGCAAGTTTCCTGCCTGACACATTAAGATGGTGGGTGGATTGTTGGCGGTTGGCAAGACCGACTGCCACGCATCTGACTGGCTCCTTGAGCCTGTGAGTGTGACGGAGGGGGTTGTAGTCTCTACCATGGTGGCGGTGCCTGACAGGACCGGAGTAGGGATTACAATGTCCCTTTCTGCCTGCCTTTTCATGGCGGTTAACCCACCATGAAAAGATTGGTGTAAATGTACTTTGGGGGCCCTTAGCGGGCCCCCCTTCTCCCCTGGCCCTCTGATGTGGGCACTGGGGGCACTTATGGTGCCCCCCCATACATGCCCCTGCACCATGTGGCAGAAACCACATGGTGCCTGTCACGTGGTTCAGGGATATGTGCAGTGACCCCTTTTTGTCTTGCGGTAGGTGCTGCAGCCAGCAGCACCCGACGCAATACAAAATGCAAAAATAACAATTGATAGACAGAATGCAGAACAATGTCATACATTCATCCAGGTACAAAGATCTGGGCCTAAATCCATTGTTTTTCTGCTCATCATGCCATTCCAGTTTGTACCCAGCCATATGCAAATCAGTCTTGACCCTGCGCCCAATGGGAACTGCCAAACCAGGTCCTCCCTGGACTGGAAAAAAGCATCCTTGGACCGGTTTCGGGCTTTCAGCCCTCATCAGCCAGGATAGCTTGACTTCAGTGGCATGCAGAGCCTCTGCATTATGTTCATCAATTGTTGTTTTTGCATTTATCACCCCGATTGCGACAGGTATACCCAGACTGGGTCCCGTGCTCTCCATGCCACTGGAGTCAAGCTATCCTGGCTGATGAGGGGTGAAACCCTGAAACCGGTCCTATGATGCTTGGTTCCAGTCCAGGGAGGACCTGGCCTGGCAATTCGGGCTGGACTGTTTCCGTTGGGCACAGGGTCAAGACTGATTTGCATAAAGCTGGGTTCAAACTGGAATGGCATGGTGAGCAAAAAGCGATGGATTTAGGCCCAGATCTCTGTACTGGGGTGAATGTATGACATTGTTCTGCATTCTGTTCATCAATTGTTGTTTTTGCATTTATCACCTCAAGTGGGACGGGTATGCCCACATGTGGGTCCCGAGCTCTCCATGCCACTGGAGTCAAGCTATCCTGGCTGATGAGGGGTGAAACCCCGAAACCGGTCCCAGGATGCTTGGTTCCAGTCCAGGGAGGACCTGGTCAGTCAGTTTGGGCTGCACTGTTCCCATTGGGCACAGGGTCAAGACTGATTTGCATATTGCTGGGTTCAAACTGGAATGGCATGGTGAGCAAAAAAAACAATGGATTTAGGCCCAGATCTCTCTGTCCATCAATTGTTGTTTTTGCACTACAAAATATAGGAATTGCGACCGACTTGGTGGCGGTCGCATTGTAATGCCTATGTCAGGACAGCCGACAGCCTGTCAGGCAGTCCCAATTCCCAATAGGGTGGCGGGCGGACGTAAGTCCGCCTGCCATCCTAATCACCCCCTAGGTGAGAAGTCAAGAAGAAACTCGTTACCAGGAGTAATGGTGAACAGTTGCTGGCAGTTGTTCCTGTTTGCTGCCTCTATGAAGTCTGAAAGCGTAAATTTGTAGTATGCTTCTGCAGAGGAGAGGCACATTGTGAAATCAGGCCAGGTGGAAGTGTGCTTTAAATCCTTGAGCCACACTTACACAGCACATGTGCCTATGAAATCTTGGCTTCTATTATTTCAACATCTTTCTCCTATGAGAAGTGTCACTGGGCAAGGTGACATTTAATCAATATCCTACTGATGCATCTCCGGCCTACACCCTCAATCAACTGCAGGATGCAGGTGTCAATCAAGTGCCCTCACCCAACAGTTATAGGCTTATCTTGTCTGTGGACTGTCTCAGGTGCAACGAACTTCTGTTTTGTTCTGTGTCAGATGCTGCAACACATAGGGTTGTGAAAACATAATCCCATATTATGCACTTAACCCTTGTTCTTCGGTATATCACCGTGTGTACCGATATGTTTTATAATGGAACTGAATGTTGTATACTTATTGGGCTGAAGTATCTTTGAGTATCTATGATTGCTAAATTTCATAACTACAAGACCCAGAAACTATTTTCTGTAGGGTAGAACATTTTCACATTCCTGCAGAGTGAACTCGCTTTCAGGGTTCGTAGTTGGAAGCTGAATTTTAGTAGAAAAATTAACTCATTATTGTATTTGTGAGTGATATCGTCTACTAAAGGATATCGCGCACTTCCTCCAGAAAAAGATCCTGCCAGCAGCTCATTAGATTAGTATTTGCTGAAAGTAACACATTTCTGTCATAAATAGGTTCCTTAGAATTATATTGAGAGAAAACCTACATACACTGTTTGAAATTTCACGTATTTCATTATTAGACTCCAATGACCCTTTTCTTGTGAGAGCTCTGGTCAGTTGAAATGGCAATTATTTTGATTTACTTGCTGTGCTTATTTCAAATGTCTGGATTAAACAACTTTTAGACGGAAGGCTCCCCTACAAGGTTGAGTAAGGGCAGGATGGCTTGAGCTAAACATTGAACTCAACCTTTTAAAGTAGTAAGATCCAAATCCATAACATGTTTGCTCTAAGGAGTAGTATGATTGTTCATCTTCAAGAGAAGAACCAATCAGATCATGGAACCTAATCTGCATAGGGCCATGGAGCCAACACTAAATTGTGGTTCAGTACCTCTACCACAGGGTCTGGCTTGACAGACTCTAGTAACATTTCTGTTGGGGGTCAAGCAATCTGCACGTGATCTACCGCCTGCTCCTTTTTTCCCACATGTATCCTAACAGAGATATTTTGATTTTGTTTGATTAGTGAACCGGTCAATATATCTTCCGTATATTGATCAACGTCTGCGTATTGAGTGTGCAGTTAAGACTGTTAAACGGAGTCTTCAATAATCGTAGATGCCTAAAGCGTAAACATTATAGCATACTAGTGAATAATATTTCTCTTGCATCCTTATTATGGTTGTGCTGGATGTATGACGTTACAACGCAGGCTATTACAACGCCTGCCTTTACAACACGGTTTTTACATCGCAAACCTTTACAACGCATAGCGCGTAGAGGTGCTGGATAGTGGTAAGTATAATTTTCTATTCCAACTCCAGTCCCCGTGGACACTAGGGAAGGTGTTGGATAGAAAATTAAACTTATTCCCTATCCTAGAGCGCCCCCCAGCGCAATGCGTTGTAATGGTTTGCGTTGTAATGACCGCGTTGTAATGGTAGTGCGTTGTAATAGTCTCGTTGTAAAGGTTGTTCACCGGTTGTGCTCAATGGTACCCTCTGTGAATTTTTTCCCTGTAAGCACTGGGGCAAACTGCTTTAGAGTCCCGGTGGACTGTTGCTTGTTCATAATTTGTCACCATTTTATTTAGGGCCTGATTACAAGTTTGGCGGACTGGGTTACTCTATCGCAAACATGATATCCCATCTGCCTTATTACAATTCCATTATATCCAATGGAACTTGTAATATGGTGGACGGGATATCTCTTGCATATGTGACAGGGTATCCCATCCACCAAACTAATAATTAGGGGCCAGATGTAGGTAACTTCCATTTAACGAGTCCTTAATAGCGATTATTACCGAATCGCTATTAAGGACTCACTAAATGGAATGTAGGTAGGAATTGCTAAAATATTAGTGATTCCTTAGCATTCCTTAATAACGAATCGGTAATTTTGATTCGTTATTAAGGAATACCTAGCCATTCATTCCTATGGGCTAGGAGGCCCATAGGAATGAATGGGAAGAGATTTACTATTAGCGATTCGGTATAACCGAATCGTTAATAGCGGGAGGTATTTCAAGGGTGCCAGGGAGTCCAAAGGACACCCTGTTGCACCCCTGAAATGTGCATGTGTGCACATGTGGCGCACATACATGCCCTAAGGGCATGGATGTGTGCCACATGGCACATAAAAAAAGCAAAAAAGTGTTTTTTGTAAGGAAATCGCTACTTACCACCAACTTGGAGTTGGTGGTAAATACCGATTCCTTAAGGCTGAGGTGCACTGTTTTTAGTGCTACCTACATTGCATTTAAGGAATCGGTATTTCCGATTCCTTAAATGCAAGAGCAAAATAAAGAATCGCTATTTAGCGATTCCTTATTTTGCATGTAGGTTTAAAGTCGCCTACATCACACATGGCTAAATACCGGTCGGTAACGCAGAAATTTAATGAACTTCGGCTTTATCGACCGGTATTTAGCCACCTACATCTGGCCCCAGGCCCCTTGTGTCTCAGTGCTGTTTCTGTCTCACACCCTATTTTACAGCTGCACCAATGGTTATGCAGTGTTGTCCCCAAATGTGAGAATCAGAGCAATCTTTAACAAACAGGGAAAGCAAGGTTACTGTACTTCTCGCCAGAAGATCTGTTACTACTAGTACGAGTAGTAAATTGTGATTTAAGAGCAGCCAACCAAAGAAACTTGACCACTTTCCCAATGAGTAATGCAACAGAGGCAGAGCAAATGTCAAAGTTCTGTAGCACTGCATGTGTCATTTTATGTCTTACAACTAGTAGACTTTTCTTCCCTGCTTAACATTTATACATGTATCCCCATGCAGGAACAAACCTTGAACACACTTTCCTTCAAAAACGATGTCTTCAGCATTTAGAAGCTGCGTTCAAAGAGGAACCCTGACACACCACTCTCGCCATGCAGTTCAATGATCCCTTGTGCAGTCGTGAAACTCTACTTTCATTCTAATGTGGCTTCTAAGTCTTTGTCTCTTCTTGGTGGATGCCTCACTGTTTTACACCACATCCTGAAGGCTGCATGTGAAAGAGGATGTTAAAAGCCTGCTTAACCGAGGACTGTATCTCTCCCAAGCCTGTCATAATATAAGTGCAGGGGCCCTAGAGTTTCTCTGTTGAATGGCAGAGATGCTGATTACCAAAGCTAAATAGCTTTGATTCCACCTCGTTTGTCTTTCTTCCATCGCCGTACAATTCTTGTCTTTATCTCACTGTCCAAGATAGATTCTTACTCATTCCTGCTTTCTCCCTTTGCCACTGTTTCTTATCTTTCTCCTCTCTCTTTTTTACTTTTCTGCCTTTCCAGCTCTGGGTGGAGATCCGATAAAGAAGAGTGAGACCTGGTCCCAACACATGAGTGCAAGTGCCCACCACCTGCAACCACCAGCACAAAGTAAGCACTGCGTGAGCAATTTAAGTCCAGTTGTAGTTAATCAGTGTGGATTATGTGAGAACTCAGCCTACCAACGGTGTTGTTTTCCTATACCTCAATACATTTGAGAGGATTTATGGTTATGCTTAAAGTCAAGTTTAAAAAGAGAAAATGATCATAATCCCAACTTAAAGTTTTTTCTGGTTTAAGTTCTTGCCACTCTAGCTCAAAATGAGTTTTTGACTTAGGGCCTTATCGCGAATTTGGCGGTCCATGGACCGCCGTCCCAGCGGTGACGTTCTTACGGCGATGAGCCGTCCACTGTATTATGAGTTGTGCAGATTGGCATTGCAAAGACCGAGGTTGGACCGACGGCACCGCCGAGCACTGGGGTCGCAGTTGAGGGAAGGCAGGCTCCATATGGTGGTACAGAGGCGCAACACTGCCATCCATACTATGAGTTGACTTCCCGATGAGCTGGACATGGCAGTCAGACTGCCACTTAAAGGTCAGCGGATATGAAAGATTTGGAGTGCATACTCACCCCTTTCCAGTTCTTCCAAGCAGATTTTGACATGGCTCCCTTTCTCCAGGTCCACCCTACACAGGAGCTTCTTCACCCTGAGGAATACAACCCCATCTTCGACGAAATATAGATAAGTGCTTTAGTGCCATGTACCCTTTCCGGGGACTGGCCAAATATAGGTCGGACTCCGGCAATGAGTAGGTGACATATTTTCACATATGATTTTTAACAAAGGAAGGAGAGAGAGAGTATGGATTCGTTCTCCCTAAGTAACGTTTATAAAACAAGAAGAATCCATAAAGTTATGGGTTGACGATGTCCCTACTGTGGTTGGGAGCACGTCTGATGTTTTTGGGTACCCCTCACACACCAACAGGCCCCTTGGTGTCATGCTTCATCATCGGGGTCATCGTATCCCTCTACGGGATACGGCGTGCTGCGACCTGCGAATACGCGGGAGCACTCTTATGGCTATGTGTGGTGTATAGTGAGGGTTGTTTTTATCATATAGTGAGTGAGTGTAGTGGTGGGGTTGGGATAGTGAGTGGAAATTAAAAAGGACCTGACTCGTGGGTGGACTCAAAACTTTAATGGTTCCCCGAGTTGGTACTATTAAAAAAGATATAAGAGGAAAAAGCGTAGTACTATGTGCGCTGCCTCTTTGTGTGTGTCAACATATTTCGATGTAAGAACATCTTCTTCAGGACAGGGTTACACAAAATCCCCACCTTACTCACGTTTTTCTAATTTGTGTATATACAAAAAAGTGATATTTATAAGTGAAGGTCTATTATTGTACCTAAACTTTTAGCCGCTGTTTTGCAGACCTGTAGAGAGAAAGGATAAAAAAAAAATTTCTGGTGGTCCTTGCTTTCAAAAAGACCATGGGTTAAATACATCCGTGGTATTGGTCATGCAGAAAAAGTGCGGTTTTCAAAATGTTGAAAAATAAATAATCATGGCACGAAAGTGTTACTCTACACAAAGTTTTTAACGTGCCTATTGTGAAAAATACTATTTCAAAAGTATTCGAAAAATATTCGAAAAAAGAGGACACATACAAGACAAACACACATACAACATAAAGCACACACTCTAAATTCGGGCCATGTTTGGTGCCACGTGAATTTTCCAATGATGATGAGGTAACTGTGATGTAAACAGTAAAACAGCTGAAACATACTGTAAAAAATAGGAGTTCATTGCTCCATGAGACCGTGTTTAACGTAGGGGTTACCCGGGCTTCCTTGCTGCCTGTGAAAAGGAAAGTGGACAAGATATATACATCCTGCTGTTTCTATTTTTGGTACTTACATTGTGGTCTGGAAATGTCCGTTTCATTTAGTTACTCACGGGTCTATGAGGAGAATCCCTCTTCGCTGCCCCTTACGCCGGCTCCGCTGTGTCTAAGAGTGTGTCTTTGACGAGCCCTTTTATGCGCTGGGTACCCGCCCAAGTTTTTGTTAATTAGCCACCGGTGTGTAGATATTTAGTCAATTAGCCGCCGGGGAGCCCATATTTGGTCCACCGGTGATCTGCCTGTTGATTGGTGAGAGGTCATGCGGGTGTGTCAAGCGCATGCGCCTGGAAGTAGCATTCTCCGTGTGCACTGAGAGAGTGTGTCTCGATTTCGCGCATGCGCATCGCATCAAAACTGGATAAGTTGCTTAATGTTACTGTTGCTCAGTGCCACTTAGTCATGATGCATTTACATTCATTTGTTTCTCTCATTTACTAGATATTAAATGGGGCAGGGGAGCTGGCAGGGTTTTTTTTGTTGAAAAAACATCACGGCCCCAGTTGTTCATGTTGCTCTGCGCATGCTCGCCACATCGAGCTCATATTCTTTCTTTTCTATCATTTCCCTGTGTATTGAGCGAGCAGGGGGGTCGGTAACCTTTTACAACACGGTCCCATGGTGGATATAACACTGAATGTGTATATCTTAAATCACAATATCCTGCTACAGGTATCTCACTGTAATATCACTGTATGTGTATATCTTAAATCTCAATATCCTGCACAGGTATCTCAATGTAATATCAGATTCTTAACTGACCCCATGGTATGTCATCATTAAGGCCTGATATATGGGTCCCCAAACGGAACACCCAACGTTGCTCCTTCTCAAAAAGGCCATGTTCTGAGGGCAACTGTTCAATTATGGTCCAGTGGATGTCATTGACACAGTGTCCCATCTCCAGGAAGTGATTGGCCATTTTGGTGGTGCTTTTCTTGCACCGTATATTGCTCTTATGTTCATTGAGTCTTGTCTTGATTGCTCTCGTTGTCATGCCAATGTATTCCAGACGGCAGGGGCACGTAATCATGTAGACAAAGTTTTTGCTGTTGCAGTTTGTCAACCTTCTCTGGTCCCATTTTGTGCCATTGGTGAAGGTTAGTTGTTTACTCCTTTTTGTCAGGTGACAGCTGGCACAGTTGCCACAAGGGAAATGACCCTGTGTTCCATGTACAGAAGGTTGTTGTTGTGGAGAAATTCTGGGGCGTGTATGTACAAGGATGTCCTTTAGGTTCCTCCCGCGTCTGTGGGAGAACATTGGTTTTTCTATCTCCAGGTCCCCACAATTCAGGATGCGCCAATGCTTGTCCACTATTTTTGACACCTCATTTGAATGGGTGTTATATGTAGTGATGCATATTGGCCTGGTTTGTTTCTCAATGGTTACCACCTTGTTTTCAAGGAGAGCCTCTCTGTTGTTGTTCTTCGCTCTCTTCATAGCTGTGTTGATTACTCTGTCCGGGTACTTCCTAGCTTGCAGTTTCCCTTTTAAGTCCGTGGCTTGTGATTTGTAGCTGTCCATTTGTGTGCAGTTCCTCCTCAGCCTAAGGAACTGACCATAAGGGAGGTTCATCCTGAGGTGTCGCGGATGAAAACTGTCATACTGAAGTAGACAATTCCTGGCCGTGGGTTTAAAATGTGTTGTGGTTTCCAAACCTCCATTCCGATGGTAGATGTTGAGGTCAAGAAAAACCAGTTCCTCTTTAGAAACTGAATAGGTGAATTTCAGGAAGCGGTCTTGGGTGTTTAGCCATTCCATGAAACTGGTCACTGTCTCTATGTCGCCTTCCCAGATAACGAAAATGTCATCGATGTATCGCTTCCAGGTGAGTATATTGTCTCTGTAGGGGTTCCGTGGAGTCAGGATTTTGTTCGTTTCCATATGATGTACATACAGCCCCGCCAGACTCGGCGCAAATGTGCTTCCCATGCTCGTGCCATGGCTTTGGAGGTAGATGGTGCCATTAAACTCAAAAAAGTTCTTAGTCAGAGCTAGTGCAATGCACTCCATCACCACTCCTCTTGGAGTGTGGTACCGCCAGCTTGCACTGTACAGAACTTCCTCAATTATGGCCAGGGTTTCGGCATGGGGGAGGCTGGTGTACAGGCTCTCCACATCCAGGCTGAGTAGTAGTTGGTGGTTCGGGTCAAATGGTAGGTCTTGGAGTAATTGTAAGACAGCTTTTGTATCTTTCAGATAGGTGTCTGTGGCCTGAATTAGAGGTCGTAAGAATGCGTCTGAGAATTTCGAGAGTGGTTCAAGGATCGAACCAATACCCGAGACAATTGGTCTCCCGGGTGGGTTTTCTATGTTTTTGTGAATTTTGGGTATACAGTAAAACTGGGGTGTCCGTGGATGGCTCTGTATTAGGAATTCAGATTCCTTTTTGGACAACCAGTCATGTGTCACAGCCTCCTCAATCATTCCGCCAATGGTTCTCCTTAGGGATTCGGTTGGGTCTTGGGCAAGTACAGTGTAATTGCGTCTGTCTGATAGAAGTCTCAGGCATTCCTGGTTGTATGCCACTGTTGTTTGCATGACAATTGCACCGCCCTTATCGGCGGGTTTTATGGTTATGGCCTGGTTCTCGGTCAATTCACGTATCGCCAATTGTTCCTCTTTGCTGGTATTGTGGAAAACTGGTCGTACTGCAGAATTCAAATTCTTCAGGTCGTTCATTACCGCCTTCTCGAAGGTTAATACTTCGATGGGTAGTAGGCCATCAGGTGGTGTAAAAGATGACAAGGGTCTCAAACCCGTGTCTGTCTCTGGGATACTTTCTTTGTCTTTAAAGAAAACCTGTAATTTAATTTTTCGTAGAAATTCTTGTAATTCTGCGTGTAGTTTAAAAGAATCCAATTTGTTAGTAGGGACGAAACTCAGTCCTTTGTTCAGTACAGCCCTTTGTGTTGTCGTGAGTTCCCATGGTGTAATATTTACTACTAGGTCCCTCTGGAACTGGTTGAGGGGTTCGATAGTGCCCCCGTCATTCTCCTCGTGTTCACCCTCGGGTCCTCTTGGTTGGGGTCTTGCCACATCACTGTGTTGCCTTTTCTGTTTCGCCCTCTGTTGGTGCCCCGGCGTGTGCCTAAAAAAGGCTGGTTACTGTAAAGATTTGGGTCAAACTCAGGCATCCATGGTTGGTACATCGGACCGAACGGGCCTTGACCATAGTTGAATGGCGGGAAAGGTGTGGGTGCTGTGAACGGAGGCTGGAACGGTTGTGCCTGATATCCCCGCCAACCTCTCTGTCTCGGATAAGTTTGGCCTTGACGTCTTTGGTAACCTCTTTGCCGCTGGTTGCTGCGGGTGCTTGAGCTGGAGGAACTGCTATCTGAGCCCTCGCTCTCATTGTCACTGTTGGCGTTGCTTTTTTTGTAGTCGTCTCTTGTATACGGGTAGGCTGTCTCTGGAGTGAAGCGATCTTTGTCTTTACCCAGTTTTTTGAATTTGCTTTGTTTTAGCGTGGCCTCGAAATCCGCCATTTGTTGGTTCAGTTCTTCCAGCCTTTTTTTGAGTTCTGCCGGTTTTATGTATGCCTTCAGCTGAACCTCAATTTTTTGTATGTCCACTTTTAGCTCTTGTGTTATTCTAGTGGCAGTTTTCACTATGAGGACCAGCCAGTCCCGTGTGCAATGCCACGAGATCAATGACCACTCCTTTTTGAAAACTTTATCACTTTGAAAGATGAACGGTTCATTTTTGACTAGTAGGCCTTGTGGTGCTATCTTGTTTCTTAGATACTGGGTCATCAGTAGGCCATGTAATGCTGCCCTGATCTGTGATTTCCTTAAGTTGACCAATTCATCCCAGTCAACAGTGCTGGGCCCAGGGTCTGTGTTGCTTAATCCTTCAAAAGGGTTGAGGGCCGCCAGAATTGCGTCCACATCCTCCTCACCAAATGTGAGACCGTGTTCCGAATCCATGGTTGTCTAATCAAAGGTGTGCTAAGTGTGTACGATGTGATGTTTGTATGTGCCTCTTGGGGGTAGGGGAACTCCCGCAGCTGCGCGCTGCCTATAATACGATTTTTAACAAAGGAAGGAGAGAGAGAGTATGGATTCGTTCTCCCTAAGTAACGTTTATAAAACAAGAAGAATCCATAAAGTTATGGGTTGACGATGTCCCTACTGTGGTTGGGAGCACGTCTGATGTTTTTGGGTACCCCTCACACACCAACAGGCCCCTTGGTGTCATGCTTCATCATCGGGGTCATCGTATCCCTCTACGGGATACGGCGTGCTGCGACCTGCGAATGAGCGGGAGCACTCTTATGGCTATGTGTGGTGTATAGTGAGGGTTGTTTTTATCATATAGTGAGTGAGTGTAGTGGTGGGGTTAGGATAGTGAGTGGAAATTAAAAAGGACCTGACTCGTGGGTGGACTCAAAACTTTAATGGTTCCCCGAGTTGGTACTATTAAAAAAGATATAAGAGGAAAAAGCCTAGTACTATGTGCGCTGCCTCTTTGTGTATGTCAACATGTTTCGATGTAAGAACATCTTCTTCAGGACAGGGTTACACAAAATCCCCACCTTACTCACGTTTTTCTAATTTGTGTATATACAAAAAAGTGATATTTATAAGTGAAGGTCTATTATTGTACCTAAACTTTTAGCCGCTGTTTTGCAGACCTGTAGAGAGAAAGGATAAAAAAAAAAATTCTGGTGGTCCTTGCTTTCAAAAAGACCATGGGTTAAATACATCCGTGGTATTGGTCATTCAGAAAAAGTGCGGTTTTCAAAATGTTGAAAAATAAATAATCATGGCACGAAAGTGTTACTCTACACAAAGTTTTTAACGTGCCTATTGTGAAAAATACTATTTCAAAAGTATTCGAAAAATATTCGAAAAAAGAGGACACATACAAGACAAACACACATACAACATAAAGCACACACTCTAAATTCGGGCCATGTTTGGTGCCACGTGAATTTTCCAATGATGATGAGGTAACTGTGATGTAAACAGTAAAACGGCTGAAACATACTGTAAAAAATAGGAGTTCATTGCTCCATGAGACCGTGTTTAACGTAGGGGTTACCCGGGCTTCCTTGCTGCCTGTGAAAAGGAAAGTGGACAAGATATATACATCCTGCTGTTTCTATTTTTGGTACTTACATTGTGGTCTGGAAATGTCCGTTTCATTTAGTTACTCATGGGTCTATGAGGAGAATCCCTCTTCGCTGCCCCTTACGCCGGCTCCGCTGTGTCTAAGAGTGTGTCTTTGACGAGCCCTTTTATGCGCTGGGTACCCGCCCAAGTTTTTGTTAATTAGCCACCGGTGTGTAGATATTTAGTCAATTAGCCGCCGGGGAGCCCATATTTGGTCCACCGGTGATCTGCCTGTTGATTGGTGAGAGGTCATGCGGGTGTGTCAAGCGCATGCGCGTGGAAGTAGCATTCTCCGTGTGCACTGAGAGAGTGTGTCTCGATTTCGCGCATGCGCATCGCATCAAAACGGGATAAGTTGCTTAATGTTACTGTTGCTCAGTGCCACTTAGTCATGATGCATTTACATTCATTCGTTTCTCTCATTTACTAGATATTAAATGGGGCAGGGGAGCTGGCAGGGTTTTTTTTTTTAAAAAACATCACGGCCCCAGTTGTTCATGTTGCTCTGCGCATGCTCGCCACATCGAGTTCATATTCTTTCTTTTCTATCATTTCCCTGTGTATTGAGCGAGCAGGGGGGTCGGTAACCTTTTACAACACGGTCCCATGGTGGATATAACACTGAATGTGTATATCTTAAATCACAATATCCTGCTACAGGTATCTCACTGTAATATCACTGTATGTGTATATCTTAAATCTCAATATCCTGCTACAGGTATCTCAATGTAATATCAGATTCTTAACTGACCCCATGGTATGTCATCATTAAGGCCTGATATATGGGACAACCATGGATTCGGAACACGGTCTCACATTTGGTGAGGAGGATGTGGACGCAATTCTGGCGGCCCTCAACCCTTTTGAAGGATTAAGCAACACAGACCCTGGGCCCAGCACTGTTGACTGGGATGAATTGGTCAACGTAAGGAAATCACAGATCAGGGCAGCATTACATGGCCTACTGATGACCCAGTATCTAAGAAACAAGATAGCACCACAAGGCCTACTAGTCAAAAATGAACCGTTCATCTTTCAAAGTGATAAAGTTTTCAAAAAGGAGTGGTCATTGATCTCGTGGCATTGCACACGGGACTGGCTGGTCCTCATAGTGAAAACTGCCACTAGAATAACACAAGAGCTAAAAGTGGACATACAAAAAATTGAGGTTCAGCTGAAGGCATACATAAAACCGGCAGAACTCAAAAAAAGGCTGGAAGAACTGAACCAACAAATGGCGGATTTCGAGGCCACGCTAAAACAAAGCAAATTCAAAAAACTGGGTAAAGACAAAGATCGCTTCACTCCAGAGACAGCCTACCCGTATACAAGAGACGACTACAAAAAAAGCAACGCCAACAGTGACAATGAGAGCGAGGGCTCAGATAGCAGTTCCTCCAGCTCAAGCACCCGCAGCAACCAGCGGCAAACAGGTTACCAAAGACGTCAAGGCCAAACTTATCCGAGACAGAGAGGTTGGCGGGGATATCAGGCACAACCGTTCCAGCCTCCGTTCACAGCACCCACACCTTTCCCGCCATTCAACTATGGTCAAGGCCCGTTCGGTCCGATGTACCAACCATGGATGCCTGAGTTTGACCCAAATCTTTACAGTAACCAGCCTTTTTTAGGCACACGCCGGGGCACCAACAGAGGGCGAAACAGAAAAGGCAACACAGTGATGTGGCAAGACCCCAACCAAGAGGACCCGAGGGTGAACACGAGGAGCATGACGGGGGCACTATCGAACCCCTCAACCAGTTCCAGAGGGACCTAGTAGTAAATATTACACCATGGGAACTCACGACAACACAAAGGGCTGTACTGAACAAAGGACTGAGTTTCGTCCCTACTAACAAATTGGATTCTTTTAAACTACACGCAGAATTACAAGAATTGCTACGAAAAATTAAATTACAGGTTTTCTTTAAAGACAAAGAAAGTATCCCAGAGACAGACACAGGTTTGAGACCCTTGTCATCTTTTACACCCCCTGATGCCCTACTACCCATCGAAGTATTAACCTTCGAGAAGGCGGTAATGAACGACCTGAAGAATTTGAATTCTGCAGTACGACCAGTTTTCCACAATACCAGCAAAGAGGAACAATTGGCGATACGTGAATTGACCGAGAACCAGGCCATAACCATAAAACCCGCCGATAAGGGCGGTGCAATTGTCATGCAAACAACAGTGGCATACAACCAGGAATGCCTGAGACTTCTATCAGACAGACACAATTACACTGTACTTGCCCAAGACCCAACCGAATCCCTAAGGAGAACCATTGGCGGAATGATTGAGGAGGCTGTGACACATGACTGGTTGTCCAAAAAGGAATCTGAATTCCTAATACAGAGCCATCCACGGACACCCCAGTTTTACTGTATACCCAAAATTCACAAAAACATAGAAAACCCACCCGGGAGACCAATTGTCTCGGGTATTGGTTCGATCCTTGAACCACTCTCGAAATTCTCAGACGCATTCTTACGACCTCTAATTCAGGCCACAAACACCTATCTGAAAGATACAAAAGCTGTCTTACAATTACTCCAAGACCTACCATTTGACCCGAACCACCAACTACTACTCAGCCTGGATGTGGAGAGCCTGTACACCAGCCTCCCCCATGCCGAAACCCTGGCCATAATTGAGGAAGTTCTGTACAGTGCAAGCTGGCGGTACCACACTCCAAGAGGAGTGGTGATGGAGTGCATTGCACTAGCTCTGACTAAGAACTTTTTTGAGTTTAATGGCACCATCTACCTCCAAAGCCATGGCACGAGCATGGGAAGCACATTTGCGCCGAGTCTGGCGGGGCTGTATGTACATCATATGGAAACGAACAAAATCCTGACTCCACGGAACCCCTACAGAGACAATATACTCACCTGGAAGCGATACATCGATGACATTTTCGTTATCTGGGAAGGCGACATAGAGACAGTGACCAGTTTCATGGAATGGCTAAACACCCAAGACCGCTTCCTGAAATTCACCTATTCAGTTTCTAAAGAGGAACTGGTTTTTCTTGACCTCAACATCTACCATCGGAATGGAGGTTTGGAAACCACAACACATTTTAAACCCACGGCCAGGAATTGTCTACTTCAGTATGACAGTTTTCATCCGCGACACCTCAGGATGAACCTCCCTTATGGTCAGTTCCTTAGGCTGAGGAGGAACTGCACACAAATGGACAGCTACAAATCACAAGCCAAGGACTTAAAAGGGAAACTGCAAGCTAGGAAGTACCCGGACAGAGTAATCAACACAGCTATGAAGAGAGCGAAGAACAACAACAGAGAGGCTCTCCTTGAAAACAAGGTGGTAACCATTGAGAAACAAACCAGGCCAATATGCATCACTACATATAACACCCATTCAAATAAGGTGTCAAAAATAGTGGACAAGCATTGGCGCATCCTGAATTGTGGGGACCTGGAGATAGAAAAACCAATGTTCTCCCACAGACGCGGGAGGAACCTAAAGGACATCCTTGTACATACACGCCCCAGAATTTCTCCACAACAACAACCTTCTGTACATGGAACACAGGGTCATTTCCCTTGTGGCAACTGTGCCAGCTGTCACCTGACAAAAAGGAGTAAACAACTAACCTTCACCAATGGCACAAAATGGGACCAGAGAAGGTTGACAAACTGCAACAGCAAAAACGTTGTCTACATGATTACGTGCCCCTGCCGTCTGGAATACATTGGCATGACAACGAGAGCAATCAAGACAAGACTCAATGAACATAAGAGCAATATACGGTGCAAGAAAAGCACCACCAAAATGGCCAATCACTTCCTGGAGATGGGACACTGTGTCAATGACATCCACTGGACCATAATTGAACAGTTGCCCTCAGAACATGGCCTTTTTGAGAAGGAGCAACGTTGGGTGTTCCATTTGGGGACCCATATATCAGGCCTTAATGATGACATACCATCGGGTCAGTTAAGAATCTGATATTACATTGAGATACCTGTAGCAGGATATTGAGATTTAAGATATACACATACAGTGATATTACAGTGAGATACCTGTAGCAGGATATTGTGATTTAAGATATACACATTCAGTGTTATATCCACCATGGGACCGTGTTGTAAAAGGTTACCGACCCCCCTGCTCGCTCAATACACAGGGAAATGATAGAATAAGAAAGAATATGAGCTCGATGTGGCGAGCATGCGCAGAGCAACATGAACAACTGGGGCCGTGATGTTTTTTCAAAAAAAAAACCCTGCCAGCTCCCCTGCCCCATTTAATATCTAGTAAATGAGAGAAACAAATGAATGTAAATGCATCATGACTAAGTGGCACTGAGCAACAGTAACATTAAGCAACTTATCCCGTTTTGATGCGATGCGCATGCGCAAAATCGAGACACACTCTCTCAGTGCACACGGAGAATGCTACTTCCACGCGCATGCGCTTGACACACCCGCATGACCTCTCACCAATCAACAGGCAGATCACCGGTGGACCAAATATGGGCTCCCCGGCGGCTAATTGACTAAATATCTACACACCGGTGGCTAATTAACAAAAACTTGGGCGGGTACCCAGCGCATAAAAGGGCTCGTCAAAGACACACTCTTAGACACAGCGGAGCCGGCGTAAGGGGCAGCGAAGAGGGATTCTCCTCATAGACCCGTGAGTAACTAAATGAAACGGACATTTCCAGACCACAATGTAAGTACCAAAAATAGAAACAGCAGGATGTATATATCTTGTCCACTTTCCTTTTCACAGGCAGCAAGGAAGCCCGGGTAACCCCTACGTTAAACACGGTCTCATGGAGCAATGAACTCCTATTTTTTACAGTATGTTTCAGCCGTTTTACTGTTTACATCACAGTTACCTCATCATCATTGGAAAATTCATGTGGCACCAAACATGGCCCGAATTTAGAGTGTGTGCTTTATGTTGTATGTGTGTTTGTCTTGTATGTGTCCTCTTTTTTCGAATATTTTTCGAATACTTTTGAAATAGTATTTTTCACAATAGGCACGTTAA
This sequence comes from Lissotriton helveticus, assembly GCF_964261635.1. Classification (NCBI taxonomy): domain Eukaryota; kingdom Metazoa; phylum Chordata; class Amphibia; order Caudata; family Salamandridae; genus Lissotriton; species Lissotriton helveticus. Next base: position 342,929,244 of record NC_136068.1, on the reverse strand, counting down.
AAACTTTGTGTAGAGTAACACTTTCGTGCCATGATTATTTATTTTTCAACATTTTGAAAACCGCACTTTTTCTGCATGACCAATACCACGGATGTATTTAACCCATGGTCTTTTTGAAAGCAAGGACCACCAGAATTTTTTTTTTTATCCTTTCTCTCTACAGGTCTGCAAAACAGCGGCTAAAAGTTTAGGTACAATAATAGACCTTCACTTATAAATATCACTTTTTTGTATATACACAAATTAGAAAAACGTGAGTAAGGTGGGGATTTTGTGAAACCCTGTCCTGAAGAAGATGTTCTTACATCGAAACATGTTGACACACACAAAGAGGCAGCGCACATAGTACTACGCTTTTTCCTCTTATATCTTTTTTAATAGTACCAACTCGGGGAACCATTAAAGTTTTGAGTCCACCCACGAGTCAGGTCCTTTTTAATTTCCACTCACTATCCCAACCCCACCACTACACTCACTCACTATATGATAAAAACAACCCTCACTATACACCACACATAGCCATAAGAGTGCTCCCGCGTATTCGCAGGTCGCAGCATGCCGTATACCGTAGAGGGATACGATGACCCCGATGATGAAGCATGACACCAAGGGGCCTGTTGGTGTGTGAGGGGTACCCAAAAACATCAGACGTGCTCCCAACCACAGTAGGGACATCGTCAAGCCATAACTTTATGGATTCTTCTTGTTTTATAAATATTTTCACATATATCATGCATATGTGTGGATTCCACACACATGCAGTCGGAGTGTACACACAGGCATCAATATATATGGAAATACATTGCCTATTTCTGCAAGACTGCCAGGGTAACACAGCTGGCCCCTCGGAAAACTCGTAATAAGGCGGTCGAAGGCCACAGGTGCAGCGTTCTCCTAGCGGTTGTGGTCCTTCAGCGGTCTGATTGCCAACCTCTTAATAAGGTCCTTAAGGTGACTCAGTTTGAAGATTTGCTTCTATCAGTTACCAAAACCTTGTGAAAGTGTCATGGCCCAACTCCAACCCTTTTGGGAGGATACTATAAGTTTTTCTTATCTCCGAGGCTCCCTCCTCACAAAAATGCTGTTGGTCAGATTCCTGGATGTTTCTGTTAGGGAAAGAATAACTTGGCAATGGAAGAACATGGTTAGTACTGTGCCATCGCTTTGTATGGAGCTGGAGTCTGGGGCTTCACTAATACCCTGGGGCTTCAGAGAGTGGAAAATATGATGTTAAAATGCATATTGATATTACCTAAAAGAACTCCTGTCACTATGTGCCACAACGAAATTAGGTGTAACACCGCTGACTTTTTATATGCAATTAGCTCCCCTGAAGCTCTGGCATAACATATGGACTGAGGAGGAACCAGTCCTGAATCGTGATATCATTTTAGATTGCTTGAAATTAGATTTTGCAAAAACGATTCCCTGGTTATCTTATATTCACGAACAATAAGGGAAGCTGGGTATGGAGGACTGTTTCAGCACTCCGGGTGACATTTCTGCAATCCCCAAAAATAATTTGAAAAGGGATTTTCTGTATTTGAAGCATGTAAGAGATGGTAAAGAGATGGCAAAAAAGGTCGTCGAGCACTCATTATTAGTCAGCTCCCCAAAAATTGAACGTACCACTCTTTCTATTTCAATCAGCCTAAAATGTTTTACTTGATCAGATTCAGGATGGGCATTGCTCATCTACTGGTGTTGTACCCATGTGATGCATACTGCGATACTAAACTAGAATTGTGCCCATGTGATTCTTTTTCTGCACAGAGCACTTTACATTTTATGTTTTTTTGTAAATTATACTCTGGCCCGAGACGTACTTACTAAGATTCTTAAATATTAGAAAGTGACAATCTGCGCTACGTCACTTACTTCTTTTTAAATGATGAATTTACTTGCCTAATGATTTGTAGGTATATCTCTTCTGCAGTTCGGCTTTGTAAAATTGTTAAAAAATGATTCCTGTGCTTTGATTTTGTCAAAGATTAATTTTATTACGTATACTTATGTAATTCAAATGTTTTTTTATTGCTCTTTTGTGGCTAAATTAGCCGAATAAAGATCTTTGACTGACTGACTGGTTAGTACTGTAATGGCTGTGAAGTCTTCAGCAGACAATTTTTCTCATAAAGTTTTAGTCACTTATATTTAGTGCTCCCGGTTTTATATTCAGGTTTATACATTTTCTTCTGTATTTATTAATATGTATTTTCGCTAATCTTGTCACTGGTAATTGGAGCTCCGCTGTCTCTGTCGGTACTCCTTGCGTGCAGCTAAGCCGACTTAGCTGCACGCAAGGAGTACCGACGGAGACAGCGGGGTTCCAATTACCTGAGCTGCAGCCAGGTGAGGCGAAGCCATACCCTCCTACCTAATAGCAATCAGGAGGAGCAACCTGATGTACCTAGGATTTCCAGGTGACATGGTTGATAATGATTTTTTTACTTAATAGTTATAATTTTGATCACCCTTTGCAGTAGCGAGTATTAGGTCCTCATGAAGGCAGCAGACAAATCCAGTCCTTATTAGTGCTGAAACATGTTGACCACCAGTTTTTCATAGCAGATATTTGTTCAAACTGCTACTTCTCTGCACTGTTTTTAACTATTGGAAGATTGAGAGGCACTATTAAAATTTAAATTCCTCCCATCTCTCCAATTTTATGCACACCACTAATGTTTCACTTTCACCACTTGATGCACTGCAAATCAGTTAGTATAAAGTCTCTTGATACCTCCAAATCCTCCTTACATCACTGGCTTAGTAGCATTCACACTTACATCTAGTTCTGATGGCTACAACTGTGATATCCTTGGTGTGAGGAGACCCAGATGATGACAAGGGCGGTATGGGACAGCAACTGATGGGTACTTTTTTATGCCCTAGAGATATCCTGTTTTGCCTCAGTCACATAGGGGTAGCATCTTTCTTCTCCAATATTTAGTTGTGTTGGACTCTTGCCACATACAGGACGAAAAGTTGATTGCGGAGACCCATGGACACCTGTTGTTGTTTAAGTATTCTGTTGGGGGCTGTGTCCGTGTTTAGGTCTATAAACATGCCCTAGGACCCTTCTTTAATGATATGTTTTAGAGACTCCGCGGAAGGCACCTATGCCACATACTTAGCCTTGCTCTGCCCTCATGACCCTACCCCAGTCTCCCGCAGGTCAGCGTCCCGTGGCGGTGGGCCCGTGTCTGCTGCTGTGCATCCGGGGTAACTAACCCAGTGCAACTCAAGTCATCCCCCCTTGTGAGTGTCTGATGACTGTTGGAGTTGTTGCCAGCACCAGCTACTCCCTGAAGGCTGGCTTACACTCACCCCACACACAGCCAGCACAGGCGTCACTGGATTAGTGGGCCTGCCATCACATCCTGCTGAAGCAAGTGCTGACTCTTTTCTCCCTGCACTGTCACAGGTGATGAAGGATATGCACTCTGCCCTTGGATGATGACACCCCTCCAAGACCCGAACACACCCGCCCAGATGCAGTACAATGCAGTCCACATACGCACCGGGGCATCGTTGAACGCACATTTGGCGTGTTGAAATTACGTTTCAGGTGCCTGAACGGCACAGGTGGAAAGCTCCTGTACAGCACGGACATTATGTGCAAGATGATAGTTGCATGTGGTTTGTTGCACAACATTTGTGTACGCACCAATGCCACATAGATCCCAGTTCCAGAAGTACTGGACGATGAAATCCAGTGGTGCAGCGAGCAAGAAACCCATGTCTAGGCATACCCTTATTCACTTAGGGTGCACATAGCAACTTCACAAAATAACATGATGGACAGAGTGTTGAAACTTTTCAAACACTCACCTCCAGTCAAATATCTGGGTTCAATCCATCATTATTTTGCTCGCCGAGTCACCCCAGTCCTGGAGCTAGCCATATGTAAATCAGTCTAGACCCTGCTCCCCATGGGAACAGTCAAGCCCGAACTGGACAGTAAAAAAGTAGTCTGGGACTAGGTTCAGGGTATCACCCCTCGTTAGCCGGTCTAGCTTGAATCCATTGTTGCAACGAGGCATACCCTTATTTACAGAGGGCGCACATAGTGATCCAGCGCGGCTCCTAAATAATCCTCACAACTCATTCCACTTCACCCAGGGGCTAACTTATTTTACTCATAGCGCTGTGAGTCACACATTCACATACCATACAACTCCTGGTCTCAGTGAAAACAAAAGGCGAGCTGCTGGATAGCGGAGCACCGTATTATCCTAAAGTTTAAATTTATACATTACATACATATGCATATATAAACGAGTTCTCCTCTCCGAGAGTTTTAGGAAATAACATCAAGGCACCCCACTGTTTTGGTCAATGGACCAGCTAGTACAAGTTAGTTGATGGCAATTAAGACCAGCTCAATCATAATATTCCCATTATTATTTATTTTCTAACTTGTCATGACTTTTATTAAAATGAAAACATAGACTCATGTATTTATATAGAAAGCGTTTATCTAATTTTTAGTCAAGAAAAAGAAATATCATTTTAATTCAAACTATAACATTTATTAATACATTCAAGTAATAGAAATCTAAGAAATGATATTATCCATCTGCCAAAGACGTTGACAGAATTTCACGAAACAGGTTCCCAAGCTAACTGTCTTTCTAACCTCCTCGATGTCTCCCTCCCAGCAGGACTCCGCATTCAATTCTCTGTCCCATCAAAATTTAAAGTCCAAAAATGTTTTAACTTTTTTCCTCACCAGATTTGGTTTAGTCCGACAGCATGTCGTGGTGCACAATAAAATTCACGGACCCAACCAACCCTTCTTTCGCACAGGCTCTTTTATACCCTTTTTCCCTATCTAACTCAAAATGGAAACTTTAGGGTCCATTCTCAATTTTCATTGGTCCGTAAGAGGGGTGGTGAAGATCCCTTCATGTCCTCCTTGTCCAAACTGGTTTACATTTCGCTATGTCATCTTTGCTTATTCCCACATGGTCAAATTTGTCCATTTTGCAATCTATCCTCCTGTCCTTGTATCTTTTATACATCATGTAGTTACAGCACGCAAGTTTCCTAGGCATCCAAATTCAAGCATCCTTTGGCACAACTCCGGTGTCCTAGGCCAAGCTGACCTTGACATCTCTACCCCAAGCACAGGCCGTTTAAACATCTCTGGCACAGTCGCGCAAGCGCAGAGCCATACTTCTCGAAGTCTTACATAATCATCCGTTTTCAAACTAAACCGCATGGGCCTCAATGGGAACTAATATGAAAACAAACACAACAGACGTTAAATTTAGAATTTTAGGCCTTCTGTTTACCTCCCACCATTCTTATTCTACCCTGTTAGTAGTTTCCTAGCCATAGCAAAATATATGCGTCATTTACTTACCAAATGTATTTGTTTTCCTAAACAAAGACTCATAAAAGCACAAATACACACCTTTATTTATAAAAAAATATTATTGCACTATATTAGTATGACTTCTTTACATTATTAGTATATCAATTTTTGCAAACCAGCAAATTAGTTTTTCCACGTGTAACTTTATTCTGTGTATGCCTTTGATTGATTAATTTTCATGCTCCACACGGTTAGTACATGATATTGTTATAAGGTCTCGACTTTGCAAGGGGTACACAAAAACATTTGCCTTAACCCTGGTCCATCAACAGCAACTTCACAAAATAACATGATGGACAGAGTGTTGGAACGTTTCAAACACTCACCTCCAGTCACAGATCTGGGTTTAATCCATTGTTATTTTCCCTGGTACGTCACCGCAGTTTTGACCCAGACATGTGCAAATCAGTCTTGAACCTGCTCCCATGGGAACAGTCCAGCCCGAACTGCCAAGCTAGGTCATCCCTGGACTAGAAACAAGTATTCTGGGAATGGTTTCAGAGTTTCACCCCTCATCAACCAGGCTAGCTTGAATCCAGATGGGCAGGGAGCAAGGGACCCAAGTCTAGGCGTACCCTTATCCACTTAGGGTGCACATAGAAATATCACAAAATAACATGATGGACAGAGTGTTTTTTTGTTTTTTTCTCATTTGACTTCTCACCGCCCATTACTCAACGAGACCACCCTAGGCTTTTTACCTCATTTACTGGCTTTGCAGGAAAAAAAGGCTTGCGCAACGCTATTCGGAAGTGAGACTCTCCTTCGGGCATGGCCCTCCACATGAATAGGACAAAGAGTCTTCCTCCAGAGCGTGTCCACCCTTAACGCAAGTCTTCCAATGCCTAGGAAGACTTCAACCAGCCGAGGTAGGCGAAGGCTTAATCATTGGATTTATATTCTATCAAAAACATAAAAAATACCTTTTCTCTCACCCAAAACATAACAAAAATGGAGTCCAAAATGTATACCTCTTTTTAGTCTGATCTGAAATATCCAACTTAGCAATAAATCTCATTGCTCGTAACCACTCCAGTTCTGTTGGGGAGGCTGGTGAAACCCATAGTTTACAAATCTCTCTCTGTGCCAAAAGTATAGCGTAAAAAATAAGTTGAGCATTATCATCTGTACCCTTACCTTGCAGGGCAAGTCTTCCAGATATAACTAGCTCAAGGCTTACCTTGATCTGCAGGCCTAGGGCTCTTGACAGACAACTACTCACGTCCTCCCAAAACTCTTTTATCTTCGGACATAGCAAGAACATGTGCAGGTCATCTTCGTTAGGACTCTTGTACTTGGGGCATGCCATCACACCGCCAGAGCTGAATTTAGAAATTCTTCGAGGGGACCAGTATGCCCAGTAAATTGTAAAGAAATGATTCCACCTTAAATTTGCAGGTTTCACTATTTTATAGAGCATAGACATTGTTACTTGCCATTGGTCTTCTGTTGCGATCTCCGGCAAGCAATCTCCCCACAGGGTCTCAGGCAGCTTAAAAGGGCCGTCCTCCATCTCTAGCATCAGCCAATACCACAATGCAACTTCTTTTTTAAATAGACAGTTTGAAAAAAGCTTCTCCTCCAACTCGTTGTAACTTCCAATTTGGTCTTCCATTTCCGTTGACCAGCTCTGAATCTGCAAATATTTAAACCTGGAGAATCTCCGGCCCCATTCTTGTTCACAAAGTCCCCGGGAGATCAACTTCCTATCAGGAAATAAGTCCTTCCATCTCTGGGGACCCAACTCTTTTAATGGTCGAGCCAGTGCATCCTTTGACCAGAGGAGAGACCCTGGCGCATTCCAATTCAGAGCCACATAGCTATAGTATGGAGTTTTTAGTGCCTGCCTGATTCTAAACCATAGCTCTGCTAAATCCCTTAATACATTTAGCCTAACCTTTCTAAAGAATTTCGGATCAGCAAACTTATATAAAAAACCATGCTCATTAAAATGATTCTTTCTGAGCATTGCACAAAACATTTTCCCAATCACGGAGTTTGTCGGGGTATCCAACAGCATTCTACAGTTTTTCAACAAGAAGGCCCATGAATAAAGTTGAAAGTCCGGGACCGCTAAGACTCCTTTAACAAGTTTTCTCCTAAGCTTCTTCCAAGAGAGACGCTGCCCTTTTGATGCCCATAAGAAGGAACTGATCTCGCTCTGTAGCTTTACAAACCACTCTTTCTTGAATATCAAAGGAACTGTTTCAAACAAAAATGTTATCTTTGGCAAAATCATCTTTTTTACCAAATTCGTCCGGCCAAACAAAGACAGCGGTAGATGTGTCCAACCTCGTAAACTAGCACTTATCTTCTTTTTTAGCTTGAGAAAATTAACTTTAGTGGGATCCCTAATATCCTGCGTTATCCTAACCCCAAGATATCTCATCTCACTGTTGCCGAAAATTCCCTCAGCAATTGTGTTCCTGACCATAACTTCTGTTTTGTCCTTATTTATAGCGTAGCCTGAAACAGCCCGAACTCCTTGTTCAGTTCTAAAAGACTTTACATTGACTGATGTAAATTAGGGGTATAAATAATTATATCATCAACGTAGAGTCCCATCCTTTTGGACCAACCTTCAAATTCAAATGGGACAATATTCTCTACAGATCTTATCTTACATGCTAGGGGTTCAAAATATAAATCAAATAAAAGTGGTGACAAGGGACACCCTTGTCTGGTCCCACGCATAATTGGTACTGGCTGAGTAAGTATCCCATTTACTAACACTCTAGACATAGGGGGCGGATATATAGCTGCAAGAGATTTACTAAAGTTCTGACCTAAATTGAGGTGTTTTACTAAGGCATGTAAATAAGCCCAATTTACACGATCAAACGCCTTGGCGGCATCTAACGCGATAACCGCTAAGGGAAGATGATGGGCCGAAGCCATTTCCATGGTACCAATAAGTGAAAAAGTTAATTTTTTCAGATATCTGCCCTTTATAAAACCTTTTTGATCTTCATGTACTAACTGTGGGATGACAACACTCAATCTATCAGCTGTAATCTTTGCAAACAATTTATATTCGCAATTAAGTAACGATATAGGCCTTTATGAATCCATATACTTTGGTGACTTCCCTGGCTTCGGTATTAATATGATATTTGCCTCGTTTCATGGAGAAGGCAGAGAGGCCTTACCCAAAAAAATCATCTGATTAAACAGCTGGCCAACAATTGGTGTTAATGTGCCTACCATAGATTTATAAACTTCGGCAGGAACACCATCTGGCCCAGGTGCTTTACCTCTTTTTCCCCCTTTAATAACCCCTTCAACCTCTGACTGAGATATCTCCTGATTTAAAACCTCCTTAAATTCGTCCGATAAAGGCTCCAAAAGCTCCACCCAGCCCTGGACTGCCTGTTCTTCAACACTGAGATCCTCAATATAAACCTTCACAAAATATTCATGAAAAGCAGCCGCTATTCAGTTGCTATCTGTAATCGCCAGCCCTAACTCCACATCCCTTACTTCTTTAATCAGATTTCGAACCAGGTCCTTCTTCGCCTTCCATGCTAGCAGTTTGCTACAACCCTCACCATATTCGAAATGCACAAGTTGACTTGCATCCCATTTCTCCGTAACCCTCTCACTCAAAATTCCCACTAGATCTGATTTTAACTCTGTTAGCTCTTGAAGGACTCTTTCATCTAGAGCAGTTCTACCAAGATTTAGCATATCAGCCTCACGCTGTCGAATCGTCTTCTCCAAATCTGTAACCATGCCATGATATAATCTCCTTTTCTTCGCTCCCAAAGCTCCCAATTTTCCTCGTAAAAAAGCCTTATATATATCCCAGACAATCTCAATCCTAGCTGATCCCAAGTTTTTTTCAAAAAATACTTTGGTCTCCTCATTCAAAAATTCTAGTGCTTCCTGATCACAGACAACCGTACGATCTAACCTCCATATTGAACCCGATATACTGTCCCTTATTTCTAACCAAAGTGTAATAGCTGAATGATATGAAAGATGTAACCCACGTGGGTCACTGAATCAACCAGCATAGAGTCCACCAAAAAGGCATCAATTCGAGATTTATGATTGTATTTTTTAATATAGAATGTAAATCCTAATTGCTGTCCAAACCTGGATCTCCAAATATCACGCAATCCTAATTGGGAGATCATCAACTTAACTCTATTCGACATTTTGGGATTCACCATAGCTCTACTCTTTTCAGAACGATCTAGCTTATGATCCAACACAGTATTAAAATCACCAGCCATAATGATCCTACCGGGAAAGTTCAATAACTCCCTAGCCAGGTCATCTAAAGGACCTATATCATCCTGATTCGGACCATAGTAACCAATGATAATAAACATTTGCCCGCAAATCTTTTCATTTCACAATGAGCCATCTCCCTCTTACATCAGCTGCTTTACCCTCAACTGAAATATTTACCCCCTGCCTGATTAAGACTGCAACTCCTTTAGTAACAACTGTTTGAGGAGTATAAACTGCATGGGCCACCCACCGCTGTGCTGAGAAAAGTTCCTTACTTTCATCCCCTGATAAATGGGTCTCCTACAATATTATAATTAGAGCCAAAGAATCCCTCAGGTATTTAAAAATTAACTCTCTCCTTGTTTTCACCCGCAAACCATTTATATTCCAAGATAGGATTCTCAGCTCCTTTAAATTACCCCCACTCATACCAGCCTAAGCCAACAATCTCATACATCCTGACAGCAAAGAAGCTTCTGAGGAATTTTTCTCCATTTCTCCCCTTACCCTTACCCCCTCCCCCTCTCCCCCTTCCCCTCTCCCCCTCCCCGAAACACCCAACCCCCCCGCTTACCCCGGAAAACCCATCCTGAATACCCATGGCCTAAGGCCCTATGGATGCCCTGCAGCGGACGGTGTGCATAAACAACTTTCCAACTAAACTAACTTAATGATATGCCTGCCAGGTGTCTGCTTTTTAAAGCACCAAAAAAAATACTAAAAACAGTACCTAAACATAGCACTGCCATGCTTACAAACTCCCAGTTTGACATTGTTCCAGAAAAATATCAACCTCATCAACATTTCGAAAAGAGTACATCTTATTGTTCCACATAACCTTTAAAAAAGCCGGAACCAAAGCTCCCAGTTTTCTCAATGGCTCGTTCCGCTTACCTAGCTCCCATTGTCTATTAGCAGTTACTGGTGACAAATCTGATCTTACCTCCACCCTAGCACCATCTACTTCAATGATTTTTTTCTCAAGAGCAGCAGCCAAAATATTTTCTTTCAAGTCATATGTCAAAAAATTAATCAAAATTCTCCTGGGCTTAGCATGGTTCGGGTTCAACCTGAAGGGATCGCGGTGCACTCTCTGGATATCCCTAGAGATCTCCTCCTCTTCCTCCTCCAGCTGCAATTCACTCTTTAATAGGTGCACTACATATTTCCTGATGTCCGTACCTTCTTTACCTTCCGGTAGTTTTAAAATCTTCAAGTTATTTCTCCTTCGCATATTTACCAATCTTTCTACCCTCTCCTCATGTTCCCTATCCTTAATCTTGATAACCTCTAGCTCCTTGCGGTTCACCATAACTTCCTCTCGAAGATCCCTAACTTCCGCCTCCAAAGCTTTTGTACGGCAACTCAAATCGTCAATTTATTTCTCTAACAAACTACATGCAGTTCTAATACTTTCCTGATTCAGCTTGGAGACCTCAAATCCCTTATGCATGCCAGTGTTTAATTTTTTAAGCAGAGCAATACCTGGGAAATCACAATCTTCTGGTTCCGGATATGGCTCCAACCATTTTTCCCTTGGATAAACCAACTGATTAGACTTCTTCGCCTCAACATCTGATGCTCGGATTACCAGGTAACCCTATAGTCACCCCCGAAGTTAGTACTTCTACGTTTTCCCTCATACTTCATCCCAGTCTGAACCCAGCCATATGCAAATTAGTCTTGAACCTGTTCCCATGGGAACAGTACAACCCAAACTGCCAAGCCAAGTCCTCCCTGGACTGAAAACAAGCACTCTGGGACTGGTTTCAGGGTATCACCATTGTCATCCAGGATAGTTTTAATCCAGTGGTGCAGCGAGCAATGGACCCAGGTCTAGGCATACCCTTATTCACTTAGGGCGCACATAGCAACTTCACAAAATAACTTACCTCCAGTCAAAGATCTGGAATTAATCCATTTTTATTTTGCTCGCAACGTAACCCCAGTTCTGGACCCAGGCACATGTAAATCAATCTTGATCCTGCTCCCCATGGGAACAGTTAAGCCCGAAGTGCCAAGCTAGGTCCTCACTGGACTGGAAACGAGTATTCTGGGACTGGTTTTGGGGTATCACCTCTCATCAGCCAGGCTAGCTTGAATCCAGTGGTGCAGTGAGCAAGGGACCCACGTCCAGGCATACCCTTATCCACTTAGGGTGCACATAGAAACTTCACAAAATAATATGATGGACAGAGTGTTGAAATTTTTCAATCACTTACCTCCAGTCAAAGATGTGGGTTTAATCTATCTTTACTTTGCTTGCCACGTCACCCCAGTTCTGGGCCCACCCAAATTTAAATCAGCCTTGACCCTGCTCCCCATGGGAACAGGCAAGCTCGAACTGACAAGATAGATCCTCCCCGGACTGGAAATAAAAATTCTGGGACCCCTCATCTGCCAGTGTAGCTTGAATCCAGTGGTGCAGAGAGAAAAGTACCCAGGTCTAGGCATTCCCTTATTCACTTATTCACTTAGGGTGCACATTGCAACTTCACAAAATAACATGATGGGCAAAGTGTTGGAACTTTTCAAATACTCACCTCGAGTCAAGGATCTGGGTTTAATCCATCTTTATTTTGCTCACCGCATCACCCCAGTTCTGGAGCCAGCCATATATAAATCAGTCTGCACGCCATGGAAACAGTCAAGCCCGACCTGCCAAGCTAGGGCTTTCCTTGCCTGGAAACAAGTACAGTGGAACTGGGTTCAGGGTATCACCCCTCATCAGCCAGGTTAGCTTGAATCCAGTGGTGCACAGAGCAAGGGACCCATTTCTAGGCATAACCTTATCCACATAGGGCGGCCATAGAAACTTCACTAAATAACATGATAGACAGAGTGTTGGAACGTTTCAGACACTCACCTCCAGTCACAGATCTGAGTTTAATTCAGTGTTATTTTCCCTGGTAAGTCACTCCAGTTTGGACCCAGCAATTTGCAAATCAGTCGTTAACCTGCTCCCATGGTAACAGTCCGACCAAAACAGCCAAGCTAGGTACTCCCTGGACTGTAAAAAAGTATTCTGGGACTGGTTTCAGGGTATCACCTTCATCAGCCAGGCTAGCTTGAATCCAGTGGTGCAGCAAGAAAGGGACCACGTCTATGCATACCCTTATCCATTTAGGGCGCTCATAGCAATTTCACAAAATAAAATTATAGACAGAGTTCTGAATCCAGTGGTGCAGCGAGCAAGAGACCCACGTCTAGGCATACCCTTATTCACGTAGAGCACACATAGCAACTTTGCAAAATAACATGACGGACAGAGTGTTAAAACTTTTTAAACACTCACCTCCAGTCAAAGATCTAAGTTTAATCCATCTTTATTTTGCTTGCCATGTCACCCCAGTTCCAGAGCCAGACATATGCAAATCAGTCTTGAACCTGCTCCAATAGGAACAGTCCAACCTGAACTGCCAAGCTAGGTCCTCAATGGACTGAAAACAAGTATTCTGGGACTGGGTTCGGGATATCACCCCTCATCAGCCAGGCTAGCTTGAATCCAGTAGTGCAGCAAGCAAGGGACCCACGTCTTGGCATACCCTTATTGACTCATGGCGCACATAGCAACTTCACAAAATAACATGATGGACAGAGTGTTGAAACTTTTCAATCACTCACCTGCAATCAAAGATCTGGGTTTAATCCATCTTTATTTTGCTCGCCACGTCACCCCAGTTCTGGATCTAGCCATATATAAATCAGTCTAAACCCTGCTCCCCATGGAAGTAGTCAAGCCAGAACTGCCAAGCTAGGTCCTCCCTGGACTGGAAATAAGTACTCTGGGACGAGGTTCAGGGTATCACCCATCATCAGCCAGGCTATTTTGAATCCAGTGTTGCAGCGAGCAAGGGACACACGTCTAGGCATACCCTTATCCACTTGGGGCGCACATAGCAACTTCACAAAATACATGACAGACAGAGTGTTGGAACGTTTCAAACACTCACCTCCACTCACAGATCTCGGTTTAATCCATTGTCATTTTCCCTGGTACGTCACCCCAGTTTGGACACAGCCATATGCAAATCAGTCTTGAACCTGCTCCCATGGGAACTGTCCTGCCTGAACTGCCGAGCTAGGTCATCCCTGGACTGTCAACAAGTATTCTGGGACTGGGTTCGGGGTTGCCAGGCTAGCTTGAATCCAGATGTGCAGGGAGCAAGGGACCCACCTCTAGGCATACCCGTATCTACTTAGGGCGCAATAGAAACTTCACAAAATAACATGATGGACAGAGTTTTGAAACTTTTCAAACACACATCTCGAGCACAGATCTGAGTTTATTCCATCTTTATTCTGCTCGCCACGTCACTCCAGTTCTGGACCCAGTCACATGTAAATCAGTCTTGACCCTGCCCCCCATGGTAAGAGTCAAGCCCGAACTGCCAATATAGGTCCTCCCCGGACTGGAAACCAAAATTCTGGGACTGGTCTTGGGGTATAACGCCTCATCAGCCAGGCTAGCTTGAATCCAGTGGTGCAGCGAGCAAAGCACCCAGGTCTAGGCATACACTTATTCACTTAGGGTGCACATAGAAACTTCACAAAATAACATGATGGACAGAGCGTTGAAACTTTTCAAACACAGACCTCCAGCCAAAGATCTGGGTTTAGTCCATCTTTATTTTGCTCGCCACATCACCCCAGTTCTGGAGCCAGCCATATGTAAATCAGTCTAAACCCTGCTCCCCATGGGAACAGTCACGCCCGAACTGACAAGCTATGTCCTCCCTGGACTGGAAACAAGTACTCTGGGACTGGGTTTAGGGTATCACCCCTCATCAGCCGGGCTATTTTGAATCCAGTAGTGCACAGAGCAAGGGACCCAATCAAGGCATACCTTTATCCACTTAGGGCGCATATAGCAACTTCACAAAATACATGGTAGACAGCATGTTGGAAAATTTGAAACACTCATCTCCAGTCACAGATCTTGGTTTAATCCATTGTTATTTTCCCTGGTACGTCACTCCAGTTTGGACCCAGCCATATGCAAATCAGTCTTGAGCCTGCTCCCATGGGAACTGTCGTGCCTGAACTGCCGAGCTAGGTCATCCCTGGACTGCAAACAAGTATTCTGGGACTGGGTTCGGGGTTGCCAGGCTAGCTTGAATCCAGATGTGCAGGGAGCAAGGGACCCACCTCTAGGCATACCCTTATCTACTTAGGGCGCAATAGAAACTTCACAAAATAACATGATGGACAGAGTTTGAAACTTTTCAAACACACATCTCGAGCACAGATCTGAGTTTATTCCATCTTTATTCTGCTCGCCACGTCACTCCAGTTCTGGACCCAGTCACATGTAAATCAGTCTTGACTCTGCCCCCCATGGTAAGAGTCAAGCCCGAACTGCCAATATAGGTCCTCCCCGGACTGGAAACCAAAATTCTGGGACTGGTCTTGGGGTATAACGCCTCATCAGCCAGGCTAGCTTGAATCCAGTGGTGCAGCGAGCAAAGCACCCAGGTCTAGGCATACACTTATTCACTTAGGGCATACATAGCAACTTCACAAAATAACATGATGGATATAGTGTTAGAACTTTTCAAACACTCACCTCCAGTCAAAGATCTGGGTTTAATCCATATTTATTTTGCTTGCCACGTCACCCCAGTTCTGAAGCCAGCCATATGTAAATCAATCATGACCCTGCTCCCTATGGGAACATTCAAGCCCAAACTGCCAAGCTAGGTCCTCCCTGGACTGGAAACAAGTACTCTAGGACTGGGTTCAGGGTATCACCCCTCATCAGCCAGGCTAGCTTGAATCCAGTGGTGCAGCGAGCAAAGCACCCAGGTCTAGGCATACACTTATTCACTTAGGGCATACATAGCAACTTCACAAAATAACATGATGGATATAGTGTTAGAACTTTTCAAACACTCACCTCCAGTCAAAGATCTGGGTTTAATCCATCTTTATTTTGCTTGCCACGTCACCCCAGTTCTGAAGCCAGCCATATGTAAATCAATCATGACCCTGCTCCCTATGGGAACATTCAAGCCCAAACTGCCAAGCTAGGTCCTCCCTGGACTGGAAACAAGTACCCTAGGACTGGGTTCAGGGTATCACCCCTCATCAGCCAGGCTAGCTTGAATCCAGTGGTACAGAGAGCAAGGGACCCACGTCTAGGCATACCCTTATCCGCTTAGGGTGCACAGAGCACCTTCACAAAATAACATGATAGACACAGTGTTGGAACGGGGGCGTGGCCAACAGCCGAACATGGAGGACCTGAGCTAAAGAAGCATCCTTCCCAAAACCCCAACACTTGACAATATATCCGAGCAATAAGGGACCCGCACGGGCTCACGGACACCGACACACACACCGGGCCCCCAGAGATCCATGCCCGCAAAGTTGAGCTGCGGAGCCTGATGAGTGGAAGCAGCGAGTGACCCTGAGCAGGTGTAGATAGCCTCCGGAGTGGATTCAGCGCAACAAGTGAAGCGGACTCAAAATGGCGGACAGAGGAGCTGACGATCCAAACTCGTCCCCCTGAAGGCACAGGTCAGCTGCAACACTGGGCCGGTCCTAATGCTTAGTGCGGCTCCGGTGGTAGAGAACCGCGAACAAAGGCTGGAGTCCCCCTGCTGTAAATAACAGGAGCAGATACAGGGACTACGGCGCTAACTACCTTCGCGAGCTGGGGGTGGGGTGGCATAATAGAAGTGCCCGACCTGCTGTGTGGGAGGGATAGGGAAGACGACAGGCTACGTGGAAGCTGATGCACGAGTGCTGGACACCCTGATGTGAACAGAGGAAGAAACAACAACTGGGGAGTGCAGGCAGGCAACTACACTTGCGTGTACACAAGGTCTGCGATGTTGCTGCTGTCGGCCCTGGAGGTAAAGACACTTGCATACAGGGGGTGAGGCAGCGGCACACCCCCAATTCCGGCTGGCAGTGACTTGAAGAGTGCATGTGAGTACTGGAACGGTGCGGTGTAGCGGTGTTCTGTAGGAGGTGGGTTCTGCCGAAGTGAAGTGAGGTCTCATTAAAGCCCCAACAAGCTAGGCAGAAACAGCTGCAGCGTGATCAGGGTGCTGTAACAGGAACGCTAGTGGAGTCCACAGTCACGAGGCAGCATCTACGGACACCTCCTGGCCAGACTGCAGTCTGGACCGCTTGGGAAGGGTGAAAGCGAGGGGAATACGTACACCCATGAGGCCTGCCCTAGAGCTACACTGGAACTACAGACCACACGAGACAGACGTGGCAACATGGGGCGCAATAGAGTTAAACAGTCTGATGCAGCAGCAAGCAAAGATGCCCACTTTGCACCTAACAGTGACCCCTCCAACAGCTACGATAACGAGGTGGAGCCCCCCGTGGGAACTGATCAACACGCTGCCAAGCTAGACTTAATTCTGAAGGAAATACGGGACTCACGTACCGCGATCGAATTGCAAATGGGAGACCTATCCACTAGTCTAAATTTTCTGCAGGCGTACCATAAGAATCTAACAGACAGAGTGAAGTCGAATAACCTAGCCCTGGACGACTTGATACCGCAGCAGACCATGCATACCTCCCAGCTTGAGCAGTTTTAACGCCAGTTGAATGGCTTGCAGGAAAGGGTGGATGATGCAGGACGGTCCTGACGTAATAATGTCTGAATTCTTGATATCCCAGAGCAAAGCGAGGGGCCGAATCCCACTCAATTCATGGAAAGCTGGCTGCGGGATCACGTGGCAAAAGAGGGGCTGATGGCCCTCTACAGTGTGGAAAGAGTGCACAGAGGACCGCCGAGACTGCCTCAGCCAGGTGCACCGCCAAGACCATTGATAGCAGGTATACTGAACTATAAAGATCGTGACAGGATACTGAGGGCGGTACAAAAGGGGGTGGTGATGGACGGAGCATCTGAACCAATCAAACACTCACACCCAGTCAAAAGATCTGCGTTTGATCCATCACCGTTCTTTAGCCCACTCTGCCACCCCACTTCAGACATGGCTATATGCAAATCAGTCTGACCCTGTGCCTCATGGGAACAGTCCAGCCCGAACTGCCAAGCCATGCCTTCCCTGGACCGGAAACAAGCTTCCGAAGACCGGTTTCTGGCATTCCAGCCGTCTTCAGCCAGGCTTGCTTGAATCCAGTGGCAAAGTGAGCAAGGGACTCACGTCTGAGCATACCCTGCCACACTTGTGGCGGCCAAAAGCGGTACAATAGGGGGTGGTGATGGACGGAGCATCTGAACCAATCAAACACTCACACCCAGTAAAAAGATCTGGGTTTGATCCATCACCGTTCTTTAGCCCACTCTGCCACCCCAGTTCAGACATGGCTATATGCAAATCAGTCTGACCCTGTGCCTCATGGGAACAGTCCAGCCCGAACTGCCAAGCCATTGTTCTACATTCTGTCCATCAACTGTGTTTTTTGCAATTTTCACCCGAGTGGGCTGGGTATGCTCAGACGTGAGTCCCAGGCTCTCCACACCACTGGAGTCAAGCTATCCAGGCT
This sequence comes from Lissotriton helveticus, assembly GCF_964261635.1. Classification (NCBI taxonomy): domain Eukaryota; kingdom Metazoa; phylum Chordata; class Amphibia; order Caudata; family Salamandridae; genus Lissotriton; species Lissotriton helveticus. The sequence goes on along the minus strand of NC_136068.1, from coordinate 342,911,144 downwards.
GATGAAGGCTGATAGCCAGAAACCAGTCCTTGGATGCTTGATTCCGGTCTGGGAAAGACATGGCTTGGTAGTTCGGACTGGACTGTTCCCATGAGGCACAGGGTCAGAGCTGATTTGTATATAGCCAGTGTCTAACCCAGGGTGGTGTGGAGTGCAAAAAAACGATGGATTTAGGCCCAGATCCTTGTACTGGGATGAATGTATGACATTGTCCTACATTCTGTCCATCAACTGTGTTTTTTTAAATTTTCACCCCGAGTGGGCTGGGTATGCTCAGACGTGAGTCCCAGGCTCTCCACACCACTGGAGTCAAGCTATCCAGGCTGATGAAGGCTGATAGCCAGAAACCGGTCCTTGGATGCTTGATTCCGGTCTGGGAAAGACATGGCTTGGCAGTTCGGACTGGACTGTTCCCATGAGGCACAGGGTCAGAGCTGATTTGCATATAGCCAGTGTCTAACCCAGGGTGGTGTGGAGTGCAAAAAAACAATGGCTTTAGGCCCAGATCCTTGTACTGGGATGAATGTATGACATTGTTCTACATTCTGTCCATCAACTGTGTTTTTTGCAGTTTTCACCCCGAGTGGGCTGGGTATGCTCAGACGTGAGTCCCAGGCTCTCCACACCACTGGAGTCAAGCTATCCAGGCTGATGAAGGCCGATAGCCAGAAACCGGCCCTTGGATGCTTGATTCCGGTCTGGGAAAGACATGGCTTGGTAGTTCGGACTGGACTGTTCCCATGAGGCACAGGGTCAGAGCTGATTTGCATATAGCCAGTGTCTAACCCAGGGTGGTGTGGAGTGCAAAAAAACGATGGATTTAGGCCCAGATCCTTGTACTGGGATGAATGTATGACATTGTTCTACATTCTGTCCATCAACTGTGTTTTTTGCAATTTTCATCCCGAGTGGGCTCGGTATGCTCAGACGTGAGTCCCAGGCTCTCCACACCACTGGAGTCAAGCTATCCAGGCTGATGAAGGCTGATAGCCAGAAACCGGTCTTTGGATGCTTGATTCCGGTCTGGGAAAGACATGGCTTGGTAGTTCGGACTGGACTGTTCCCATGAGGCACATGGTCAGAGCTGATTTGCATATAGCCAGTGTCTAACCCAGGGTGGTGTGGAGTGCAAAAAAACGATGGATTTAGGCCCAGATCCTTGTACTGGGATGAATGTATGACATTGTTCTACATTCTGTCCATCAACTGTGTTTTTTGCAATTTTCACCCCGAGTGGGCTGGGTATGCTCAGACGTGAGTCCCAGGCTCTCCACACCACTGGAGTCAAGCTATCCAGGCTGATGAAGGCTGATAGCCAGAAACCGGTCCTTGGATGCTTGATTCCGGTCTGGGAAAGACATGGCTTGGTAGTTCGGACTGGACTGTTCCCATGAGGCACAGGGTCAGAGCTGATTTGCATATAGCCAGTGTCTAACCCAGGGTGGTGTGGAGTGCAAAAAAACGATGGATTTAGGCCCAGATCCTTGTACTGGGATGAATGTATGACATTGTTCTACATTCTGTCCATCAACTGTGGTTTTTGCAGTTTTCACCCCGAGTGGGCTGGGTATGCTCAGACGTGAGTCCCAGGCTCTCCACACCACTGGAGTCAAGCTATCCAGGCTGATGAAGGCTGATAGCCAGAAACCGGTCCTTGGATGCTTGATTCCGGTCTGGGAAAGACATGGCTTGGTAGTTCGGACTGGACTGTTTCCATGAGGCACAGGGTCAGAGCTGATTTGCATATAGCCAGTGTCTAACCCAGGGTGGTGTGGAGTGCAAAAAAACGATGGATTTAGGCCCAGATCCTTGTACTGGGATGAATGTATGACATTGTTCTACATTCTGTCCATCAACTGTGATTTTTGCAATTTTCACCCCGAGTGGGCTGGGTATGCTCAGACGTGAGTCCCAGGCTCTCCACACCACTGGAGTCAAGCTATCCAGGCTGATGAAGGCTGATAGCCAGAAACCGGTCCTTGGATGCTTGATTCCGGTCTGGGAAAGACATGGCTTGGTAGTTCGGACTGGACTGTTCCCATGAGGCACAGGGTCAGAGCTGATTTGCATATAGCCAGTGTCTAACCCAGGGTGGTGTGGAGTGCAAAAAAACGATGGATTTAGGCCCAGATCCTTGTACTGGGATGAATGTATGACATTGTTCTACATTCTGTCCATCAACTGTGTTTTTTGCAATTTTCACCCCGAGTGGGCTGGGTATGCTCAGACGTGAGTCCCAGGCTCTCCACACCACTGGAGTCAAGCTATCCAGGCTGATGAAGGCTGATAGCCAGAAACCGGTCCTTGGATGCTTGATTCCGGTCTGGGAAAGACATGGCTTGGTAGTTCGGACTGGACTGTTCCCATGAGGCACAGGGTCAGAGCTGATTTGCATATAGCCAGTGTCTAACCCAGGGTGGTGTGGAGTGCAAAACAACGATGGATTTAGGCCCAGATCCTTGTACTGGGATGAATGTATGACATTGTTCTACATTCTGTCCATCAACTGTGTTTTTTGCAGTTTTCACCCCGAGTGGGCTGGGTATGCTCAGACGTGAGTCCCAGGCTCTCCACACCACTGGAGTCAAGCTATCCAGGCTGATGAAGGCTGATAGCCAGAAACCGGTCCTTGGATGCTTGATTCCGGTCTGGGAAAGACATGGCTTGGTAGTTCGGACTGGACTGTTCCCATGAGGCACAGGGTCAGAGCTGATTTGCATATAGCCAGTGTCTAACCCAGGGTGATGTGGAGTGCAAAAAAACGATGGATTTAGGCCCAGATCCTTGTACTGGGATGAATGTATGACATTGTTCTACATTCTGTCCATCAACTGTGTTTTTTGCAATTTTCACCCCGAGTGGGCTGGGTATGCTCAGACGTGAGTCCCAGGCTCTCCACACCACTGGAGTCAAGCTATCCAGGCTGATGAAGGCTGATAGCCAGATACCGGTCCTTGGATGCTTGATTCCGGTCTGGGAAAGACATGGCTTGGTAGTTCGGACTGGACTGTTCCCATGAGGCACAGGGTCAGAGCTGATTTGCATATAGCCAGTGTCTAACCCAGGGTGGTGTGGAGTGCAAAAAAACGATGGATTTAGGCCCAGATCCTTGTACTGGGATGAATGTATGACATTGTTCTACATTCTGTCCATCAACTGTGTTTTTTGCAATTTTCACCCCGAGTGGGCTGGGTATGCTCAGACGTGAGTCCCAGGCTCTCCACACCACTGGAGTCAAGCTATCCAGGCTGATGAAGGCTGATAGCCAGAAACCGGTCCTTGGATGCTTGATTCCGGTCTGGGAAAGACATGGCTTGGTAGTTCGGACTGGACTGTTCCCATGAGGCACAGGGTCAGAGCTGATTTGCATATAGCCAGTGTCTAACCCAGGGTGGTGTGGAGTGCAAAACAACGATGGATTTAGGCCCAGATCCTTGTACTGGGATGAATGTATGACATTGTTCTACATTCTGTCCATCAACTGTGTTTTTTGCAATTTTCACCCCGAGTGGGCTGGGTATGCTCAGACGTGAGTCCCAGGCTCTCCACACCACTGGAGTCAAGCTATCCAGGCTGATGAAGGCTGATAGCCAAAAACCGGTCATTGGATGCTTGATTCCGGTCTGGGAAAGACATGGCTTGGTAATTCGGACTGGACTGTTCCCATGAGGCACAGGGTCAGAGCTGATTTGCATATAGCCAGTGTCTAACCCAGGGTGGTGTGGGGTGCAAAAAAACGATGGATTTAGGCCCAGATCCTTGTACTGGGATGAATGTATGACATTGTTCTACATTCTGTCCATCAACTGTGTTTTTTGCAGTTTTCACCCCGAGTGGGCTGGGTATGCTCAGACGTGAGTCCCAGGCTCTCCACACCACTGGAGTCAAGCTATCCAGGCTGATGAAGGCTGATAGCCAGAAACCGGTCCTTGGATGCTTGATTCCGGTCTGGGAAAGACATGGCTTGGTAGTTCGGACTGGACTGTTCCCATGAGGCACAGGGCCAGAGCTTATTTGCATATAGCCAGTGTCTAACCCAGGGTGGTGTGGAGTGCAAAAAAACGATGGATTTAGGCCCAGATCCTTGTACTGGGATGAATGTATGACATTGTTCTACATTCTGTCCATTAACTGTGTTTTTTGCAATTTTCACCCCGAGTGGGCTGGGTATGCTCAGACGTGAGTCCCAGGCTCTCCACAACACTGGAGTCAAGCTATCCAGGCTGATGAAGGCTGATAGCCAGAAACCGGTCCTTGGATGCTTGATTCCGGTCTGGGAAAGACATGGCTTGGTAGTTCGGACTGGACTGTTCCCATGAGGCACAGGGTCAGAGCTGATTTGCATATAGCCAGTGTCTAACCCAGGGTGGTGTGGAGTGCAAAACAACGATGGATTTAGGCCCAGATCCTTGTACTGGGATGAATGTATGACATTGTTCTACATTCTGTCCATCAACTGTGTTTTTTGCAATTTTCACCCCGAGTGGGCTGGGTATGCTCAGACGTGAGTCCCAGGCTCTCCACACCACTGGAGTCAAGCTATCCAGGCTGATGAAGGCTGATAGCCAAAAACCGGTCATTGGATGCTTGATTCCGGTCTGGGAAAGACATGGCTTGGTAGTTCGGACTGGACTGTTCCCATGAGGCACAGGGCCAGAGCTTATTTGCATATAGCCAGTGTCTAACCCAGGGTGGTGTGGAGTGCAAAAAAACGATGGATTTAGGCCCAGATCCTTGTACTGGGATGAATGTATGACATTGTTCTACATTCTGTCCATTAACTGTGTTTTTTGCAATTTTCACCCCGAGTGGGCTGGGTATGCTCAGACGTGAGTCCCAGGCTCTCCACACCACTGGAGTCAAGCTATCCAGGCTGATGAAGGCTGATAGCCAGAAACCGGTCCTTGGATGCTTGATTCCGGTCTGGGAAAGACATGGCTTGGTAGTTCGGACTGGACTGTTCCCATGAGGCACAGGGTCAGAGCTGATTTGCATATAGCCAGTGTCTAACCCAGGGTGGTGTGGAGTGCAAAAAAACGATGGATTTAGGCCCAGATCCTTGTACTGGGATGAATGTATGACATTGTTCTACATTCTGTCCATCAACTGTGTTTTTTGCAATTTTCACCCCGAGTGGGCTGGGTATGCTCAGACGTGAGTCCCAGGCTCTCCACACCACTGGAGTCAAGCTATCCAGGCTGATGAAGGCTGATAGCCAGAAACCGGTCCTTGGATGCTTGATTCCGGTCTGGGAAAGACATGGCTTGGTAGTTCGGACTGGACTGTTCCCATGAGGCACAGGGTCAGAGCTGATTTGCATATAGCCAGTGTCTAACCCAGGGTGGTGTGGAGTGCAAAAAAACGATGGATTTAGGCCCAGATCCTTGTACTGGGATGAATGTATGACATTGTTCTACATTCTGTCCATCTACTGTGTTTTTTTGCAATTTTCACCTCGAGTGGGCTGGGTATGCTCAGACGTGAGTCCCAGGCTCTCCACACCACTGGAGTCAAGCTATCCAGGCTGATGAAGGCTGATAGCCAGAAACCGGTCCTTGGATGCTTGATTCCGGTCTGAGAAAGACATGGCTTGGTAGTTCGGACTGGACTGTTCCCATGAGGCACAGGGTCAGAGCTGATTTGCATATAGCCAGTGTCTAACCCAGGGTGGTGTGGAGTGCAAAAAAACGATGGATTTAGGCCCAGATCCTTGTACTGGGATGAATGTATGACATTGTTCTACATTCTGTCCATCAACTGTGTTTTTTGCAATTTTCACCCCGAGTGGGCTGGGTATGCTCAGACGTGAGTCCCAGGCTCTCCACACCACTGGAGTCAAGCTATCCAGGCTGATGAAGGCTGATAGCCAGAAACCGGTCCTTGGATGCTTGATTCCGGTCTGGGAAAGACATGGCTTGGTAGTTCGGACTGGACTGTTCCCATGAGGCACAGGGTCAGAGCTGATTTGCATATAGCCAGTGTCTAACCCAGGGTGGTGTGGAGTGCAAAACAACGATGGATTTAGGCCCAGATCCTTGTACTGGGATGAATGTATGACATTGTTCTACATTCTGTCCATCAACTGTGTTTTTTGCAATTTTCACCCCGAGTGGGCTGGGTATGCTCAGACGTGAGTCCCAGGCTCTCCACACCACTGGAGTCAAGCTATCCAGGCTGATGAAGGCTGATAGCCAGAAACCGGTCCTTGGATGCTTGTTTCCGGTCTGGGAAAGACATGGCTTGGTAGTTCGGACTGGACTGTTCCCATGAGGCACAGGGTCAGAGCTGATTTGCATATAGCCAGTGTCTAACCCAGGGTGGTGTGGAGTGCAAAAAAACGATGGATTTAGGCCCAGATCCTTGTACTGGGATGAATGTATGACATTGTTCTACATTCTGTCCATCAACTGGTTTTTTTGCAGGATACTGAGGGCGGCATGGGAGAATGCCCCTATATGCTTCGAGAATAAAACAATATCTCTCAACCCGGACTTCACCTTGGCGGTGTAAAAAGCCAGAGCTACTTATCAGGATGTAAAGAAGAAATTGAGAACACGTAATTTGAAATATGCACTGCTCTTCCCGGCCCAGCTGAAGGTCATCTATGGAAAAAAATCCATCTTCTTTGATAGTGCAGAGGAAGCGGCGGATTGGTTGGAAATAACATTTACACCGTCGACCTCACAAGCCTCGCTACCTTCGGGTCAACCACACCGGATGCTCACATGGCGAGGTACAGGTAACCATATGGCGGATGATAGAAGAGACGCGGAAGCAGCGGACAATGGCCCAACTCCAGAGCAAATCATGAACAGTCAAAATGACGCCCTTCTAACGGCCGCGGCACTGGCCGCACATCATACTCAGACTAAAGCTTCTTTGTCGTAATTGTCGGATGCAGCGATGTTGCGCTCTGAATCTGAGTCTAGTCTAACACTGTTTCCTTCAATTACTGCACAAATGGTCAGAGACTACTAGAACTGTGTCGCAGGGATGTTCAGGAGTGGTAACATATATGACACTCTAAATACTACTTTGTTATTGTAAGTTAGTGAATGAGGGTCCAGATGTTTGGTACTGAATGGGGTAGTACACAGAATTGCAGAGTTAATTCCTTTGTTGCGCAGTGTAATGCCTGTTCATAGCTGGGCAGTTGTCACTTTCTCCCCACCAGGGACTGCACTATGGCATTTCTTATTAGGAGTCCATGTTGGACTTGTGTTTCATGTTTGGTCCTCTATTTTGTTTGGAGAAACGAAATGTTGGGGAAGTTCGTAGGGAATGCTTGCTTGGCCCTTACACCTATGATACCATACTGGCTCAGAAATTCACATGCACTAGGGACACCACACCTCCGATTTCAAAATGATATCACATAACAAGTACAAATTTTGCACCTGGAATGTGAGGAGCATGGGGTCGGTACAAAAGAGGCATTGTATCTTGGCACAGCTAAACAGAAGAAGGATAAATGTAGCCTTACTGCAGGAAACACACCTGAATCACGATGAAGCGACTAAATTGCGGAAGAAATGGAGGGGACAACTGTTCTCCATGACTTATTCATCATTTGCTCAGGGGGTGGTTATCTGGATGCGTAATACTGTCCCTTTTAAGTTACTGGAGCAGAGAGTAGACCTTCAAGGAAGATACGTCCTGCTTCACGGTATATTGGATGGGGTACACATCATCATAGGGAGTCTATATACTCTAGCAAGCACCGACTAGAATGGGACGCCTTCAAGACAGTTATACGGGGAGTGGTGATAGGTACAAAGTCAGGAGTCAGGCGCACACTTTTAGACTGGCTAACGGAAGTGGAGGGCAGGCTGCACACACTGGAAGGGGAGGCGGCAGGGACAAATGAACAACTAACACAGCTGGGGGAAGCCAACATACAATATGCAGAACTCTTAGAGGAACTGTGAATAATAGACTTTAAACTCTACATGCAGAAACAACATGCACATGCAGACAGAGCTGGCCCCCTACTGGCTAAACTGGTTAAAAATGCTCCCTCACCATCCCCTATACTAGAGATTTGGGATAATGAGGGAGGTATTGCCACCACACAGCTGGGAATTAACACTGTGTTTAAAGTATATTATGAACACCTAAACAGACAACCGACGGGTCAAAACAACACTGACTTTATACCCTTCTTTGAAGGGCTACAACTGTCACAGTTCAAGCAACAGCAGCGCGAAGACCTAGCGAGACCGGTGACTGGACCAGAAATTAGACAAATGATCAAAGCTCTACAACGCAGAAAAACTCCTGGCAATGACGGTCTGCCCGTTGAATTTTATGCACTATACATTGATTTGCTAGTACCACATCTGCAATATTTATATCAGGAGTCACTAAAAGCGGGAGTACTCCCCCTCACTACGCTACAAGCGACTGTGGTCTCACTGTTGATACCTGGGAGAAACGGGTCCGACATGTGTGGGTACAGACCCTTATCCCTACTCAACTAGGATTACAAGATTCTGAATAAATTATTGGCTAATAGACTCTGTCAGTTTATTCCAAAGTTGATACATACTGATTGATGCGGATTCGTGCCAGGGAGAAGTACGGCGCTTAATATCAGACGGTTGCACCAGATTATGGTGGGTACACCTGACTCGGGTACAGCGGAGGGGTGCATATCGCTTGATCTAAAACAGGCATTTGACTTGCTACATTGGGACTACATATTATATACCCTCACCAGGTTTGACATATCAGATGAATATATTGCCTGGGTGCGGCTACTATATACTCATCCCACAGCTCACGCACGTACAGGACAGCACATATGACCACATTACACAGTGGCTAGAGGTGCCAGACAAGGGTGCCCACTGTCGCCTTTACTGTTTATCTTGGCATCGGATCCTCTTCTGCATAGGCTTCGCTCCCTATCCGGGTGTAAGGGAATAGTGAGAGGCCCAGTGAAACATATTGTCTCTGCATACGCTGACAACATCATTTTGTACATAGAAGACATGGATATGGATCTCGAGCCCCTGCCCGCAGTTTTCGGCTGATTTCAAGAGTTGTCTGGTCTCACGATCAATGCTGCTAAATCTTATGCTTATTTTTTTTGACTGCCCTGCGCGTACCGAACGATTGAGTTTTGGTCACCAGGAATTTAATATAGCACCCAACACCATTCGATACCTGGGGATACAGATTTATCGTATTACAGCGGATTTATTGGACGGCAATTTGTCCCAAGCGGTGACTGCCCTCAGAGCGCAGGTGAAGTTTTGGACCTCACTTCCCCTATCGGTGGCTGGAAGAGTTGCCATAACTAAAATGGTGATCTTACCGAAGCTGCTTTATTACTTCACCAACCTGCCTGTATTAATACCGGGAAGGATTTTTAAAATGCTGAACTCTCTAATGACATAACTGATTTGAGGGACAGGGCGCAGACGAATAGCCCAGCAAAACTACAACTGAGCACAGGACAAGGCAGACTGGGAGTGTCTGATTTGAAGGTGTAATGCTACGCTAGCCAGCTACAATGGCTGGCCTATTGGCTGGCAGGCCGTAACTTGCAGGAGGTAGGGGTGTTGCACCGGGAATGGGATCGAGGTGATGTCCACCGACTCCTACTACACAAAGCGTATGCCACCCTACGCTTCCACCATTCCGCTGCTGGGGATTCCTTTGCAAACAGGGGTGGTGACTAACCGTGCTCTGAGGGCATGGTCCGATGCAGGGATAGCTACCGTAGGAGTGTTCTTCTCAGAATGGGTACTAATGTCACATGAGGCCTTTGTGCGTGAACATGGAACCTCGGACACCTTGTTCCTTCTCCATGCCAGTATCTCGAGATTCATTAAAGACACATGGACCTAGGGGGATAACAAAGCTGTTACAAACACACTCATCACCATGCAATATTTAATGGGGCACAGGGCACAGGGCACACTTGACAAAATGGTTGTCACGAGGGATCTGCACCGGTGCGGAGACGTTGTTACAGCCACTACCGGACAAAAGGGAAAGAGCGGCGGGTCGTGCTTTCGCTGACAAAGAATGCGACACTATAGTGGGCTACCCCAGGAAGGTGTCTTGCAACCCTAAGTTCAAATTCATCCAATTGATGCTATTACACAGAGCATAACTAACCCCACGCAGGCTTAATATTATGTTTCCTGGTGTGGAGGACGCTTGTATCCCGTTGTCTTGCATCCAACTCGGGTCTGTTACACATGAAATGGGACTGTCCGAGATTAAGACACTACTGGAAGTCGGTGTGTCGGATACTGACGAACGTCACTCCAGTGCGCAACAATGACACAATGGAATACTGTATACTGGGTTTGGGGCCCAGTGGAAAGAAGGGTAACCCATCTCATAGATTTGCTAACCTTGTACTACTACTAGCAAAAAGGAACATTACAAAACGGTGGAAGGTCTCTAGGGCTCCATCACTACAGGAGTGGCATGCAGAGATGATTAGGTGGAGGAAAGCAGAAAAAGCCGAACTACAAAGAGAAGAATACAGGGGCTTGCGTAGGACACCGATATCTATGGCTTGGAATATGATGATGGAGGAATACACTGCACTAGATATACTATCATATTGAGAATGTAGAAATGCCTCTTACCTGAATCCCCCAGAAACCAGGAGCACCTGCGAGAGATTAGGTCAGAGCTGCTCTCTCATCTCCGACGGTGGGAGAGAGGAGAATGCAATGTAGTGGTAATACACACACAGGGGAAGGATTGAACATGTGAATATGTTACTAGCTAGGAAGTGGACCGAGCTGCAAGGGGGTGGGAAGGGTGGGAGGTTTGTTGTTGTAAATAATTATGGACTAAAAAGATACAATCGCAACTTTGTACGACATAAGTTGGCTGTGATTGACACAGAGACACTTGTATGTAAGAGACGCAAAATGCTCTGACAACATGCTATTACGTTATATGTATCTATCCAATGATGTACGATTACTTATGACCTGCATGTAAATTTATAGGATTGCTATAATAACAAGCTGTTTTGTAATTGATGCCAAATCAAGCGTCATAAAATGTACATAATGACTGTTGCTACGTAACTCTGCAATGCAAGTATGTTTATTGCACAAAATCAATAAAAAATATATTAAAAAAAAGTCAGAGTGTTCGACCATTTCAAACACTCACTTCCAGTCACAGATGTGAGTTTAATCCATTGTTATTTTCCCTGGTATGTCACCCCTGTTTTGACCTAGCCATATGCAAATCAGTTGTGAACCTGCTCCCATGGGAACAGTTCAACCCGAACTGCAAAGCTAGGTCCTCCCTGGACTGGAAACAAGTATTCTGGGACTGGTTTCAGAGTATCACCACTCATCAGCCAGGCTAGCTTGAATCCAGTGGTTCAGCGAGCAAGGGACCCAAGTCTACACATACCCTTATCCACTTAGGGCGCTCATAGCAATTTCACAAAATAACATGATAGACAGAGTGTTGGAATGTTTCAAACACTCACCTCTAGTCACAGATCTGGGTTTAATCAATTGATATTTTCCCTAGTACATCGCCCCAGTTTCGACCCAGCCATATGCGAATCAGCCTTGAACCTGCTCTCATGGGAACAGTTCAACTCGAACTGTCAAGTTAGGTCCTCCCTGGACTGAAAACAAGTATTCTGGGACTGGTTTTGGGAATTCACCCCTCATCAGCCAGGCTAGTTTGAATCCAGTAGTGCAGTGAGCAACGGACCCACGTCTACACATACCCTTTTCCACTTAGGGCGCTCATAGCAATTTCACAAAATAACATGATATACAGAGTGTTGGAATGTTTCAAACACTCACCTCTAGTCACAGACCTGGGTTTAATCAATTGTTATTTTCCCTGGTACGTCACCCCAGTTTTGACCCAGCCATATGCAAATCAGTCTTGAATCTGCTCCCATGGGAACAGTTCAACCCGTAATGACATGCTAGGTCCTCCCTGGACAGAAAACAAGTATTCTGGGACTGGTTTCAGGGTATCACCACTCATCAGCCAGGCTAGCTTGAATCCAGTAGTGCAGCAAGCAAGGGCCCCATGTCTAGGCATACCATTATTCACCTAGGGTGCACATAGCCCCTTCACAAAATAACATGATGGACAGAGTGTTGAAACTTTTCAAACACTAACCTCCAGTCAAAGATCTGGGTTTAATCCATCTTTATTTTGCTTGCCACGTCACCCCAGTTCTGGAGCCAGCCATATGTAAATCAGTCTTGACCCTGCTCCCCATGGGAACAGTCAAGCCCGAACTGCCATGCTAGGTCCTCCCTGGACTGAAAACAAGTATTCTGGGACTGGTTTCAGGGTATCACCACTCATCAGCCAGGCTCGCTTGAATCCAGTAGTGGAGCAAGCAAGGGCCCCATGTCTAGGCATACAATTATTCACTTAGGGCGCACATAGCACCTTCACAAAATAACATGATGGACAGAGTGTTGAAACTTTTCAAACACTAACCTCCAGTCAAAGATCTGTGTTTAATCCATCTTTATTTTGCTCGCCACATCACCCCAGTTCTGGAGCCAGCCATATGTAAATCAGTCTTGACCCTGCTCCCAATGGGAACAGTCAAGCCCGAACTGACATGCTAGGTCCTCCCTGGACAGACAACAAGTATTTTGGGACTGGTTTCAGGTTATCACCACTCATCAGCCAGGCTAACTTGAATCCAGTAGTGCAGCAAGCAAGGGCCCCATGTCTAGGCATACCATTATTCACCTAGGGTGCACATAGCACCTGCACAAAATAACATGATGGACAGAGTGTTGAAACTTTTCAAACACTAACCTCCAGTCAAAGAGCTGGGTTTAATCCATCTTTATTTTGCTCGCCCCATCACCCCAGTTCTGGAGCCAGCCATATGTAAATCAGTCTTGACCCTGCTCTCCATGGGAACAGTCAAGCCCGAACTGCCATGCTAGGTCCTCCCTGGCTTGAAAACAAGTATTCTGGGACTGGTTTCAGGGTATCACCACTCATCAGCCAGGCTCGCTTGAATCCAGTAGTGCAGCAAGCAAGGGCCCCATGTCTAGGCATACAATTATTCACTTAGGGCGCACATAGCACCTTCCCAAAATAACATGATGGACAGAGTGTTGAAACTTTTCAAACACTAACCTCCAATCAAAGATCTGGGTTTAATCCATCTTTATTTTGCTCGCCACATCACACCAGTTCTGGAGCCAGCCATATGTAAATCAGTCTTGACCCTGCTCCCCATGGGAACAGTCAAGCCCGAACTGCCAAGCTAGGACCTCCCTGCACTATAAACAAGTACTCTGGGACTGGGTTCAGGGTATCACTCCTCATCAGCCAGGCTAGCTTGAACCCAGTGGTGCAGCCAGCAAGGGTCCCACGTCTAGGCATACGATTATTCTCTTAGGGCGCACATAGCAACTTCACAAAATAACATGATGGACAGAGTGTTGAAACTTTTCAAACACACACCTCCAGTCGAAGATCTGGGTTTAATCCATCTTTATTTTGCTCACCACGTCACCCCAGTTCTGGAGCCAGCCATATGTAAATCAGTCTTGACCCTGCTCCCCTTGGGAACAGTCAAGCTCGAACTGCCAAGCTAGGACCTCCCTGGACTGGATACAAGTATTCTGGGACTGATCTTGGGGTATCAACCCTCATCTGGTGACTCCATATACCACTGCCAGACCCCTCCGATCTACCAACGCCCATTTAACTCTGCCCCCTAAGATCAGAAGAGCACGATCAGGAGGTCGACGTTTCTCGTACAACGCCTCCAGACTGTGGAACTCCCTTCCTCCTGATCTCCGGGTACAACCCAACCTTTTGGCCTTTCGTAGGTCCCTGAAGACTTGGCTGTTCCCATGAGCCTCCCTCTTCCAACTCTGCCTGTACTTATTCAGCGCTGGGATGCTCACGGGCAGCCATGCGCTCTAGAAATCCGGTAAATAAATAAATAAATAAATAAATAAATTAAATAAATCTGCCAGGCTAGCTTGAATCAAGTCCTCAGCGAGCAAGGGACCCACATCTAGGCATACCCTTATTCACTTAGGGCGCAAATAGCAACTTCACAAAATAACATGATGGACAGATTGTTGAAACTTTTCAAACACTCATCTCCAGTCACAGATCTGGGTTTAATACATTATTATTTTCTCTGGTACGTCACCCCAGTTTGGCCCCAGCCATATGCAAATCAGTATTGAACCTGTTCCCATGGGAACAGTCCAGCCAAAACTACCAAGCTACATCATGCCTGGACTGGAAACAAGTATACTGGGACTGGTTCGGGTTATCACCCCTCCTCAGCCAGGCTAGCTTAAATCCAGATGTGCAGGGAGCAAGGGAGTCATGCCTAGGCATACTTTTATCCACTTAGGGAGAACAAAGAAACTTCACAAAATAACATGATGGACAGAGTGTTGAAACTTTTCAAAAACTTACCTCCAGTCAAAGATCTGGGTTTAATCCATCTTTATTTTGGTCGCCACATCACCCCTGTTCTGGACCCAGCCATTTGTATATCAGTCTTGACCCTGCTCCCTATGGGAACAGTCAAGACCGAACTGCCACGATAGGTCTTCAAGGGACTGGAAACAAACATTCTGGGACTGGTTTTGGTATAATATCACCCCCTCATCAGACAGGCTAGCTTGAATCAAGTGCTGCAGCAATCAAGGGACCACATCTAGGCATACCCTTATTCACTTAGGGCGCACAAAGCAACTTCACAAAATAACATGATTGACAGAGTGTTGAAACTTTTCAAACCCTCACCTCCAGTCAAAGATCTGGGTTTAGTCCATCTTTATTTTGCTCGCCACGTCACCCCAGTTCTGGAGCCAGCCATATGTAAATCACTCTTGACATTGCTCCCCATGGGAACAGTCAAGAACGAATTGCCAAGCTAGGTCCTCCCTGGACTGGAAACAAGTACTCTGGGACTGGGTTCAGGGAATCACCCCTCATCAGCCACGCTATCTTGAATCCAGTGGTGCAGCCAGCAAGGGACCCCCGTCTAGGCATACCCTTATCCACTTAGGGTGCACATAGCAACTTCACAAAAGAACATGATAGACGAAATGTTGGAACGTTTCAAACACTCATCTCCAATCACAGATCTGGGTTAAATTCTTTGTTGTTTTCCCTGGTACGTCACCCCAGTTTTGTCCCAGCCATATGCAAATCAGTCTTGAATCTGCTCCCATGGGAACAGTTCAACCTGAACTGCCATGCTAGGTCCTCCCTGGACTGAAAACAAGTATTCTGGGACTGGTTTCAGGGTATCACCACTCATCAGCCAGGCTAGCTTGAATCCAGTGGTGCAGCAAGCAAGGGCCCCATGTCTAGGCATACCATTATTCACTTACGGCGTACATAGCAACTTCACAAAATAACATGAAGGACAGAGTGTTGAAACTTTTTAAACACACACCTCCAGCCAAAGATCTGGGTTTAATCCATCTTTATTTTGCTCGCCACGTCACCCCAGTTCTTGAGCCAGCCATATGTAAATCACTATTGACATTGCGCCCCATGGGAACATTCAAGCCCGAACTGCTAAGCTTGGTCCTCCCTGGACTCGAAACAAGTACTCATCGGCTGGGTTCAGGGTATCACCCATCATCAGCCTGGCTACCTTGAATCCAGTGATGCTGTGAGCAAGGGTCCAAGGTCTAGGCATATCCTTATCAACTTAGGGTGCATATGGCAACTTCACAAAATAACATGATGGACAGAGTGTTGAAACTTTTCAAACACACAGCTCCAGCCACAGATCTGGGTTTAATCCATTGTTATTTTCCCTGGTAAGTCACCCGAGTTTGGACCCAGCCATATCTAAATCAGTCTTGAACCTTCTCCCATAAGAACGGTCCAGCCCGAACTGCCAAGTTAGGTCATCCATCACCTGGATACAAGTATTCTAGGACTGGTTTCGGGGTACCACCCCTCATCAGCCAGGCAACCTTGAATCCAGATGTGCAGGGATCAAGGGACACACGTCTAGCCATACCTTTCTCCATGTAGGGTGCACATAGCAACTTCACAAATTAACATGATGTACAGAGTTTTGAAACTTTTCAAACACCTCTAGTCAAAGATCTGGGTTTAATTCATCTTTATTTTGCCCTCCATGTCACCCCAGTTCTGGACCCATCCATATGTAAATCAGTCTTGACCCTGCTCCCCATGGGAACAGTCAAGCCCTAACTGCCATGCTAGGACCTCACTGGACACTGGAAACAAGTATTCTGGGACTGGGTTTGGGGTATCACCCCTCATCAGCCAGGCTATCTTGAATCCAGTGGTGCAGCGAGCAAGAGACTTTCGTCATGGCATACCATTCTCCACTTTGGGCGCACATAGCAACTTCACTAAGTAAAAAACATGATGGACAGTGTGTTGAAACTTTTCAAACACTTACCTCCAGTCAAAGATCTGGGTTTAATCTGTCTTTATTTTTCTCTCCATGTCACCCCAGTTCTGGACCCAGCCATATGTAAATTAGTCTTGACCCTTCTCCCCATGGGAATAGTCAAGCCCGAAATGCCAAGCTAGGTTCTCCTTGGACTGGAAGAAGTATTCTGGGACTGGTATGGGGTATCACCCCTCATCAGCCTGAGTAGCTTGAATCTAGTGGTGCAGCCAGCAAGGGACCCAAGTCTAGGCATACCATTATCCACTGTGTGCGCACATATCAACTTCACAAAATAACATTATGGAAAGAGTGTTGAAACTTTCAAACACTCACCTCCAGTCAGAGCTCTGGGTTTAATCCATCTTTATTTTGCTTGCCATGTCAACCCAGTTCTGGACATGGTAATAATTAAATCAGTCTAGACCCTGCTCCCCATGGGAACAGTCCAGCCCGAACTGCAAAGCTAGGTCCTTCCTGGACTGGAACAAAAGTATTATGGGACTGGTTTTGGGGTATCATCACCCCTCACCAGTCTAGCTACCTTGAATCCAGTGGTACCGCGAGCAAGGTACCCACAACTAGGCATACCCTTATCCACTTAGGGTGCACATAGCAACTTCACAAAATAACATGATGGACAGAGTGTTCAAACTTTCCTAATACACACCTCCAGTCAAAGATCTGGGTTTGATCCATCTTTATTTTGCTCGCCAAGTCACCCCAGTTCTGGACCCGCCTATAAATAGATCAGTCTTGACACTGCTCCCATGGGAACAGTCCAGCCCGAACTGCCAAGCTAGGTCCTCCCTGGACTGAAAACAAGTATTCTGGGACTAGTTTTGGGGCATCATCACCCCTCACCAGTCTAGCTACCTTGAATCCAGTGGTGCAGTAAGCATGGGACCGATGACTAGGCACACCGTTATCCACTGAGGGTGCACATAGCAACGTCACAAAATAACATGATGGACAGAGTTTAGAAACTTTTCAAACACTCAGCTCCAATCAAAGATCTGGGTTTAATCCATCTTTATTTTGCTCGCCATGTCACCCCAGTTCTGGGCCCAACCTTGTGTATTTCAGTATTGACCCTGCTCTCCATGGGAACAGTCTTGTCCGAACTGCGAAGCTTGGTGATCGCTGTACTGAAAACAAGAATTCTGGGTCTGGTTTTAGGATATCACCCCTCATCAGCCAGGCTAGCTTAAATCCAATGGTGCAGTGAGCAAGGTATCCAGGTCTAGGCATATCCTTATCCACTTAGGGTGCATATAGCAACTTTACAAAATAACATGATGAACAGAGTGTTGAAACTTTTCGAACACACACCTCCTGTCAAAGATCTGGGTTTAATCCATCTTTATTTTGCTCACCAAGTCATCCCAGTTCCGGAGCCAGCCATATGTAAATCAGTCTTGACCCTGCTCCCCAGGGGATCAATCAAGCCCGAACTGCCAAGCTAGGTTGTCCCTGGACAGTCCAAAAGTACTCTGGGGCTGGGTTCATGGTATCACCCCTCATCAGCCAGGCTAGCTTGAATCCAATGGTGCAGCAAGCAAGGGACCCATGTTTAGGCATATCCTGATTCACTTAGGGCGCACATAGCAACTTCACAAAATAAAATGATGGACAGTGTTGAAACTTTTGAAACACTCACCCCAAGTCAGAGATCTGGGTTTTATACACTATTATTTTTCTAGCCACATCACCCCAGTTTACCCCAGCCCGAAGTGCCAAGCCAGGTCCTCCCTGGACTGGAACAAGCATTTTGGGATCTATTTCAGGGTATTATCCCTCATCAGCCAGTCTAGCTTGCACCCAGTGGCGCAGTGAGCAACGGACCCATGTATAGGCATACCCGTAGCCACTTACGGTGCACATGGCAACATCAGGAAATAAAATGGACAAAGTGTTAAAACTTTTCAAACACTCACCCCCATTCAGAAACCCAGGCTTCATCCATCAATATATTGCTTGCTACATCACCCCAGTTTGGACTCAGCCATATGCAAATCAGTCTTCACCCTACTCCCCATGGAAACAGTCCAGCGGAACTGACAAGCTAGGTCCTTCCTGGACTGGAAAAAGGCATCCTGAGACTTTTTTCGGGGTTTCGCCTCTAATCAACCAGGCTATCTTGATTCCAGTCACGCAGAGAGCAAACAGCTCTTGTCTAGGCATACCCTTAGCCACTTTGGATGCGCATAGCAACATCACTTCAAAAAAACAGAAGGACAGAGTGTTAATACTTTTCAAACACTCACCTCCAGTCAAAGATCTGGGATTAAACCATCTTTATTTTGCTCGCCACATCACCCCAGTTCTGGACCCAGCCAAATGTAAATAAGTCTTCACCCTGCTCCCCATGGGAAAAGTCCAGCCTGAACTGCCAAGCTAGGTCCCCCTGGACTGAAAGCATGTATTCTGGGACTGGTATCAGGGTATCACCCCTCATCAGCCAGGCTAGCTTGAATCGATTGAAGCAGAGAGCAACTGACCCTTGTCTGGGCATACCTTTAACCAACCATTGGATGCGCATAGCAACATCACTAAAAAAAACTGATGGATGGAATATTGAAACTTTTCAAACACTCACCTCCAGTCACAGAGCTGGGTTTAGTCCATCTTTATTTTGCTTGCCAGGTCACCCCAGTTTGGCCCCAGCCAAACGTAAATCCGTCTTGACCCTGCTCCCCATGGGAACAGCCCAGCCTGAACTGCCAAGCTAGGTCCACCGTGCACCGGAAAAATGTATTCTGGTTTCGGGGTATCACTCCTCATCAGCCAGGCTAGCTTGGAAACTGCGCATGCGCGGGAGCCTGCACATGCGCAGTCCTGGCAAGGACTGCGCATGCGCAGCCTCCCGCGCATGCGCAGTTTCCAAAGATGAAGCCGCGATGGGGAAGATTGCTGCGCAATAAGGTAAGTTTGATTTAAGTTGTGTATTAAGCATTTACATTTAATTTAAGAAGGCGGGCATGAGGCGGGAAGTGGGCAGCGGGCCGGCGGGCAACTTCCGTTCCGCCTGCGAATGGGTGGAAATTTGCCCGGTTTTTCCGCCTTCTTTGCAGAAGGCGGAAAGTGCAAATTTCCGTTCATTCCTTGGGCGTTACGGAAATGTCTGCCCACCCCTACAAAATAGCATAGGTTCAAAACTAAGAGACAAGCACTACAGAAAGTAGCGTAACGGTGTGAACACTATGTCTAATACCAGGCATATTGCAGTATACACGTTCAACTCAAATGGAACCCAAACTAACCAAAAAGGAGTCAGAAAAAAAGGGTGAAATGATACGGAAAAACAAACATGAACGGTTTACGTTGTTGCTTCCACTCTGTGCTACTTTCACACTTAGACACTTCGGGTGCACATTGCAACATCACAAAAATAAAACAATGGATAGCATGTTAAAACTTTTCAAACACTCACAGATATGGGTTTAATTCATCATTTTGTGTTCGCCAAGTCACCCCATTTTGGACCCAGCCATATGCAAATCAGTCTTCAGCCTACGCCCCATGGGAACAGTCCAGCCGAACTGCCAAGTGAGGTCCTCCCTGGGCTGGAAATAAGCATCCTGAGACTAGTTTTTGGGGTATCATCACCTCTGATCAGCCAGGCTAGCTTGAATCCAGTCTCACAGAGAGCAAACAACCCGTGTCCAAGCATACCCTTAGCCACTTTGGATGCGCATAGCAACATTACATAAAAAAAACTGATGGACTGAGTGTTAATACTTTTGAAACACTCACCTCCAGTAACAGATCTGGTTTTAATCCTTCCCAGTTTGGCCCATCCAAATGTAAATCAGTCGTAATCTTGCTCCACATAAGAACAGTCCAGACCGAACTATCAACCAGATCATGGAAACAAGCCCCAGCCCAAAGTGCCAAGTCAGGTCCTCTCTGGACTGGAAACAAGTGTCCTAGTACCTATTTAGGAGTGGTGCAACTTGCTAGGGACCCATGTCTAGGCATACCCTTAGACACTTAGGGTGCACATAGCAACATCACAAAATAAAATGATGGACGGAGTGTTGAAACTTTTGTAAACACTCACCCCAACCCATCGTAATTTTTCTCCCCACTTCACCCCAGTTTGGACCAAGCCTTATGCAAATTTGTCTTCAGCCTTCTCCTCATGGGAACAGTCTAGCCCAAACTGCCAAGGCAGGTCCTTCCTGGACTGGAATACAAGCATCCTGGGACCGGTTTCGGCGTATCACCCATTATCAGTCAGGCTAGCTTGAATCCATTGTTAGTTCAGTGCATTCAGTGATGATCAAGCCATACATCTCAAGACTGGTTTGCATATAGCTGGGTCTGAACTGAGGTGGCAAAGTGAGCTAAAGAATGATGATGTATTCAACCCAGATCTGTGACTGGGGTTGAGTGTCTGAAAAGTTTCAGAGCTCCGTCCATCATCTCCTTGTGTTTACTATATTCGCCCTAAGTTGGCAGGTTATGCCCAGACGTGGGTCCCTTGCTCACTTTGCCACTGGATTCAAGCTAGCCTGGCTGATGAAGGGAGTTACCCAGAAACCGGTCCCAGGATGCTTGTTTCCTATTCAGGGAAGACCTGGCTTGGCAGTTTTGGGCTGGACTGTTCCCATGAGGCACAGGGTCTAGACTGATTTGCATTTAGCTGGGTCTGAACTGAGGTGGCAAAGTGAGCTAAAGAATTATGATGGATTCAATCCAGATCTGTGACTGGGGGTGAGTGCCTGATAGGTTTCAGAGCTCCGTCCATCATCACCTTGTGTTTGCTTTCTTTCCCATACATCTCAGAGCCATAGATGGCAACCTTTCTAATTCATTCAAACAACAAATGCAGACAGAAATGCTCAGTCTGGAGTTAATTGTTATGGCTGCTTTCTTTCCTATACATCTCAGAGCCATAGATGGCAACCTTTCTAATTCATTCAAACAACAAATGCAGACAGAAATGCTCAGTCTGGAGTTAATTGTTATGGCTGCAATGGACAAAGTAGTTAAATGTAACAGGAGGGTGACCCGTATACCATGTCGGGATTGGGTTATAAAGGTAGATAAATAAACAGTATCCCAACAGGTAATGTTTTAAGACGAATAAGCATGTATGCAGCAAGCATTACAATGACAGAAATAAGGAGGCCACTATTCAATTAATTTCAGATTGGTATTCATCTTGTATTTCCACAGAAAAAAACTTTTTCCATGGTCAGGCATATACAGTTATTGCAGCACTGTATAAGAACAATCATGTGACAACCAAAATGCACTTGGTGCTCAAGAACGTGTAAGTGAAGAACGTGGCGATGCAAGTGATGCGGTGAACAGCGTGGACGGTGCCCAGTGAACAGTAGTGCAAATAATATACAGTGGGTGGCTCAAGAATGGTGACAAAATGACATCACTGTATAAGGTAATTTGTCATTTGTATTGAGCCACGGTAGAGAATGCGCCTAGTGTTGCGATGCAGAGTCGACGCCGTTTCGATCCTCTTCAATTGGGATCGTCTTCAGGACAGGGTTGTCTGGCTTGTGAAGTGCTGCGGGATGGAAAGGACAAATCAGGGGGAGGCAAGGGGGAGTGGGCGCGTGCGTGTAACTAGGCACAGGGAAGGGGCAGATTGATACCCGGGAGGTTGGTCGTAAAACATGTGGAGCGTGGGGTTGAACCTGGTCAGAAGAAGGGGTTGCATGGATGGCAGGCATGCAAGTAATGGCAGGGTGAGTAAGAGGAGACCTGCACTGAAAGCGAGGAAGAGGACTCATGGAGGTGAATGAGAAGAAGGGGCAAGTGGGTGTTGGGGGCAGGGTAGGGATGGAAAAGGGAGTGAGCCAGCAGGGGCGCCGGGCATGGGATGTGACGAAAGTCAACGGTAGCATCAGGCTTAAGAAACTGAGTGGGCAGGAGGATGGGCGGTGCTGGTAAAATTGCCAAAGAAGTAGCAAACGCGGCTGGGCACGGAGCCGGATAGTGCGGTAATGCACGATGCCGGGTGGTGCGGATGGAGGCGCGTGGAGGGAGGCGGTGTCTCGGGTGGTGCTGGAGGTATGGGAGGGCGGGTCAGAGTGGCCCAACACTCGGGCTGGAGGTAGGGGAAGCTTAATGAGTGTATCCAGCCTACGAGGGGAAGGAGGAGCCCGGCATAGTAAGGAAGTGGAAACGCGGGGGGCAGTGAAGGAGTCCGAGCGGGGTACACATACCTGGAACGTGAGCAGATACGCAGTGGTGATCCATCTCAAGAAAACAACAAAGCGTCTAGCCGGAGGGCACTAGGAGGGAAAGAAAATTGGTCCGGTAGAGGAAACGGGCGGGAAAGGGGCGAGGGAACAATCGAGCCAAAACCACTTAAAAATACTAACGATTGTCAAATGCTGAAAGGCGCCCGAAAGGTACATCTCAGTCTGGGCCATTTTCCTTCATGTATCAATCACTGTCTGTGTACTTGGCAAATGGTTCTTATGTTTTAATTATTGACCCCTTGTTCAGTTAGCTGTTGATAAAGTTTCACTCATTGACAGTGCTTACTCCCATTTCATACCGTGAATCAATCTAATACTTGCTACTTACATTTTTGTCCTTCATGTATCATTACTGTCTGTATATATGGCGAATGGTTCGCATGCTTTAATTACTGGCCCCCTGTTCAGTTACCTGTCGAAAAGGCTTTGCTCATTGACAGTGCTCCCTCCCCCTTTCATTCTGTCCACGCCCCCTCGCACGCGCTCCTGGACACGCCCCCTCGCACACGTCATTCATCACATGACCCTCCTCGCTCCAGCACAAACCCGGAAGTCCATTCACATCCCAGCTGCCGCTGTCAACTGTCAGCTCCTGGATTGACTCCTCCGCAGGCTCCTTGATTCATACATGTACGCTCGCATTTCCCACCCAGTCCGCCCCCGCTGCCCCCTATGCCCTGAGGCTACGCTCACACTGATGCTTTGCCTCTATTTCGTTCACAGGATCTACCTCCTTCGAATGGCCCAGACTGAGATGTACCTTTCGGGCGCCTTTCAGCATTTGACAATCGTTAGTATTTTTAAGTGGTTTTGGCTTGATTGTTCCCTCGCCCCTTTCCCTCCCATTTCCTTACCCGACCAATTTTCTTTCCCTCCTAGTGCCCTCCGGCTAGACGCTTTGTCGTTTTCTTGAGACAGATCACCACTGCGTATCCGCTCACGTTCCAGGTATGTGTACCCCCCTCGGACTCCTTCATTGCCCCCGTGTTTCCACTTCCTTACCACACCAGGCTCCTCCTTCCCCTCGTAGGCTGGATACACTCATTAAGCCTCCCCTACCTCCACCCGAGTGTTGGGCCACTCTGACCCACCCTCCCATACCTCCAGCACCACCCGAGACACCGCCTCCCTCTGCGCGCCTCCATCCGCACCACCCGCATCGTGCATTCCCGCACTATCTGGCTCCGTGCCCAGACGCGTTTACCGCTTCTCTGGCAATTTTACCAGCACTGCCCATTCTTCTGCCCACTCAGTTTCTTATGCCTGATGCTACCGTTGACTTCCGTCACATCCCATGCCCAGCGCCCCTGCTGGCTCACTCCTTTTTCCATCCCTACCCTGCCCCCGACACCCCCTTGCCCCTTCTTCTCGTTCACCTCCATGAGTCCTCCTCCTCTCTTTCAGTGCAGGTCTCCCCTTACTCACCCTATCATTACTTGCATGCCTGCCATCCATGCAACCCCTTCTTCTGACCAGGTTCAACCCCACACTCCGCATGTTTTACGACCAACCTCCTGGGTATCAGTCTGCCCCTTCCCCGTGCCTAGTTACACGCACGTGCCCACTCCCCCTTGCCTCCCCCTGATTTGTCCTTTCCATCCCGCAGCACTTCACAAGCCAGACAACCCTGTCCTGAAGACGATCCTAATTGAAGAGGATCGAAACGCCGTTGACTCTGCAGCGCAACACCAGGCGCATTCTCTACTGTGGCTCAATACAAATTACAAATTACCTTATACAGTGATGTCATTTTGTCATCATTCTTGAACCACCCACTGTATATTATTTGCACTAGGCAAATGGAAGCTAAACAAAGTTGATCTTCGTCTAAATCTTCGCCCAAAAGTTCTTCAACTTCATTTTCAAGCGACAGTGAAAAACCTTGATGTGCGATGTTGATCTTAATTAAAGAGAAACGTGCGCATGTCGTATTGGCCGAATATAAGGAAGAATGCAGTTGAAGCGATATCGACAAGTGAAGTACCAAAATTCATTTAGACACCGTCTTAAAATCACACTAAAGGTGAATGGCTATTCCATACCTTTTATCATAGAAAATGGTGCATCGATAACCTCATGCCTGGGGAGAAGTACAATGCACTATCTTCAGTGCTCTGTCTCACACCGTCATAGACTAAAGTGTATACATGGGCTGCACTGATGCCCCTAAAAGTCATGGTTAACTTGTAGCAACCATGAAGCACAAAAAGACAAAAGTACAAGCACCAATTCATCTACTTCAAGGTACTTTGTCGAGTGCCTGCTTACTCAGTTTCAGGACTGCTGTTGAAATGGGACTGATATCTGTAAATTACAACATAAATGTTCATCATGAAATAGTGAATCAGTTTCCATCTTTGTTTCATGGACGAGGACATTTTAAGATATTGAAAGTGGAACTACATTTTAATTGGGACATTCATGCTGTTGCTCAGTGACATCATCGAATTGCATTTCATTTATATGAAACTGTTGAAAAAGAGCTTAAAACATTGGTAAAGCTTGACTTAATTGAGCGATCTACTGGTCCCGCACTATGGGTTGATTCCAGGTGGTGCCTAAAAAGGAAACTGAAGGAGGTGTACACATCTGTGTTTATATGTGTCAAGCTAAAACGGCAATTGAAAGAGAGCGCCATCCGGGTTCACACATTGTCGTTATGATCACATAGCTGTATGGTGCCAAAGTCCACTCTCCCCTTGATCTGAACTAGGGATACCGAACTGCTTCATGGGACAGGTGTTGTTACTTCTTCCCTTTCCTTACCCCATTCCTCCCTCTTACCACAACATACTTTGACAAAGTTGGGTGTTTGAGGTGCGGTGGAGAAGTTGGGATCTCGCATTGTGTTCTTCGTATTGCTCCTGCATAAAAGCCAGGTGAGAGTTACAGAACGTGAAGCCCACGTTTAATTTCTGCCTGAGCGATACGGAAGAACATCAAATAACCCTTGCCGACATAGCCCATATGATTGGCAACCTACAAAAGGAGATGCAAGTCCTTACTCTTAGTGTAGATGTTTTGCAGCAGAGCAATATACCTACTACTACTACTAGGACCTCTGGGGCCGCAGGACGTCTATTCTCTATGGGCTCCACTTCTGGGGGATCTCCTCAAATCATTCAAGGCACTACTCCTCCTGTATATATTCGGCCCCTCTTGAACACTTTACATGGAAACCCATGAAATTTGCCTCTTTTAATAATCAATGTCAGTTGAATTTTAGGTGCAAGGCAGCATGCTTTCCCACAGAACAGGCCAATGTAGTTTTTGTGTTATCCTATTTAGGTGGCATGGCTGCCACATGGTCAATACTTTTGGTCGAACGCAGGGATCCACTGCTTTATGATTATACTGCTTTTAAGGATGATTTACGAAGATTATTCGACCAACATTCCTTCATGCAATCTGTTGATACAGAGCTCTTAAATCTCAGACACGGTTCTAAGAATTTAATGGCATAAATATCTAGTGTTAAAAGACTAATGGCCTCTTTTATAGGGGACTCAAGGATGAATTAAAGGACATGCTATCTCAAATAGTTGACCCTCCAGAGTCAAATTGGATCATAGGTTAAGTGAAAGACACAGAGAAAGTGGATGCTGAAAACAGGATATTGGTGTTTAAAAAGAAAGAAGCAGATATTAAGAAACCTATTGAGGAACCAGAGCCAATGCAGATGGGCAGCATAAGAGGTCCTATAAGTGAACGAGAGAGGTAGAGATGCAGAGATAAAGAGTGTACTTACTTTCTGGGAAGCATGGACATTTGTTGCATGTGTCCTGTGAAACTCCTAAGACATAAGGAGGAGGGAAACAACTAAGGCTGGATTCTGTTGGGACAAGAACTTCGAGTAGTCATGGGTTAATGATCTCACAAATTTCAGCACAGGAAACCTCTTTGTTTACTCATCACCATTTTTTTGTCGCATCCTGCTTCATGTGGGGTGAGCGGTCAACAAATGTCCAGATTATGATATACTCATGGGCTAAAGGGAACTTCATTGATATCCATTGGGCCAATCGAATGAACATTCCATTTTTGACTAAGAACTATATAGACAAAGTGAAAATCACTGATGGCAGAATCCGGTCCCATAACACAAACTACTGGAAACTTGATCCTCACCATACATGACTTCCATGAAGAAACAGTGAGCTTTGATATGATACAATCACCACAATTTAAAGCCATTTTGGAAATCCGTGGTTAGTTAAACAAAACCCTGATATTGACTGGAGTGGACACTCCTTGTCATTTTGTTCTGTTTTTTTGTAACACCCATTGCTTTAGAAGAAATGAAACCAAAAAAGTAATAGCCGTACTTACTGACTCTATGGTGCCAGCCCTGCCCTCTATTATCAGGATTTAGCAGAAGTTGTTGATAGAAAAAAGGCATCTTCTCTTCCACCTCATAGGCCGTATGACTTCATATTGATTTAATTGATGGAGCTCAAATACTTTGCAGTAGATATATGCATTGACCGAGAAAGAAAATCAATCAATCAATCAATTAATACTTTATTTTGCATTTAAAGTCAAATGCATAAAAAAGTTCAGATAAAAATATACAGACATATCTAGAAGTTATCATAAAATTGTCTTAAAAGAGAAAAATAATCCCAATGTATATAAACGCATATGTATAGCATATTACTAATTCATCTGTATCTTAATATATATTTTTAGAATTATTCATATTGTGCATATTATAAGTGATTAAACATTTAATCAGAAGTTTGCTAGTCTATGGGTTTTGATAGCTGCTCAGAGGAAGGAGGCCACCGCCAGGTAAACATACAGGGTCTCTAGTTGTAACATGGCACGCTGTGCAGAGGTATAATTATACAGGTAGAATTTCTTCAGAAGTGGCACAATAAATATTTACCTCTCTAGTTCATAAAAATGGCAAAAAAACTATATGTGTACAATTGACAGTTTAGATCGAGAATCACATGGACATCGTAAGGTCTCGGAGAACACACTTGCTGGATATCCCAGCATTATTGTTACATATCCCAACAACATCTTTATTTAAGGTAATATTTGGGTGAAATGTGAGAATAGGGTTTATTCGACCTTCTTTCTGCCCTACCTTTCTCCTCTTTTATTATCCCTAACAAGAAGGCTGTCTAAGATGCTGTATAGACTATAGAGCACTCAACGAAATCACCATCAAAAACAGATACTCTTTTCCCTTAATCCAATCTTTGCTAGATCAGGTCAAAGACAGAGCTGCACTAAACTCTTTCTTCACTGACCATATCATTTAGTGAGGGTTCAAGAAGGCAATGAGTAGGAAAACGCATTTCGCAAAAAAATTTGGGATAGTCTAATATTTAGTTATGCCCTTTGGTTTATGTAACGTGCCTGCGGCTTTTTCATTTTTTATTAATGAGGTATTGAGAGAACTGTTGGGTGTGTTCACTATTGCCTATAGCAATGGCATTTTTATTTATTCCTCTTCTGTGGGAAAACATACAAGGCATGTAAAGTTTGTTCTTGAGACACTGAGAGACAATATTTTGTATGCAAAACTAGACAAATGTGAGTTCCACACATCTAAGGTTACCTTTTTGGGCTTCATATTATCCTTTTAAGGGATTAGCATGGACCCACAGAAACTATCTGCCTTAACACGTTGACAGTCATCTTAACCAGTGAAAAAAATGAAAAGTTTTTTACGTTTTTCCAACTTCTATAGACGTTTGATTGACAACTTTTCAGCACTGGCATCTCCTATGACTAAGGTATTACGTAAGGGGTAATCTTTTCAGTGGACCCCTGAAGCAGAAGAGGTATTTCAAAAGTTAAACATGCATTTACAAAAGCTCCCATATTAAGACATCCAGATCCATCATAGCCCTTCATAGTGGAAGTAGACGCCTTTCAAGTGTTCACTGGGGGATTTTTTTCAGAAAGAGGCAGAGAATCACCCCGTTGCCTTTTATTCCCATAAATTAAATCCCACAGAGCAAAATAATTCGGTGGGTGACAAGGAACTTCTTTCCATATAGAAGGCATTAGAAGAATGGTGCTAGTACCTGTTAGGAGCTTTACATACAGTCACTGTTCATACTGACCACAGAAATTTGCAATTCTTTAAATCAGTGTGTGCATTATCAATGAGACAAGTGTGCTGGACTTAGTACTTTAGTGAGTTTGATTTTGTGTTGCAATTTCAAGCAGGAAGAAAACACAGGAAAGCAGATGCATTGTCACGGTTAAGCTATGAAATTCAGGCTACACCCAGTGAACATCCTTCTATTATAGCTGGAGAAAGTATTTTAGGGGCCTTAAATTCAGAAGAAAAATTTACAAATGTGGTATTAAAAGCCTAGCAAACAAAGTAAGTAGGGAATCTGGAAGAAAGGCATAAGGGGGAAATGGTACAGAACATTCTTTACATATAAGGGGGTCTTGTTATTCCCACAGTACCACTACAACATCACACAAAAGAGATTTTTTGTGGCCTACAATGGCTTCTGATACTAAACAGTAAATACAAAAATGTAATGTGTGCGCACAACGCAAAAGCAGTGATCAGGTGACTGCCGGTTTATTGCCACCAATGCCCACTCCTCCCAGTCCTTGGCATTCCTTTTCCATGGATTTCATAGTGGAATTGCCAAAAACCAAACAAGGACACACAGTCATTTTAGTAGTGGTTGATATGCTGACTAAGATGTACCACTTCACCCCTATGAAAGAAATACCCTCTGTTAAAGAATTGGCCATATTGTTTCTACAACATATAGTATGTTTACATGGTCTTGTCCCTGTTGTGGTTTTAGATAGCAGTCCCCAGTTTGCATATAAATTCTGGAAAAGGTTAGGCACCTTATTGCATATAGACATTTGACTTTTGTCTGGCCGTCACCCACAAACAGATGGTCAGACAGAGAGAGTGAACCAATGCCTTGAAAAATACTTGAGGTGTCAGTTGTTGCATTCCTCTTCAGACTGGGATATGTTTTTGTGGGCTGCGGAATATGCCTTTAACAATGGTTTATATTCTTTCATTTGTGTTTCTCCTTTTTTTGTAATTATGGGTTTCATCCACGTTATTTGCTTTGTCCTCACCTGGTGCTTCTTTTGTCCATGCTGCCCAAGAACTAGTAAACCATATGCACAACATACAGACAACAAACAGCTCAAGATAATCTTGATGTGCATCGTTGCTCTAGTCCAGCGTATCTGGCAGTGGACATGGTATGGTTATCTACGCAGAATATAGCAGTCATGGGTACTCAAAATGTAAACCCCGCCATATTGGTCCTTACAAAATCAATAAAGTAATACAACCAGTTGCTATGAAACTGGAACTTCCTTCCACATAAAAAATCCATTAATCTTCCATGTCTCCTTGTTAAAACCTGAAACGCCTGATACTCAATCGCCAGCCAAACCCCCGATGGTGTTTGTGAATGGTGAGCCTGAATGTGAAGTGGAAGCTATTGAGAATTCTAGGACAGTTAGAAGCAGACTACAATACCTGGTTCATTGGAAGGATTATGGGCCTAAGGATCACACTTGGGAGTCTGCTGGCCATGTGCCTGCCCCTCCTCTATTGTGTCAGTTTCACAGGAGGTACCCTGGTGAACCCAAGCCTGTGGTGGGTGTTCTTGGGGAGGTGTACTGTCGGGAGAGCTCTTTGCCCAGGGACGCTTCACGTTCTAGTCTCTGAGTGCATGCCTCTGTCCTGCTGACACTCACCTGTGCTTCCAGGTCACGCGGCACTACGTTCTTCGAGTTGATGTCTTTGTTCGGTGGTATTCTGGTGGTGGCTGACCTCAGCTTTGTGATGTCCCTGGCATCGGACCCCATTCCTCATACCTACTAAAACAAAGGAGACACGAATTATTGATCTGCTACGAGTTTAACACACATTTTGCACTATTGTATAACTTCTCTGAAATACTTATCTGATTTGTGCACTCCTATTCGAGGATTCCTCAGTTTCTCTTTGTGTCAGCCTTAGTTATTACCTATGAAAGAAAAAACATATGTTAGAATATTGATGAATTGTGTGAAGCCTAGATGTTTAGGCTTGATACCTCTGCAACAACTTATGTGCTTTTTATTTTTTCCATTATCCTTTATGTCAAATGACTTTTCTGGATCCATTGCTGGATATTGGTATTTACATATTGGGGTTTACTAAAGCATAATATAGAATGCTTCTAGGTAGGTTATGTAATGCATTATGTTAGCACTATTAGACTTGCTATTGAATTGGTGAATATCAAGTATAGATGCTCTCTTTTTAATTTAACGCCATAGATTGTATGCAAAAGCTGAGTACGCAGTTACCTTTTCTTTATTTCGGAAAAGGGGAATCATCAAGGTACTTAAGGATTACACAACTCAATACATTATTATAATTTACTGTTTAGTTCATCCATAGTATTCCTACTATTACGGATACTGTCCTGTTACTTTACACACAGGAAACTCATAGAAGTTACCTGAGACCCTACCTACTTTACTAAAGTGCTTCATGGGGCAGGTGTTGTTTCTTCTTACCTTTTCTTTCCCTCTTCCCCCATCTTACCATGACATACTTTGACAAAGTTGGGTGGTCGTGGTGTGGTGGGGAAGTTAGGATTTAGCATTGTGTTCATCTTATCACTACTGCAGAAAATACAGGTGAGAGTTACTGAAACATAAGAGTAGGGTAAGGAAGGAAGGGGAAGGGAAGGGAAGGGAAGAAAATAGGAGGGCCTCTTCCCTTCCAAGCCCATCCCTTTTCTTTCCTTTCCCTTCCTCCATGTTGCCCTCCCCACGGTACTTGTTGCCCTTTCCTTTTGTCTTGTTGCCCTTCCCTTCTCTTTCCCTTTCCACCTCTTTCCTTTCCTCCTCTTTACCTTCCCTCATCTTTACCTTTTCTTGAATTACCCTTCCTCTACCCCTTCCCCTATCTCTACTCTCTTCCTATTTTTCCTTCCCCTTTCCTTTTTTATCTTTCCCTTTCCATCCTCCTCCCACTCCTCCTCCCCGTCTCCAAAAATAGAAGGGAAGGGATGGAAAACAGGAGGAATGGGCCGGGATGAGAAGTGAAATGGAAGGGAAGGGAAAGAGAATGGTAAGAAATGTATGTGCAGGAAGGGAAACTGGAAAGCGAAAGGAAAGTGAAATGGGAAGAGAAGAGTAGGGAAACGGTAAAAGGGAGGGGAAGTTATGGGAAAGAGAAGGGAAAGAGTAGGGGACCAGTGAAGCAAAGGAAAAGGGTATGGGGGAAAAGTGCAAAGGGAAATTGAACTGAAGGGAAGCAACATAGGAAAAGAAGGAAAAACAGGAGGGGAAACGAAGGGAGAAGGACACAGGGAATGGAAAGAGAAAGGGAAAAGAAAGGATAAAGGAGAAAGGAAACAGGAAGGAAAGGAAATGGGAATGGGAAGAGAAAGAGGGAGTGAAGGGAAAGGAAATGGTAAGTGAAACAGAAAAGTATACAGGAAGGGAAAGAGTAAAGGTGGGAAGGGAACAGAGAAGAGAGGTAAACAGGAAGGAAAGGGAACTGAAAGGAAGAGAAGGGAATAAAGGAAAGGGAGGAAAAAGAAAAGGGAAACAGGAGGGAACATAAGAGAAACAGGAATGGATGGGAAGGGAAAGGACACAGGAAGAGAAGGGAAAAGGGGGAAGGAAAACAGTAAGGAAAGGGAAATGGAAATTAAACAGAAAGAAAATCAGGAAAGGAAGGGAAGCAGGAATGGACAGGAAATGAAAAGGGAAACAGGGAAGGAAGGGAGGGGTAAAAGGAATGAAAAGTAAACAGAAGGGAAAACGAAGTGAAGAAAGAAGGGAACCAGAAAGGATAGGGTAGGGAAAAGGGAAGGTGAATGGAAAAGAGAGGGAAGGGAAGGGAAGCATGAGGGGTAGGAAAAAGGGATAGGAAGAAAAACAGGAATGGAAAGGAAAAGGGAAGTGATATAGGAACAGAAAGGACTGGAACAGTGAAAGGAAGAGAAAAGAGAAAAGGGAAAAGGAAACAGGAAGGGGAAAGGGAAGGGGAAAAGGAACATCAGCAAAGGAAAATTGGAAGGATAGGAAAAGGGAAGAGAAGGGAAGTAAAGGCAAAGGAAGGGAATAAGTGAAAAAGGAAAGGAAGGGAAATAGGGAGGGAAAGGAAGGGGAGGGAAACGGGATGGGAAAAAGAAAGGGAAGGGAACAGGAAAGGAAAACAGGAAGGGAAAGGGAGGGAAAAGGAGAGGGAACTGAAACAGGAAGAGAAGTGAAAATAGAACGGAAGGAAAACAGGAACAGATGGGAAGATAAAAGGGATGAGAAGGGAAAAAAGAAAGGAAGGGAAAATTGAAGGGAAGGAAAAAGAGAAAGGAGAAGGGAGGAGAAACATAGAGGGAAGGGAAGGGATGGAAAGAGTAGGGAAGGAAGACAATGAAAGGGAAGGATGGGGAAGAGAATGGAAAGAGTAAGGTAACAGGGAAGCAAAGGAAAAAGGGATGGCAAGATCAAGTACAAGGGAAAATGGACTAGAAGGGAAGGAAAATAGGAAGAGAATGGAAAACAGGGTGGGAAATAAATGGAGAAGAAAAAAAGGAATGGAAAGAGGAAGGGAAAAGGGAAGAGAGGGGGAGCAGGAATGTGAAGAGAAACAGAAGGGAAAGGGTAAGTGGAAAAGTGAGCAAAACAGGAAAGGAAAGAAACAGACAGGGAAAATAAAAGAGAAAATAAACAGGAAGGAAAGGGAAGAGACAGGAAGAGAAGGGAAACAGGAAGGGAAGGGAAGGGAAGGGAAGGGAAGGAAACAGGAAGGGAATGGAAACAGGAAGGGAAGGGAAGAGGGAAAGGATGGGAAACAGGAATGGATGGGAAGAGAAATGGGAAGGGAAGGGAAAAGAATCAGAAAGAGAAGGGAATGGGGAAGGCTAACAGGAAGTGAAGGTAATGGGAAATGGAAAACGTGAAGTGAAAAAGAAAGGTGAGGAAATAGTGAGGTAAAGGAAACAGGAAGAGAATCAGGAAAGGAAGGAAAGAGGATAGGGAAACAGGAATGGATAGGAAGTGAGATGGGAAACAGGAAAGGAATGGGGTAAATAGAATGGATAGGAAACAGAAGGAAAAACAAAGTGAAGAGTGAGGGGAACAGGAAAGGAAAGGGTAGGGAAAAGGGAAGAGAAAAGGGACAGGGAAAGAGAAAGAGAAAGGGAGAGAAGGGATGGAATGGGATGGAAAACAGGAAAGGAAGGGAAAAGGGATGGAAAGAAAAACAGGAATGGAAGGGAAAAGGGAATTGAAAACGGAAACAATGGGAAAGGAAAAATGAAAGGAAAAGAAAAGGAAATTGAAAATTGGAAGGGAAGAGAAAAAGGAAGCGAAACAGAAGGTGAGGAAGTGTTGAGGTAAAGGAAACAGGAAGGGAATCAGGAAAGGAAGAGAATAGGGTAGGGAAACAGGAATGGATAGAAAGGGAAAAGGGAAACAGGAAAGGAAGGGGATACAGGGAATGGATAGGAAACAGAAGGAAAAACAAAGTGAAGAGGGAAGGGAACAAGAAAGGAAAGGGTAGGGAAAAAGGAAGAGAAAGGGGACAGGGCAAGGGAAAGAGAAAGGGAGAAAAGGGATGGGAAACAGGAAGGGTGGGAAAAGTGATGGAAAGAGAAACAGGAACGGAAGGGAAGGGGGAATTGAAATAGGAAAGAAGGTAAGGGACAAGTGAAAAGAAAGGAAATGAAAAGGAAAAGGGAAATGGGAAGGGAAGAGGAAAGGGAAGGGAAACAGAGGGAAGGGAAAGAAAATGTAAAGGGAAACAAGGAATGGAAGGGGAGAAGTGAAAAGGGAAGGGAAGTGTTAAAGGATGAGAAGGAAACAGGAAAAGAAAATAGGAAGGGAAAGGGTGAGAAAAGGAAAGGGAACTGAAACAAGGAGATAAGGGAAAATGGAACAGAAGAACAACAGGAAAGATGAGAAGATAAAAGGGAAGACAAGGGGAAATGGGAGAAACCAGGAAGGGAAGGAAAGTGTTAAAGGATGGGAAGGGAAACAACAAGGGAAGGGAAACAGTGAAAGGAAAAGGGAGGAGAAACAAAAAGGGAAGAGGCAGGAAATGAAGGGAAGAGAAGGGAAAAAGGGAATAGAATGGAAACATGAATGGACAGGAAGGAAGAAGGGAAACAGGGAAGGAAGGTAGGGGTAAAAGGAATTGATAGGAAGCAGAAGGAAAATCTAAGTGAAGAGGGAAGGGAACCAGAAAGGAAAGTGTAGAAGAAAGGGAAGTGAAGGGATAAGGGAAAGGAAAATATGGGAAGGGGTGGGAAACAGAAAGGGTAGGGAAAGGGATGGGATGAGATGGGAAGAAAACAGGAATGGGAGGCAAATGGTAAGTAAAATAGAAACAGAAGGAGACAAGTAAGGGAAACCGGAAAGGAGACAAGTATGCAAGGAATAGAAAAGGGATGGGCAACCAGGTAGGCAAGGGAAGGGAAGCTAAACAGGAAGAGATTGGTGAAAGGGAAGGAAACAGGAAGGGAATAAATGGAAAAGGAAGCAAAAAGGAAGGGAACAGGAAGGGAATTAAATGGAAGGGGAAATTGAATTGAAGGCAAAGAGGAATAGAAGGAAAAGAGAAAGGTATGGAAATGGCAATAGAAACAGGAAATCAAGGGAATGGAAAAGGGAAGGGATACAGGAAGGTGGCAGAAAATGGAAGGGAAGGGAAACAAGAAGGGAAAGGAAAAAATGGGAAGACAAACAGGTAAGAAAAGGAATGGACAAAGAATGGGAAACAGGAAGTGTGGGGACAAGGAATTGGAAGAAAAACAAGAATGGAAAAGGAATGGGAATGGAAGGGAAACAGGAATGGAAGGAAAATGGGAAAGTAATGGAAACAGAAAGGAAAGTGAAACAGGAAGAAAAAATGAAAGGAAACTGGGAGGGAAGGGAAAAGGAAAGAAAGGTGAATCAGGAAGGGAAGAGAAAAGGTAGATGAGGGGAGGGGAAAGGAAGTGCAAGGAAGGGAAAAATGAAGGGTAGCAGGAAGGGAAGTGAAAAATCATGGGAAGGGAAACAGGCAGGAAATGGACGAAGAAAGGGAAGGGAAACAGAGAAAAGAAAATGGAGTAGAAACAAAAAGAAGTGAAGGGAAAAGAGAAGGGAGACAGGAAGGTTAGGGGAACAGGAAGCGAAGGAAAGGAAAGAGAAGGGAAACAGTGAAAAGGGATGAGAAAAAGGGAAGGGAAACAGGAAGGAAAGAGGGAAGGGAAACAGGAAGGGAAGAGACAAGAAGAAATTGAACAAAGGGAAATAGGAAGTGATAGGAAACGAGATTTGAAAAGAATAAGGAAGGCAAGGGGGAAGGGAAGGTAAACAGAAACAGAAATGAAAAGGAAAGGGAAACAGGAAGTGAAGAAAAAAGGAAAAGAAACAAGAACTGAAGGGAATGGAAAAGGGAAAGGAAGTAAAACGGGAAGGTATTATAAAAGGGAAGGAACAGGACGGGAAACAACAAGAAAAGGGAAAGGTGAAGGATAGGGAAATAGGAGGGAAGGGAAGAGGAAAGTGAATGAGGAAGGGAAGAGAAAAGAAAGGGAAGGGGAGGGGGAACAGGAAGGCGAGGACAGAAAAAGGGAAGGAAGGCAAGGGAAAGAGGATGGGAAGGAAAAAGGCAGGGGAGGAAAACAGGGAGGGCAAGGGAGGGAAAGGGAAGGGAAGCAGGAAGGGAAATGGAAGGGAAGCAGGAAGGGAAGGTAGGTGAAAAAGGATGGGAAAAGAAACAGGCAGGTAAGAGAAAAGGCAAGGGAAGGGAAACAGAGAAAGGAAAATTGAATAGAAACAAAAAGAGAAGTGAAGACGAAACGAAAGAGAAACAGGAAGGGAAAGGGGAAAGAAGGGAAACAGGGAGAGAAGAGAAGAGAAGAGAAGGGAAAAGAGAGGTAAGACAAACAGAAAAGGAAGTAAAGGAAAGGAAAGGGGAAGGGCACAGGAGTGGAATGAAGGGGAAAAAGTGAATGGAAGGGAAAGAGGAGGGGAATCAAAGGGGAAATGAAGAACATGGAAACACGAAGGCAAGGGAAGGAAAAGGGGAAGAAAAGAGATACAGGAAGGGAAGTGGAAAGGGAAGGGAAGCAGGAAGGGAAGGGAAAGGGAAACGAAAAGGGTCACAGAAAGGGAGAGAAGGGAAGAAAACCAGGGAGGGAGGAGGGGACTGAGGAAATTGAAGGACAGAAAAGTGGAGAAAAATGAAATTGATACAAATATGGGATGTGTGGTGAAAGGGTTGTATCTACTAGGAAAAGGATGGGAAAGAAAAAGAATTGAGATGGAAAGTAATCAACAGTGTTGTCGCATGAGATTTCAGGGTGAAAGAATGAAAAAAGGGGAAGTGATTCTGAGGTGGTAGAAAGGGATGGGATGAGATAGCGCTAGGAAAGAAGTGAGTGAAAGGATCATAAATGAAAGGGAATAGTGGTGTAGTTAGAAGATGGGAGATGTAGGGATAAGAATGGCACACAAAGGAAATAGAAGAGGATACAATAGGAATTGTGAGGCTACTGGGAGGAAAGATGGAAGGTGAGGGATGGAACAGAGTGTATGGTGTTAGGGTAGGAAAGGGTAGGAAATGTTGAGAGAGGGGATAGAGAGGAGGAATTTCAAATGGATTATGTAATGGAAGGGATGAGGAAGGAATGGAAAGGAAAGCACCGGGATAAGAATGGGTTGGTAGACAAAGAGAGGGTTTGGAGGAGTACAGGGCGGCCAGCGCGTAGCCGGTCGCGGGCGCTCCGCCAGAGCACTGAGGGAATTTTGGTAGGGATCATGTTATTTTGAACGGAATCAGGTCTGTTAGCACCCTTTAGTGTCCGTTAGTGCTTCCCATTTCTTTTTGTTTTCCTTTTTTATTTACTGGATCGTCTTGGCGGGTGGAGCGGCTTTGAAAATCCCCGAGTCGTAGGGAGGAAGAGCGGCTTCCCCAAACGCCACTCAGAGTCGGCAGTTCTCGGCATCAGGGTGGAGGAGGCAGCGAAGCGGCCGTGAGGGAGAGCGGCTCTTGAGCTCCGCAGAGGAAGAGGTGCGTCAGCCAGAACCCCTTCCGGGGGAAGGGTGGTCGCAGAGCTAGCGGGCTGGAAGGTCTGCCCGGGAAGACCGCCACACCGCAATCAGGAGAGGCTCTGGAGCCGTGCGATTTCAATCTGGGTGAGTCTTACGAGGACCGGCCTCCGGGGTCTCAGTCTGAGAGTGGGAAGTTGGTCTCAAGCCCCAATCCCAGTCTCGGTCCCAGGTCTAGCAGCAAGGTAAAATCTTCCCCTCCCTTGCCCCCACATCTGCGATATGCTCTGAGGAAGGTTAAGAGAGGCAAGGGGGTAAGAGAAGGGAAAATAAAACAGCAATATGGCCTGGGAGGCACGAAGAGGAGGAGGTGGAGGAGAGTAATGAAGCTATAGTAATAGTAAATAAAACAAAGGAAAAGAAGTCTGCTGTGCAGGGAAGGAAGGCCGGTCAGGGATTAAAAATTTCCCCCTCCCTTAAGACATTTTTTAAGGTTGTGCCCCAAACTGCTTTTTTTAGCGGAGACCAGGATGGAGGGAGAGAAGGGGAAAAATATAGATAAGATAAAAGAGAGAGTAAGGCCACCAGATATACCAATAGAGGCCTCTGATTGGGCTGAAAATATCTCCCCTAATAGATAACAAATTCTGGCTGGTCCGCCCGATGAGGAGAGTACAGGTACTCAGGTGCTCCAGGAAGGGCCACAAAAGTTAGTAGCTCCGACGGTTCTGGGTCAAGAACTAGGCACCTCAGGGGCCTCGGGTAGTGAGGAGTTGCTGCTGAGTGGTTTGCTAAAGGCCCTTACAGTCGAGATTAAGTCTAGGTTCGAGATATCAGAAGGGAACCAAAGGGAAATACGACATGCTTGTGATACCTTGGAAAGAAAGATGGATGATCTTAGCAGCAGAACGGTCCTACTAGAGGGGGAAGTGAAGGAGCTTAGGGAGCAGGTTAGTTTGAACTCAACTGAAATTACCAAGCTAAGATCTTCAGAGTCAGAGTATTTGGAGAGGGTTGAAACATTGGAAAACTTTCAGAGGAGGAATAACATAAACATTCTAAAAGTCCCTAAAGGTAGAGAAGGAGAGGATATCAAAACCTTTGTAGTATGTATGATGAAGAAAGAACTGCAATTGGAGGAATCCGAGGAAGATATTAGTAAGGATATTCAGCGGGTGCATAGGGACCCATTTAGGCTAAATACAAACAGAACAAAGCCTAGAAAAATTGTGATTAATTTACTAACCTTCTCCTTAGAAGAAAAAATACTCTCCAAAGCCTTGAGCCTGAAATCAGCAGAAGTTGAGGGGGCTAAATATGAATTTCGATCAGATGTCTTGGCTGCTACTTCAAACAGGCAATGTGAACTCGGAAAACGGGTGGACCAACTAAGATGCCTGGGAGCTGTAGTTTAGCTGAGATTTCATGCATACCTGAAAGAAATGTAAATAATAAAATGTTCATTTTTCACTCCGGTGAAAAGGTTGATGAGTTTCTAAAAGACTTTCAGGTGAACAAACAATAATTTAAATGTTCCAAATCCGTAATACCGCTCACTTTTGCCAAAATTGGCCAGATTAGGTAAAAGTAAGAGTAGAAAAGGAAGCAATATAAGATGCTTGAAAGAAGAATAAGGAGAAGAAAAAAAACTTCTGATGATGGAAGATAAAAAGAAAAAAAAGCATAAAATTAGATAGGAAAAAAAATATAGAAGTTTTTTGGGTGGAAATAAAACAAACTTTTCCTCATCTCGGTTTTCCTTAGGGTTTTTATGGTTTTTTTCAGGACATGGTCATCTCACTTTTTGATGTTTACGCGCTTTGGGGGGTAATCCAAATAGCCTATTGGTCATGGATAACATCAAAAAAATAAATCCTCTAAAGTCTCTTTTAATGATTTCAGAGTTAAGTTTCCTTTAGCAGTATCAGTTGATGGGTAGTAAGAAGGGTGGAAGTATAAAAATATTGTCCTGGAACTTAAATGGGCTATGGGTCAAAAGTAGGAAGGGGAAAATACTACAGTATTTGAAGGATTCTCCAGCCTACATTATTATAGCCCAGGAAACCCATTTGACTGAGAAGGAGGCAGTAGAGCTCTTCAAGGCCACGAAATGGATAGCGCATTTCGCATGTACAGCTCAAACAGCAGTGGCAAAAGGGTTGGCAATTTTAATCAAGCAAGGATCACAAGTGAGCTTGGAATCCTTTTCATCCAACAAAGCGGGCAGATGGGTAGTAGCCAGAGTTAAGATCTCAGCCAGGCCATTTAAGTTAGCGGGATATTATGGGCCAAAATAATGATGTGGTGGCTCCCTTGCATGATCTTATGGCTGGGCTTTTAAAATCACCCGACCCAATTATTCTGGCTGGTGATTTTAATGTTGTACTGAATAGTGTATTAGATAGATCCATACATAGTAGAGCTCAGATTAACCCTAACATATTTACGTTAATTAAACAAATGATGGAACAACTAGGGCTATTGGATATTTGGCAACGTAAAGTTGGGGAAAAAAAGGCTTTACATTTTTTAACAAAAAATATAGACACCAGTATAGAATAGATTATTTTTTGATAGACTGCAAATTAAAGGATGAAGTACAACAGGTTGAGCATATAGGAGCTTGTTTGTCAGACCACTCAGCGGTACTGCGTACATTGGAGATCAGGGAGGCTGGTGTTCAGTACAGATGGACTCTCGACCACACAATCTTATTGGAAGAAGAGGTGGTACAACTCCTTAAAAAAGTTGCATGGGATGCCTATAAGGCATATCTCAGGGGTAGGCTAGGGGCACTAGCGGCTGAGAAAAGTAGGAGGTATCATAAAGAAGTGACACTTCAGGAGGAGAAGATCCGCTCCATGGAAGAAAGACTAGTTGATCCTAGCTTAGACGAGGAGGCGAGGACAAGATGACTCCGAGAGTTGCTCCAGGAGAAGGCCGGTTTATCTACAGTAATGCAGGAGAGGGTGAAAAAGAGATGGGAAGCCAGTCAAATGGCACAATTTGAATACAGCGAGGGTTGCAGTAAACTTCTAGCGTGGAAGGCAAAAAAAGAGCAACTTAGAAATAGGGTTGAGGAAATAATATGTGATCAAACAGGCAGCTTGGTAGAGGACAGTGGAGGGATTGAGCGAATTTTCCAGAACCACTTTAGTAGAGTCTAGCAGGAAGATCTTATGCCATCCAAATATATTCTTCGTAGGTGGGTAGGACCAGGTATGGGCAAGCCATTGACAAAGGAAAAAGCAGATCTTCTCAATGGAGAAATGAAGGTTCAGGAAGTGGGCAACATATTGGCACATTTAAAGAAGGGGAAGGCCCCAGGGCCAGACGGCATTACGCAAGAGGTCTATAAAGTTTTGGCAGACACTCTAGCTCCAATTTTAGTTAAGCTTTTTAATGAGCATATGGTCTTGCCAGCCTCTTGGAAGGAAGCCACAATAGCGCTGATTCTGAAGCCAGGAAAATGTTCTAAAAAATGCGATTCATATCGCCCTATTTCTTTGCTAAACAGCGACTACAAGATTTACACAAAGATACTGGCGGATAGATTAAATGGGCTGATGGTGGATTTAATCCATGACGATCAAAAAGGTTTTATCCGGGGAAGGTTTTTGAAAGACCTGACCTTCTCATTGATTGCCACAATTGACTTAGCGTCCACTTACCATCTCCCTTTTGCCTTGATGGCCTTGGATGCTGCCAAGGCCTTTTATCGGGTGAATTGGAAATATCTGAAAGAAGTCGCTATATCTCTGAACCTGGGTACAAACATCTGTAAAGCTCTTGCCAGCCTGTACCAAGCTCCTCAAGCTCTGATTCTGGTGAATGGCTCTCTGTCACAACCAGTAAAAATATCTAGAGGAACCAGGCAGGGATGCCCTCTATCGCCTCTGTTCTTTAACTTATACATTGAGCCACTGGCAAGAAAGATCAGAGAGGACCCGGGAATTCAGCCCTTCAAGTTTGCTGATTGGGAGAAAAAACTAGGGCTATATGCTGACAATATAGTGATTTTCTCCACAAATATAACAACAAGCTGGCCTTCATTGATGGCTTTAATGACAGACTTCGGGAGAGTATCAGGTTACGCCATTAACGAAGATAAGTCCGAAGTTATGTCTTGGAACATTGAAGGAGAATCTGGAGAGGATGAGATCAGGTATTTGGGGGTTATGATATCTCATAACATCGGCAGAGTAGCGAAACTCAGTTTCGACAAAGTTCGAAAAGAGATTGCGAATCTTTTGAAATCGTAGTCTCATCTTCAATTATCGAAGCAATTTGATTAAAATGGCAATTCTCCCAAACCTAACTTTCCTTTTTGATGCGATACCCCTACCTTTTAATATAGTCTGGATCAAAAAACTACAAGGGGAACTAGGCTTGTTGATATGGGCAAGTAAAGGACTAAGAATAGCTTGGAAGAAGTTGCGGAGAAGGGTTGAGAAAGGAGGAATAGCCTTGCCAGATCTACTTTTTTATTCATGGGCTTTTCTATTGAAGAACGGAAAATATCTCTCCAAATCCCTCTATGATAGAGGGCCTGTGGTCCACGATAGCGCATTTAGAGCCGGGAGGCAAGGAGGCGTTTATTTTTAAGTACGCTGACACCAAATTTTTCAAAAAGGTCAGGTTGAAGATCCTGAGAGGGTTGACAAAGACTTGGTACAGAGTGAGAAGAACCTTGAAAATTCCCTACCATAGCTTTTTAGGCCCTATATGTAACAGTCCTGGCTCCCAAGAATGGACAAAAGACAGCCTGGCCCTGGGGGGTCTTAAACTATGGGACCAGATAACAAACAAGGGCGAGCTCATTTCCTGGGAGA
This sequence comes from Lissotriton helveticus, assembly GCF_964261635.1. NCBI lineage: Eukaryota > Metazoa > Chordata > Amphibia > Caudata > Salamandridae > Lissotriton > Lissotriton helveticus. The sequence continues at coordinate 342,868,671 of NC_136068.1, read as the reverse complement.
GCTGCAGTCGGCTTACAAATTTCCGCCTTTCCAGGTTTAAATATGCGCAAATGTAGAGCTGGTTTGCCAATCCATTAACAAAAATAGGGGAACAAAACAAGTAAGAGTATAGATTGAAGCAGCAATCGAGCAAAAAGAAAGAGCTGGCGACTATTTATTGGCTATTGGTGGAAACCGAGGATGGAGACTTCATGCTTCTGGTGGAACTGTGGGGGAAATACTTGCCGGAATCATCGCTGGAAAAATATTGGCAAGTATCGTTTTAGCTGAGGAGAAATCATCTCTTTTCTATTCATAGAGCATATTGGTCACCCTTGAAGCTGTCAAAGTTTGGGAAGAGAGGTGAAGTCCTCTGCCCGTGGTGAGCTTTCAAAAGCCATTACATAAAGTCTCGCAGAGCAGCGCATGCCCGCTGCTACAGGCTCAACCTAAAAATTATGAGCCTCTGATTATCAGGGAGTCTGATAAAGGTGGCTGTAGAGTGGTCATTAATAGATCTGACTACAATAATGAGGCATATTCTCAACTTGCTAACACAGCTTGCTATAAAGCTTTGGAAGGGAATCTGGTATTACAAATAACAAATACAGTAAATAAGGATCTAAAAAGTTGGTTTGATACAGGGCTGCTTACCCTTGAAGAATATACATATTTAAAAATTGACAGAACTAGATTCCCTTGCCTGTACACCCTACCTAAGATTCATAAACCTGCCCCCTTTCCACCGGGGAGACCAATTGTCTCCGGTATAGGGGGAACAACTGAGCACCTGTCCCACTTTGTTGACACATTTCTAAAACCCTTAGTGCCACTATTGTCATCGTACATCAGGGATACGAAACATGTGCTGAATATGATAAACAATATATTGTGGGATGATGAGATGATTTTAGTAACTTTGGATGTTGTATCCTTATATACTAATATCACTTACAATTTGGAATGACTGCAATCACACACTATCTGCACAAAAGATCGGTAGAGTTGTTACTACAAACTGAGATGATCATGAAGGTGATTGACATTATTCTTCAGAATAATGTTTTTCTGTTTGAATGCAAATGGTATCAACAAATTAATGGAATAGCCATGGGCTCCAGATTCACTCCCTCTTACATGAACCTCTTTATGGGGTGCGTTTGAGAGGGAGTGGATCTGGGGAAGTAGTGGTGCCAATTGGGTACAGTACATACATTTTTGGGACAGATATATCAACGATATTCTGTTAATATGGACAGGGACAGTGGAATAACTAAATAGATTCAAACAACACTTGGAAAGTAATCCATATAATATGTCTTTTAAGATGCATCACAGTAAGCAGAGAATTGTATTCTTAGACATGGAACAGTATATACATGAACATCAGTTAAATAGCTAGATGTACAGGAAGGAAACATCATGTAACTCAGTGTTACATGCGATCATCTCCTACCCTAACCATTGGATTGCGGCAATACCTTTTGGCGAGATAGTCAGGGCCAGGAGAAATTGTAGCTGTAATGATGAATTTAAGACTAATGTGGAACAAATAAGGACAAGATTTAAGATCAGAGGCTATGATTAATATTTGATTAATAGAGCCTCTAACAAAGCTTTGAAACTTAACAGACAAGATACACTCTCTGGTAATCGTAAAAAGTCTGCTAAACATCAAGACTTGATACGACCTATAATGTCATTTGGAAGTAACACAGGGGACATTAGTAGAATAATGAAGAGACATTGGTATCTATTAATGGTGACAGACATATCGCACCATTCATTTAAAAGAACCCCAGTATTACATTTCGTAAAGGGAGAACATTGTGAGGATTTATTAGCCCTAGTTACCCAGTGCAAACAAGGAAACAGGATTGGCTTACAGCTGGAAACAGAGGCTCACATAAATGTAGTAACTGTTCAATGTGTAGACTCTGAATGGACTTGAAGGAATGTTCTTACAATCAAAGCCCAAAGTTCCTCATAAACACCAATATTAACTGTTACACATAATTTGTGGTATATGTTTTAATTTGCAAATGCAAACAAATCTATGTAGGGAGCACTATGCTCATAGAGAGGATCCAAGAACACTTTAGGGCAGTTAAACAAGGCGACCCTAGATATCCATTTGCAATACATACATTGACCTGTGAAAAACAAGATCATCACAAGTCCTTCCAATTCCATGGTCTAGAAATAGTGCCACCACTTGACAGGGGTGGGAACTGAGAACTTTGATTACAACGTCAAGAGGCGGTTTGGATCATACGCCTCAGGGCAGTTGAGGATGGTCTGAATATGGACTATGAGTTACATTATTTTTTGGGAGAATAGTATAGTATAGGGCAGGACTGCATAATGTGTATTCTAAGACTATGTGTCAATATACTAAATCTTCTTATAAAATATGTACCGTTTATCACATGTTCTATGGACATTTTCAAATGTGAATTTCAGTAACAAATGTATGATTCTAACAGACAAACACGGTATGAGCATGTATAAACACAAATAACATTACAACTTTGAAAATGGGAGTGCAACTATGGAGTAGATTGATGTATATACTCTGTTTACATGCCTGACCATGCTCAATGCCTGTGCTTTCCCCACCACTAATTTGGTACTAATTTCCTTTCTGCTCTCCTTGGCAAGTAATTAAGAATAAGATTAACTTGGGTGATCTCATGATTATTAATCATTCAATAGTATCCCTCTTCACTTTTGAAGCAGTGTTTCACTCCGTTTGAGCTAGTTTGTGGGCACTTATCAGATATTTTGACAATTTACTACCAGACTTTGGACCATCCACTACACCATTGTGGGTGGAGATGATGGCCGCCGTTAGGACACTTCCTTGGAAAGCCTGATATATGTAATTCCATGATCTTTTGACCATAGCAACTTATATGGACACAGAGGGCCATAATTAACACTATTGTCTTTGTGATGGGGACGATGGGGCAGGTGGCCCACATCCCACTGCAGCTGTGGCAGGAATGACCTGTAGGAACATCATCATTGACAATTACTTCTCATGAGCACGTGACATTGTGGCCGTCCCTGGCAATCATGGGACAGTAAAAAATGTCCAAAAGCAAAGCATGTGTGAATAATACATATTTGCAGGTTACAGGTTGTTCTTGTACATTGTCATGTCACAGTTTCCTGCAGTGCCAGATGTGATGTGCCATGTTGTGCATATTTGCAGCACCAGTTGTGTCCTGTGTTCTGTTGTGGAGGTGTTGCTGTTTGTACCGGGATGTTGTCAATGTCGAGGTGCACTTATATGTGTGTGCTGAAGTGGTCCCGTGGGATCAGGGACATGATCCTGAGTCATTGTGGGTGCGCAGTGTGCTCTGCTTAATTGTGCATGTGTACCATTGTGCCCATCCCCCCCTGTCCACCCACTCCCTGGTCGGTGCGCACTCTGTTGATGTGGTGTTGGGTCATGTTGGACATTGTACGGATTCCCGACTCCTGCCACCATCTCCCGACTGGTGACTGTGGCCACCATCTTCTCCATGTTATTCATCTCCTGGTGTTCTGCTGGCCCCCCTCCTCCGGGGTGCTTTCTGCTTTCATGTTGGCAGCGAGTTTCTGCTTGGTTTTGCCATTTACATCAGTCCAGGGCCTCTTGTGCTCTTCCATTGTCCTCCTCTGAGATGTGACGGCATTCAAATGGGCCGAGGTAGAGTGCCATCTTTTCCTCTTTGTTGCCAATGACACATTGTAGGTGACGTACAGTTGGTGGTGGTGTTCTGGCTCATCCGTGGCGGTTTTCCTGGAGACTGTACCCCGTCTTCCTCTTCCTCTTGTCATTGGCCTTCCATGGGCCCTGTATTCCTGGGTGTTCCTCCGTGGGGATTGTTCAGTTCATGTTGTCCTCTGCAGTCGGTCAGGGTGCATCCGTGGTACTCCGCAGTTGATGTTTTTTAGTGGCATGTCTCGTATGCTCTTCTTGTGCTTTTTCCCACATTACACGTGGGTATTGCTGGCCTCTCGCTGGTTGTCACTGTTTTCTTATAGTGTTTGGGCACATTGCATCTTTTCTACGCGTTGGGGTTTGTTTTTTTTTCTCCGTTGCAGTGGTTGTATCAGGGACATTGGCCGCGTTTTTTGCGGACTATCGCATGGTGCCGCCTTATCGAAAATTCCACGTTGACACAGGGTTATTTTCCCGCAATAGGATGCGATGTGTAAAGCTGCATTAGCATTCTTTATTGATGTTTAGCACACGTTCTTGTGAATATACCCCTAAAGGTTTCCTGTATCTGGAGAGCACGGCAAAAGCAGAGGGAAAACGGTGTCTCTATATGAGGGTATTATAGAGAAACAAGAAATATTTTAAAAATTGGTTTCCATCTGTAATTTTGCATATAAGTAATAAAGGAATAAAATGAGAATCATATTTACTTATAATTTACCTGTATTACACTTTAATTTTGGTATAGAATAATCCCTCAGATATACTGCCTTGTTTACAGATCACATGGGATGCTAGCCCTGAAGAGTGCTTCACTTTGAATGGGAAGGTCACACAATAAGAGGCATGGTCAATCCATCCAGTTCTAAGGTTCATCTTGTATTGTACTCTGAGATCCAATCAAATAAACAACATTCTTTGAGCCAAGCCTATATGTATTCTGCACCATCTGCTGCTTCTTCTTTCATAGGGGAGGGGGATCAGCACAGAGTAATTCCCACTTTCTTGAAGTTACTTCAGTATTTAGTTTTAAAATGTTTTTGCTCATCAGGGATCTTTTTCCACAATATCTTTTAGTGCACTGAGTATTTTTTTTAACGTTTTCTATTAGTTTTTTTCCATTGCACAGTTTTCACCTAACACCTATTTTGAGACGTGATGATATTTCTCTCAATTCTTATTTTAATAAACACCCCAAAAAACTACAGTTCCCCTAAGTCGTTGGAGAAAAATTGCAATTTTTTAAGCAATTTCTACATGCATAGGCTTTTGCGATACCTTAATTGCGATTCCTTAAAAATCGCAATTAAGGAATTGCAAAAGCCAATCTTGATACATGTGCCTAGGGAAAGTGAGATTATAGGGGCTTTTGAGACCATCTGTGGGCAGATCTCTCAGGATCTTTTGGCAAAACCCAGGAAAGGAGTGCGTAGTAAGCAGCGCTGGTTTGACGCCTCCTGCTCAAAGGCACATAAGTCCCTAATGACAGCTTTGAAGAGAACTCCTAGGATAAGGGATGATATTGTAACGCTGAGGAAGAATTACAAGCTAGCCCTCAAGACCAGGCAAGATAACATTAAACGTGAAGCATGGGAGAACCTCCTCTCCGTGGCCGTCTTGAAAGATAGCAGGCAATTCTGGGAAACAATTAAACAGCCTTTTTTCTCTGACTCAACTAACGATGTCATGGACCGTGTTATCCCCGATGATAAATGGCTGGACCATTTTAAAAAGGTCTATGGGGATAATGGGATGGGTGGTCAAGCATGCCCCCTAGTGGCCCCGGATGCTGCTCCTATTTATTTTAATACATCTGAGGTGGAGAAAGCTATTTTGGCCACTACCAAGAACAAGGCCCCTGGACCTGACGGGGTGCCGGCTGATTTTTTCATACATGCACCCAAGTTATGGTCCGGGATTTTGGCTAAAGTCTTCACCGCCGTCAATGGCAACCCCATACCATCTACCTGGGCCATTTCTACCATTGTCCCCATTTTTAAGAAGGGCCAGCGGGACGACCCCGGGTGTTATAGGCCCATATCCCTCTTGGACTCTACAGTTAAGATCTTAGGTAGAGTCCTCCTGGATAAATTGAGGGATAGTTTAGAGTGTTGCGGGGGGTTGGCCGACATTCAGTACGGCTTCAGAGAGAAGAAAGGAACAGTTGAGCAATGTTCCAACTTACACCTGTTGATCTCGAAGTACACGGTGGCCATGGAGGTGTCCCTATTCCTAGCGTTTATGGACCTCTCCTTGGCCTTCGACCTGGTGAACAGGTTTAAGTTGTGGACCACACTCCTGAAGATGGGGATAGATGAGGCACTGGTCAAGTTCATGGCCTCTCTGCACCAAGATCTTTTTGCTGCAGTGCGGGTCACTAATGAGGGAAGGTGCACGTCCCGTTTTAGGTCCCTGCGAGGGGTCCGGCAGGGCTGCATATTGGCCCGGTTGCTCTTTACCATCTACATTAATGGCCTTGGTGCCTACCTGGAGGATGTTGCTGGTGATGTTCCGCGTGCAGGAGCAGTCCCTGCGCTCCTGTACGCGGACGACGCAGTGCTGATAGCCCGCACTGGTCGCTGCCTGCAGCGTCTCCTGGACGCATTTGGCACATTTATGGACCTTATGGACTTAAAAATAAACACAAATAAGTCCCATACTATGGTAGTGGGACGCCAAGGCAGCAAAGGGAAATCTAAAATCTTCAAATGTAAGGGAGAGATCGTCACCAGAGTCTCCACGTTCCCATACCTGGGGTTTCTTTTTGATCAGAGGGGATCCTGGGGACCCCAGGTCAGGGCAAAAAGGCTGGCGGTGACTAGATCTTCAGCAGCTATTATGGGATTTGCGGGTAGGTTGGGTGCTAGGCCGATGGAAGCCCTTCTGAGGATTTATAAAAGCAAATCAGTCGCTCTGGCTTCATATGGTTCACCCCTTTGGGGTTATGTAAACTTGGAACCAATTCAGAAGGCGGAAAACAGATTCATTCGGACCCTCCTGTCTGTCCCACAGTCCACACCAACTTTTTCAATACATATGGAGGTGGGCTTGGACTTCGTCACTGATGGGCTGAACATGGCACCCTTGATCTTCTGGTTGAAGACATGGCTCAACGAGGAGCTGCCTCTTAACCATATGATCATGGCTGATGTCATGTCTTTTGACCATTTCAAAAGGGTGCCATGGCTGGCCTATTTGATGAAGGAGTTTTCAGACCTGGGACGACCAGAACTTTTTACATCCCCCGGGACATTAAAAAACAAGATATAGACCTGATCAAGAAGCAATTTATGGGTAGGGCAAGAGCATCCCGTGAGGAAAAGGAACATGTGAAACCGGCAGTGAGGAGGCATTACTTGCTTGTAAATTCATTTGCACTAGCACCTTACCTTGGCTTGGTCACGATCCCATTCCACAGGTTCCTCCTAACTAAGTTTAGGTTTGATTTGTTACATTTTTATTTGGGCAATTTTAAAACGTGGGAAAAACCTGATTTAGCCCCCCCTGTTGTTGCGATCATTTTTCCGTTCAAGATACCATGCATTTTGTCATGTTTTGTGGGTTTTATTTAGAGCCCAGGAAAAAATATTTGTTACCTGTTTTGAAGGAGGCTGGTTTCACACAAGTGAGGCCAGCCCTGCTATACCTACAATCTTTGAACAGCATACGCATTACATTCTGTATGGCCAATTTTTTAGTGGCAGCAATTAGAACTAAAAAACACATTAGAATAGCGGGTCTTTTTAACACTGTACCTAATCAATGTATTTAAACTTTGCTTAATACAAAATGAATTTATTTTGCCTTTTTATAAATCCCATGTATGCTCTGACCTGTATGATATTGTAAATAGTTTTAACATCGTATGAAATGTTTTATCTCTTTGTATGATTTTTAACTAAATCGAATAAAGATATTATGACTGACTGACTGACTGATATTTGTGCCTGCATATTATTACAGAATTAAATATTTTACAAAGCCTAAATTTCGATGGTACTGTAGTCCTCTTGTAAACCCCCCCTTACAAAATTGACTAGAGGTGGATAAGCTATTTAATGTGATGAATTATGTATGAGTGATCAAGTATTGGGACAGAACTTGATTTGGATTGATGTGCTTTTGGGTTTACACAAGAAAAGGGCTTTATGGCCCCATGCATCAAACTAAAAACAGATCGCAAAGGGACAGATTCTCAGAAGAGGTGTGGAGCCGTGGCTAGGGCAACTGACTCCGGAATCTGGAGATCACAGTTCGATCCTTGGCACTGGCGACAGATTAGCCCAGCACCATGTGACTCTGGGCAATAGCTTGCTTAATCTTCCCAACGGCCCCCAGCGCCTAGAGACCCTTACGGGTGATTGTGCGCTTTACAAATGTGGATTATTATTATTATTATTATTATTATTTGTGACCGGTATTTTTGCATTTGGGATGCATCATCCCAAATGTAAAAATAGGAATTTAAGGAATAGCGGAATTCGTGAGTACTTAAATTGCGATTGTATTTAAGGAATTCCATATTTTTTTTATATTTAATGTAAAATATTAAACATATATGTAATGCTTTTTCATATTAATATATTTAAAGAATTAAACAATATAATTAATACAATGTAAAATATATATTTTAAATAAGTGTTACTATATATATATATATATATATATATATATATATATATATATATATATATATATATATATATATATATATATGTCCAACCATTGCTCCCCACGCAGCCCCGAGGAGCATTTAAGCGGCACACCCAAAACTGAAGAAATCTCCTTTAATCCGATTTGCAGCCAGGGTTTCACATATACAGCCCAACGTGTTTCAACTTTACGTCTTGATCACGGGCATTACATAATCACGACTGCTGAGAATCCCACAGGTAAGTTCAATTAACATTGTCTCAAATAGCACAATGCATCCTGGTCTCAGTAGTCACTTCCATTGGTCATTTCTTTTCGTGAATCCTGTTTGGATGCAAAAAACAAAAAACAATCACAGAGTTCAGTTTTGTCCCGCCCTGAGCATGAATTTTGAAGCTCAGCCGGGCCCTCTAATGTCTGTGTAGAGGTGATGCCGCTTCTGCCGGCACTGGGCTGTGCCGTGTAATATGTCCAACCATTGCTCCCCACGCAGCCCCGAGGAGCATTTAAGCGGCACACCCAAAACTGAAGAAATCTCCTTTAATCCGATTTGCAACCAGGGTTTCACATATACAGCCCAACGCGTTTCAACTTTACGTCTTGATCACGGGCATTACATAATCACGACTGCTGAGAATCCCACAGGTAAGTTCAATTAACATTGTCTCAAATAGCACAATGCATCCTGGTCTCAGTAGTCACCTCCATTGGTCATTTCTTTTCGTGAATCCTGTTTGGATGCAAAAAACAAAAAACAATCACAGAGTTCAGTTTTGTCCCGCCCTGAGCATGAATTTTGAAGCTCAGCCGGGCCCTCTAATGTCTGTGTAGAGGTGATGCCGCTTCTGCCGGCACTGGGCTGTGCCGTGTAATATGTCCAACCATTGCTCCCCACGCAGCCCCGAGGAGCATTTAAGCGGCACACCCAAAACTGAAGAAATCTCCTTTAATCCGATTTGCAACCAGGGTTTCACATATACAGCCCAACGCGTTTCAACTTTACGTCTTGATCACGGGCATTACATAATCACGACTGCTGAGAATCCCACAGGTAAGTTCAATTAACATTGTCTCAAATAGCACAATGCATCCTGGTCTCAGTAGTCACCTCCATTGGTCATTTCTTTTCGTGAATCCTGTTTGGATGCAAAAAACAAAAAACAATCACAGAGTTCAGTTTTGTCCCGCCCTGAGCATGAATTTTGAAGCTCAGCCGGGCCCTCTAATGTCTGTGTAGAGGTGATGCCGCTTCTGCCGGCACTGGGCTGTGCCGTGTAATATGTCCAACCATTGCTCCCCACGCAGCCCCGAGGAGCATTTAAGCGGCACACCCAAAACTGAAGAAATCTCCTTTAATCCGATTTGCAGCCAGGGTTTCACATATACAGCCCAACGCGTTTCAACTTTACGTCTTGATCACGGGCATTACATAATCACGACTGCTGAGAATCCCACAGGTAAGTTCAATTAACATTGTCTCAAATAGCACAATGCATCCTGGTCTCAGTAGTCACCTCCATTGGTCATTTCTTTTCGTGAATCCTGTTTGGATGCAAAAAAAAAAAACAATCACAGAGTTCAGTTTTGTCCTGCCCTGAGCATGAATTTTGAAGCTCAGCCGGGCCCTCTAATTTCTGTGTAGAGGTGATGCCGCTTCTGCCGGCACTGGGCTGTGCCGTGTAATATGTCCAACCATTGCTCCCCACGCAGCCCCGAGGAGCATTTAAGCGGCACACCCAAAACTGAAGAAATCTCCTTTAATCCGATTTGCAGCCAGGGTTTCACATATACAGCCCAACGCGTTTCAACTTTACGTCTTGATCACGGGCATTACATAATCACGACTGCTGAGAATCCCACAGGTAAGTTCAATTAACATTGTCTCAAATAGCACAATGCATCCTGGTCTCAGTAGTCACCTCCATTGGTCATTTCTTTTCGTGAATCCTGTTTGGATGCAAAAAACAAAAAACAATCACAGAGTTCAGTTTTGTCCCGCCCTGAGCATGAATTTTGAAGCTCAGCCGGGCCCTCTAATGTCTGTGTAGAGGTGATGCCGCTTCTGCCCGCACTGGGCTGTGCCGTGTAATATGTCCAACCATTGCTCCCCACGCAGCCCCGAGGAGCATTTAAGCGGCACACCCAAAACTGAAGAAATCTCCTTTAATCCGATTTGCAGCCAGGGTTTCACATATACAGCCCAATGCGTTTCAACTTTACGTCTTGATCACGGGCATTACATAATCACGACTGCTGAGAATCCCACAGGTAAGTTCAATTAACATTGTCTCAAATAGCACAATGCATCCTGGTCTCAGTAGTCACCTCCATTGGTCATTTCTTTTCGTGAATCCTCAGCAGTCGTGATTATGTAATGCCCGTGATCAAGACGTAAAGTTGAAACGCGTTGGGCTGTATATGTGAAACCCTGGCTGCAAATCGGATTAAAGGAGATTTCTTCAGTTTTGGGTGTGCCGCTTAAATGCTCCTCGGGGCTGCGTGGGGAGCAATGGTTGGACATATTACACGGCACAGCCCAGTGCCGGCAGAAGCGGCATCACCTCTACACAGACATTAGAGGGCCCGGCTGAGCTTCAAAATTCATGCTCAGGGCGGGACAAAACTGAACTCTGTGATTGTTTTTTGTTTTTTGCATCCAAACAGGATTCACGAAAAGAAATGACCAATGGAGGTGACTACTGAGACCAGGATGCATTGTGCTATTTGAGACAATGTTAATTGAACTTACCTGTGGGATTCTCAGCAGTCGTGATTATGTAATGCTCGTGATCAAGACGTAAAGTTGAAACGCGTTGGGCTGTATATGTGAAACCCTGGCTGCAAATCGGATTAAAGGAGATTTCTTCAGTTTTGGGTGTGCCGCTTAAATGCTCCTCGGGGCTGCGTGGGGAGCAATGGTTGGACATATTACACGGCACAGCCCAGTGCCGGCAGAAGCGGCATCACCTCTACACAGACATTAGAGGGCCCGGCTGAGCTTCAAAATTCATGCTCAGGGCGGGACAAAACTGAACTCTGTGATTGTTTTTTGTTTTTTGCATCCAAACAGGATTCACGAAAAGAAATGACCAATGGAGGTGACTACTGAGACCAGGATGCATTGTGCTATTTGAGACAATGTTAATTGAACTTACCTGTGGGATTCTCAGCAGTCGTGATTATGTAATGCCCGTGATCAAGACGTAAAGTTGAAACGCGTTGGGCTGTATATGTGAAACCCTGGCTGCAAATCGGATTAAAGGAGATTTCTTCAGTTTTGGGTGTGCCGCTTAAATGCTCCTCGGGGCTGCGTGGGGAGCAATGGTTGGACATATTACACGGCACAGCCCAGTGCCGGCAGAAGCGGCATCACCTCTACACAGACATTAGAGGGCCCGGCTGAGCTTCAAAATTCATGCTCAGGGCGGGACAAAACTGAACTCTGTGATTGTTTTTTGTTTTTTGCATCCAAACAGGATTCACGAAAAGAAATGACCAATGGAGGTGACTACTGAGACCAGGATGCATTGTGCTATTTGAGACAATGTTAATTGAACTTACCTGTGGGATGATTCTCAGCAGTCGTGATTATGTAATGCCTGTGATCAAGACGTAAAGTTGAAACGCGTTGGGCTGTATATGTGAAACCCTGGCTGCAAATCGGATTAAAGGAGATTTCTTCAGTTTTGGGTGTGCCGCTTAAATGCTCCTCGGGGCTGCGTGGGGAGCAATGGTTGGACATATTACACGGCACAGCCCAGTGCCGGCAGAAGCGGCATCACCTCTACACAGACATTAGAGGGCCTGGCTGAGCTTCAAAATTCATGCTCAGGGCGGGACAAAACTGAACTCTGTGATTGTTTTTTGTTTTTTGCATCCAAACAGGATTCACGAAAAGAAATGACCAATGGAGGTGACTACTGAGACCAGGATGCATTGTGCTATTTGAGACAATGTTAATTGAACTTACCTGTGGGATTCTCAGCAGTCGTGATTATGTAATGCTCGTGATCAAGACGTAAAGTTGAAACGCGTTGGGCTGTATATGTGAAACCCTGGCTGCAAATCGGATTAAAGGAGATTTCTTCAGTTTTGGGTGTGCCGCTTAAATGCTTCTCGGGGCTGCGTGGGGAGCAATGGTTGGACATATTACACGGCACAGCCCAGTGCCGGCAGAAGCGGCATCACCTCTACACAGACATTAGAGGGCCCGGCTGAGCTTCAAAATTCATGCTCAGGGCGGGACAAAACTGAACTCTGTGATTGTTTTTTGTTTTTTGCATCCAAACAGGATTCACGAAAAGAAATGACCAATGGAGGTGACTACTGAGACCAGGATGCATTGTGCTATTTGAGACAATGTTAATTGAACTTACCTGTGGGATTCTCAGCAGTCGTGATTATGTAATGCCCGTGATCAAGACGTAAAGTTGAAACGCGTTGGGCTGTATATGTGAAACCCTGGCTGCAAATCGGATTAAAGGAGATTTCTTCAGTTTTGGGTGTGCCGCTTAAATGCTCCTCGGGGCTGCGTGGGGAGCAATGGTTGGACATATTACACGGCACAGCCCAGTGCCGGCAGAAGCGGCATCACCTCTACACAGACATTAGAGGGCCCGGCTGAGCTTCAAAATTCATGCTCAGGGCGGGACAAAACTGAACTCTGTGATTGTTTTTTGTTTTTTGCATCCAAACAGGATTCACGAAAAGAAATGACCAATGGAGGTGACTACTGAGACTAGGATGCATTGTGCTATTTGAGACAATGTTAATTGAACTTACCTGTGGGATGATTCTCAGCAGTCGTGATTATGTAATGCCTGTGATCAAGACGTAAAGTTGAAACGCGTTGGGCTGTATATGTGAAACCCTGGCTGCAAATCGGATTAAAGGAGATTTCTTCAGTTTTGGGTGTGCCGCTTAAATGCTCCTCGGGGCTGCGTGGGGAGCAATGGTTGGACATATTACACGGCACAGCCCAGTGCCGGCAGAAGCGGCATCACCTCTACACAGACATTAGAGGGCCTGGCTGAGCTTCAAAATTCATGCTCAGGGCGGGACAAAACTGAACTCTGTGATTGTTTTTTGTTTTTTGCATCCAAACAGGATTCACGAAAAGAAATGACCAATGGAGGTGACTACTGAGACCAGGATGCATTGTGCTATTTGAGACAATGTTAATTGAACTTACCTGTGGGATTCTCAGCAGTCATGATTATGTAATGCCCGTGATCAAGACGTAAAGTTGAAACGCGTTGGGCTGTATATGTGAAACCCTGGCTGCAAATCGGATTAAAGGAGATTTCTTCAGTTTTGGGTGTGCCGCTTAAATGCTCCTCGGGGCTGCGTGGGGAGCAATGGTTGGACATATTACACGGCACAGCCCAGTGCCGGCAGAAGCGGCATCACCTCTACACAGACATTAGAGGGCCCGGCTGAGCTTCAAAATTCATGCTCAGGGCGGGACAAAACTGAACTCTGTGATTGTTTTTTGTTTTTTGCATCCAAACAGGATTCACGAAAAGAAATGACCAATGGAGGTGACTACTGAGACCAGGATGCATTGTGCTATTTGAGACAATGTTAATTGAACTTACCTGTGGGATTCTCAGCAGTCGTGATTATGTAATGCCCGTGATCAAGACGTAAAGTTGAAACGCGTTGGGCTGTTTATGTGAAACCCTGGCTGCAAATCGGATTAAAGGAGATTTCTTCAGTTTTGGGTGTGCCGCTTAAATGCTCCTCGGGGCTGCGTGGGGAGCAATGGTTGGACATATATATATATATATATATATATATGTATTTTTGTTTAAGTACATATATTACATTTTGTGATTTTTATTTAATTAACATTATATTAATGATGTATATTAAAATATTTACAATTTAGTACTTTAAACTATATATTATGAAACTATATTTTTGTATGTTTTTTTATGATATTAATGTGAAACTATATATTTTGTTAGATTTTTGTACTATGTCAATGACCCACGTGGTATGATAGGCTAAGGTGTTCTGTTAGGTGCTGGGGTGCTCAGTCGAAGCAATGCAGCCAATATTACAAGGTTACAATATTGAGCTGAGATGGGTCTCACCATGTTGCAGTGAAAATTGAAAGGAAAATTAATGTTGTGCACAACAATATCCATAGACTGGTGTTCTGTAGGCCTGGGTGAAATGCTAATTATGTTGGTGTAATTTCCCTTTATTCTTACTAGGCAAAATTTCCCCAAATTGTGCCATTACACCATGTCACATAATTATGCACTGTTTAAGGCAAAATTATACTGTGAAAACACATGAATAACTATTTTGCACCCCGAAATACATCTTTTCGTCAAACATTGATGCAAGGGAGCATTTTGCAGTAAATATAGTGCTAAATGTTGGATTTGCATTTTGAGTAATGACGCTATTTTGTGTAATTACGCATATTTTACCCAAAATTTGTTATAATTGTGCAAAAGTAATTATGCCAAGTTCACACACCCCTAGTAGTCTCTACCTATGCTAGACAACACATCTGGTTATTTTTTTTTTATTGGCTTTGAAAATATGACACATCACATTTCATTTAAAGCAGCATACAAATCGATATTATTTAATGAGTTTGAATAATTTATTGCTTATTTGTTGTTTTAGAAAAAAGGCATTTCATTATATATTTGCTAAGTATTTAAACGAATAGAGTGAGTAATCATAACATAGTTTGTTGAGTATGTGTGTGATATTTCCTACGGCATACAATTCCTTTGTGTTTGTTGAACCATTGTAGTTTACTGGAATATAGATATTGTACAATATTCAGTGCAAAGCAGAGGTAGACTCCACTGTTGAAAGGGATATTGGTTATGAGATTAGGAGTACTGATATTTATTTTGTGAGCGAGATAAGGCATTACAGATCCTCATCACTATTGTAGATGTGAGGTATATTTTGTGCAACAATAGGATAACATAGAAGAGTAGTGATAGTGTTGTGCTGAAAAAGTTTCCAGGGTAGATTCCATTCCAGAGGTAAACTCTTAAGAGCAGATCTACTAAGGGCAAAGTGGAATGTGCAAAGTGCACACTAGCTAGTTTGCGCACCATGCATTGTTTTGATATGAGACTGAAGTATATTAAGTGTGATAGCAAAATGCATATATTCACAAATGGTCAAGAAAGTAGCCACCTCATGAATATTAATTAGGCAGATCACTTATTAACACTCTCTATGAAGAGCTGGCAATAAAATGAAACTCTCAATGAATGTCTACAAATGCAGGTATGGAGGCCTGGGAATGACAGTATACCTCCTTCTCTACGTTTACTTTCCCAGCATAGCAACATTTGTCTTTACAATCAGCCCATGTCCCTTAAAGGTACAGGTGTTGCTTTAAAAAAATGTTGTCATGCTTGGAATATGTTGGGAGTTAGGAATCAGTCCTACCCTGGATCACTAGCTGCTCCCATAGCGGATGCCTGGCAAGATCCTCAGAGGGAAAGCTGTCCTATGAAGACAACTTTCCCTTTGTGCATCGGTACCCAATACTACTCCGTTGTCAGTATCTAATCAATAGACTGCGACTGCAACTATGGTCATAATCCATTGATACATCTCAGTGCAGCTTTCAAATAGAAGATGTAAACACCTTTCATGTCCCCCTACTTGCAGTTCAGAAAGGTTTGTAAAACCCAGTTTGTGATTCAGTATGACTTACTGACATACTAAGGAGCTTTCAAAAGGTGTTTTGTAGTTGCAAAATCTGTGGTTTTGTGACTTGCAGGCTTGGTGACCACAAAATAACTTTGTACATCCGGCCTTTAGTGCTATTAATGAGTTCTCCCCTAAATGAGGTATATGGAAAGAAGAGTTACTCATTTCGTGGCATATTATTAGCTGGACTCCATTCCGGTAAAGTTAGTTATATAGATGTTTCATGTTAGATGCCATTTGCACTGTCTTCCCTTTTCCATTGCACATTTTGACCCTGATGTAGACTTTGATGCATGGTTGTATGTCTGTCAGGACCATGGAGTAAAATACCCTGTTGCAATGACAGACATGTTGTCTACCAAATATAGAGATGTTCACTTGCCTTGGGAACATCTCTTAACATTTATAGGAACTACCATGACAACAGTCCCTGTCAGTGTTGTAAAATGTTTGATGGACATCTCTGTAATCGGGTGGGCAGATCTTGAGTTTCGCAGAGAGGGTTACCTGTTGCCGCTGCAGTGGAGTACCCTTTCTGCCTACTCCAAAATAGCTCCTTTGTTGTTTTGCCTCAATACCCTCTCGCATCTTTCCGCTACTACTTTGATTCCTGCCTACTGAATCATAGTCACTATCCTCTGCATGACAAACATGCCTAGGAACCTCAAACTCCTGGTGTGGTTCCTTCCTACACTAGCCCTAGCTTTGTTGGTGTTCCTATATTCCTTTTTGTGTGTCTCTTTTCCTGGTCTCTCAAATTTACAGCTCCTTTGCTTCTCAAAGAAAATGCATTGACTGCGTTCTCTTTTGGACTTAAATACTAAGGGGCAGATTTACAAGCCCCCTGTGCCACCAGTACGTCACTTTTTGTGACATACTGGTGGCATATCTTACTGCTCTATATTTACACACAGCACTTTGCATGAAAGGGGCGTTCCATGGATGTTGCTGTGGGTGTTCCCACGCACCACCCATTTCCAGATTTACAAGTAATCTTAAATCTGGAAATGCGTTAGAATGCTACGCCACCCTAGTGGTGGCGTAGCGGGGCACAACAAGGCGAAATGTTTTCATTTCTCCTAGTTTCTTCCTCTTTCAATGCGTGCTGCCTTCTACAGCACATATTGAAAGAGGAAAAAGACTGTAGTGATTGTTTTTGTGCAGGAAGGCGTCCCTTCCTGTAGAAAAATATTCTCCACATGAAACGCATCCTTGCACCATGGTGCAAGGGTTCCTGTGCCGGCGCATGGCAGTTGTTTGTGCACCTGAGCAGGGGAGAGCACAGGAATGCTAAATATTATTGTAACTATGTCGCACCCCTGTGCTTTGAAAGTGACTCAGTGCGGCGCAGCCAAATGGCTTGCGGAATGCACTGAGTCACCATCATTGTAAATCTGCCCCTGACTGTTTTTCAGAAGAAGAAAAACCTGGCAGGTCCACTGTTTCTGTAGGTAGCTCATGTTCAGGTAAGAGATCATTCTTTAGTTCAGAGGCTATAAAAAGGAAATAATTTGGTATGTGTTAGACCTCATCTTTGGCATGTTTTTCCCCTGTCCTTTTTTTCCTTCTATCAGCTTGTTTTTGACTGTGGGCTGCAGTTTGTCGTTGCTGGATTTAGATCTCTGGGCACTTTACCACTGCTGATAAGTGAAAAAGTGCAAGTGCTCCATGGACAAATTGAGATTATGATTGGTTATCCATGATTGGCATATTTGATTTACCTGTAAGACCCTAGTAAAGTGCACTGTGTGCAATCAGGGCCTGTAATTCAAATGCTACTAGTGGACCTGCAGCGCTGATTGTGCCACCCACATGAGTGGGTGAAAAACTAATGCATTGCCGTGGTGCAGCCGAAGAATCGATGCAGCGCCTATCGTGCAGCTAAAAGATCGCCAAAGCCCATGTACCGAGCACTGTGTCACTGATGTCTGTGGCACTCGCTCCAACTCTGACGCAGGCCCTGCTGTGCGGCTAAAAAAACGACACATCACCTGCTCGCTGCTGGAAAATCACCACAGACCCTTTTTCTCCGCCGCCATATCAACTCAGCGCATCCAGATTTTTTACTTAACGCTCCTGTGGGCCAAGTTCTTCATCAAAGTGGCCAAACAGTAAGGAACTGAGGCTGTGTGTCCAGAAACCAATGTATCACCCCCCCTCACAGTAAGGAACAGAGGCATCACCTCCCCTGGGAGTAAGGAACTGATGCATCACTTTGCTTTTCTTGTGCCTCACCGCCCCTGTGCCTGTTTTTGTCTTTGATTTTGAGCATTCCAGGTACTTTCCTATGGACTAAACAATTTTGAACCTTTTATTAATTATATCTTTGCTTGTGTATGTTGGATTTTTGTCTTTTTGGTTTTGTTTACTCAGATAAATATTGGTTATTTTTCTAAACTAGTGTGGCGTCCTTTTGTAGTGTTTTCACTGTGTTACTGTGTGTTTATATACAAATGCTTTACACATTGGTTCTGAGATAAGCCTCGTGGCAAGCTACCAAGGGGGTCAGCAGGAATTCCTGCCTATTTCCCCTGCACTGGCGCCGTTTTGGCTGCCTTGTGCCAATGAATGCACCTTTGCACCATGGTGCAAGGGTGCATGTGCTGCATGCAGAGTTGTTTTTGTGTAGGAAGGGGTTCTTTTCTGCAGAATGCAGCACACATAGAGAGAGGAAGAAACAAGGAGAAATAAAGATATTTCTCCTCATTACACCTTTCCTAGAAGGCGTATCTTTTTGGTGCATTCCAAAGTTTACCATTTCTGGTAAATCTGAGAATGCGTCTAAAGACAAAGGATTTGAGTGGGAATACCTACGCAATGCCCATGGAACACCTCCATAGCATGGATTAAGGCAATGCAGAAATTTGCGCTGCACTGCTTTACTTGAGATTTTTTTAAGCCACTTAGGATGACGCAAAGTGGCCTTGCGTGCCTTCCTAAATCTAATTTTTCAATTGGTCGTGCATGTACCACATTGCGTAGTGCAAGCACAACACAACTGGGGTCCTAAATATGGCCCCTCTGTGCTTTCTTTCGTAGACAATTCTGTTTTGTATTGCTTCATTTTTTTCATATCAAAAGATAGAACACTAGATATTGCAGGAGGTGTGTTTTACCTCTACTGTGACCTTTTTTTTTTTTTTTTTTAAATCTTTATTGAGTTTAATGCATACATCGTTCTTTCAGGGTTACATTTCCACTTTAGTCACTGAAGCATATATTTATGCTGAATATATTCACAGTGATTCAGAAAAGGGGGTGGTGATGAACAGAGTGCCTGAATTAAGCAGACCACTCTTACCCAGTCCAAAGATCAGGGCTTGATCCATCACCATTTTTTAGCTCACTGCACCATCCCAGCTCAGAACTTGGCTGTATGCAAATTAGTCTGTTCCTGTCCCAGTGCATGATGGGAACAGGGCAAACCAAACTACCAAGCCAATTCTTATACTGGGAAGGAAACAAGCTTCCGGGGACCGGTTTCTGCCATTTCAGGCGTCGTCGGCCCGGCTTGCTTGAATCCTGATGGTGCAATGAGCAAGGGACTCACATCTGAGTATACCCTTCCACGCTTATGGTGGACAAAATGATTCAGAAAAGGGGGTGGTGATGAACAGAGTGCCTGAATTAAGCAGACCACTCTTACCCAGTCCAAAGATCAGGGCTTGATCCATCACCGTTTTTTAGCTCACTGCACCATCCCAGCTCAGAACTTGGCTATATGCAAATTAGTCTGTTCCTGTCCCAGTGCATGATGGGAACAGGGCAAACCAAACTACCAAGCCAATTCTTATACTGGGAAGGAAACAAGCTTCCGGGGACCGGTTTCTGCCATTTCAGGCGTCGTCGGCCCGGCTTGCTTGAATCCTGATGGTGCAATGAGCAAGGGACTCACATCTGAGTATACCCTTCCACGCTTATGGTGGACAAAATGATTCAGAAAAGGGGGTGGTGATGAACAGAGTGCCTGAATTAAGCAGACCACTATTACCCAGTCCAAAGATCAGGGCTTGATCCATCACCGTTTTTTAGCTCACTGCACCATCCCAGCTCAGAACTTGGCTATATGCAAATTAGTCTGTTCCTGTCCCAGTGCATGATGGGAACAGGGCAAACCAAACTACCAAGCCAATTCTAATACTGGGAAGGAAACAAGCTTCCGGGGACCGGTTTCTGCCATTTCAGGCGTCGTCGGCCCGGCTTGCTTGAATCCTGATGGTGCAATGAGCAAGGGACTCACATCTGAGTATACCCTTCCACGCTTATGGTGGACAAAATGATTCAGAAAAGGGGGTGGTGATGAACAGAGTGCCTGAATTAAGCAGACCACTCTTACCCAGTCCAAAGATCAGAGCTTGATCCATCACCGTTTTTTAGCTCACTGCACCATCCCAGCTCAGAACTTGGCTATATGCAAATTTGTCTGTTCCTGTCCCAGTGCATGATGGGAACAGGGCAATCCAAACTACCAAGCCAATTCTTATACTGGGAAGGAAACAAGCTTCCGGGGACCGGTTTCTGCCATTTCAGGCGTCGTCGGCCCGGCTTGCTTGAATCCTGATGGTGCAATGAGCAAGGGACTCACATCTGAGTATACCCTTCCACACTTATGGTGGACAAAATGATTCAGAAAAGGGGGTGGTGATGAACAGAGTGCCTGAATTAAGCAGACCACTCTTACCCAGTCCAAAGATCAGGGCTTGATCCATCACCGTTTTTTAGCTCACTGCACCATCCCAGCTCAGAACTTGGCTATATGCAAATTAGTCTGTTCCTGTCCCAGTGCATGATGGGAACAGGGCAAACCAAACTACCAAGCCAATTCTTATACTGGGAAGGAAACAAGCTTCCGGGGACCGGTTTCTGCCATTTCAGGCGTCGTCGGCCCGGCTTGCTTGAATCCTGATGGTGCAATGAGCAAGGGACTCACATCTGAGTATACCCTTCCACGCCTATGGTGGACAAAATGGTTCAGAAAAGGGGGTGGTGATGAACAGAGTTCCTGAATTAAGCAGACCACTCTTACCCAGTCCAAAGATCAGGGCTTGATCCATCACCGTTTTTTAGCTCACTGCACCATCCCAGCTCAGAACTTGGCTATATGCAAATTAGTCTGTTCCTGTCCCAGTGCATGATGGGAACAGGGCAAACCAAACTACCAAGCCAATTCTTATACTGGGAAGGAAACAAGCTTCCGGGGACCGGTTTCTGCCATTTCAGGCGTCGTCGGCCCGGCTTGCTTGAATCCTGATGGTGCAATGAGCAAGGGACTCACATCTGAGTATACCCTTCCACGCTTATGGTGGACAAAATGATTCAGAAAAGGGGGTGGTGATGAACAGAGTGCCTGAATTAAGCAGACCACTCTTACCCAGTCCAAAGATCAGGGCTTGATCCATCACCGTTTTTTAGCTCACTGCACCATCCCAGCTCAGAACTTGGGTATATGCAAATTAGTCTGTTCCTGTCCCAGTGCATGATGGGAACAGGGCAAACCAAACTACCAAGCCAATTCTTATACTGGGAAGGAAACAAGCTTCCGGGGACCGATTTCTGCCATTTCAGGCGTCGTCCCCGGTAGCTTGTCTCCTTTCTTGTGAAGAATTGGCTTGGTAGTTTGGTCTGCCCTGTTCCCATGATGCACTGGGCCAGGGACAGACTAATTTGCATATAGCCAGGTTCTGAGCTGGGATGGGGCAGTGAGCTAAATAACGGTGATGGATCAAGCCCTGATCTTTGGACTGGGTAAGAGTGGTCTGCTTAATTCAGACACTCTGTTCATCACCACCCCCTTTTCTGAATCGTTTTTGGCCACTATAGGTGTGGCAGGGTATACTCAGACATGAGTCCCTTGCTCACTGCTCCATCAGGATTCAAGCAAGCCGGGCCGACGAGGCTGAAATGCCAGAAACCGGTCCCCGGTAGCTTGTCTCCTTTCTGGTGAAGAATTGGCTTGGTAGTTTGGTCTGCCCTGTTCCCATGATGCACTGGGCCAGGGACAGACTAATTTGCATATAGCCAGGTTCTGAGCTGGGATGGGGCAGTCAGCTAAATAACGGTGATGGATCAAGCCCTGATCTTTGGACTGGGTAAGAGTGGTCTGCTTATTTCAGACACTCTGTTCATCACACCCCCTTTTCTGAATCGTTTTTGGCCACTATAGGTGTGGCAGGGTATACTCAGACATGAGTCCCTTGCTCACTGCTCCATCAGGATTCAAGCAAGCCGGGCCGACGAGGCTGAAATGCCAGAAACCGGTCCCCGGTAGCTTGTCTCCTTTCTGGTGAAGAATTGGCTTGGTAGTTTGTTCTGCCCTGTTCCCATGATTCACTGGGCCAGGGACAGACTAATTTGCATATAGCCAGGTTCTGAGCTGGGATGGGGCAGTGAGCTAAATAACGGTGATGGATCAAGCCCTGATCTTTGGACTGGGTAAGAGTGGTCTGCTTAATTCAGACACTCTGTTCATCACCACCCCCTTTTCTGAATCGTTTTTGGCCACTATAGGTGTGGCAGGGTATACTCAGACATGAGTCCCTTGCTCACTGCTCCATCAGGATTCAAGCAAGCCGGGCCGACGAGGCTGAAATGCCAGAAACCGGTCCCCGGTAGCTTGTCTCCTTTCTGGTGAAGAATTGGCTTGGTAGTTTGGTCTGCCCTGTTCCCATGATGCACTGGGCCAGGGACAGACTAATTTGCATATAGCCAGGTTCTGAGCTGGGATGGGGCAGTGAGCTAAATAACGGTGATGGATCAAGCCCTGATCTTTGGACTGGGTAAGAGTGGTCTGCTTAATTTAGACACTCTGTTCATCACCACCCCCTTTTCTGAATCGTTTTTGGCCACTATAGGTGTGGCAGGGTATACTCAGACATGAGTCCCTTGCTCACTGCTCCATCAGGATTCAAGCAAGCCGGGCCGACGAGGCTGAAATGCCAGAAACCGGTCCCCGGTAGCTTGTCTCCTTTCTGGTGAAGAATTGGCTTGGTAGTTTGGTCTGCCCTGTTCCCATGATGCACTGGGCCAGGGACAGACTAATTTGCATATAGCCAGGTTCTGAGCTGGGATGGGGCAGTGAGCTTAATAACGGTGATGGATCAAGCCCTGATCTTTGGACTGGGTAAGAGTGGTCTGCTTAATTCAGACACTCTGTTCATCACCACCCCCTTTTCTCAATCGTTTTTGGCCACTATAGGTGTGGCAGGGTATACTCAGACATGAGTCCCTTGCTCACTGCTCCATCAGGATTCAAGCAAGCCGGGCCGACGAGGCTGAAATGCCATAAACCGGTCCCCGGTAGCTTGTCTCCTTTCTGGTGAAGAATTGGCTTGGTAGTTTGGTCTGCCCTGTTCCCATGATGCACTGGGCCAGGGACAGACTAATTTGCATATAGCCAGGTTCTGAGCTGGGATGGGGCAGTGAGCTAAATAACGGTGATGGATCAAGCCCTGATCTTTGGACTGGGTAAGAGTGGTCTGCTTAATTTAGACACTCTGTTCATCACCACCCCCTTTTCTGAATCGTTTTTGGCCACTATAGGTGTGGCAGGGTATACTCAGACATGAGTCCCTTGCTCACTGCTCCATCAGGATTCAAGCAAGCCGGGCAGACGAGGCTGAAATGCCAGAAACCGGTCCCCGGTAGCTTGTCTCCTTTCTGGTGGAGAATTGGCTTGGTAGTTTGGTCTGCCCTGTTCCCATGATGCACTGGGCCAGGGACAGACTAATTTGCATATAGCCAGGTTCTGAGCTGGGATGGGGCAGTGAGCTAAATAACGGTGATGGATCAAGCCCTGATCTTTGGACTGGGTAAAAGTGGTCTGCTTAATTCAGACACTCTGTTCATCACCACCCCCTTTTCTGAATCGTTTTTGTCCACTATAGGTGTGGCAGGGTATACTCAGACATGAGTCCCTTGCTCACTGCTCCATCAGGATTCAAGCAAGCCGGGCCGACGAGGCTGAAATGCCAGAAACCGGTCCCCGGTAGCTTGTCTCCTTTCTGGTGAAGAATTGGCTTGGTAGTTTGGTCTGCCCTGTTCCCATGATGCACTGGGCCAGGGACAGACTAATTTGCATATAGCCAGGTTCTGAGCTGGGATGGGGCAGTGAGCTAAATAAAGGTGATGGATCAAGCCCTGATCTTTGGACTGGGTAAGAGTGGTCTGCTTAATTCAGACACTCTGTTCATCACCACCCCCTTTTGTGAATCGTTTTTGGCCACTATAGGTGTGGCAGGGTATACTCAGACATGGGTCCCTTGCTCACTGCTCCATCAGGATTCAAGCAAGCCGGGCCGACGAGGCTGAAATGCCAGAAACCGGTCCCCGGTAGCTTGTCTCCTTTCTGGTGAAGAATTGGCTTGGTAGTTTGGTCTGCCCTGTTCCCATGATGCACTGGGCCAGGGACAGACTAATTTGCATATAGCCAGGTTCTGAGCTGGGATGGGGCAGTGAGCTAAATAACGGTGATGGATCAAGCCCTGATCTTTGGACTGGGTAAGAGTGGTCTGCTTAATTCAGACACTCTGTTCATCACCACCCCCTTTTCTGAATCGTTTTTGGCCACTATAGGTGTGGCAGGGTATACTCAGACATGAGTCCCTTGCTCACTGCTCCATCAGGATTCAAGCAAGCCACGCCGACGAGGCTGAAATGCCAGAAACCGGTCCCCGGTAGCTTGTCTCCTTTCTGGTGAAGAATTGGCTTGGTAGTTTGGTCTGCCCTGTTCCCATGATGCACTGGGCCAGGGACAGACTAATTTGCATATAGCCAGGTTCTGAGCTGGGATGGGGCAGTGAGCTTACGGTGATGGATCAAGCCCTGATCTTTGGACTGGGTAAGAGTGGTCTGCTTAATTCAGACACTCTGTTCATCACCACCCCCTTTTCTGAATCGAATATATTCACAGTAGCACTATTTAATCATTTACCTCACTTGCCAGTTGAGAACAATAAGAATTAATAGCGTAACCTCATATGCATAAGACATTTTTGGTATTGCATTATATAAGTCTATCGTAGAAATCAGTATAGTATTTCAAACATCAGAACCTTAAAACTTAAAACTAAAAAGAGTCATCCCATTTTGATAATCTATTCGTGCAGACACCGACCGCCCGTCATCCCACCTGCTTCATGGTAGTCAGCTTTGATACACCGCATTTGAACTCTGCTCTATCCGTGCAATAAAGATAGCACCCACCACCCAGTTATCTACTCATCGTCCCCCTCAGAGTCCAATTCTTCTTCCTCCGGTAAGGGATCGCAGATCTCCCCTCTGTATATATTCCAGGCTGCGCATACCTTATTCCACTTTCGGGGGCACGCCCTGAGTACATACACCATCCTTTCTGTAACCATCAGCATGTCCATGTTTACACTCCACCTAGCAGTCGTAGGCAGTTCCTGTGCCCCCCATTTTTGCGCAATGTCCCGTTTAGCTACCATCATGGCCAAAGTAGCCCATGTCCGACCATATTTATCCAGATCATTGGGGTCCCAAATGTTCAAGAGGCATTTGAATGGAAGAACATAAATGCTGCCTATTCATGTTGATGATCCAGCGTTTCCTTTAGAGCCTACACAGTGCATGGTTCGGTGTTTCAAACAGTCTGAAAATCGTTCAGGATGGGACTGACGTCTTACACTTTCCTGACTTTCCATTTAGGTTTTCTAGAATGTCGCAATATATTTTCATAGCAAGCGACCAGTCCAGTGTTTCTTTGTTTACGATATTTTAATACACACCTCTAATTCATAATCCTTTGCTTCTTGCTTGATTGCTTTGAAGCAGCATGATATGAGGCTTTTGTCTTGACATAAAACCTATCTTTGCATTTTTAGTGTCGAGAAAACACTTTATTTTATTAGAGACAGGGAGGAAAATATTTCCAATATAATGTTGACGTTTTTTTCTCCATTCATTGTTTTTGTTTCATTACTGTAGCATCAGCCTCTTCCACATTAAGAAGGAGTTTAGATTGGTGATGTGTTGTTTATTATCCTGTTGGAGTTGCTAATGTTGTGGCTTTTCATTTTAGGACTTTGCACTCATTTCTTTAAGTAGGTAAACTAGAACTTGCCAGCCGAACAGCAATTTCCTAGAGATGCGATTGGTGTTTGAGTCTCCGTTCCAACTGCCAGTTTTTCCCAATGGTTTATGGGAAGTGAATCTCTTGCATTAGTTTATTAAAGTAAGTAGAGAGAGTACAGAAATTTCTTTAGTGCCTTTAATAAGTTCAGCACTTTAGTTCACATTAAATAAGAAAGCCAACATTATTTGTTTTTATCGTTACAAGCACAATGAATACAAATCTGACAATCTCAAAAAATGTGCTTCATAAAATAATACAAACTAGATATTGATATGCACGTTATTTGCTTGCACATCACCTTTTTATATGTAACCCAACACCTGTTCCCACAGAGCCCTTTATTAAATAAGGATGATTTATAAAGGTTTCAAAAAGAAGAAAAAACATCTATTGCACCATTATACAGACCAAAAATCAGAACAGCAGCAGTGAGACGTTTGAGGTATTTCTTGACTGGCACAAAAGAAGAAGCAGAGATGTGGCCGAAATTGATGGCGCAACATGGCGTCCACATGCTGGCTAAGAGGCACGCATGCATGGTGTGAAATATGTTGTGTCATCAATACCACCTATACCACCAATACCTCAGTTTCTTCTTTTGTGCCAGTCAAAACAGACTTCAGACACCAGTCTGTTGGTTCTTGGGTTCTTTTCAAATCCTGATGCTGCACAAGTTTGCTTTTCTCTTTGAAAGTTGAGGAAAACACCTCTATGAGTCAGGATTCCTGGTTTAGTGCATGCCATATTGGATAGGTGAGGAGGAGTCTGTGCTTTATTCCAGCATTCTCATTTCACAATAGAAGGATGGTGGATAAGAAAGTAAGAACTTGCCATTAGACGTAAATCGGCAAGAAGCTGATAGCTGAAGGTTTGTGTAAAAGTTTGCTATACAAATTGCTGGCGATTCAGAACCAGGCTACACTGATTGTGACGAAAGCTCTGCAAAGATAACAAAAGAACTAGCTTTAAGACTACTGTCCTGATTGACCAGACTGGTTTTAGAATCTTATGCATCAGTAAAAAGCCTTGTAGGCCTCCTCACCCAAACGTTGAAAAATAATTTTGAAAAATACTGCCTGGCCAGATCCCTGAGGTCCAAATATGGGCGGATTTTACTTGGAGCAAACTCTGCTGAGCCAGAGAAGATGGAAAGAGTTTATTTTTTCATGGCGGCTAGTGTTCGAGTGTAAGTAAGAATAATCTAGAGTTTTACTAATTACTGTAGGCAGGATTATAATCCCCCTTTTTTTGATCTCTTCTGGTTAAAGACTGACTGCTGTGTTTGCTGTTACATCACATGGTTTGGTAGCTTTGTGACTTGAATTTTATTAATAAGTGGTGGATCTCCTCCCCTGGTCCTAGTATTCAGTTCAGGCTCTTTAACTCATCTGAACTGATCATCTTTCTTGCCCGGCTCTTATCTAGTCACTTACCTGAATTTCATTGGAAGAAATGTTAGGTTGGGCAGCTTTCTTGAATAATTAACAGTTGAAGCTTGGGCCTGTGTAACTGGGGTAAAGATTTTTGGAACTGAGGTAGCAACATGTGGCTTTGAAAAAACATGTTAATATTTATTTTCTTTTAGTTCATGGCTACATTTGTCCTTGCTAGAGCCATTACTTGACTTTATTAGCCAATTAACCTGTTCCATTCATGTGTATTTCAGAAACAAGAAGCAGAGTAGTTATTTATCAGCTCCTGGCAAAGACATGGAGGCAAAACAAAAGGCAAATGGAATGGCCGAGTGTGTCTTCTGTTCTTCAGTTAAATTTCGTAGGTTAGGAGTAATCAGGAATTTAGAACATAAAAAAAGGATAATTGACTAAAAGTCACATGCAAACAGTTTTCAGTGTTACAATACACATGCGATCAAGGCTTGGGTTTGGACTAGTTTGATCGTAGATCAGGGGGCTAGCCGTACCATGAAAGGATGGCTTCTCAGCTAAATGTTAGTTTTCCTGCCTCCCCTTTATTCATCAACCTTCTGTCTCCTCATTGCTCCGTCTCCTCTTACTTTTACGTTTGAGGCTGTTCCTGTTTCAGTATTTTGAGTGTGGTTGAGGAGCATGTGTGAGTGAACACAAGTTACCGTCCCCAAGATTTCAAGTCACATCAGAAACACACATGGGCAGATCATCTTATATGTCGACTGCACTTCACAAGGCACTTTTCTATTTGGACAAAGGTCCCGGGGGTAGAGCATCATATGTTGATGGTCTGTATCCCTATGTTAAATAATTTGACTATGTGATCTGTGAAGATGGAACGTAAATGTGGTTGCAGACCTTACACTAAAACCAGGAGGACAAGGGGATGAAAGGACCTTCCAGGAGACCTATTTGGAGACTTCTGTAGAAATATTTGAAAAAGATAAAAAAAAAATATTGCTGCAAGACGAGTTCAGGTGAAAGACAGAGTCAAAAGTAGCAGTCCATCATCCACTTAACTTAATATAGAGCAGCCTGAACAGGCGCGACCAATTACAGATAACCATATTGTCCCTGATAAGAGCACATTGAGGTGAAAAGAGATGGTTACCTGATTGAATTCCAGAGAGAAATTGCAATTCTGAAGGAGGGGCTAACCAAGGAAACAGGTTCCCTCCACTCAGCAACCAGTGCCATATACAAGTCCGTTTCAGACTAGCAGGTTGTTTTAAACAACCTGTCTCAAAGTAATCAAATTCATTCACATCTTCATGTCAGGCTATTTCAGAGTCAATGTC
Source organism: Lissotriton helveticus (assembly GCF_964261635.1). Lineage (NCBI taxonomy): Eukaryota > Metazoa > Chordata > Amphibia > Caudata > Salamandridae > Lissotriton > Lissotriton helveticus. Next base: position 342,839,808 of record NC_136068.1, on the reverse strand, counting down.
CCAATCAGAATGGTTTCATCCCTTTCAATGAGAAAAGCAATGAACAAGACAGTAGAAGGGACCCGGTCCCTACAGCAAGGACCGTCCCACTAACATCTTCAGAACAATTTTGGGTGTTAAAAGGGAACAATCATCCTCTGCCTTCTTATGTTACTAAGAGAAACCCGAATGTCAGGCTTAAAAACGAAATGACAATTATGCAAGACAGCAGAAACCCAGGCACTGATCCAGAACAATGGAAAATTGTTATCCAAAACATTTCCAAATTGACAAAACGGAAACCCTGGGACAAATTCACAAAAGCATAGCTGAGGACTAAAACCTGCAAACCCATAAAAGTCAAGATCAGTGAGTGGTATTGTAGGCAACAGAGGGAGGAGTTCCTATTTTAGTGACTTTGTAGTTCACCTTGGAAAGGATTGTGGTTGTTGCCTGGATGTGGCTCCTACCCCTCCCAACTACCAACCCAATTTCTTACTGAAAGTACTGCCCCACTAATGACAATGATGACTTAAGGCATTATGTCACAGACGGACAAAGCTAAGGCAGGGCCACATGACCAGTAAGGTGGGTTTGTGGATTTTGATACACCAAGGCAAAACATAGAACAGTCAAAACTGCAGTAGGTAAACCAGAGTCAGTGGCACAATGGAACTTGTTTATTGTTGTCCACTATTAAGTACCAGCAACACATAATAAGCAGCACCATAAAGAAAGCTGCAAACATGACATGCCTGCAAAGAAGGTGATCAGGTTCAGACATTTCAAAAGTTCCCATAATCTAGGAGCAAAACCTTCTGGTTTGCTACAGCAGCTGTCATTCTCATCTACATACTTACATTTTTGCACCCCTACTTTTGTAGACAGGAATATTCAAAATCTATGGGTATGTGAATTTGTAGTTACATATTCCACAACTATGCTTATTGTTTTTAAAACATCATTGACTGCTTCGTAATGTGCAAAAATGTAAAAAAAAAAGGTGTTCAAAATGGGTCCTGCATAACACTGGGAAAATATTCTTGCTACTACTGGAGCCGTGTGTGTACTTGCATCATTCAACGGGAGCTTATCATCCACATAAAATTGTCCGAAGTCCTGAGCAGCTAACATTTAATTTCTCGCTGATGCAAGTCCCATCCTAAGAGGAAGGACTCCTGATAGCAGGAGAACGATTTTAGCAACTGCTGAAGGGCAGCTATTTTAATGTTTTATCCCTTGCTACTCAGGGCTAGGAATGGGCGTAACTTGCTTATTTTTGGGTAGTATAATTCCAAAAATTGCAGAACAATTATTTGAAACTATGCATAGTTATGTAAACTGCATCTCTCACTAAATAAAATATTCGAACGGTCTGTTATGGTAAAAAAACCAACTTGGAAATATCATTTCAGGTTAATTTCTTGTTGCTCACATTCAAAACACTAATGCTTATTTTCCACATATAACCATTGATCATACCCTCATCAGTGAAACTGTAGTGCGACAGACGCAAACATTTCAAATCGTATCACGCATAGTGAGCGATCACATGCCACAATCTTTGCAATTGGAGCAATTTACAGCCAGGCTGACAGCAACTAAAAATCTACTCTCAACGCCACACGCCTACAACTTAAAAAGATTGAATTGGCGAGAATTGGGGATCGAGAAGGTAATGGCTGAAGTATATCACAAAGCGGGCACGAGTAAAGGAAGCCTAGAGGAATCAGGAATTTCAGAGACAACGCAAACAGGGAAGGGTGAGAGATTAAGCGCATGGGAAAATCTAGTGGGAGCCCTAATGGAAAGCTTCGCGGACAACAAGAGGAAACATCTCTCTAAGTGTCACAGGAAGCACATTTGGACAAGCAGTCGCCGTCCCTGGTTCACCCATGAATTACGAAATCAGAAAAGCCAAATAGTGCGTAAAATAAGAGCTTTCACAAACCAGCTAAAAATGGGGGGAAAACCAGACAGAAGTGAGCTTAAAAAATCAAGAAAGCTATATAATAAAAACTGTTGAATAGCCAAAACCAGATACCGAGTTGCAATATGGAATAAACTTCTTCTGGCAAGTGAACAACGGAACGGAAAACACTTCTGGTATCAGATAAATTCACTGACACTTGGGAATAATAGACATCAAAATGCAGGGATAAATGAAGATACATGGGTAGCACACATAATGAGTATGTACAAAGAACCAAAGCCCACATCAACATCAGCCAGTCAAACAGCAAAAAAGGATTGCAGGAGGAGCGAGGAACGAAAAAAAGAAATTCCCCTGGGGGTTATCAACTTGAATAACAAACATATCGCCCTACAACACAAAAACTCGGATGAATTAACGGAAGTAAGCGAATTAATAAAAATTATAAAGAAATTAAAATTAGAGGGCGCGCCAGGCCCCAATGGAATCCCCAATGCCCTTTTTAGGGAAGACGCTTCCTATTGGGCCCATTTCTTTACTCCATTCTTCAATGAGTTGTTCATTACAAATGGAATCCCAGAATCATGGAGGGGAAGCATCATCCAGCCAATTTTCAAAGGGGAAACTCAACAAAGCCAACAAATTACAGATTGATAGCTTTAATTTACGTTGAAGCAAAGTTATATGCAAGCTGCTTGTTAACCAAATTAAAAAAATGGTCAGACAATGACAACCTCATCCCAAGATCTCAAACAGGGTTTTGGGCTGGAGCAGGCACACTAAGAAATCTAGCGCCTCTAACATTGGTAGCCGAAAAAGCCAAATTTAAGAACACCCGCTTATTTGCCTGTTTTGTGGACCTTAAGCAAGCTTTCGACAGTGTGCCCCTAAACGTTTATGGGAAAAACTGGACAGATGGGGCATCCCAACAAAGTTATTAAATGCCATCAGAGAACTATATTCGTGTACATGGAGTCGGGTAAAGTTAGGGGATGGCCAGTGGATAACAAAGAAAATATACACCCAGAATGGTCTGAAACAGGGATGCGTGTTAGCTCCAAATCTTTTCAATCTGTACATATCTGATCTTGAAGATGCTCTCCTGTAAACCAATAGTCATCCCCCATCGATAGCCTATGAGGAAATCCGGTGCCTTCAGTACGCCGACGACCTAGTACTATTAAGCCAAACTCCAATCGGCTTACAACGAGGAATGAGCGCCTTAGCCAAATATTTGTCAGCAGAAGGGCTAGAAATGATTTTACTAAAAACAAAGGTTGTGCGGTTGGTGGATGCCAAATACAAGAGATTCATATGGCATATAGAGGGTAAAAAAGTTGGAGCGGTCACCTCCTATAAATATTTTGGGTTCATGGTAGAACAACAATTGAGCTATAAATCACAGCTCACCTCAATGAGGTCAAAATCTCAAAACCAGATATATGGTTTGAACATTCTAAAAAAGAAATTAAGTTGTCCATCATACGGTAACCTATTAACCGTCATGCAGGCACAGTAACCTATGGCACTGAAATAATGAAAGGTTGTGACATCCCTGCCTTGAACAAAATACAAACAAAAGTTTACAAAAATGTTTTTCATATCCAACAATGTGCATCGCCAGCCCAGGTGCGACTAGAGTTTGGCTTACAAAATTAGGAATTTTGAAGCAAAGGCGCCTTTATTAAATTATGTTGGAGGTTACGTGCTTCTGAAAGCGGGTCCGTAGACTAACTATGCTGGAAAGAAATAGGAAGACAAAAAGAAAAGAGGATACCCGGATCCTGGGGTAGTTATTTAAACCAGGTGATAGAGGATCTGTCTGCGCAAGACATTTGGAATCTCAGCATAGGGAAAAAGGCTTTTAACAAATTAATTAACACCACAATAAAACTCTTGTCTCACTCAACGGATGAGAACCCCTTACTCCTAAAACGGCATACCTGGACGGTTATCAGCACATATGGAAAAAGAAAGCCACAGGAATACTTATCAGCCTATTTCTCGCCTACCCTAAAACATCAATTTATGAGGCTGCGTCTTGGCATGTGGGAAACAAAAGATTTAATCCCAGCATGGAAGGATAAAAGTGATAACCGAGACTGCAGACTTTGTGGATAGAAATACGAATCAATTCAAAATATTTTTTGTGTATGCCTGAAGTTACTAAAAGAACGGAAGTCACTAATTAAAGCACTACTGAATAGTATGAACATTCGAACGTGCAGGGAAGCCGTAATCACCTGGCTTGACAGGTCCTCAATCCCTCTAGCATGCAGGGGGGTGAAATTTTTAAATGTATATTTAAAAGAAATTGGCTGAAACTCTGTGGAGATCGCAATAGACTGTCATAAAGACAAGAACTCCCAAATCTCCATTTTAAACGGAATTTTAAATAATTGATGTATAGTAGCATGTTTTAAATCAACCGTGTAAAAATTCACTAATGATTTTACGTGTTTATATAAGTATGCACTAGTACTATTATAAATGTCATTGGTGTAATGGTTTTTGTTTTTAAAAGACCGATCACTTAAATAAATAAATCTTGAAAAAATCTTGAAATAATGCTTATATTCAGATGTGCAGTTTTGTGTTTAAACATTACCCAAATGTTCCACTCGGGTAAAAAATGTCTACCTTAAAATTTTGTTGACCACCCACAATAAAGGAACTGCCACGCATGAACAAAACATTGCCATTTGCATACAAATCTGTAGTTTCGCATTCAAAAACAATCCAAGTGGTTCCCTAGTTTAGAAAATCTACCTGAAATGTAGCTCACATAAAAGAATTCCCGAACAGTACATTGTGAGTTAATATTTCTCCTTGTGATTATGCAGTGTGGAGTAATGGCATATTCTGTATAATTTTGCATAGATTTCGAAACGCAAAATTACCAAAATCATGCCAATTACTCCAGCACAATTTAAATTACATCCAGGCATAGAAATTTCACCTGCACCGTTTCGTGACACATGAATTTCCTCTCATTTTCAGGTTGGGTGATGCTACCTTAATTTGAGGTACAATTAAGGTAAAGTCTTAACTACCACATTCCTATCAGAAACTCCAGCAAACCTACCACTGTCCCTAAATTCGCAACAGTATAAATTTCACCATACTGTTGCAATTTCAGCATTTGGAAATGCACTTGTAAAAATCTGCCAACCCAATTTTGTCAATTATATTTATGTAAAAACATTGGTCATTTTACAGGTCATCTGCAATAATCTCTCTCAATTCTTCAGCAACAAAATCAATGCCATTTACAGCAACTTCAGCTCACAATCGAACCATACAGACCTTGCCTTCCGATCTTATCCAAAGAACCAATGTTAACCACATGGCCCTTCATCACCTCAGAAGAAACCACAGCCATCATGTAGTTTATCCATTCCAGGGCCCCATCGCACCCCTGCCCCACCATACCTACTCCAGAGGACTGCAACCCATCAGCACCATGCTCATACTCATTCTGAATGCTCCCGCCTTTCCACCACCTTCCCAGCTGCTTGGAAACACGCAGTAGCTTTAGACAGTTGGTCTTCATCCAGTGGGCCTTTTCAGTCATGCTGGCATTGAAGTCGATCCGGTGCTGGGTGTCTTGTCCGTGAGGGAGAGATTGAATTGCGTGTTGTCAGTGTAGGAGATGTCATAATGTCATGAGTGAGGATGAGGCTGGATAGAAGGATCATGCATGTGTTAAAGAGGATTGGCTCAGGTAGGATCTAGGCCGAACTCCACAGAGGAGGTTGCAGGCATCTGAGTTTTAGGGTGCCATGCTGACTGACTGGGTCCTTGCAACAAGGAAAGAGCAGATCCATGGGAGTACATGTCCTTGAATTCTGATGTCATGTAGGTGTTGGATGAGTGCCTTCCAGTCTCCTCTGTCCAAAGTCATGCAGATGTCATCCGTGGTGTCAATGAGGGCAGTTTCCATGCTGTGGCTAGATCTGAAACCAGACTGAGCAGTGTTGAGGAATTGATGGTCACTGAGGTATTCAGTGAGGTGTTTGTTGGTAGTGTTCTTTAAGACCTTGGCCGGGAATGGTAGCTGGCAGATCGCAGGTTACATGTCCTTCTGTACACAATTGAAGTAGGAGCACCACGGCAGGTAGTTCTCCTTGACCCGCAGGAGGTTGAGCAGCACTTGCTGGATCCGCCAGGGCTCGCCTCACCGCCAGCGCCTCGGAGCACAACAGCTCCAAGACCGAAATCATGATCTTTGGGAAGAGCACATCACCATGGGACTACACTTGGCAGCCAACAAAGCTAAGACTAACACACACCACCTCGGGATTATCATTGTCAGCAAACTCAACATGATCACCCAAGTCAATGTTGAGGAAGATTTTCAAATGACTACCAATAAGCACTCGGAAATCATCATGCCCATGCTGGCCACAAGCAAGCTGGAATACGGGAACACCATGTATGTCGGAATCAACAAAAAATTCACCAGAAGGCTGCAGACCATTCAGAACTCGGTGGCTAGAACCATTCTAGACCTCCCACTCCACACTCACATCTCACCCCACCTGAAGGAGCTTAATTGCCTCCTCATTCACAAACTAGCAGAATTCTAAATCCTCACCCACACTTACAAGCCACTACAGCACACTGGCCCAGCATCCTTAAACAATCACATCTGCTTTCATAAACCTGTCCAGACTCCTATGTGCACAAATTCCACTCATACAGAAAACCAGATCTGACACTCGAGCCTTCTCCTACATTGCTCCTAAAACATGGAACGTACTGTCGCTACACATAAGAGCCTCCTCCTCACTTCATAAATTCCACAAGAAGCTTCACCCTGACTTTTTGAGTAGTCTCACTAGCCCCTACGTGTGGCTAGAATCACACCTGCTGAGTGCCAAGATACTATCCTGAATGATAGTGTGCTCTAGAAATCTGCATAACAACCCATAATGTTTGCGAGAATGCGACACCAGTAGTGGTCAGCTCTTTACTTTTCCCAGTCTTTAGGAGTTACCCAAATACTAATTTTGTTTGTAAATATCACCAGAACTCTTAGACCGTATTACTTATTGAACACCTAACAACTGCTATCAATTGTGATCTTACATTTTAAACGAATACTTAAATAATAATAGATCTTGCATTTGTTTTTGTATAATTTACTGGAAATGTATCTTTCTTGTGAATAACATGCTTCTGAAATGTTTGCAATCTGCATACCAAATGTAATCAATAACAAGAAGTACCATATTTGTCATGAAGATATGGGGAACATTTAAAAAATAAATCAAAAATACTTTAGTGTGGGAGCCAGAATTGATCCATGTGGAACCTCAGACTGACTATGAAATTGCCCTCCCCAGCATCCGGTCATGCAGCGCATGAACCAGAGTTAAACAAACCTCGTGATATCTCTATTGCTGCCTCTGGACCATATGTGAATAGTTTCTGAATATGATTGATCGGCTTTATTACTTCCAATTTCTAAGTGTCGAGGGCATTGATAAACCTTATTCAACTTTGTCCTGTATCATAAAGTCATTAATAACTTCACATTGTTGAGGCATTGAAGCATGTAAAGACTTGAAATACATATGATGACCAATACACTCTTTTGTAGGTGCTTGGGGCGTGGTGGGTATTCAATCAATAAATCGATCAGGGGAAATGTAAGCGTGCTACTCATCCGAGAGGGTCTCAAGGCGCTGAGGGGGGTCCGCAGCTCTGTTTAGCTGAAGAGCCAGGTCTTGAGGGTCTCCCTGTAGATGTTCAGGGAGGGGGGTGTCTAATGTCTACGCGGCAGCTCGATCCAGGTCTTGGCTGCATTGTGAGAGAAGGATCTACAGTCTGCTCTATGGATGTGCGGGGTTTCAGACACCAACTAAAGAGTAACACTCAGTCACAGACCCACTCAAAAAATGAGGGTTGAAAAAGTGTGTGTGCTGCTTGCCAAAATCAATAACAGGACACCCTTGCGTTAGTTACAGTGTTCCCATCAGGGTTCCAACCTGTACCGCCCTTCATCATTTGGGAAGGCCACCATAAGTACACAGGGAAACCCCATATACGATCAGGCATAGCATGGTGGAAACCAATACCCAATGAAGTTATGACAGGTCGGTGGCAGGATGTAACCAGTAAGCAGTGCTAAATAATGAAAATAAAAATTTTTCAAAAAGTGGTGATGTTAAAAAGGGGTAGGAGAAGGAAAATAAATTTATTGATAACCTTCAGCTCCCACTCTCTAAAAACAGTGCAAAGAGGTAGTGTGAACAAATAACTACCTCGACAGTTTATAAAGTCACGGTCGACATGTTTCTGCAGCTTTTACCAGTGCCCCGGGGTCACTCGCTGCTTCTTCAGGACCTATCCTGCTACTGCTTAATTAGTGCAAAACAAGGAAACTTAAATAAAGTAAATGTCACCTTACATTCTCCTAGGATTTTCTGTTGGAGGAACCAGTGGATTTCGCAATACAGCACACACACATAGAAAGGAAGAAAGAGAGAACAAGCCTATTAGCGAAAAACTCTCTGGGTGAGACTCAGATATCGAGCAGAGTCTCGCAATTAATGGTCTAAAATCCATTGTCTACCACACTTACTTTGGGATAACACCAATTCCCAAAAGAGCCAGATTGTCTCTTAGGTACAGAAACACTCACCCCATGTTATGGAGAATGCTGCCCCACCTCACCCGGCATTAGCTCAGGTACTGCGGAGCCCCGCTCTGTATGGATCGCAAACACATAAAAAACCAGAATTAATGAAAGGAAGTACTAAAAGGTCAAGGCAAGCCACTCGGCTTTACGTGGCTTATAGAGGCACCAGTTCTGTCTGTTCACTCACCTCTCCGTCGGTACTCCAGACGTCCAACTGGGCTATCTGTGGGAGGTACCGACGGGAGGCGTCGTATTGTTTAAATAGATTGTGGATCTTAAGGGTGTGGCAGCACATACCGTCAATCCGGACGCGCTCCTTGCTGCTCGCAACAGTCGGGGTTTCAGACAGTGCGAGGTTGGAAGATCGGCCGTTTCTTTTGGGTATGTGGAAGTTGATTCTGTCATTGAGGTTTTTGGGTCTGCTGTTGTGTAGGCATTTGTAGGCATGAGTGAGGATTTTGAAGGTGTCTCTTTTCACCACGGGTAGCCAGTGGAGCCTTCGTAGGTGTTGGGTGACGTGTTTGTGCCGGGGGATGCTGAGGACGAGTCTGGCGGCGGTGTTCTGTATTGTCTGGAGTTTGCAGAGTAGGGACTTGTTGATGCCAGCGTAGAGGGTGTTTCCATAGTCCAGTCTGTTGGTGACGAGTGCATGGGTGACTGTCTTCCGTGACTCAGGGGGGATCCATTTGAAGGTCTTGCAGAGGATACGGAGAGTGTTGAAGCAGCTGGAGGTAATGGCATTGACCTGTCGGTTCATGGTGAGTGATGAGTCGAGTACAATGCCGAAGTTTTTGCAGTGGTCTGAGGGGGTAGGTGGGCTTCTGAGGGCGGCCGGCCACCAGGTGCTGTCCAATGCTGAAGGGGTGGTTCCAAGGATGAGGACTTCTGTCTTCTTGGCATTGAGCTTCAGGCAGCTGTTGGTCATCCAGACTGCGACGTCTTGCATTCCTTTCTGGAAGTTGAGTTTGGCGGTGGTGGGGTATTTGGTGAGGGAGTGGATGAGCTGGGTGTCATCGGCGTAGGATACGATGTTGAGGCCATGTTGTTGAACGATGTCTGCAAGGGGGGGCCATGTAGATGTTGAAGAGGGTTGGGCTCAGTGATGACCCCTGTGGGACTTCGCATGTGTTTTTCGTGGGATCGGAGAGGAAGGGTCGTAGCCTGATCTTTTGGCTTCTTCCAGTGATAAACGATCGGATCCAGACCAGGGCTGTTCCTTGTATGCCGGCGCTGTGTAGTCTGGCGACTAGTATGCGGTGGGAGACTGTGTCGCAAGCCAGCTGATAGGTCGAGTAGGATGAGGGCTGCGAAGTGGCCTTCGTCCAGAGGGGTGAGGATGTCGTCTGTGGCAGCGAGTAGAGCGGTCTTGGTGCTGTGGTTGCTTCGGAATCCGGATTGGGACGGGTCAAGGATGGCTTTCTTTTCTATGAATCGAGTCAGTTCCCTGTTGACTGCTTTCTCTGCAACTTTGGCTGCGAAAGGCAGGAGCGAGATGGGCCGGTAGTTCTTGAGGTTGGTGGAGCCAGCTGTGGGCTTCTTGAGCAGGAGCCTGACTTCTGCACGCTTCCAGTCATCTGGGAAGGGGCCTGTTTTTAAGGTGGTGTTTATGGTGCGTTGTAGAGTGCGATGGTGGCTGAGGCTCTGTGGTAGATGTGAGGGGGGCAGGGGTCGGTGGGGGACCCCGAGTGGATGCCTTTCATGGTCGAGGCAGTGTCTTCGGTCGTGATCAGTGTCCATTTGGAGATGGTGGACTGGCTGGTGTCTCTGGAGGGTGGGGCGGCCGTTGTGGCATTTGGTGGATGGCCGACAAAGTTGTTATAGAGGTTTTTCATCTTGAGGTGGAAGTAGGTTCCAAGCTTGTCACAGAGGTCTTGGGATGGGGTGATGTCTGTGGCTTCGCTGCAGGGGTTGGTAAATTCCTGAATGACACTGAAGAGTTCCTTGGAGTTGGTGGAGTTGGTGAGGATTTTGTTGTGGATGAAGTTCCTCTTGGTGGTTCTGATTTGGTTGTGATAGTCCGTCATGGTGTCCTTGTAGGTGGAGTAATTTTCGGTTGTCTTGGTGTTTCTCCAGATCTTCTCCAGGCATCAGCAGGTGCACCTGGCTTCTTGGATATCGGTGGTGAACCAGGCAGCTTTCCTGGGGTGCTGTTTGTCGGGGTTGCATAGCGGGCGAGCAGTTGGAGATCCAAGTGTGGAGTTCTCTGGCTGCGATGTTTGCGTCAGATGCCCAGGTGTGGTTGTCTGGGGTGAGGGTGGAGTTAAGTTGCTCGTCGGTAACCTTGCTCCAGTTCCTTTGTGGTGGGCGTGGGGCTGGTTTGGGTGCCTTGGATTTGTCGACAGTGAAGTGTACGCAGTGTTGGTCGGTCCATGGTGGTTGCATTGTGTGGCTGAAGTGGACGCTGTTCCCTGCCGTGAAGATGGGGTCGAGAGTGTGTCCTGCTCTGTGGGTCGGTGTGGCGACGAGTTCTTTAAGTCCGATGTTAGCGAGATTGTCACAAATTATGGTGGAGCTGGGGTCGCTGGGGTTGTCGAGGTGGAAGTTCAGGTCTCCAATGAGTATGTAGTTCATTGAAGCGATGGCGTGGGGTGCGATGAAGTCAGTGATAGTGGTGGCGAAGGTGTCCAGGGCGGGGGCGGGGAGGGGGGCAGTTTTCTGCCGCTAAACCGGTAATATTTTAATGTCGTTCTTGTTAATATGCCCCATAGGAACTCTATCAATTAGTTAAGCACATGGTAAAACATTTAAAACATGTGCTTGGGATAAGGTTACCCGTAATTCGCTTTCAGCAGCCCTACAGACTGGCACATCTAACTATGATTTTAATTAGTCTGAAGTGGACACACTAAACTAAACTGTTGGTAGGGGGATAACCAAAGCACTTTAATGCTGTATCTCCACTTAAAACAGGCTAAGCCATCAGCATTGTGGTTTTCAGACAACCTCCTACAATTAAAAAAAGAATGAATAAAAATGGAAAAGTGTGATGGAAGGACTGTTGTGTGAGGAATGTAATGTGGAGAAAAGAGTTCTAAATCTCACATCTCTTCATTCATATAGAAAACAGGTTAGGTGTACCAAAACAAGTTATCTTACTTGTCCGATTCAGGATTCCACAAACTCCACAAAAGATTTTTTTCGAAAATTGTATATTCTTTTACTAATTCAGTTTTCCCACTTTAAACATTTCCAATCCTCAAGAAATGTGTAATAATTTAGCTTTATTATTTTACAAAACAACTGATAAGATCTGTTCTAACTTTGATATGTCAACTAACCAAGATCTCTCCAAAAGGGATCATGGAGAATGTTTTAACTTACCATCTAATGATCTATTTTCTATCTTTAAGAACTTCTGTTCTCAGTAATATTCATGTGGCTTGTCTGGCAAATATCATATACTTGGCTGTTGACAAATTTGTTCTGGCTTTTACCATGCAATGAAATATTTCAGTGACTAAATTGACAGTTCCAACACGTTGGAAACACACTAATATATCAACACTTCTGAAAAAACTTTCAGCTGGCCTGCCAGTTCTTGCCAACTTCTCCTAGTATCACTTGCAGATGCCAATCAAGATTTTAACAAAAGAATGAAAATAATATTTCGTCCTGCTTTTTAGGATCACAGCTCATCTGTGAACCCAGCTCACCTGGGTTTCAGAGTATTGCACAGCATTGACTCAGTTCTTATAGCTGCAGTAGACATGACTTTTGGGGTCCTTGATCAAAATGCAGGGGATTGATGACAGACATGTTGTTTAACATTGGCTGTCTTCCTGCCTTCATTGCCAAACACAAAGAGCTAAAATTGCCTCAGGCTTTTTGGATGTTCTAGCTGTTAAATTTGGAGCGTCTTAGGGGGTCATCATTAAGTCTGATTTTTTAAAAATATTTACTTAGTTACATTGGCCCAACTCATTTGGTTTTGCGTGTATTTTTTCATGGCGTATGCTGATCATACACATAATGTACTGAAATTAAATTCTGATAGTACTGAGGTACTAGTTTTTGACCACAATAGCAACATTCGTTCCGATACTTTGTACCTACTAATCTTCCTCCTCACCCACTATCACCCACAAAAGTGGTCGAAATGCACGTGTCTTAGTGGATGTCAGGCTCTCTTTGTCTCATCACAATACTAAGATAGTATTCACTTGTTTGCTGCAGCTCAGAATACCAAATAAGATCCCCCCATTTTACCTTGGAAAGACTGCAAGCTTATCTCTCATGCTTTAATGCTACCTAGGACTGATTGCTGTAACAGCCTATATTTGGGTGTTGCTTAAGCATGGGCATAAAATCCGTTCCGCTCGCGGATTTTTCGGATTTTCGGTAAATCCGCAATCCGCGAACTCTCGCGGATGTAGCGAAAATACGCAAATCCGCGCGCTGCGGATTTTTTGCTTGTGTTCGCACTGCTCGCGGTCCGCGGCGCGGGCAGCAACAATCTCGCACTCGCGAGATTGTTGCTGCCCCAGAATCCGGTTGCCTACTTGCAACTATTGTGTGACCCTGCTCTGACAGTCACAGAATAGTTAGAAGTATGCCATTGCATCCTGTTAAAAAAAATTTACATTGCAACAAAAAGGAAAGGGAGCAGACAAGCAGGTGCCAGCCTTCATTAATGTCAGTTGGGGCAGGGCAGGTGTTGTTGTTTGCAAAATTTAAAGCACTTAGCAGGTGTGCTTTGCTTTGCCACAATAATGTACACTCACTGGTCAATCAAGAGGGTGCTGTGATGACACCGAGGGTGGCATGGGTGTGCCAGCCAGAGGGTGGCATGGGTGAACCAGAGTGCCAGTGTTGACAGAGGATGGCAGTGCTTTGCTTTGCCCCAATAATGTACACTGGTGAACCAGAGGGTGCTGTGATGACACAGAGGGTGACATGGGTGAGCCAGAGGGTGACATGGGTGAACAAAGAGAGTGCCAGTGGTGACAGAGGGTGGCAGTGATGAAGAAAGCCTTGCAAACAGGCTGGGCACGTAGAAACAACAAGTTCGCAAAACTGGCGACCCGACAAGTAAGTTCGCAATTTGCGAAATTGTACAAAACCCTCGCGAACTTGCAGAAACCCGTGCGAACACACACCCCCCAAAAAATCCGCAAAATCCGCGAGAATTCGCGGATTTTGCGTATTTTCGCAATCCGCAGATTCGCAAATCCGCAAATTCGCGGATTGCGAATCCGCAAAATCCGCCCATACTTAGTGTTGCTACGTTTTTAATTGCTCATTGCAATTACTACAACATATTGCTATTTGTCTATCTCAGAGAATGGACTTATGTCTTTCAAAAGGCTGGTTCTTCAGTGGACCCCGGTGAAAAGGACAATTCCCTTTGAATCCGCAAGTTTGATCCACCATATGGTGTGTACAGTGGGCACTTTGTATTTGTGTGAGAAATTTCATAAATATTCTCCTAATCACGCTCTTCGGTACATTTAGTGAGACAATCTGACATTTCCTCTTCTGTTTTTTAAAACAAGTTACCCTTTGTGAAGGCGTTCATTTAGTTACCTGGCAGCCAAACACTGGAAGGCTCTTATTTTTATTGTAACAACCAAATAGAGAGTTACCATTGGAAGTGAGTCAAAAGAAATACTATTAATTTCTGGACATTTATAAAATACAGTTCTTTTATTACAAAATATATTTCATTGTTCTTACAAATATTGCACATTATACCATTTGACTACTGCAGAATGCCTGTTTAAAAAAAGTAGAACAGAATGGAAAAATGAAATAGCGAACAATCAACAGGTGTTTCACATTTCTTCTCTCAACCTCTTCTTCAGGGCTTCAATTTAATTTTCAGCTTGCTGTTTGTGGTCATTTCTTAAAAGAATCCTGTTTGAAGGTTTAATCCTAACATGTCCACACTGGAGCTACACCCTGTTGTGTGTGACAACCAACATCATCTTTTACTTTTAAATGCTTAATTTACAAGCTATTTTGTTCCGAATTCTGTATAGGCACCATTTCAGAATTAAGAATCTTTCAGCTAGATTCATCATAGTCCCGTTTTGCGAGTCTGTAATAGCGATTCATAAGGAATCGCTATTAAGGACTTGCAAAACGGGATTCGTGTAGGAATTGCAAAAAATATTGCGATTCCTACATCTTCCTTATTTGCGATTAGCAAACTGCTAATCGCAAATAAGGATGCGATTTCAAAGGTGCAGGGGTGTCCAAAGGACACCCTGTAGCACCCCTGAAATGTGAATTTACACTGATGTTGTGCACACACATGTCCAAAGGACATGTGTGTGCGTAACATGCAACTTTGAAAAATGCATTTAAATGCATTTTTCTAAGTTTTCGCTATTTACCACGAGGTTTGACTTTGTGGTAAATAGCGGTCCTAAATTGCGAATTCGCAATTTTTAAATGTTTCATGAATAGCATTTAAGGAATCTCTAATAGAGATTCCTTAAATGCTAATCCTCGCAAATTTGCGAATTCTTTATTAGCGATTTTTGCATTTGGGATGATGAATCCCAAATGCAAAAATTGCACTTGCAAAGGGCCAGATTCTCAGAATCTGGCCCTTTTGCGAGCGCATTTCGCTTGATGAATCTGGCTGTTTGTGCTTTACAAGTACCATTACCATAAAATAACATAACAAAATAAGTCCCCTCTACCTTCAGAAACTTCTCAGGCACTACATTCTGAGAGCAACGCTTCAGTCCAGCAATTCCTTCCTTTCTACAACCGTACTATTTTTTTCATATCGTTTGCCAAATTCGAAAAATAAGTCAAATGGCTGCTCCTGAATAGCTTACCTGCAACAATAAACCTGAAGCCGCCCAAGCAAACTTTTACTTCTTATTTACAGCTCTGATTTTAACGTTCAACAATGCATTTTGTACTGCTTTATACCTTCTATTAATTGGGTTGTTTTTTTATCTCCCGTTTCTACTTACCTGACTACCTATATGTTTTATATTCTACCTTTTCCGGTTTATCTTGCATGCTTGTGTACAGCGATCTGATACACTGTCGGGTCATGGTCGCGCTATATAAAACCTTTCAATTAAATAAATAAATAAATAGCTGGACTGCAGAAAAGATCATACTCTGATCTTTATCCTAAAGGTTGAAGCGTATTTCCTCTCGAATTCATTCATTTACAAGTCATCTTCAGTTTTATTGCCACCCGTAAACCCTCTAGTTCTAAATTTTGTCTCAGGCTTTAGCATAAGCAGCTTTTTCCTTATTTCGCCCATTTTAGGAAACAGCGCTCTCCACATTGATTTGAAATTAATAATTAAATTAATTAATTAAGTAATAAATAAACAAACACATATTAAACAAACGAATAAATAAATATTTAAGTAAATAAATAAAGTAATAAGCACAAACACATACATATGAATAAATAAACAAATAAATAAATACATTCCCGCCAAAGACCTCTGATGAAGTTTTCACAGAAGAAATAGAATGTTAATTTTCTGATTTTCACTTTCTCACTAAACTTTGATGGCTTCTGAGAACATTTACGGCCGAATCCAAAGAATCTTTATAACGCTGGTCGTGAAATGCGTTTGTGTTTGACGTGGCCGGGCTGGTAGTGGCACGCAGAAAAAAACATGCCAAATTTTATGAGGCATTTAAACATGCCAGTACTGTCAAGAGCCCCTTATATCTTTGCTGGTGTGATGTATGAGAGAAAGGCCGGATTTTCCAGCATCGTGTTTCTGTATGAAAGAAGCTCAAAATAGCTTCCCCTGGCTCACTTTGGTAACCACAATATCACATAGCGTCCTCTGCATGACGTGCAAAGCCTTTCTCCAACAGCAACTAATTGATCTATTCTTATGCATATTTGCACAGAGAGACAAGACCAACTACACAAGAGTGCTGTGCAATAAGAACGTCTAAAACTAGTGGAAAACAAGAAGAAAATAAAATTAAAAAATATCAACATCAAAATAAATACGAATTAAACGTACAATATTCGACAAATCAAGGGAATAAAAAAAGGCTTTCAACTGTTAACTGAACGCTAGGTCTCATTACACATGCCAATTCACTTCGGACGGCCATTTAATGGTAGTTATTGGCCCCATCTCAAATATCTCCATGTCTCCATGTGAAATAGCAGGGAAAATTAGGAATTGCCGGATGGGCCAAAACCAGAATCATTAATCCCTGCGGTTCCTCCTCGTTTCTAAGGGGACTCTCAGTAACGCCCCCTAGTGGTTACTGAATCTCTTAGTATTGGTAACTCTAGAGAACCTGGCAAAGATGATCCCTTTAGCAAGGATATCTGGGGAAGCACATTCCAAAACGTATCCTACCTCGAGGAAACAACTGTGAAAATGCTTTAAGTCCATGGAACATGGAGACCATCAAACACAGAATAAATTGTCTCAGAGCGGTCCGCATCCTACCAGCCTCGGGGGGCAAACAATCCAGGTTCAACAAAGCCTGTGTCTAAAGAGAGAACCAATAGTGTGTGTGCAATCATGTGATCCCCTAGAAAACAGAGCATTTCAGGGAGTCTCCCTTGACATGGATCAAAATGAGGCTCGTTCTTGAAATCCCTTTATTAGCCAAATCCCAAAGTTCTACCAAGACAGTCCCTCATCGTTCGATGAAACTCTGGAAGAAACAGCTAAGAAATATTAGACACCCCTTCTTGGTCCAACTCCACAAGACTTTTCTTAATGTAACTGTGCAATGTGATGAAGCAACTTGAATTTTTTAAATCTCTCCGACTTCTCGGGCCTTGTTTAAAGTTTTTCAGTCCATTCGCTCAACCCCCAGTGTGGCAGAGGCCCCACCTGCACCTTACTGGAAGTGGATAGGCTTTCATATGTAGAATTCTCTTTATCGGAAGGTGGACTTTTATCTCCTGAGGCAGCTCCAGTCTACATGGTGGAATTCACATCAGGGAGGAAGTATCTGGGGCACCTGGCCAACTGTGGTGGCACAGAGGGATTGTTGTCATGAATGTGCATACAGGAATTGAACACCCTAAGTAGTACTCACATTTAAAATATCCATGGTGTGCTGGTGTAGAGATTGCTTCTTGTACAGGAGGGACATTTTCAGATGTTTCTGTATGACACCAACTTCTTGAATCCGGCAGTCTAACGCAAAATCAACACCATGAGAAATAGTGGCGCTACTCCAGAACCCATAAAGGATTAGTGCTGAATTAGTATAGTGAAATATGAAATTAATTTGAGTGGTGGACATATTAGTCTGTTATTTGGATTAAAAAGGACAGTGGATGGATAGAAGGGGGAAGGATTTTGAACTTTTTTGGTTTGTTTTGGAACATGGGCCTAGATGTATCAAGCCTTTTGCGATTCGTTAAGGCCGAAATTCGCAGAATTTCGGCCTTAACGAATCGCAAACGGACATTTTGCATCTTTTGGGATGTATGTGGAATTAGCAAAATAAGGAATCGCAAAAATTTGCGATTCCTTATTTTGCTTAAGCATTTAAGGAATCGCAATTTTGCGATTCCTTAAATGCCATGTATGAAGCTTTTTTCAATTGCGAATTCAGGTTAAGGAATCGCAAATTAACACCAATTTGAGGTTCGTGTTAATTTGCGAAATCCTTTCAAAACCCAACATTTTGCAACTTTAAGGGTGGCATGTGACACACATACATGCCCATAGGGCATGTATGTGCGCCATATGCACACACATGTAAGTTTCAGGGGTGCAGCAGGGTGTCCATGAGACACCCCTGCACCCTTGAAATAATTCTCAAATTGCGAATAGCAAATTGCGAATTCGCAATTTGAGAATTACTTCACAATCATTCCTATGGGCCTCCTGGCCCATAGGAATGCATGGGAAATTATTCCTTATTTGCGAATTCACAAAATGCGAATTCGCAAATAAAGAATAATAAGGAATCGCAAAAAAAAAGCGATTTTTTACATACATTCCATTTTGCTAATTCTAAATAGCGATTCGCTAAAAATCGCTATTTAAGATTCGCAAAATGGAATCTTGATACATCTAGGCCATGGTCATTAATATGGTCAGCCTTGCACCAAGTGCTACTGATCCATTTATCTTTTGGTGGATTTCCTGTTGCTACCCACTTCTAAGTCAGGTCCTTGCTTCTGTGTTACTCTTTTCTGATTGTGCTGGTATTGGTTCATGGCGACACCACCATTTTGATATGTGCCACTAACAAACAGCTACATTCAAGGCACGAAAGTAAGGAAAAAGAAATTCAAACAACCTACCTATTTAAATGTTATTTTGGTCGCATAACTTTTTTCCTTTCTGAAAATATTTTATACTGATGTGCTTGAAACATTATTCCAAACAGCGATGCCGGGTGACTGCAGAACTATACGGTTTATAAACAAACAGTGGCAGAGCACATTTTTATTTGCTCGACTCGCAGTTGTGGACTTTGAGATTGAAAAACTTGCAAAACTAATAACTGTGCTGTGTAAGTGAATAAATCAAATTCTAACCCGACTCACTCCTTATTACACAATGCCAAACGTTGCTATTGTTAGGTGTATGGCCCATCAATTCCTTCATTCTGAGTGTTTTTCTTCTACGCTTGATTTAAATCAGTAAACATTATTTTAAAATGATAAAAATAGAAACATTTTAAGAATGATTTATCTTTTTGCAGAGCAGTGACATGCCATTAATTGCTTGCAGCTGTAATATGAAAGTAAGTATTGGCCTTTGTTGGAACTTTTCCGGAGTCCCAGGTCATACAGAAGTTACTGGGCTCCAGCAGGTAATTTGTAGAAAAAAAAAGAAAAAGTGCTGGGGATCTCGTCAGGAGGAAGCTTGCACCCGCCCATTTCTCCTGTTAGCACCACCTACAATAGAACCAACTACTAACCATGAAAGTTGGGAGAGGATGTGGCCTATGGCCAGAGCTGCCGACCTCAGAGCTGGGGAACCACGTTCCAGTCTCGGCGTCGGCTCACCATCCTGTGATTCTGGGCAAATCACTTTCTCTCCCCGTACATTAATGTGTCCTTAACTGATGTTCATGAAAAGCACTGGTGTTGATGATTAAATGCTAGGTGCTGTGATGGGATATAAATACGATATATGCATGATATTGGCCTAGTATATACAATATAACCTTATAACTGCTCGTTAGCATTGCATTATATTATTATATTATTGTATCTGTAAAGGATTCACTTGCGGACCGCTTAAACCTATTGACATGACTAAAGCCATGGTTGTTTCGTTTCTCCATCGCAAGTACTGTTTCCCTGAAACCACGTGATTAAGCCTTCTGCACCAAACTATGATGGCTGACTTAGCTATTTGCTCTGCTTGCTAGTTTGTATCTTAGGGAAACCCATGGTCACACCTGCCCTTCTTGTGGGATGCGCACATTCTAGCAGAGCCCGTTCTTGTACTCCCCGAGCTACAGATAGACAGGGAGGCACCTTACTGACCTGCCCCCGGAATAGCTTAAGCTTAGCTACTAGCAATCAATTGTGCCTTATATGGGTTTTCCTGCTGGCTCACTGACAAGTTGTATCTTTCCTAGTAAGGTGACATTGTGGGGTGTGTGAAACGTATATATGCTTGGTATCAATTGTATGTAGTCAGTCTCCTCTGCGCACCTCTGAGGGTCGTGTAGACTGAGGCTCCCCTGTCAGGGTTTGTATTTGCAGAATAAACGATTGAACCTTCTCCATTGCGGACTGAATTATTGCTTATAAATAAGGTATAGGGGCAATTGGTGAGTATGGTCCATTAGTTTAATATTTTGGTTCCTTCAGTTGGCGACTCCGCCGGGACTCCGCGATAGGGTCGTCCCCTCCTGTAAACAGGAGTAGAGGGACAAGGAGGAGTTCTGGCCGAGTGGGTGGACAGAAAGAGGATCCTGATTTGAGACACCCGTTTGTGGTACGTAAACAAGTAATTCCACTCTCGAGCCCAGTATCCCTCCCAGCTGCTGAAGACCCTACACCGGAGTCCTACGGGCTTAACCCGAGAGAAAGACAGACTTTGCCAGTCTGTCTAGAAGTCGGCAGTGGAGAATTCGCAATCGACCTGAGTGCACCAGGTGAGTGAATTTTGATTGTATTAGAAGAAGGACACTTGGAAGAAGTGTTTCTTTGGTAGCGGTTAACTGCTTTTGGTTGGTGGCCGGGGATGCCGGACCACATGGGAATCTGGGGGTCTGACGTTGCGGCGATGTGGCTGTACGGGCAGATAACTCACAGACTTGTTTTGTGAAAATTTGAGACCACACCTGGTGCCTTAGCGGTGTACAGAGTTACTCGCTCGGCCGAGTCCTCTTCGGGAAAGCCCTGGGAGCAACTGGGTAAGCTAGGGTTCTGAGCTAAGTGCCCAGATGCCCGGCCCAACCAGAACAGGACCGTGGGATGGCCTGTAAGAGGGTTTGTGGCTCGCCTATCAGGTGCTCTCAGAACAGTCTGGTGACTTTTTCTTTTTGTGATTGAATTTTGTTGGTCCGGAATTCATTTGAGTCGATTCCCCGAACAGGAGTCGACGGGCTCTGTTAGTTTCTGAAGACGTCATTTGCATGGAATAAGTAATTGCCTTGCGACACTTTACAGCACTTTATGGCGAGAAAATAGAGGAATGAGAGTGTGAGTGGTGAGAAGGACGCGCCCGACTGTGAATGGTTTCTGTGTGAGTAGAATTGTGTGATTATTTTCATAATGCCCTGTTTTAGTAAAATATGTTTTGGGTGCTGCTGTCGGCGAGGTACACGGCTCGAAGAAAGACAGCCTGCCCCTCCCGAAGGCAGCCAAAGTTTTGATATGTATGTAAAACATGGTCTCCAGCCAATTTTGTTTAATACGCTTTGGCATAAGTATACCAAAGCCAATTCCGTTTTGCAATGGCCTCTAACGGGGTCGTTTGACGAGAAAAAATTAATTACATTCAAAACAAACTATTTATGAAGAAAAGCCGTCAGTCGATGTTTGATTCCTTGAACCTATGGTTGAAGGAGGCAAAACGACGACGGATAAGAGAAGAGAAATTGGGAAAGCTTAAATCAGGACAGACAGTCACCCAGAAAGCTATAGCTTATGATAAAGGGAAGGTGGAAGAGAACATTGTACAAATGGATAGGCAGTTTCGTTTAGAGATGAAAAAAAGTTATGTGGCTCGACCCGATACTGGAGACGAATTAGAGGACTTATTAGAAGCCCAACCACCTCCTCCTAATGCCCCACAGGGCTTATAACCAGCCGTGCCTTTGGTACGAGCAGACCAACTCGGAGCAGCATCGACCATTGGGGCACCGGGGGGAACGGTTGCAACGGCCCCTGCTGATGGGTCAGTACGGAGTGCATTACTTCCCCCTCCCACTCTTTGACAAACTACCTCACCCTTGATATCTTTACAGCCGGACGCGGCCGTCCCCTCCTCTTCGCACCCCGTATTTCTCTCCCCTCCGATTCAGACCACTATAGATCCCCGATATACGGCTTGCCTAGATACCACGCCCAAACGCCTTAGATCAGACTTGAGTGATCAGCGAGTCTATACTAGGTCATTGTTGGCTACGGAAGAAAGGAGAGCCATAGTAGTTCAAGCATCCCAGTGGATGCGAAACGCCATTTACACCCTGGAAGACATTTGGAGCACCATGAAAGATTTTGAGCCCGTTGCCCAGCAACTGGCTCTGGAGAACATGGCGATTCGATTAATTTCACTAAGGGAACAGTGTTTTTAGGAGGGACTCCCTCCCCAAATACTGCGTGAAATAAGAGATCGAGCCCATAAATTCCAATTACAGGCTGATGAGGTATATCAGAATGTAGAGACACTTGTACATTACCGTGAACGTATGCACCGAAAGTGTGCTGATTGGGGAGCACAGCACCCCATGAGAGAAGTACATCCCCTCTTTTATCCCGAATTACCCCAATTAAAAGATGCTAATAAAGTAGTCACTAGGGCTCGCATGGATGCCAGGCTTCAGGAACAATGGGTCTATACCCCTTGGAAATGAAGCGAGGTTCTCACTCTAAAAGCTCAGCTCCCCGACCCCCGTAAAAATCCCACTGCCTACTATAAGGAATTAGCTGAGGCCGCCAATTCTGCTATCATGACAATACCTGATATCGAGTTATTTTTTGGTCTCTTGATCCCGGTAGACATCTGGAGACAAATACATGACACGGACCATGTTCCTGAATTAGGAGGGACATACGACCAGTTAAAGAATTGGGACAAGGAGCGGAAGCC
This sequence comes from Lissotriton helveticus, assembly GCF_964261635.1. Classification (NCBI taxonomy): domain Eukaryota; kingdom Metazoa; phylum Chordata; class Amphibia; order Caudata; family Salamandridae; genus Lissotriton; species Lissotriton helveticus. The sequence continues at coordinate 342,817,049 of NC_136068.1, read as the reverse complement.
TGGAGCGAAGCCTAGGGACGAAGTACTAGCAGTACCAGATAAAATCATTACGTATATGAAGACTCTCCTCCCTCCTAGAAAAGTTGATTGGGACAAATTGACGGCCTGTAAGCAGAAGAAGGATGAAAGTGTGTCAGATTTATTTACCAGATTTGAGAAAGTCTTTATTGACTTTAGTGGGAAGGACCTATCCATCTCCAAGCAGCCGAGAGCACATGGACTACGGCTGCCCCGTCAGTAATTCTTAGTATGGCTCAATATTATGAACATCGAGAAAATGAAAGTAAAGAAAAGTCAGAAAAGAAGACTAAGGATTTGAAGACTAGGGTTCTGTTACAGCAAGTCAGTAGAGGACAGAATACAGGGCGAGGAGTACGTGGCTCATCTCAGAGGGGTGCAACGACGGGGAGAGGTAGAGGAGGTCCCCCGAACATTGGTATAAATCAATGTTCATATTGCAAACAGGAAGGGCACTGGAGGGCAGACTGCCCTCTGTTATTGGCATGGAATGGTCCTAGTAGAGGACGAGGAAGGGGCAGAGGAAATGTGGACCGAAGACCGAAATAGCATGCGACGAGAGGAAATGCAACATGAAGGTTCGCGGAAGAATTATTTTGATGATCCCCAAAACAGACAGTACTACAATGAGACTTACAGGGATGATGGGTATGACGGACAGGATTATGCATGAGACAGCCAAGGACAGAGCGGGGGCCACTTTACAGTACCAGTTGACCAGGAGGGACCTTATGTAAAAGGGGAACTGTTGGGAACGTCGGGAAAATTCCTAGTGGATACTGGGGCAATGAATAGCTCAGTTGCCCATACACTGGTCCCAGGGGCTGCTCTGTCTGGCCAAAATAACGTATCAGTGGGATTCTCTGGAATACCGGTGGTAAGCCCCGTTTCTAAACCTCTGCCTTTTACTATAGGGCCCATTTCAATGCATGCACCTTTTCTTTTAACTTCAAATTGTGGAGAGAATCTTTTGGGTCTAGACATTTTGAAAAAGTTAAATGCACGGATTTATTGTTCCGCTGATGGTGTCTATTTAACGATGCAAAACCCACTCCCGAATGCAGCTCAGTATTTTTCCAAAAACGAAAGCCTTCCCCCTGAATTTTCTACGATTCCTAAGACACTGTGGGCTACAGGAGATACCGATGTAGGCCTGTTAAGAATAACCCCTGTGTCAATAACCTTGAAACCCAATGCACAGCTGCCCCGCATTCCTCAGTATAACATTTCACCAGAAGGTGAACAGGCCTTGTTGCACATTATTCATGACCTCATTCAGAAAGGAGTAGTAGAGGAGACAGCTGCCAATGTTTGTAACAGTCCGATTTTACCGATTTTAAAGAAGACACCAATTGATGATGCCCCAGATTATAAAAATACATATCGTTTTGTAATTGACCTCCTAGAGGTCAACAAAATCGTAGTCCCGCAATATCCAGTGGTACCCGATATCACTGCAATTCTGACAATGATTCCCCCTACGGCTCAATATTTTTCAGTAATTGATCTAAAAAATGCTTTCTTTAGCATTCCCATCCACTCTGATAGCAGACATATCTTCGGATTCTCATTAGCTGGCCGAAGCTTTAGATTTACACGTGCACCCCAAGGCTATACAGAAAGTCCTAGTATTTACAGTCAAGCATTGAAAGCTGTACTCGATGAATTAATTTTGCCTGCAGGGAATGCGATCATTCAGTATATGGATGACATCCTGGTGGCCTCCGATACAGAGGAAGGCTGTAAGGAAGCCACGGTTACATTATTGGAACATTTGGCTGCCAAGGGTAATAAAGTGTCCCTTTCTAAATTTCAATATTGTCGACAGGAAGTGACCTACCTTGGCCACTTACTGTCGAAAGCGGTGAGACGATTGACCCAGAACGAATATCTGTGATAACTAACATGTCTGTACCTTGTACTCAACGTGATGTTCGTGCTTTTCTTGGCATAACTTCTTACTGTCGCCAGTGGATTCCTAATTATTCACTCCTCTCTAAACCCTTGTTGTATTTGACGACCAAAGATGTGCATGAACCCCTACCCTGGACGGATGAATGTCAAGAAGCCTTTGATTCTTTAAAGTCTGCTCTGTGTTCTGCACCTGTCTTGGGTACTCCAGATTACCGAAAGCCTTTTTCACTTTATGTGCACGAGGTGGACGGTTGTTCGCTTTCAGTGTTAACGCAGGGTTTTGGCGGCAAGCAAAGACCCAGTGCATTCTTTTCATCAGTCTTGGATATTGTCGCATGAGCCCTTCCAAGTTGCCTGAGGGCCACTGCTGCAGTAGCAGTGGCTATCCGACAGTTGGAAGGGATAGTCCTGAATACGGACCTCACAGTTATGGTACCGCATGCTGTGGATATCCTTTTGAATCGAACTAAAACCCAGCATCTTACGAGTGCTCGATTGACAGGGTATGAGTTAACTTCGTTTGCATCCCATATCACCATTAAAAGATGTGCTACTTTGAACCCATTTAAATGTAGGTGGATCTGCACACCTGTATTATTTTACTTGTGTAATGAAGTTGATGCAACTGTAATCACTGTTAGCGTGCAGTGCTGTGGGAGAAAGTACCTATCCCCCGGGGAAATTGCTTATGTGTGAGTCTAGGGAAAACCCGTGACTGAAAAGCAATGCACAGCTAAAGGCACTAGGCCTAAATGTTTTTAAACAAACGTTTTGCAGTTTTTTTAACAAAATCTGATGTTCCAAAGTTCTCAAAAAATCTCCACATCATTCTTAAATCAAGTTGAGAATCAAATATTTATACATGTCTAAATAGTCTGATCCATTTCTCAGAATTAAGACATACATTTCAATTTTAGGTAATTAAATCAAATGGGTTGTTCATGAAGTTACTATGATTATTTGATTTAATTACCTAAAATTGAAATGTATGTCTTAATTCTGAGAAATGGATCAGACTATTTAGACATGTATAAATATTTGATTGAATGATGATTGAATGATGTGGAGGTTTTTTTGAGAACTTTGGAACATCAGATTTTGTTCAATAAACTGCAAAACGTTTGTTTAAAAACATTTAGGCCTAGCACGGCCCCTTAATTGACCTATTGTTATTTGCTTTCACATTACCAGAGAAAGCGGCCATCATCAAGTGTAGCGCCCACAAGAAAGTCATTGATTCTACTGGAAAGAGAAACGGTTTTGCTGATTCAGTAGCAAAAGAAATAGCCCTGACTAGAATGAATCCGATGTTCCCTAGTACATCGGCCCGGTGGGTGGCAGAGACATCCCTTTTTGACAATACCATTGAAAGTGTGAGGGAATTACAGAAAGAACCAACAGTAGATGAAGTACTGAGATGGGAACAGGAAATAGGGAAATTAGATAAGAATGAATGCTGGATAGATCGACCTGAGAAACAGCGGTGGTTGCCACCTAATGCTTTAGTATATGCTGTAGTGATCAGGGCCCATGGTCCAGCCCACATAGGCGCGAAAGGTATTTGTGCTGTGTTAGACCCAGTATGGAATAACCCAAACATCTCCAAAACCGCAGCACATATAGTGAAATATTGCCCTGTGTGTTTACGTCATAATCCTGGGGGTAGAGAACTGTTTCGAGTGGAAATTTTGCCCCATAGTCTTTGCCTTTTGAGGTAATACAAATTGATTACATTCAGATAGAAAGAGTGAATAATTTGAAGTATGTATTGGTGGTGGTATATGCTTTTAGTAAATGGGTCGAACCCTACCCCACCAAAGAAGCTACTGCAGTTGCAACTGCTAAAGCCCTGATTAAAGAATACTTCCCCCGCTATTGTTTACCCCGAATTATCTGGTCAGACAACGGGCCTCATTTTAATTCCCTGCTAGTACAAAGTGTTTGTGATGGACTGCAGATAAAACACAAGTTCCATGCCGCCAGACATCCCCAGTCGGCGGGTCTGGTCGAGAAATATAATGGCCCTCTGAAATTGAAGATGGCTAAAATTTGTGCAAGTACTGGGCTAAAGTGGCCCGATGCCCTCCCAGTGGCATTACTGTCCTTAAGGACAACCCCTCACACTAGAACTGGATTGTGTCCATACGAGGTGATCTTTGGTCGCCCTGCAAATGTGTGGGGAGTCCCCATACCCTGATCCTTTAGGGATATTGACTACCCTTTGATGACAGATTACCTGTACGCATTAACTAAAGATTTGCGTTCTATTCATCAACAAGTATCGGACACATTGCAGCCACTACCGGAGGGTCCTGGACATAGTTTGGAGCCTGGCCAGTGGGTACTGGTGAAGAATTACCAACGGAAGTCGAGTTTGGAGCCGAGGTGGTCCGACCCCTACCAAATCATCTTGGCAACAAGGACGGCGGTGAAAGTGCATGGAAGAAAGCACTGGATACACGTCACTCATTTGAAACGCCTGCCGCTGCCTTTGCCATTTGATCTACTGAATCGTGAAGGAATTCCGAGCCAGGAAGGAGAACTGAATCAAAGCTTTGTGCCCTTTTCAAATGCCCAAGAAATAGGGCAACCAAGTGAGGTGTTGCCCACAGATGAAACTGTGGCAGCTCGACCAGTAGAGGCTGTTGTTCCCAGGGCACCACAGGTTCCGAATGTATCATATGCCCTTGCAACAGAATTGTTTTCCGACCAGGAATGACCTGGCCGTTGTAAATACGACCTGCGGCACTGAAAACAGCGCGGTACCCCAGCTTCCAATGGTAGGAGCTAGACAGAGACTTGAGTTGAGGAACATCGGATAGAATTACTGGGGTACTGAGCGAGACACTGGACTGAACTCGTTGAGAGCTTGGAACACTGTGCTAAATAGCTCTGTTCAGAAGGAAAGACTGAGTTAAGGGCCACGGTCGTACTACTGGAATATATATACGTTGGTTCTTTTTGATGAACGATAGGAGTCTGCCTGTGAGACTCTAACGGACACAGGGAGAAGATCCCTCAGTGGGAAGAAGAACCCTCTGGTGGTGTGCGTGCTTTGTGGATACAAAGATTAGATTTGGACTTTTAGAGAGGAACCAAGTTAGATTTTGGACTTATAGAAAGCATGTTTCCTTTTGCCCGATGTGCGATGGAGGATGAACGACCACTTGCCCCTAGACGGTATATAGATAATATGCAATCATTTTCCGGATGGCCCACCAGAGTGAAGGTGGCATTCGTTGCTTTTATTATCATAATCACAGTAATTTTGATGTGTGTATTTGTTTATCTAGAATTTCAGCATCCTGTACAGAGATTGGCAGGAACTACCCCTGCCCCGGAGGAACACCTCTTTTATTCTTTACCTCCACACAAGGCTAGACACAGAGAAACTGATGCGAAACATGTTTTATCGAAATGTTTCATCAGACCCATAGTACCACTAATAAGTCGAATTGTTGGGTCTGTGGATTACTCCCGTCAGTAATGCATCAGCACGAATTGTTCATTTCCTTGCCATTGTCCCACTTAGCTAGCTGTGAAGCCTGGTTCCAATTATTATCACTGATGTATTCCCACTATGTAGCTAACCCTAAGATATATACCAAAAAAGACTATGAGGCCATTTTGAAGTACATAGAGCAGCACCAGGGATTTGATGCCGAAGGAAATGGAGGAGAAGGATGCTTGGATCCAAATGCTTGCATGAATGTATACACTGAATATAAAAATGCTACTTGGCTGCAAGAAGAAATGCAGGACTTCGAACTTTTTAACTCCACCATGTATTTTCAGCTCTTTACAGAACGAAATGTCACCAATGACAAAGCTATGCCAATCCCCATTATAAATGGTACCTCCCCCTTTTGTATACAAGGACGAGGTCACATAAAGGTAAGAAGCAGTAGGTGCAATTATACTTACACCTTGCAGACATATAGTACTCCTCCCGTGATTACTCCTCCCGATGTATATTTTGTGTGCGGTGAAAACGCATATACATGGCTTCCCTGGGGATGGGCAGGGCGATGTTACCTCTCATTCCTATACCCCCCAGTTTATATTGCCCCATCTGATTATCACAAGATGCATTTATTAGTTAGAAGAGAGATAGAATCTAATCGGAGTATCAGGAGTTTCGATACTGACAGTACTGATCAAACTGGCACCTCTTTGCAACAGTTCGAAGATTTTGCCAAAGGTCTCACCCCCTTTTGGGGACCGATCTTTAATAGCCGTAGTATAAGACGCTTGTCAAGAATAGTGGAAAATGTGGTTCAGACCACCACTGGGATCCTGACCAATATTACTGTTGAGCTTCAGGCGACGAGGCTTATTTCGCTTCAGAACCGGATGGTTCTTGACGTCATCCTCGCAGATAGGGGTGGAGCCTGCCGCGTGATCGGCAGCTCTTGTTGTGTTTTCATCCCTGATTCAGCCCCAACCATACATCTTGCAATCCAAAAGTTACACCGATTGGCTAGTGAAGCACATGTCGACAACGGTACTTGGTCCCTTAGTGGATGGTTCTGGGGTCTTTTAGCTACCTGGGGCTGGAAAATATTCATGATTCTGGGTGGAGCCTTTGGAGTCATATTTACTTGCTGTTTGTGTCTCCATTGTGGCCCAGCTTGCTGTTCTTTCTGTGCGGCTAGAATAACGTCTGCCTTGACCATCTTTCGTCAGGCCAAAGTCGAAAAAAAAATGATTCAGAAGGAAGTTTCAGATCTTATGCAGATTGATGACGGAGTGTTTGTAGAATGAATACAGCTATATTGGCTATAACAGGCCAAAAGGGCTGTCTGATGGGATATAAATACGATATATGCATGATATTGGCCTAGTATATACAATATAACCTTATAACTGCTCGTTAGCATTGCATGATATTATTATATTATTGTATCTGTAAAGGATTCACTTGCGGACCGCTTAAACCTATTGACATGACTAGAGCCATGGTTGTTTTGTTTCTCCATCTCAAGTACTGTTTCCCTGAAACCATGTGATTAAGCCTTCTGCACGAAACTATGATGGCTGACTTAGCTATTTGCTCTGCTTGCTAGTTTGTAGCTTAGGGAAACCCAAGGTCACACCTGCCCTTCTTGTGGGATGCGCACATTCTAGCAGAGCCCGTTCTTGTACTCCCCGAGCTACAGATAGACAGGGAGGCACCTTACTGACCTGCCCCCGGAATAGCTTAAGCTTAGCTACTAGCAATCAATTGTGCCTTATATGGGTTTTCCTGCTGGCTCACTGACAAGTTGTATCTTTCCTAGTAAGGTGACATTGTGGGGTGTGTGAAACGTATATATGCTTGGTATCAATTGTATGTAGTCAGTCTCCTCTGCGCACCTCTGAGTGTCGTGTAGACTGAGGCTCCCCTGTCAGGGTTTGTATTTGCAGAATAAACGAATGAACCTTCTCCATTGCCGACTGAATTATTGCTTATAAATAAGGTATATGGGCTATTGGTGAGTATAGTCCATTAGTGTAATATTTTGGTTCCTTCAGCTGAGCACCGGAAACCACCGGCTCTAATTATGCACTGCTGGGCTCCGATTATAACATAAGAGGCTTTTAGCAATGGTGTCCTAGAACATGACCTTAGTATGAGCACAAAATTGAGTACCACATACTTACCACTTAACCTTAAATGTAGCGAAGTCGAACGGTTCAAGAATTAGGAGTAGAAGTAGAATAGAAGCTCAGACGTCCGTGAAATATATAAAAATGGTCAAAACATCTATGTTCAGCTAGAGCTCCTATGCATAAGAAAAATTACTTTACTGTCAACACATAACGAAATTCTGTGTATAAAAAATACAGAGTCAAAAATGGTACACAGTAGTCGTGGTATCAATCACTGCGCAGTGGTAGTCAGCTGGTATTCATTCAGGGTGTTAACAATGGATGCTTACAAATTCAGACAGTACATTGCCCTTTGGGGAAAATGGAAGGCTCTGGCTCACTTCCGTTCCCATCTACCACCGCTCCTCAAAGTTCATTAGGGCAAAGTTTCAGGCAGTTTTTAAAAATTGATCCCAATGTTCAGATTATTCCACACACCCACAAAATGTGACACTGTGACATAGTACTGTAAGTGTTTACTCTTTTGCAAGCCTGCAAGCTTAAGCCAACTGAGAGCAGGAGCAAAGCAGACCCTATTGGTGAGAGGTCTGACACAGCCCATAACAGAGAGTTGTGCTGCTTTGTCCCCATCCTGGCTGGTGTGGATGGCATCTCCACATTGCTACTAATGCGGAAGTGTGTGCTCCAGAAGTGGCGGAGGGGTGGTGCAGCACAATAGAGTTGAATGTCACTCTCCACCATTGTCACTTGAGATCAGATAGGTCTTTGAAGATGTTTCTTGTAGGTCACTGCAGTGATTCAACAGAGGTCAGTGATAACCACCACTTAAAGCATGCGTTTTCATTATTGAACCAAACTATCTATAAGTGCTTTGTCTTCTGTTATTATGACTGCTGAATTGTGCTCTGAATTTTTCAGGTCTCATTACAGGGAGATTGTCGAACTATCACAGGTATTTCAGCTTCTGGCTACAACACGGGGACTACATGATCTCAAGACTTCAGTACGTGCCCATGTATTACAGATCCTTTACTGGATGTTCCGTCCTGCTTCTGTCTTTTAAGATTGTCACCTTCCTTCTCTTCCATGTAGGTTCTTCTTTGTTCAAGGCTAACTCCAGCATCCATCCTCAAAAATCAGCCTGGTGGATACCTCAAAGCAAGCCCAGAGGTAGTTTGTTCTGGCAGATTGCGAATTTTTCAGGCTCCTGTTTCCAAACCTATCAGTTGGGAGTTGGCAGTTAACAAACCCAATCCTGGAGCACAGAAGTGTTTCTTGGTCACAAGTAGTGTGGGACCACAGATTCTGGTAGAGAAATCTTGGCACTCTGGCCAGTAGTTTCGGCCCTGTACTTCTAACAAATCTGCAGACAAAGTTTTAGATTCCAGAAGGCCAACTCAGTGACTGGTTTCATGTAGTTCTGCACTTGTGCAATACTCCCAGACTGGTCCAGCCATATTCATTGTCTCACAGAAGTAGCAGGACAGTGAAGCAGAGATGGGAATTTCCTGTGAGGAGGCACTCAAAACAAAGACACAACATCTCAAGAGGTTTCCCCACTTAACTCCACCTATTGGAGGTAGCACCATTTACAAAATATTGGAGCAGGGAAAATGAATCGCCTATTCCTCATCCACACCCTAAAGTCCGGTCCACTGCAAAGGACCTTGGGAATTCTTTGCAGAAGACCTAGAATTCACTGAGCCACTTGGGCTCCTTCCAAACTCTATCTTATGTACCACTCTAGTTCAAGAAATCAAAATGGATTCCTGGGTTGCCACAGTCACAGGCAGCACACTTGCTCCACACACATTTTACTGTAACTGTTTCATATACATACACACTTACATTCCACCTATATCCCAGTGGAGTGAGTAAAAGGCCTGTTTATGGGGACAGAAGTCAACTCTCTCATTCAGGCAATAGGCAAGAAGTTCGGTCCACCTACTTAAATGTAATTGCTGCCACTCTTCTAGAGCTCGGAGACCTGACCTTAGTTTTGCTCCGAAAAAGAGGGTGCACCTGATGTGCCCTTCCAGATCACAGAGCCCAGTCTCTAATCTCTCCTGTGGCACAGTGAGTAAATTATTGTAGGACTGTGTGTAGCCCAGATGAGTTGATGAGTGGTTGATATTGCTTTAAGCATGCAATCCACTTATTTTGTAGTACTAGATTTGTTATGCTATTCACTGGATTTGAAGCTAGCATTTTAAGTGCTTTGAGTTACCGCTAAGTATGTAGAAGGGTTTCGGGTGACGATGGCAAAATGAATTCAGAATTGTATTGCCACGTCAAGCGCTACACGGAGGAAACTAGCGCCAGCAACAAGCCAGAGCGACTCACCAAGTCTTTTCCTGTCATCCACCCACTTCTCGGCGCACCCGCTGCGCGGGTGCCCCTTCGCCCGTTTGTGGAGGGAAGTAAACCATCTGCTGCGAGTAAGGAACACAGAGGCAGTAAGGAGGTAAGCGGCTTGGGCGTGTGGCTGCAGCGGGGCTGCGAGCGTGCAGGGACTTCATTTCCCAGAAGTCCCTGCTAGACCGACGGAGAGCTTCCGGTCCGCTCTCCCTGCTGGCCCGCCCCCCGCCCTCCTGAGGCCTCATAATACCAGATCACTCCCGCAGCGCGGGACGCAGCCCGGGCTAAGACTGGGCAAAGACAGGGCCGTTCTAGGCCGTTAGAGACCGATTGAGACCGGACCGGGCTACTCCCCTTGGTTTTTTTGTCTGGGGTTACAGTACTATACTTGAATAATTTTATATATTGTTTGTAAGCTCTCTTCCCCATAATGTCCTTACGCGAAACTAGGAGTAAGGCTACAAAGATCCCCAAAAAAGCCACAGGCACCCTAGATGACTTCATCACCAGGACTAGCCTCTCTATTGACAATGAAATTACCAAACTTCAGCATAGAGTATCAACCGAACTCGAATGCGCTAGGAGGCTTTCAACTGAACTTGCGCTTAGGAAAAAATCTTCCCTAGGCAGCATTGCCACATCTAAAACCCCTGAGCGGATTTCTGGTCCAAAACCACTCATAGTCGTAGCTGAAGTACACTCGATAGCAGAAGAACTAATTCCTCCCACCCTCCAGGAATCTCATGAGCTTCCAGCTGGGGCCGAGTCAGGAAGCTCATCTCAGTTGATACTTTCTAAGGAGAAAGTCGAAGTCCCTCCAGATGGGGTGTCCTGTGACTCATTAGCAGGGACGATACCAATTACATGTCCCGTACTTACTAGTCAGCTGCCAGTTGAAACAGAGTCCTCCATAAAATCTCCAGGCAAAGTTCCATCAAAGCACAAAAGGAAGCGTAAACATCTTACCGCTTTTGCTAGAAAAAAAGCAAAAATCAACCTTAGTCATAATATTAAGGGTGGGACTCCTAAGATGCCTGCTGTAATACCCGTGAGCCCTGTACATGATTTAGTAAATACTGATAACACCAATACTAGTACAGATGAGCTCATTTCCCTAGATAAGTCTGACCACTTAGGTAGCGAAGGAAAGAGAGTCTCCTGTGGTATGGTAGAATCAGATGGTGGAAGAGAGGAATTTTTAAAAATAGTATGGGAAACACTTAAGACATTACTTAAACCATTAGAAATCAGGTTAACTGGAATTGAGAACCAGCTTCTTGAAGTTGAGAAAAGTGTTATCACTCTTTCCAGTATAAGTCTTAATTGTACTGAAGTGCCTAGAGTCGCCCAGCAAGTTCCGGTCCTTGCCCTGACCACATCAAAAGAACCATATACTAAGCTATTAGATGTGCAGAAAAAAAAGATAGGGATAGCGAATAACACAAATACCACTCAATCAAGTAGCACTAAAATCCAACCAAACTTAACTCCCTCAATATTTACGGCTTCAGCTGTAAATACTACTATTAATAAACCAATGCAGAAAAATCAAACATATACTAATTCTCCCTTACCACAAATTCCCTCTTCTTCCCACTCTTCCATTCAGAATACATCAATTTCAAATAAACCTCAACTTAATATTTCCACCTATCCCTACATTAGTGCGGCAGGCATTCAATCCATGCCGGACAAAATCAATGCTAATGCCTCCCATAACTTAAACCACCAGTCCAACCATACTCGTAACAATTTTAGAGGAGGGTACATAGACTTGCCACCAGACGCTAGTACATTTGTAGCCGTTCTCACAGGGGTGCCAGAACTGGACAGTCAATACGAGGAAAACTTCCAATCGCTAAAAAATAAAGTGATTTTTTGGCTAAACAAATATAAACCTATTCCCAACCACCTGAAAAGTAAGATTCTCATGGTTAGGAGGGTACCATGGGTAGGGCCAACCCCAAAATCAATCACGGGCGATTGTATTGTCATATCCTTTGAGGAACCCCTGAGTGCTGAGCAAATCTGCAATTGGAAGTCGTATGGTATGAATCCCCCTATTGAAGCCAGACCCTTATCATTTTTTTATCCTCCACCAAGACCTATCCACCACGGCCAAAACTTGAAACTTGTTAAACATTATTCAGATAATGCTCCAAATTTGGTTAGGTATGGAAATTACAATATGTGGTCTGGTGCTCCAAATTTGGGTGGACATGGTGATTACAACATGTGGTCTGGCATCTCTACTTTTAACAGATTTAGCTGCCTAGAGGCAGTGGATTGACTTGCCACAATGCCTAACTGCATTCATGAGTTATATGATGATTTTTGTAGTTTGGGCAAAGGCTACCCTAAACCAAAAAATGTTGCACACTTTCATGATGATAAACACCTTAATAGGAGTAGAATGCATAACCATAATCCCGATCCACAGAAAAAGGGACCACTTTATAGAGCTGGAAGGATATGCTGCTATGCAGCTGAGGGTGGTCGGGATAGGAGTATAACTACCGCAGCTGGCGAAAAGATAAAGGATGCAGAGAAAGACATAATATCACTGCAAGCAGGCACTAGCTGCAATCAGTGTGTAGTTATTCCCCCCCCTGCTTTCCAGAGTACTGACCCTTGTTTACTTTTCCTATCATGGAACATTGCAGGTGTTTATAAGAACTTAAAAGATCCTGAGTGGGCAAATTACATTGACACCTGTGATATTTGCCTACTACAAGAAACTTGGGCCTTAGAGGTTCCCCATCGGGTAGGTTACAAAACCTTTGGCACTAAGGCAGTTCAGTCTGACCGAGGAAGACCATCAGGGGGTCTATTAATCTGGCTAAAAATCACCTTAGCCATGCAGGTTGAAATTGTGGATACAGGTTCCCCGGATATTTTAGCTCTAAGGGCAACCCCATCGTGTGGCAACGATTGGTACATTGTGAATGTCTATAATAGACCAACTAGTCACTCGAAGGTATCAACAACAATTGAGGCCCTGGAGCTCCTGCTAAAAAACGTAATTGTAGACACCCCGGTCATTCTAGGAGGAGACCTAAACTGCAATTTTGAACCTGTTCAGGGCATTTCTGAAGTGTTTGAAGATGAGGACTCAGCCTATAATATCCCCCAGCTTGAGACCACTAAATCTGTAAAATATTCGACATTGGCCAGCCAACTCTTAAGACTTTCTGCAGATCACGGCCTCAGAGCAGGCAATGGCCGACTGCCATCTGACCTCCAAAAACAACCTACCTTTTCCAAAGCTAAAAGCAACTTAGACTTTGTACTTGTTTCTCTCAGTATATGGCATTTTATGATAGATTTGAAAGTAGTAAGTAGGGGGGAAAGTGATCACTACCCTTTGGAACTTTACATCAATAAGAGCATGGTTAGTGATATCACTTCAACTACAATTGAATCCACCGAAGTCACCACTTGTGAGGACGTCCACATAAGCAACAACAGACGTGCGGTGAGATGGCCACGTGTCTTGGCAGATGGCAAAGCCTTATCACTGGTTTATTCTCTTTTTGATCAAACATTTGAACATGTAGTTGACTATGCCTTCCTACCGGAACACTTTGAACATTTTATTGATCTACACAAAATCTTCTTTTCGGAAATAAAAATGCTTTTATCAAAAATGCCGAAAAAGAAGCAACAAAATCAAAGGGTGGCAAACCATGGAAAGTTATGGTACGGCCACGCGTGTAGATCTGCCAAAACAAACCTACTGTTTGCTATTAAAAACAAGTCCAAAGAAGAAGTAAAAGTTGCAAGGTTGGAATATAAAAGTACGTTGGAAACATCGAAAAAACTTTGGGAGGAATCGATCTGGGCCGACATGTTATCTGCCGCAAAAACCAATGACAACGTTGGCTTCTGGAGACTAGTGGCCAATGGTGGTCATGCTGGGAGAGTCGTGAAAGATGTATTCTTGGATGAAATGACCTGGGTTTCTCATTTTACAAACCTTTATAAACAATATGACAATGATAGCCAATGGAGCCAAAGGTCCCCGCGGCCGGTTGAACCGCTCAACTTTACACTGGACGAGACAGTAAGGGCGATTAACGATCTTAAAAACTTTAAAGCCCCTGGTCCAGACAGAATACCGGGGGATCTTTATAAACATGAGGTTGAAGTCTGGGCCCCCTATCTGAATCGTCTGTTTAACGCCCTTTCTTTAAATCGCAACTTTCCTGACAGCTGGCGGGCAGCGGAGGTTGTGCTAATATTTAAAAAGGGGGATAGAATGATACCCTCTAACTACAGGCCAATCAGTTTGATGGATACACTTCAAAAACTGTATGCCAAACATCTTCTGTTTAGAATCAACGATTGGCTTGAAGCTACGAACATAATTTCCAAATTCCAGGCTGGCTTTCGTAGCAAGACAAGCACAACAGACCAAATTTTTCGCTTTTGCTGTTTGATTTGGAAATATGTCCAGTTGAAAAGAGGTCATCTGTATGTAGCCTTTGTTGACCTGAGGGCTGCTTTTGATTTAGTCCCACGCAGATTACTCTGGAACACACTGCAAGATCTTGGGCTGCCGGGATGCCTCCTAGCACAAATAGTAGAGTTACATGCAGATAATTTTGCAAATGTCAGGTGGGGTCCAAATGGTGAGCTGACCCGCAATATTCCCATTGAACGTGGGGTTCGCCAGGGGTGTGTTCTGGCCCCTACTTTATTTTCCTTGTTTATCAACGATGTCCCTGATTATTTAAATGCTTGTGTTAATGATTCACCGCAGCTCAATGGTGTAAGGGTGCCCGCGCTGCTTTTTGCAGACGACACTATACTCATATCCCAAACAAAAAAGGGTCTTCAGGCACTCCTTAACTCATTCAGCTGCTATTGTCAGACAAAGGGCCTGGAAATTAATGCAAATAAAACGAAATGCATGTTTCTAAATCCCAGTATGCCAGATAGAGGGTTTTTGACCCTAAATAGCCAAAAACTAGATACTGTGGATAACTTTTCTTATTTGGGTGTTGTACTCGATTCCAAACAAAGCTGGAAACCCCAAATTGAGAAAAGCAAAATAACTTATGCCCAAAATGTCAAACCAATCTTAAACAAAATGAATTCCAGTACAAGCAAGAGTGTTACCCCGGTTTTAGAACTTTTTAAATTTAAAATACAATCTGCTGTACTATATGGAGCAGAAATATGGGGCCCATGGGCAAAGAATAGTTTCCATGTTATGGACAATAAATTTATGCGTTCTACTGTTAGGGTTCCTAGTAGTACACCACTTTTACCACTCCAACTTGATTTAAACTTTAGGAGAACAGATCATCTAACTATGTTGAGGCCATTACTATTCTGGGTTAGGCTTTGGACTACACCCGAACTGATAGACTATAGACATGGCCTGCAAGAACTGATGAGGCTTGATTCCTTTAACTCCCTGCACTGGCTAGTGCACATTAAAAAATGGCTTATACTCTTGGACCTACATTCTATGTGGGAGACTCCAGATAAAATGCCTACGTTTTCTAAAATGGTAGTTAAGCGTGCATTCTGGAACCATATAAGTGGGAAGCTAGTGGATGGAGTTAGTGTTGGTTCTGCAGTCCAGACTTTTTTATTATTCAAAGATGAATCTTATTTTGAACCATTCCTGGACGAGATAGAGCCACCTATTGCAAAAACTCTCTTCCTAAAGTTTAGATATGGGACACTTATGCTGAATTACAATACTGAAAGATGGGCACAAAAAAGATTGGGGGCCTTGTCTGATAAAATAACTAGCTGCCCCATGTGCTCAACTGTCTGCTCCGAGGATGAGGTTCACATGCTCTTTGTTTGTAGCGCTTACGCGAAACCGAGAAAGAAATGGTTGAAACCCATGTGTAACCTCCTGGGGACTAGGTCCTGTTTAATAGCTTTTAGGATCATGAAAAGTAACACAACCCAGTTTATTGTATTCAGCGTAAGCAAATTTTTATATTCTGTTTTTATAATCCGGAAAAAACAAGGACATTGTCTCTGAGTTGGAAAAATGTACATGTCTATCCAATCCCTGCATTTGTGATATTTTTTTTAATTCTCTTCTAAACCCATGAAATGAAACATAACGTATTATTGTCCTTTTTAAAAAAAAAACATGAATGAACTGTGAAAACTATTCCATGCCCGCATAACACTTGTTCCCTTTCTTTTTATATTGTTATATTTAATGATGATTTTATGTATGTACATGACTTTTATGGTCAAAAATGGCCGAAATAAAGTTTAAAAAAAAAAAAAAAAAAAAAAAAAAAAAAATGAATGAGCAAAAAGGAGCTCCTGTGTCATGTAGTGTGTGACTCATCCAGAGAGGTGTGGGTGGTCTGCGTCAAAGAGGGGAAAGGATATGGGGTGATCACATCTGCCTCCAAAGGAGAGTTTGCCCCACCTTGGTGTTGGTTGTGTTTGTGGGATGAGGCAACTGTTCCTTACCTAAGGGCTTACAGTTTATTTGGGGGAAACTAAATAATATTCAAAATAGTATTCAGCCTGGCAGAATACCGAACCTAAAGAAGGTTTTGAGCCATGCTAGTGATATTACACTCTAGATACCCTCACAACTCCAGTACGGTTGGTAACTGTGACATCCACTCTTCAGGGAAAGTGGGGTCTATGTCTAGTAAGGACATCAACTCCCTCAGGGAGCTTCCTTCCCTGTTGGAAGTCCCTGGATGACTCTACAGAGGCCTATCCAACATCATAAGTCTCCTTCCTCTACCTATAGTTATTCTATTGGTAATCCTACTCTGCATCTGAGCATCTTCCTAGCAAGAGCCTACGATAGTTATCCAAATGATACAGGGCAGTTAGTTAGCCTGTGGGTTCCTGAATTTCATCCTCAGTGAATGGCAACCAGAGCTGTAATGGAGCTCAAGGTGACACATTCCAAATAGCTGTGCCAATCCTGGGGCTACTGCTGGCCACTTCACATTCACTGACAAGTGGAAATTAGGTGGAGGCAGCAACAAGTTACAAGTCAAATGCTGGGTTGCCAGAACCGTAACTGTGATACCTGTAGCAGGTGCATACTTTGCCATCTGGAATGCAGCGGAGTATAGTGTTTACAGACTCAAATTAAGAACTCCATTGTTGCCTCTTTGTTGGCCTCTTTGAATCACACAATGGAATTTCCATTTGTGGGTTGCAGCACAGACAGCGGGGTGGAACTGTGAAGCACACAAGCAATGGGGTGGGAGCTAGGAAATCTTAAGGTTTTCGGGGGCTCTGGGCCATACCTATTTTGGGAGCCCTGTTCCCAACAACTTTGCATTTATGGTCCATTTTTACCTAAATCTCACCAATTGATCATTCCTTAAAAGTTAATCAGTAGTAAAAGAAAGAAGAATTGATTATTTAAAATCCGCACCCAAACTGTTTAACATCCCTCCTTTGCTCAAGTTGCCCTTGGACTGCCTTGATGCACATACAGCACACAGATTGGCATGGAAGTCGACCATGACACAGCCCTGTATGAGGCTGTGGTATAATTGCCAACGTTATATTACCAAAGAGTTAGAGGACTATTTGGATGCGGGCCCTGTCCTGATCAAATAACAAAAGGTGGGGCCCTGGGCCAGAGCTCACTTGTCCCATGCCTCAAAACGTCTCTGGGTGGGAGGGCCATAACAAGGTAACCTCAACTGTAGTAGTAAGGAGACCTTTGTTTCTAATTTACACATTTGCTCTCCTTCTCTGTTGTGGTGCTTTGGTTGTTTTTGGGGGTCTGGTAGGTAAAAGGTTGACAGTTGCTGAGCTGTGCATTAGGGTTGTGTGAAGTTTGTGTAATTTATTTTGTGTAGTTATGTACAATATTGGAGAAATTACAGGAAATTACACCTCACTGCATGAAATGCAAACCCACCATTTAGCTTTATAATGTAGAGTGAAATGCGCTCTCATATCATTTCTAGGCGCTAAGGCGCATTTCATGGTAAATAAAACACAAGTTGCGTGCGCAACAGCAACTCGTGTTCTGGCTGTACACCTTAATGTAGCACACTTACGGTAAAATATAACCACGAACCCCACATAATTATGGTGGCGTGGTTTGCGTACTTCTGGAAATGTCATATTATGTTGTAATGCAAAATTCCTCAAAGTATGCAAATGCACAATGTCTTGCAACTTTGTGGTTTGATGTCAAATCCTACACAGGTGCACGGGAGTACCTCAAAAGCCAAAACATAAGCAGCAGTTTCTCGCACTACTTGTATGTTTTACAATGGAAGCAGAGTGGGGCAGTTATCAAACTCAACACAAGTATGAAAGTTATGATCACCAAAATCTGGACATTTTCATGATTGTCTCACTTTAGGGACTTCTTTACAAGCCTCTTGCGCTGCTGGTTCTTCACTTTTAATATGAGAAAAAGTGACGTACCAGCTACGCAAGTGGCTTATAAATAAGCCCCTAAATATCTTACTCGGTTTGCGGCACTGACTACCAATAACTACCACAGAACATGAAGCTCAATACAGGGCCTAAAGTTTTTCTGAGAAGCCTCCCACCTACACCACCAAAAGCAGTGGTCACTGAATACTGAATACAAAGACTCTAGCTTTGAGTGGCCCTTTCTTTCACACGTTACACTTTCTCTCTTTTATCTCACTCTTTCTTGCAGGGTATTTTTTCCATCCTTACTTTCTTCTTTTGTCAGTTTTCTAAGCGTTTTCCACTCATTCTCTCTCCCTTTTCTGATTTTCTCTTTCATACTTTTGTCAAAGCCTGATGATAAACAAGCATTGGCAAAGACAATAGATCGCTCTTATGTTTTTTTTGTTTTGTTTTTTTTTAGAGTTTTATATAGCGCGAACTTGAACCGAACCGAATCAGTTATCAGAGCGCTTTACATAGCACCAGTTACGTTACATGAGGACACACTTTCATTTTTTTTTTTTAGGCACGGGGAGATTAAGTGATTTGCCCAGAATCACAGGGGGTTTTTGGCGTCGTTACCGAGACTCGAAACAAGTTCCCCAGGTCCGAGAAGTATATAAAATGGAAGCCATCATAAACACACAGAAATGCAACCAGCAAGAACAGAAACCCTCCTCGGAGCAAGATGTACTTTCTTCAGGGCTGAGCCTCAATCCGGTTCTCTTGTTATATACCCCCATTTAGTGGCTTTTTTTTTTACTGCACCTCTGCCATTCTTTTGGCTTTCTCATGATGTTGGCCTGTTTTTAGGTTTCGCCTCCATGGAGCTTGCGCCTCCGAAATCTCTTGTAACAAAAAAAGAGCATTTGCATTGCAAGAGCTTGTTTTTTTGTAATTCCACAGAAGCTGGGCCAGGGATTTATGTACAGATGGGCTACACTCCTTTTTTCCTGAATTTGAGACAATATATGCCACTGAATGTATTATGGCCTTGAGAGGAAGCAGAACACACCTGCACTCAGCATGACACTGTATCAATAAGAGAACACACTTGGATAACTAGCTCTCTTCTCTACAGCCGCCGGCAACAGCACCTGTTAATTATGGGTCTGGGGCCGCAATCACTTGCCTCTTAAGAGGGGTGGGGATTTACAGCCTTTATTTCCACACAGCAAAGGGCAATGCGCCTATCGGATGCCTTCCCTCCTTAAAAAAACAAGTAAGAGCTGTTGATTTTGCCGATGTGTTTTAGCCATGTTATACACCAGTGTGGATACTGTTCAGCATGGCTAAAAGTTAGTGGCGTAGAGAGGAGTGGCATGGAGTAGAGTGGAGTCGCCCAGAGTGTTGTGGAGATGGGTAAAGTAGAGTGGATTGTCATGCAGTGAAATGGAGTGTCATGGATGGGCATAGAGTTGAGAAGCATAGAGTGTTGTGGAGTGTTGTAGATGAAGCAGACTATTGTAGAGTGAAAGGGCATAGATTGGAGTAGAGTGTCATAGAGTTGAGTGGTGTAGAGTGGATTAGAATGTCAGAGTGTCATAGAGTGTCATAGAGTGGGGTGGCATAGAGTGGCGTAATGTGGAGTGGCATAGAATAGAGCAAGTTGTCGCAGAGTGGGGTGGCTTAGAGTGATGTAGTGTAGTAGACTGGAAAGGCATAGAGCAGACTAGAATGTTGATGAGTGGAGTAGTGTGTCCTAGGTTGGAATAGAGTGGAGGTGTGTACAGTGGCATAGAGTAGAGTAAAGTGTTGTAGAATGGAGTGGTTTAGAGAGGCGTGGCTTAATGTGGAGTATGCATGGTGTGTTACTGCACTGCCGTTACAGACAGCACATTTACAATGGAAATGACCATTACATTTGCACAACAGTTTTACTGATAATACTGCACAGCGCATAAACTATAATGTCAGGAAATGGCATCATCTAGTGTATTGGTATGTTTTAATTGTATTAAAATATTTGTTTCCACCATAATTTAGAATTGCAAAAAATATGCTTCATTTATGCTTTCCAACTTCTGATATATTCTGAAATTTCAGCACACTTCATTTACAGGCATGTGTGCTAAAAGAAAACTTGCCTTTCACAACCCATTAAGATTGTCTCATAAATCCTCTCACTTTTAAGTCAGAGAAAGAAGAGTAAACACCAAGCTCCCTCTCAAGAGTGGCAAAGAGTGTCATGGAGTGCAGTAGCATAGAGTTGAGTGGTATAGAGTGGAGTGGCATAGAGTGGCATAGAGTAGAGTATCACGGAGTAGAGTGGAGGGGTGTAGAGTGGACTGGAGTAAGGTGATGTAGAGTAGAGTAAAGTGTCCTAGAGTGGAGTAGAGTGACAGAGTGAAGTGGACTGGAGTTTCATAGAGTGGAGGGGCATAAAACTGAGTGGCATAGAGTTGAGTGGAGTAGAGTGTTGTAGTGTGGAGGAGAGTGTTGTAGGGTGGAGTAGAGTGTCAGAGTGGAGTGGCACACAGTGGAGTGACATAGAGTGTCGTGGAGGGTCATAAGTGTGGTGGAGTGGCATGGAGTGGAGTTGAGTAGCGTGGAGTGGTGTAGAGTTGAGTAGAGTGTCAAGGAGTAGAGTGTTGTAAGGTGGAATAGTGGAATGGTGTGAAGTGCTGTAGAGTGAAGTGTCAAAGAGTGTCGTGTTGTAGAGTGGAGGGGCATAGAATGTTGTGTCGTAAAGTGGAGGTGTATAGAGTGGGTGGGTTTAGAGTAGAGGTGCGTAGATTGGAGGGGCATAAAATAGAGTGGCGTATGGTAGAGTAGCATAGAGTGAAGTGACGTAGAGTGGAATGGTTTAGAGTCATGTAGGGTCATACAGTGTCTTGGAATAGCATATAGTGGAGTGTAGTAGCGTAGAGTTGAATGTCATGGAGTAGAGTGCTGTAGAGTGGAGTGGTATAAAGTGTCATGTCGTAGAGAGGAAGGTCATAGTGTGGAGTAGAGTGGCATAAAGTGGAGTAGAGTGGCACAGAATAGAGTAGAGTGGCATAGATTGGAGTGGCATGGAGTGGAGTAGAGTGCCAGAGTGAAATGACGTAGAGTGGAAGAGTGTAGAGTGGGTTAGTATAGAGTGGAGTAGAGTGTTCCAATCCAATCCAAAAGTTCTTTATTTCGGCCGTCAAGGCCATAAAAGATGCAAAAATACAATAAAACCATCATCATTCATCATTCATATATATACAAGCTAAAAAAGAATTAAACATACAGAGTTACAGAATACAACATGGCAAGGAATCGGATATTAGGTTAATTCATTATATGTGCGGATCAAAAGTAGTCAAGATACTGGGCACTTGCAGTTCATCTCGCGGTTAAGGTTTGGCCTTTCAACAGATTTTGCCTTATCAACCAGATAGCCATTAAATATTTAGAGACTGCAAATACGATACAATGTAAGGTGCTTGTCTTTAAAATTCTAAAGGAGTGCATACAGTGTCTAGAGCCTAGATTCCTGCTCAAAGGTACAAGCCAATGCTTCCGTGGTCTGCTGCATGCTGGGAAAAAGAACATAATGTGCAGTTCATCCTCCACATTCGCGCTGCACCCTGGGCAGATTTTATTGTCCAATACAGACCATTTACTTGTGAAGTCTTTAGTAGGCAATGTACCAAACCTCCATTGAATAAAAAGTTTCCTTGCAGTGATGGGAAAAATAATGTCCATGAATTCTTCAAATTTAAAAGAACTTTTGGAAATTAAAAATTGTTCAGTGAGGGTGCCGATTTTAGGGGAACACAGGAGAGTAGTTAAGATTTTGTCCTTTAAGATCTTGGTAATCGATTTACGAGAGAACTCACGACAGCCTCTTTCTGGGTCATCCCATAGATCAGTCAAACCTAGGCGCAGAAGATCTCTTTTTACCTGTGACAACCAGGGTATTCTGTCAGAACAGTTATAGCTCAAGACATGCTTCAGGTCTTGCCTATAGTGGGACAATTCAGAAGTGGACCATAGACTGTGCCAGAACCTCAGTGGTTTTAGGGCTAACTTATCTCCTATAGAAGGGAGTCCCAGATCTAGTCTCAGGGGTAGAGTGTTGTAAAATAGAGTGGTGTAGAGTGGAGTAGATTGTCAGAGTGGAGTGATGTAGAGTGAAGGAGCTTAGAGTGGCATAACATAGAGTGGAGTTAAGTGTTGTAGACCGGAGTAGAGTGCTGTAGAATAGAGTGGAATGCTGTGGAGTAGAGTGGAGTGGTGTAGTATAGAGTGGAATACAGTGTCATAGAGTGGAGTGGAAAAGCGTGGAGTGGCATAGAATGGAGTAAATTGGCATATAGGAGTTTGTAGAGTGTAGTAGAGTGTCATGGAGGGATGTAGCGTGGAGGGTTGTAGAGTGGAGTAGAGTCGCCTAGAGTGATGTCGCACAGAGTGGAGGGAGTAGAGTGTTGTAGAGTTGAGTAGATTTTAATGTAATACAGTATCATGGTGTGTAGTGTCGTAGAGTGAAGTGTTGAGTGGAGTATAGTGGCATAGAGTGAAGTGGCTTAGATTGCAGTGGCATAAAGTGTAACTGAGTAGAGTAAAGTGGCACAGACTGCAGTGGCGTAGAATGCAGTAGCATAGACTAGAGTAGTGCAGAGTAAAGTGGTGTTGTGTGGAGTGGCACAGAGAAGATTTCAGCGAAGTAGAGTGGAGTGGTAAAAAGTGGAGCAGTGCAGAGTGGAGTAGGGTGGCATAGTGTGCAGTGTTGTAGAGTGCAATGGCATACAGTAGACTGTTTCAGAGTAGAGTGATGTGGATTGCAGTGGTGTAGAGTAGAGTGGCACAGAGTGCAGTGTCAGAGGACCAAGTGGTGCAAGATAGATTAGAGTGGATTGCCCTAGAGTGCAGTGGTGTATAGAGTGGAGTGAGGCAGAGTAGAGTGGCATAGAGTGTAGCAACATACAGTACATTTGCATAGAGTGGTGTAGAGTAGTGCAGAGTAGAGTGCAGTGGCATTGAATACAGGGGCATAGAGTGCAGTGGTGTAGAGTGCAGTAGTGCGGAGTGGAGTGATATAGAGTTCAGAGGCTGAGAGTGCAGGGTTGAAGAGTAGAGTATTGTAGAGTGTAGTGGTGTAGAGTAGAGTGGTGTAGCATTAGTTGCTGTAGTGTATATTGGCGTAGAGCAGAGTGGCATAGAGAGCAGTGGCATAGAGAGCAGTGGCCTAAGGTACTGTGGTGCAGAGTAGAATAGAGTGTCGCAAAGTGCAGTGGCATTGAGTGTAATGGTGTAGAGTAGAGAGACGTAGAGCGCTGTGGTGCATAGTCGAATAGAGTGGCATAGAATGCAGTAACGTAGAGTGTAATAGTGTAGAGTAGAATGGCATACAGTGTAGTGGTGAAGAGTAGAGTGCTGCAGAGTAGAGTACAGTGGCGTAGAGTGCAATAGTTCAGAGTAGATTGGCATAGTGTGAAGTGGTGTAGAGTGCCTTGGTGTAGAGTGCAGTGGCATAAAGCTCAGTGTTTAGAGCTGAATGGTGTAGAGTGCAGTGGTGTAGAGTGGTGCAGAGTAAGCCTGGGCGGACAAGTACGTTATGCTTGTGTAGTTTGAGAGGTTTGCGCTACTTCGCACTACGCAAATTGCACGTAGCACAGTGCGAACATGCGTAGCGTAGCGCAGCGGTCATTTTTCGCTTGCTCGTGGTCCTCAACGTCAAGTTGGGGACCGCAAACAAGCAAAATGACATCCCGGCGAGACGTTTTCCTTGTTCGCGATCAGCAACATCAAGTTGGCGATTGTTAGCGTGGAAAATAAACTTCCAGGCGAGATTCTCAACCCGGGGAGGTCAGATTTCTCATTGCGAGTGGTCGCGACTGCTTGCGATGAGAAACTACCAGACAGCGTTAAGAAAGCTGCAGCTCGAGTAAAAATCTACTTGAGCTGCAGAAAACAACAGCTTGAACTGGGCATGATGCTGTTTTCAGTAATTGCACAGTGCGGACAAGCATCCAACACTGTACAATCATCGCAAACAGCGCACTACGCAGTTCGTGTAGTGCTACGCGTAGCTCGCGAAGTGCCCTTTGCGAAGCTACATGTAGCGCTACTTCGCGAACTACGCCCAGGGTTAGTGCAGAGTAGAGTAGAGTAGTGGTGCACCATATATTACAGTGGCATAGAGTAGAGTGGAGAGGAGTGGTGTAGCGAGTGATTGCATAAAGTGCTTAGCATAATGTACATTGTTTCAGAGTAGAGTGAAGTGGCATAGAGTGGAGTGATGCAGGGTAGAGTGGAGTGGTGCAGAGTAGATTGTAGTGCATAGAGTGGCATAGAGTGCAGTGTTTTAGAGTGGCATAGTGTGCAGTGGCAAAGAGTAGAGTGGCGTAGACTGCAATGGTGCAGAGTAGGTTGGAACAGTATGCTGTGGTTTAGAGTACATTGATTTTGTCTAAAAGTAGCATTAAGTGCATTGGCATAGGCTGCAATGGCATAGAGCGCAGTGGTTAGAGTAGAGTGGCGTAGAGTGCAGTGGAGTGGGGGCCGCCACAAAGAAAGGGTTGTAGGATGGGTGGAGAAAATGCAGGAGGGGGAGAGCAGGGGAGATACTAATAATAATATCTATTAAAAAAGCAAACTTACCTAAAGCTGCCTCCTACGTAGCACCTCCTGTCCTCTTCCTGGTCCCAGCAGTCCCTGAGACAGACTCCCATCCAATCTCCATTCAGCATAGCAGTACTAGGATTGGCCTGAGCAGGCTCGAAAGACGCTCCGTTCAGACCAGGAGTCTGTGGGGTTTCTCTAGCCCAGCTGTTCAATGCAGTCGGGCTGGAGATACCTAAGTGTGCATGTTTGTTTGGCTGGCCTGAGAGGGATGGCCAAACACATATTCACACTTAGGTAGTGAACATAATACTCCTCCTCCCCACTCCCATGCCTTGCCCCAACCATCCCTACAGCGCAAGCTCAGAGCCGGCAAATGAAAAATAAAACGATGCTATAACATCAATTTATTTTTCATCTGCTGGCCCCGAGCCAGGTGGTGCAGAGATGCTCCTCCACCATTGCGGAGGAGCTGCTGCTGGTGAAGAGGTGTAGAGTAGAGTGGTTTAGAGGAGAGTAGAGTGGCTTAGAGTGTGGTGGTGTAGAGTGCAGTGATGTGAAGTAGATTGTTTCAGAGTAGAGATAAGAGGCATAGAGTGGAGTGGTGCAGGGAATAGTGCAGTGCGTAGAGTGGATTAGAGTGCAATGGCTTAGAATGTCATAGAGTGCAGTGGCATAGTGTAGACTGGCATAGAATACAGTGGCACAGAGAAGGTTGGTGTAGTGTGCAGTGTCTTAGAGTACATTGATGTTGACTAAAAGTGATGTAGAGTTCATTGGCATAGAGCGAAGTGGCATAGAGTGCAGTGGCATAGAGTACAATGGTTAGAGTAGAGTGGTGCAGAGGAGAGGAGAGTAGAGTGGCATAGAGTGGAGTGCCACAGAATGGAGTAGAGTGGCTTAGAGTGCAATGGTGTAGAGTGCAGTGGTGTAAAGTAGATTGTTTCAGAGTAGAGCTGGTAGAATGGAGTGGCATAGAGAGGCATATAATGCAGTGGCACAGATTAGAGTGGTGTAGAGTGGATTGGCATAGAGTGCAGTGCCATAGAGTGCAGTGTTGAAGAGTAGAGCAGAGATGCATAGACTGTATTGACATAGAGTTGCATGATTCCAAGTAGGAAGAGAGGTGTAGAGTGCAGTGGCGTAGAGTGGAGTGGTATAGAGTGCAGTGACGTAGACTACAGTGGCATGGAGTGCAGTGGTGCAAAGTCGAGTGCAGTCGAGTGGTGCAGAGTAGAATGGAGTGGTGTAAAGTGGATGATGCATGGTGTGGTAGGGCCCTGCCGTTACAAACATCTTTTCAGTTGAAATGACCATTACATTTTTGCAGACATACAGTTTTACTGATAAAACCATGCACCACACAAATGATAATGTGTGGTAATGTAATCTCCGAATGTATTGATATGTTTTGATCATATTAAAATTTGTGTTTCCTCCACACGTAAGAATTGCCACAAACTGTACCTCATTTTTGCTGTCCTAATTTAAATATATTCTGAAATATACACACAGTTCACTTACAGACATTTACATTTTGCTGTGCGCTAGAAAATAATAACCACGTACAGACTTACACCCCCCAGTACTCAACAGGATTGTCACATAAATTCTCTCACTTTGAAGTCATAGAAAGAAAAGTAAACAAAAAGCTCTCTCAGAAGACAGAGCCTGACATTCCACCCCTGTCTCTGAATTCACAGCAAATGTGACATGATAAGAACAATATTTAAAAGCCTGCTTACAGAAAGGAGTACTGGTGGAAGAACTCAGGGGCTGTGGTAAACAGTTTATGTTCCACGGGCGGGACAAACTCAAGGTGGACAGCCTAAAATAAATAAAGCCAGCAAATAGAAAGAAAGGAAATATGAGTTACGAACTACAAAGCCAATGGTAATCAAAGGGTGGAATGCTTTCCCAGTGAATTTTTCCAATACTCAAAATGTATTAAGCAAACCAGATAGCTCTGCTGTTGAATAGGTTTCAACATAAAAATAATATGGCTCCCAAAAAGCAAAATGCTGGTTCCCACCACCTGCATTTATCAGCATAAATGACTATTTTGATACAAATGTTCTTTCACAGTGTGCACTGTGCAGCAAGACCCACAAAAATATGTATTCTCCTGGAGTTTATTGCACGTTGAAAAGTAAGCATTGTTTAAGCGTCTAATGTATTTCAAAAGTCATAAAAGTGTTAACATTTGGGTTGTTTCGTCTCGGATCTATTGCACAAGTTTTGAAACATGTGCTCAACATAGCCAATTCCCGAATTGTACACGTGGCTCATGCACGCTGTCTTGGGCCGCCTTCACATCAGCCTGAAGCACCCAGGGAATTAATGAATTATACACACCCACAGACTGACCTCAGAGGAGATTATGAAATCAGATGTGGAAGAGAGAAGCAGGGGGCCCAGAGATACCACAAAAGAGGGTTGAGTAAACCGAAGGAACAGCCAATTTCATCTTTTGACCTTTCCCAGCAGTGCCACTGCTTTATGCACATGCAACTAGAGCGAGAATTGGAGACACACTGGAAAAGGAGATTGTTTTTATGGTCATCACAAACATCACACAAGGAATGGAATAGGCCTCTGGCTGCGAAATATGTAAATTGCCCAGAATATATATTTTATTTAAAGAGGGGTATTGTACTAGCTCAAAGAATGCAATATGAAAGACAGCTGAGACACAGCATGCAATGTTACTACATTAGGCTGGATAGGGTACAGTCTGTGACACTGGGACCAGTTTCCATCAGAATATCGTGTTACGTAATAGCATGGTATTGAGGGCCAAAAAATGAATATGGTAAAAATATATAGGTACATTTAGGTTTACTTTACTTAACTCCTTGTGTATGTACCTTGATGATATATACACTTCCAGGTACGTGGTTGAAAAGTTCTGAAAAGTACATCTAAACTCACCTATATATACTTACCGTCTCGATATTTAGGTCCGCGATAGTTTGCCACAATATTATAGTAGCACGCGGTTACTGCAGTCGATATTCTGACATACTAACATAGGTTCAGGTGTTTAATTTTTTGCCTGCTGCTCTTTTAGTTCCATTCGGTATTGCACTGTGTCTTGTGGTCATTGATGTGCACCAAGTCCACCCCACATCTACCGTTAGCCAATGTTTGTTATTGCATCAGAAAGCTGATTTCTGTCAAATCTACTTTTCAGTTATGGAAACCAAAACTAGCTCAATTGAATCCTGGCAATGCTTTGGTTATGGATGAATTGCTGGAATGGAATGATAACAGAAAGGGTATATGTACCATTTTAGGAGATGTAGGTGCAACAAAAAGGTCACAAGTTCGATTTCCAGTTGACTTGCCATTTCCTCCAGAGGGCGTCAATAACTGAAGGTCCGGTGATTTGAATCAAAGTCTCATCTGCTTTCAGCAACTAAGGAAGATTCCTAGTGTGATATGTGCCATACAAAAGTGCCATAATCTAATGACCTCGCAGAGGATTGCAAGCCTTTTTGCTGGGATTGTTCTGGATTTGGGAATACTATCAGATTGTAGTCTCAACGACTCTCTAATCTTCAAACCCGCAAGAGTGGCTCCTGCTTTTATATTCTGTGCCTCCCTTAGATTCACTCCAATGGTTGAATTAGTGACAGGGGCCAGATGCACAAAATTTGGGACTAGCGATTCCCAAATTGTGATTTTCTGCTAATTGCAATTGGAAATTCTATATTCTTATTTTACGAAATTGTTCAGTTCCAATTAGCATCCTAGTGGGTTGCAAATCGACCAATCTCATGAATATTCATGAGGTAGGTCGCAGTTTTGACCTATTAGGAATCACAGCAATCACAGGGATGGGTGTCTGCTGGGATCAGCAGACTACCATGCCTGTGATTGCTTTTTAATAAAGAAAACTTTTGTCTTTGAAATTAAGCCTGTTTTCCTTAAAGGAAAATGGGATGCGCTTCAAAAGAAAAATGAAACTTTTAAGTTTCATTTTTTAAGATTTGGTAGTGATCTGTGAGACCCCTATCTGCTATAAAAAATGTTTTATCTTTTGTGAATGGTTACCCCCCTCCTTGAAGGTGTTGGTAAAAAGTAAATTTTTTGCAATCGTAATTCAGTCGCAAAACATTAATACATAACACTGCAAATCGGTATTTGGAAGGGATGCCCTAAATATGCCACTTCCAAATACTAAACTGCAAACCCAAATTGTGATTCGATAATAAGTCACTGAATCACAATTTGGATTTTGTACATGAAAAAATGCTTTTTTGCTTTGACAAATGGTTCGAGGAGCAGCAAACTGCCAGAGTCACAGAATTGGACTGTTTGCGACCTCTAAAAAAAGTTTGTACACGAGGCGCCAGATTCGGTGGAGCATACTGTAATGAGCAGTAACTCACTTAGAATAAAACAGAGAGTGCAGTAAATTACTTGAAGTCAGCTTTTTTAATCAGTTTCACTCCTTCCTTTGGCAGGGCCTGTTGGAACAATCACGAAGCTCTGCTACAATCGCCTTCTGGCCCCTACTCACTGGTGTCTCCATTCCATTGAGAAATCCCTTGACATCACCCACTGTGTCATCCTTCTGGATACCGCACATGCCTGTTGGAATGACAAATACGTTTTGTTTCTTTTTTTGCTTTGAATGTGTGACTTTCTTTTGTAGAATAATACTAGCCTTTAAAAGTACACTTTATCAAGATCAAAAGAATTACCTGATTGAAAGCATGACACAAAGGATTCTCAATGGTTGCCAGAAAAAAATGTGGTTCTAAGTTTATCAGCCTCACAGCTCCAAATCTAAGTTCCAACTGTCACAGCAGACAGAGTGCTACATTAAAATAATAATGTTTGCTTTACCAAAGTGAGTTTCAGAACCAGACTATTTTCTTGTGATCAATATTTTTGAATTATTATAAAACCGCTTCTAGAGAACTGTTGTTCTGTTGCATCGTTCGTTCCCACTTCTGTCTTTAGCAATACAAGAACCCCAGTTTATTCTCGGAATAACTCCTACTTTAAGGGCTTGATTACAAGACAAGCTGTAACTTCTGGTCCTTGCATGAAATGAAGTTTTCACAGACATCGAAATTACGAGTAGTGGATATTTTTTGCCAGTAACAACCTGAATATCACTGGAATAGTCACAATTTGGGTACAACAAATTTCGTTTCTGCATGTTATGCCTCATTCTCAGGGCTGAAACTATTAGGTGGTAAATAGAGCACCTGGTAAATGTCTCACCATAGGGTGGCGGCATTTACCAGATGCTGTAAATCCCATCCTAGTTTGCCCAACTTGTAATCAGGCCCACAGTATTTACTTTCCAGCTGTCTATGGCGCCACCACCAGAGGAATGGTTTGATCCCCCCCCCCACCCCCCACCCAGCTTCAAATAGGATTCCATTACTTTTAAGGTCATATGCCTCGGACACCAAAAACAGTGGACTGTTGCCTGATAGAGGATGGACAAGCCAGCACTCTGAATGACTGTAATTGATGAAGCCCCCATCCCTCCAGCCAATTGCATGCTTGGGATTGACAAGAACATCATACAGCATTTGCTGGACCGCATTGTGCTAATTAATGCTTTCCTCACATTGCAGCAAATTCATTGCAACATTGAATCGAATGACATTTCAGTCAGTACTCTACAAAGCTATATTTTGAGCCAGATGAAAACTAAAGTTTGGTATCAGTCACATAAGGAACTCTTTAAATTTTTGCATTGTTCGAATCTTTTAATTTTTGCGTTGTTTGAATCTTTCCATTTTTGAATTGCTCGAATCTTTCAAACAAAGCAATAAGTTCCCATCACCCAATGGGGTTTACACTTAAAGGACCCACTTTGCTGCGTCTCATGTAGTATTTTCTAATATTCTAGTCACCTGTGCTGGAAGAGGGGTGTCCAATGTAATTCAAGGATACTGCATCCATGTCAAATCGTTAGGAATTTCACTTAAGATAATTGAACTTACATTATATCTAACTGTTGGACAGGCCACATGAAGGGCTCGCTCCCTCCCCGCAGGACAGGGCCCGGGCCACCGTCAGCACCATTGCCCGGCCCAGCCGCCATCTTGGACACGGCACCACGCGGCCGTGCGGCCTCAGCCCGACCCCAACCCTGGGCCTGGCCAGGCCCCGACATCCCGGCACCACCCTCCACCCAGGAGGTGAACGGCCCACTTGGCAGGTCAATGGGGGTACGAAGTGTCGATGGCTCTCCCCCGCCAGGTGCCGAGCACCCCCAGCCTCCTCGGGCGCTGGCTCCACCCCCCTGCTGGGTGTCTGGACTCCCTCATCCCAGACCTCCCGACCTCCAAGAGCGAGGGTCCGGACATCAAAGGGCGCCAGACCTATAACTGAGGCAGCCCCAGGACAGGAAGGCAGTTGTATCCTGGAGTCGAGAGACACCGCGACGAACTCATCCTTGACGGACTGCTGGCGCTGCCACAGCCCTGCCTTGTGAACTATTGTCCTGCCTGCTGGCGCTGCCGCGGCCCTCTGCAACCTTCATCCTCGTTGGGACCTGCTGGCGCTGCCGCGGCCCGTTGTAACCTTCATCCTCGTGGGACCTGCTGGCGCTGCCGCGGCCCGTTGCAACCTGCATTCTCGTGGGACCTGCTGGCGCTGCCGCGGCCCGTTGTAACCTTCATCCTCGTGGGACCTGCTGGCGCTGCCGCGGCCCGTTGTAACCTTCATCCTCGTTGGGACCTGCTGGCGCTGCCGCGGCCCATTGCCACCTACGACCTCTTCGGGACCTGCCGGCGCTGCCGCGGTCTGACCCCTCCGAACACCGAGCTCGAGGATTGTGAGCCATCACCGTTACACCCCCGTACCCGTGGGTACCCAGACTGTCCCGCTACCCCCTTCCCCTACTAGAGACTAGAATTGAGAGGATCATCGTGTCCTGATTGCCTTGTATCGTACCACTCTACTCCCAGAAGTGCCTATAAAAGGTGTTACCCTGAACTTTGTGTGGTGTCCATCTGTGGGGGGGAAGTTACCTGTCTGTGCGATCACTGTGCTCGCCCGACCCTCCAGGTCCCCGTCTAACATTGGTGGCTAGCGGCGCGATCCGAACCAACGCGTACCGTACAGACAGTAACTCACCCTACGACTAAAACCACAATGACGACCAAAGAGAGCGGATCGGCGGAGAAGTTCCAGATGGAAAAGCTGGAAGAATACAACCACCGAGAGCTCAAACAATTTTGCATGGACTTAGGTATTGCTACCACCGGGCTAAGCACAAAAGAAGACTTCAAAAACGCCCTAGAGGCCTGGACAGAGACAAATACCGCAACCCCCCGGGACCCCGCAGCCCCGGAAGTCAACACCACCCGGACGGAGGAACGGAGAACAGGCCCCTCCCATGAAGAGATCCAAGAGCGGGAAAAAAATAGACTACACGAGTTAGACTTGGCACGACTCAGATTAGACGGAGAATTGAAACTGGCGGAACAAAAAATAAACTTAGAACACTTACGGCTCAGAGAAGAGCGAGAGGAAAAACAGAGACAGAGAGACCTCGAAGAAAAAAGACTGGCATACGAGCACGAGTGCAAACTAGCGGAGATAGAAATGCGCAAACTGAACAAAAACCTAGGGGTGCCCGAGCAACCGCACTCCCCGGGTCCTACCGAGCAGAAGGTCCACATCCCCAAGGATGTGGTCCGAGAATATCACCGGAACGACGACATACAGCAGTGGTTCAAGGCCTATGAGATTGCCATGACCGCCCACCGGGTCACTCGAAGTGACTGGGGGGCCGGTCTATGGGGGAGATTCGTCAACGAGGGTCGTGATGCCCTGCTGCAGCTTCCGGACCATCAAATGACGTCCTATGACCACATGAAGGCCGCCCTCCTCAGTCGATATGGACTTACACCCGAAATGTACCGTCAGAGGTTCCGCAACTGCACCCGGATCCCAGGTACGACGTGGTTGGAATACGTGAACTATTTCAGCCGAGCCTTCGAGGGGTGGATCAAGGGTAACAACGTAACCACTTACGAACAACTCTTCAATCTCATTGTGTGGGAGCACCTCTCCAACAACTGCTTTGTCGAGCTCAGGCAGCACCTCCTCGACAGTAAATTGACTGAACCCCGGCAGCTCGCCACCGAGGCTGACCGGTGGGAGAGCACCCGAGTGGCCCGGAGTGGGCCGAATGAGCAGAACAGAACCAACCAAGGTCACCATCGTCCCCGAGGAGGAGGAGGAGGCCCGGGCCGGGGCAGAGACGCCGCCCCGGCCGCACCCACTAACGCCACCCCGGCCCCAGCAGGCCGGGGAAACCCCCCGATGCGCCCGGGGTTCCGAGCTAACGTGACGTGTCATCGATGCCAGCGAGTCGGCCACTATGCCAGTGACCCGACCTGCCCGAAGAACCAGGCCCCCGGGCCCCGCCAGATGGCGGCCGCCGCCCTGGGAGAAGAACAAGTCCCCGAAGACACAGAGACCTATGAGTCGGAGCAGTTCGAGTGGGAACCCGCCGCCATGACCCTGGCATGCCTAGGAGGAAGAGACATGGTCCCGCGGACTCCCCTGCCCGCCAACACTCGGAAGTACAGCCAATGGGTGAGCATCAATGGGCGCAAGGCCGAGGCCCTGCGTGACACCGGGGCCAGCGTGACGGCCGTCCGCTGTCACCTGGTGACCCCAGAACAAATCCTACCAAACGTACTTTGCCCCGTCCTATCCGCAGATAACTCGGAGAGCCTGTGTCGGATGGCCTGCGTCCCCTTCGAATGGGGAGGAGTGTCCGGCATGCTGAAAGTAACTGTCCGTGACGACGCCCCCGTAGACTGCCTCCTGGGGAACGATCTCGAGAGCTCCCCGTGGGCCGCTGTGGAAAGAAGAGAGCATCTGGGGATGTTGGGTCTCCCGGACTGGGCGTGCGTAACCACCCGGTCCATGGCCACCCGCACCATCCCTAGACCAGAAGAACCAGAATGGGCAGCACCTCCGCCCTCGATCACTCCAGAAGAAGACTTCCTCCAGACCGACCACCCGGACCCCACCCCAGAGGGGTCCACACAGCCCCCCGAGCTTCCCGACCTGGCTCAGTGGCGTCAAGAAGGGGGGCCCACCCAGGAACAATTCCGGCAGGAGCAAAAGACCTGCCCCTCCCTCGAGGGATTGCGACAGCAAGCGCTCGCCCAGAGCCAAGGAGACACCACCGGGGCCCACTGGGTTTATTGGGACAATGATCTCTTGTACAGCGAACAGAAAATCGCAGAACTGGGGGCCGGGCGAGTGCTGGTGGTGCCCCTCCACTTCAGAGACTTCCTGTTGAACCTAGCCCATGATGTCCCCCTGGCCGGGCACCTGGGCCAAGACAAGACCTACCACCGCCTGGTGACTCACTTTTTTTGGCCCAAAATGAGAAATGACGTATCCACCCATTGCCGGTCCTGCCCGACCTGCCAGGCCAGTGGGAAGAGCGGCCGCAAACTCAAGGCACCCCTACAACCATTCCCCGTGGTGACCACCCCGTTCGAAAGGGTGGGAATAGACATTGTGGGGCCCCTGGACCCCCGAACAGCACAGGGACATCGCTTCATCCTGGTCCTGGTGGATCACGCTACCCGCTATCCTGAGGCGGTCCCCCTTCGTACGATAACAGCCCCAGTAGTGGGTCGAGCCTTGATGGGGATCTTCTCTCGAGTGGGCTTCCCCCGGGAAGTCGTCAGCGACAGGGGTACGAACTTTATCTCAAAATACATGAAGTCCCCCTGGCAACAGTGTGGGGTCACCTACCGATTCACGACCCCCTATCACCCTCAAGGGAACGGACTGGTTGAGCGGTTCAACCGCACGCTCAAAGGGATGATTGGGGGGTTGGAAGAGCCCCTCCGTCGCCAGTGGGATGTGCTACTACCGTGCCTTCTCTTTGCCTACCGAGAAGTCCCCCAGAAGTCCCTCGGCTTCAGCCCTTTCGAACTCTTGTATGGACACCCGGTGCGAGGCCCGCTCAGCCTAGTCAAAGAAGGCTGGGAAATGCCCCCTCTAAAGAACCCTCCAGATGTTTTCAAGTACCTCCTAACCCTCCGCAACCAGACCAGAAGGTTCAGAGAGATGGCAAAAGCAAACCTGGAGGCCAGTCAGGAGGACATGAAAAGGTGGTACGATCAAAATGCATCCTCCATCGAATTTGAACCCGGCCAACAAGTGTGGGTAATGTCTCCCACCGAACCATGCGCCCTGCAAGACAAATGGACGGGGCCCTTCAAAGTAATCGAGCGCAAGAGCCCTGTCACCTATCTCATCGATATGGAATCTTCCCGAAACCCTCTCCGGGTCCTCCACGCTAATAGACTGAAACCCCACTTTGTACGCTCCGAACTCAGTCTCCTGATGGCAACCGACAATGGAACCGAGGAGGACTCCGAACCCCTTCCTGACCTCCTACGGTCACGGGAGAAGGACGGCTCCGTGGACGGGGTCCGACTCTCGGAGGCCCTCACCCTGGAACAGCGCCAAGGCTGCCGAGTCCTCCTGCTCCAGTTCTCCACCCTGTTCTCCCTCACCCCAGGGGTCACCCCCTGGTGCTTACACGACGTGGACACTGGAGACAGTCCCCCTATCCGCCATCGGGCCTACCGCGTACCAGATCGGGTACGGGCCTGCATCCAAGAGGAGGTGGCCAAGATGCTCACACTTGGGATCATCGAGCCCTCAGACAGCCCCTGGGCCAGCCCAGTGGTACTGGTCCCCAAAGCGGCCGCCCCCGGCGCCACGCCGGAGCTCCGGTTCTGCGTCGACTACCGGGGCTTGAATGCGGTCACCAGAACAGACGCACACCCCATCCCCCGAGCAGATGAACTAATCGACCGCATGGGAGCTGCCCGCTACCTCAGCATCTTCGACCTGACAGCGGGCTACTGGCAGATCGGTCTCACACCCCGGGCCCAAGAACGATCGGCATTCTCTACCCCTGATGGCCACTATCACTTCAAGGTCATGCCATTCGGCATGAAGAATGCGCCAGCAACATTTCAGCGGCTAGTAAACCAGGTCCTGGCAGGACTCGAAGGATTCAGCGCCGCCTACCTGGACGATATCGCTGTGTACAGCCACCACTGGTCCGACCACCTCCACCACCTCCGAGAGGTGCTACAGGCCCTCCAACGAGCTGGCCTCACGATCAAGGCCAGTAAATGCCAAATTGGCCAGGGGTCCGTGACCTATCTCGGGCACCAGGTGGGAAGCGGTCTGGTGGCCCCCCTGCAACTCAAGATCGCTGCCATCCAGTCGTGGCAGTCCCCCATCACCCAGACCGAGGTCCGCGCCTTCTTGGGACTCACAGGCTACTACCGACGGTTCGTGAGGGACTATGGCAGCATCGTAGGGCCCCTCACGGAACTCACCTCCAAAAACCAACCAAAGAAGGTCAACTGGACCCCAGACTGTCAAGCGGCCTTCGAGAAGCTGAAGGCCGCCATGTGCTCCGCCCCGGTGCTCCAGGCCCCCGACTACAGTCGGGAATTTATCGTCCATTCAGATGCCTCCGACCATGGCGTTGGGGCAGTCCTTTCCCAGCTGAACCCCGAAGGACTTGACCAGCCAGTGGCTTTCATCAGCAGACGGCTCCTGGCCCGAGAACGACGCTGGAGCACCATCGAGAGGGAGGCCTTCGCCGTGGTGTGGGCCCTCAAAAAGCTCCGGCCTTATCTCTTCGGCACCCACTTCCGGGTCCAGACCGATCATCGACCCCTGCAATGGCTCATGCAGATGCGGGGGGAAAACCCGAAACTACTACGTTGGTCCATCTCCCTGCAGGGGATGGACTTCACTGTGGAACATCGACCCGGCCAAGACCACGCCAACGCGGATGGCCTGTCCCGCTTTTTCCGCCTCGCCGAGGAAAGTCCCCAAGAAGATGGGTGACTCTCCCCGCCTTCAGCTGGGGGGGACGCATGTTGGACAGGCCACATGAAGGGCTCGCTCCCTCCCCGCAGGACAGGGCCCGGGCCACCGTCAGCACCATTGCCCGGCCCAGCCGCCATCTTGGACACGGCACCACGCGGCCGTGCGGCCTCAGCCCGACCCCAACCCTGGGCCTGGCCAGGCCCCGACATCCCGGCACCACCCTCCACCCAGGAGGTGAACGGCCCACTTGGCAGGTCAATGGGGGTACGAAGTGTCGATGGCTCTCCCCCGCCAGGTGCCGAGCACCCCCAGCCTCCTCGGGCGCTGGCTCCACCCCCCTGCTGGGTGTCTGGACTCCCTCATCCCAGACCTCCCGACCTCCAAGAGCGAGGGTCCGGACATCAAAGGGCGCCAGACCTATAACTGAGGCAGCCCCAGGACAGGAAGGCAGTTGTATCCTGGAGTCGAGAGACACCGCGACAAACTCATCCTTGACGGACTGCTGGCGCTGCCACAGCCCTGCCTTGTGAACTATTGTCCTGCCTGCTGGCGCTGCCGCGGCCCTCTGCAACCTTCATCCTCGTTGGGACCTGCTGGCGCTGCCGCGGCCCGTTGTAACCTTCATCCTCGTGGGACCTGCTGGCGCTGCCGCGGCCCGTTGCAACCTGCATTCTCGTGGGACCTGCTGGCGCTGCCGCGGCCCGTTGTAACCTTCATCCTCGTGGGACCTGCTGGCACTGCCGCGGCCCGTTGTAACCTTCATCCTCGTTGGGACCTGCTGGCGCTGCCGTGGCCCATTGCCACCTACGACCTCTTCGGGACCTGCCGGCGCTGCCGCGGTCTGACCCCTCCGAACACCGAGCTCGAGGATTGTGAGCCATCACCGTTACACCCCCGTACCCGTGGGTACCCAGACTGTCCCGCTACCCCCTTCCCCTACTAGAGACTAGAATTGAGAGGATCATCGTGTCCTGATTGCCTTGTATCGTACCACTCTACTCCCAGAAGTGCCTATAAAAGGTGTTACCCTGAACTTTGTGTGGTGTCCATCTGTGGGGGGGAAGTTACCTGTCTGTGCGATCACTGTGCTCGGCCGACCCTCCAGGTCCCCGTCTAACACTAACTGAAGCTCATTAATAAAGTAATTGTGAGTCCTGAAAAGCTGGCGTGACTCCAGCCCTCAAGGGCCTGCATTGGACACTGCTGTCCTATAGCAGGGTTCTCTAAAGTTGATCCTAGAGGGTCAGATCCATGCCAGATTTTTAAGATAACTACATTTATATCGGTAATTTAAAACACATCCTTCAGAGAAACCTATTCTTGATTTTTGGAGCATATTACGGTTAAATGAGGACTAAAAAAAAAACAAAAAGATAACTAAATTTGTTCAAATGGGAAATGGGGATATGCTACAAATCTGGCATGGATCCGGCCCTCCAGGACCGAATTTGGAGAACCCTGTCCTAGAGAATGGTAACTGCTTCTGTTGGGATGCTGATCACGTTTTCTCTCTCATAAATGACTGCATATAAAATATATATATATATACATATAACCAACAACTGCTATTTTTATAATCCGTGCACATTCCGCATGTCACCTTCAGAACTTCACAATCAAACTTTACCTCTCTAATGAATTCATAAGCCAAAATACACTTGGATGAATTTAATGCTTTATTTTCCTGTTCAGCAGGTAGGCGTTTATGTCCTTATGTTCGGCTATGCATATCTATCTGAAAATGCTGCATTCAACATTATAGAATGCACGGTAATCCTGGTGTAGCTGTAAACATGCCTTTCACATGTTGCACATTTTCTACAGGGAAATGGATCCGGAATGGATGAAAATGTGTGGGTATTAGTTTGCAAACATGGTTTCTCTATGCCATCATAAAAAAAATAGTTATTTCGGCAATCTGCCATAAAAGCACATTTAAAAATACAAATCCAATACAATCATTAAAACAATATTCAATAAAGGAGTCCATAATATATTGTCGCAGTAGTTTAAAATTAATAACTAACCAGGGCCGGCTCCTCCTTAATGGCAGAGGAGGGTCGCCCCATTGGTCAGTCAGTCAGCGGTCTATTGAAAAATAAAATGACCACTGACCGATTGAGCAGATGCCAGCAGTGTAGGGAGGGTGGGGCCAGGCATAGCAGGGAGGAGCGGTAGGGGCACTGTAAGAGTGCATGTCTGTTTGGTTGACCTTCTTAGGCTGGCCAAACAAACAAGCTCACTTAGGTTTCTCAACCCAGCTGTGTTACACAGCCAGGTTGGAGAAACGTCACAGGTACCTAGACACTATCTGAGCTGCAAACTACACCGCTTAGACCAATCCTGGCACTGCTGTCATAGCATGAGAGCAGCGCCAGTATTGTGTGGGGAGCCTGTGCACCAGTGCATGATGGGCCTCGAGGAGAGCCGGAGTAGAGGACCGAGGTGGCTGCATACTCAGGTTAGTTTTTTTAAAAGTATTATTCCCTTGACCGGCCCCCACACTTCAGAATTGCAGCAGCTGCCACTGTAACTAACTTGATATTGCAAAATAAATCACATCTACATACACAGTTATCTTTTGACATTTGACATTGCGAAAGGCTGCATTCAGGATTCAGGAAATTGTGTGTGATTGAGGAAAAGAGGGGAGTGATTGCATGGTCACCTTTCGCCTGATCCTTTATATGAATAACATAAATCAATCAATCAATCAATCAGAGTACTTTTAAAGCAAGCTACTTACCCATGAGGGTCTCAAGGCGCTGAGGGGAGGGGGTGCTGCTACTACTCGAAGAGCCAGGTCTTGAGGAGTCTTCTGAAGGCGAGTAGGTCTTGGGTCTGCCGTAGGTGGGTAGGGAGGGTGTTCCAGGTCTTGGCGGCGAGGTAGGAGAAGGATCTGCCGCCGGAGGTTGTTCGTTGGATGAGGGGGCAGCGGCAAGGGCGAGGCTGGCGGAGCGGAGGTGGCGGGTCGGGGTGTAGAAGCTGAGTCTGCTGTTCAGGTAGGCTGGTCCGGTGTTGTGGAGTGCTTTCTGTGCGTGGGTGAGGAGCTTGAAGGTGATCCTCTTGTCAACGGGGAGCCAGTGTAGGTCTCTCAGGTGGGGGTTGATGGGGCTGCGGCGTGGACGTTGACAATCAGTCGAGCGAAGGCGTTTTGGATGCGTTGTAGTCGTGGTAGTTGTTTGGCTGGGATTCCTGCATAGAGTGCGTTGCCGTAGTTCAGGCTGCTGCTGACGAGGGCCTGTGTCACCTTCTTCTTGAAGATCCTGTGGAGAATGTGGAGGGTGTTGTAGCAGGAGGAGGAGACGGCGTTGATATGTTTAGACATGGAGAGGGAGGAGTCGAGGATGAATCCTAGGTTGCGTGCATGGACAGTGGGTGTCGGTGCTGTTCCCAGTGTGGTCGGCCATCCAGGAGTCGTCCCAGGTTGAGGGGGTGGGTCTGAGGAGGAGTACGTCCGTCTTGTTTGAGTTCAGCTTCAGACGGCTGTTCCTCATCCAGTCGGCGATGGCCTTTATTCCCTCGTGGAGGTTGGTTTTGGCGGTGTGCGGGTCCTTGGTGAGGAAGAGGATGAGCTGGGTTTCGTCGACGTAGGAGATGATGTTGAGGTCGTGTTGGCGGGCCACTTGTGCAAGGGGGGCCATGTAGACGTTGAACAGCGTCGGGCTGAGGGATGATCCCTGGGGGACGCCGCAGATGATGTCGGTGGCCTCGGATCGGAAGGGCGGGAGGCGGACGCTCTGGGTTCTGCCGGAGACGAAGGACGTGGTCCAGTCAAGGGCCTTCTCTTGGAATCCGGCTTCTAGGGGGCGTGTCTTGAGATTGCGATGGCAGACCGTATCGAAGGTGGCTGACAGGTCCAGGAGAATGAGGGCTGATGTTTCGCCGTTGTCTAGTTGGTGCCTGATGTCGTCTGTGGTGGCAATAAGGGCTGTCTCAGTGCTGTGGTTTCATCTGAACCCAGACTGGGACGGGTCTAAGATGTTGTTGTCTTCCAGGTGGTGGGCCAGTTGCATGTTGACGATTTTCTTGATGACCTTTGCCGGGAACGGGAGCAGGGAGATGGGTCGGAAGTTCTTGAAGTCCTTGGGGGCCGTCTTGGGCTTCTTGAGGAGGGCATTGATTTTGGTGTGTTTCCAGCTTGCCGAGAATGTCGCTGTTTCGAAGGAGATGTTGATGACTTCCCGTAGTTGGGGTGCGATGGCAGCGTCTGGGAAACATCCTTTACGATGCAACTTTTACCACGCAGTGCCTTTACAACGCAGGATTTTCAACGCAAGTCATTAAAACGAATTGCGCTGGGGTGCGCTCTAGGATAGGTAATAGTTTAATTTACTATCCAACACCTTCCCTACTATCCACGGGGACTGGAGTTGGAATAGTAAATTAAACTATTCACTATCCAGCACCCCCCAACGCAAGTCGTTGTAACGACTTGCGTTGAAAAACCTGCGTTGTAAAGGCATGCGCGGTAAAAGCATGCGTTGTACCAACGTACATCCCAGCGTCTTCTTTGTTGAATACGTGGTGTGGGCAGGGGTCTGACGGAGATCCTGAGTGGATGGAGTTCATGACCTTGCGTGTCTCGTCGTCGTTGACATTGGACCTGGAGGTCAGGCGATTGGTGCTGGTGGTGTTCACAGGGGTGGTGGGGTCTGGCGTGGTCGGGGCGGTCATGGTGTTGAAGCTGTAATGGATGTCAGCGATTTTGCGGTGGAAGAAGATGGCCAGTGAGTTACACAGTTCTTGTGAGGGCGGTATGTCGTTGGCGTTGGCGCTGGAGCTGGGGTTGGAGAGTTCCTTTACGATGCTGAAGAGCTCTTTGCTGTCGTGTGCGTTGTTATCCAGGCGGTCTTTGAAGTAGGATCTCTTGGCTAACCTGATGAGGGGTGATGTCTGCGGGTGGTGTCCTTGTGGGCTGCGTGGTTGTCCAGAGTGCAATTGTGGAGCCATATCTTCTCCAGTTTCCGACAGGCACGTTTGGACGTCTGCAGCTCGTCGCGAACCAGGTGGCTCTCTTGCTGGCGTGGTTGTTGGAGGGTTTCTTGAGTGTGGCGAGGGTGTTGGCGCAGTCGTCGATCCACTGTTTGAGGTTGCGGGCTGCGGTGTCTGGGTCGATGGGGTCGGTGGGTGGGTTTTGGGCGAAGGTGGTGATCAGCTGGTCTTCGGTGACTTTGCTCCAGCAGCGGCGAGGCAGCTGTTGGGTGCGGTGGTGCGTGGTTGCTTTGTTGAAGGTGAAATTGATGCAGTGGTGGTCGGTCCAGTGGAGTTCGGTGGTGTGGTCGAAGGCGACGTGGGTGCCTGCGGAGAAGATGGGGTCCAGCGTGTGGCCAGCGGCGTGGGTGGGTTCGGTGACGAGTTGTCTGAGGGAAACTGCAAAGACCAAATTTTTTTTCACATCAGATTTTAACATTCAAAGGACCTCTGTATGTGGCCTGACGCCTCTATGTAATTCCCCACCTCAAAACAACTAGGAGTGCTCCAGCAATCCTGTGCTGAAGAATTCCCATACCCCACAGCATTGCTAATTCCCGAAACATGATTACCAATCTTGTGTTCACGCACCTCAAATCAAGAAGGCTGTTGTATCATTTGTTTTGAGTTTCATTTACAGCTCTAGGGCTCACGACTGCTGATGGCGCAGATTGCTTGGTTTAACTGCCCCTTTCAGCGGTATAGGTGCAACCAACAATGATCTTAACTTTGACCAAAAGCTAGAGACATGAGAGAAGACGATGCTGAGATCAGGAGGTGTTGGTCAATATTGTCTTTGCAGTAGATTTTATTCACTTTGACATTTGTGTTGTTTCAGTGACTTAAATGGCTATCATATCTGTCTAGTTTTCACCAGTGTTTCCCGTTTCCTGTTAAATATTTGATTATGTTTTACTTTATTTATCTTTTA
This sequence comes from Lissotriton helveticus, assembly GCF_964261635.1. Taxonomy (NCBI): domain Eukaryota; kingdom Metazoa; phylum Chordata; class Amphibia; order Caudata; family Salamandridae; genus Lissotriton; species Lissotriton helveticus. Next base: position 342,774,457 of record NC_136068.1, on the reverse strand, counting down.
GAGTACAATGACACACTTTAACTGAAAAGATTTTAATGGATATTCGGGAAGGGGCCATGAAATGGAAATTATAACACTTTTATATATGTCCGAAATTCTGATTGTGTAGCATTGGTTGAAGCTTGTCAAGTCCATTGCAGTTCCCGGGCCCGCAGAGTGTCAGTGCCCTGATTGAGCCTCCAAAAGCCAACACCAGCCAACCACAGGTGCTGACGCGTGGAGCTGTGTTCTCCTGCCTATGGAGTCAAAACAGCAATAGATGTACGCCCATCCCTTTCGATACCACAGGTACGCGAAGATGCCCCTTCACACTGGGTGTTCTGGTTGGGGTGAAGGGAACAGTCGAGGGTGGGATGTGTGCATTGCTTAATTTGTAAAAATCATTAAATAATAAAAGAAATACCTACAAGAGCCAAAAGGTTTTCTTTAAGGCCCACCGCCCCTGATGTGAAATGCTTGTTTTTACCATATATCAGGGCTGCCTAGTCTTGATCTCTCCTCATGCCTCTTCCACCCATTGCCCAACCTTTCTTGTCTCAATCTTCATCTTGCAGGCATCTTTCATTCCAGCTTTCCCTCTTTGGCATAGTTTTCCTTCCTTTTCTTCTTTCTCTACTTTATTATCCAATTCAATCCAATTCAATATATTTATTTTGTTTTGGAACTCAGACGGAGGTCCACAAAAACACACTGACAATTTAAAAAGACAGACATTGCATACAGTACAATATTCCTTCCTTATACATTACTATAACATGATATCAAGCATAGTGTGAAATGTGCAAATAAGCTATGATACGTACAACAATCACATGACCGGCCAATCAATTTTTTATATACATACTAAGTAATGTGCAGATGATACAATGAATACATGAAACTATTAAATAGCCAACCAGTAGATATTAGAACAGAACCAGGGTACTACTGTTAGGCAAAATTCTAGTAAATAGTAAAAAATATTCTAAAAAATTGGTATATCTTAAAACAAACCATTTCATTTGGGGGTGACAAAACCAGAGAACGTGCATCCTGAGCAGAGTGAATATTAAATTTAATAAATACTGGTTTTAAAAACACTTGCCTGGCACTTTGCAGCTTTGAACATACAAATAAAACATGATTAAGATCTTGGATTTGCAACTGGCACAGTTCACAGATTCTCTTCTCTTTAGGTGTTTTATCCCAGATGCCAGTGACGTCTATTAAAGGCAGCAGATTAAATCTCAGTAGGAGTATCAGCCTTCTAATCCCATGAGGGATATTCCAAGTTAAATAAGGCTGTGGTTTATTCTCCGATGTACTCCCACTGACCGCCACGTTACTGGGCCTGGATTTACTTAAAGCAATGTCTATTATCCCTTTTCGTCCTTTCTCTCCCTTTCCCTGAATAAAAGTCTGATGATGACAATTAAGTCCTGGTCCCCAAATATGCGTGCCCCCACTATTAGGAAGTGTAAGGAGGCACTGGAGTATCTGCAGTTGCTGAGGTATGCAAAACTGTTTACAGACTCATTGCCTTCGTGGTTAAACATAGGAGAGCAGTCGGGAAATCCAGGAAATCCAATGGGCGGTTCCTTTTATCACCATCTTTTTACTAATATTTTTAGACATTATTCTTTTAAATAAATTGCCTTGTCTGATTTTAACTTTTTTGTGCACTAAATCACATCTGAATATATGTGCGATTGATACTTTTTTTTAAAGAGAATTATTTGAATTGTGTTGAATTTTATATATGTGCTTTCATGGTTTGTTCCAAAGTCCTACTAATTGAATTGAATGCCCACCACATAGAATCGCATGCACTCATTCAGCACGACATGTTTGAAGCAGTCTTCCACAAGTCACATGCTTAGACATTGATTGCTGATGCTCTGATCATGCTCTGTACCCATGCTCCTTGGTGCCAGGAGAGGGAGCCAATGAATGCCAACACATAGGTCTTAATGTACAAAGGGCTCACTTGGTGCCTTTAAGACATGTGCCAGAGGAAAGAAGTGACCTGTTAAAGACCTGGGGCATATTGAGGATTCCTTGTGGAGATAATTGTTCTATGAAATGAGTAAGTGAGAATGAAAGGAAGTGGTTTTAAACGGATAGGTGTAGTGATGGCAAATGAATGGCCGGGATATGGAGAGGTGGGAGCAGTGTGGAGGTTTGGATGTAAGAGCTTGGTACTAGGTGTGTCTTTGAAATGTTCTATCACGGTGTATGAGCTACAGTGTTTGAGAGGTACGGCTGCTAAGGTAATGTTTGTTGTGATAAGTTTACTGTGTGTCAGTTGGTCTTCTTTCTATTCATCCAGCAATGGAAATAATATTCCTTAGCAGTGAAAACAAGGTAGCCTTCAATGAAAGCATAAGGCATTAACATTCCGGTGCCTATTTATCAAAAAGGCATGGAGCGCAGCTCATTACCTTACTGCACTGCATAACAGGGAAAATGTAGGAATGCACCGTATTTAACATGATATGGAACATTCCTGCCTTTTCCCAGCACTGGTGCACAATGTGCTGCCTAGCGCCAACACAGGCAACCTTGCACCATGGTGCAAGGGTGTCTGCATTGTAAGCAGGATTGTTTTTGTGCAGGAAACACAATTGCTTTCCTGCGCAAAAGCAATCCCGAGTCATTTTCCTCTTTCTATGTGTGCTGCGGAATGAAGCACACATAGAAAGAGTAAAAAATGAGGAGAAATAAAGATATTTCTCCTTGTAACGCCTCCACTGGGAAGGCTTAGCATTTTGGCGCATTCCCCAATCTACCGGTAACCGCAAATCTGGTAATGCACCTAAATCCATTGGTGTTGCGTAAGAACACCCACACACCACCCATGGAACGCCTCCCCGGGGCAGAGTAACACAACACAGTGATTTGTGCTGCGCTGCGTTGCATTACTCCAAATTTATCAAGCCATTCAGGGTCATGAAAGGTGGCCTTGCATGGCCTTATAAATCGACGTAAGGGATGTGTTGCGCTTGCACCCCGTTAGATTGTGCAAAAGCAAGGAAACCCGTTGATAAATATGCCCTCATTGTTTTGAACCACTTTTTTGATCATGCTTGTGGTGGATGCATGATTGTATATATACATTCTAATTAGTCTTTGTCAATGCAGCAGATTGAAGCTAATGCACAGTCTCACATAAAGGCACATGGCCTGCAGGCCATAGATTGGTGTGAGTGGATGAGAAAACCCACTGTTTTAGTGTGGCTACCCCATTCCTTTTACCAAAGGCCAAAAAAAGGCAGAAGGATGGACTTGTGCCCCATTGTACTGAAGATGCTCTGAGTTTAACTGGATATAGTACACCAAAAATTAATAAACATGCATCAGCATTGAAGTGTCTTTGATTATTCAATATCTGAAGTAGGGCCATATAGGAAGTAATTATTGTGCAGCATACAAACCCTGTCCCAAGGTTGACATACTCCAGACTATGTTAAGAAGGGCTGTCCTAGGGTTGGCGCACAGCAGGCTAGACTCTTAGGAGCATATTTACTGGATTTGTGGAACAGGGCAGCGCTACCCTGCATCACAGGAAAAGAGCAGGACAGCCCCGCATTTATCCAATACAGTGTATTTCTGTCCATTCCCCCAGCGCTGGTAAAGTTTCAGCAACCTAACATCAACGCACACACCATTGCACCATGGTGCAAGGGAACCTGTGTTGTAGGCAGGATTGCTTTTGTATAGGAAGGGGCACTTTCCTGCACAAAAATAATTCTGAGAGGCTGTTAGATCTGGGGGTCTCTAGTTGGTAATGGTATTCACCTTTGTCCAAATAGGGACCCTTACTTCTAAGTCAGGATAATGGGATTACACTCCTTAACCTTTTGGATGCTCATGACAAGGTCAGCTCGTCATGCAGTACACTGGAGCTGTGCTTATGACGAGCTGACCTTGTCATGAACAATGGGAATTCTGAATAGTCTGCACCCAGCGGGAATTGCCTTAGCAGCCAAGGTGTTAATAACCCCTGCTCACCCCCTTGGTAGCTTGGCATGAACAGACAGGCTTATCTCAGAGGCAGTGTGTTAAGCATTTGTAAATATACACAGTAATACAGTGATAACACTATAGATGGACACAACACAGGTTTTATGAAAATAAGTATATAGACTTAACACAAAACCACAAACGACAAAAATCCACAATACTACCCTTAAGATTACTTAAAAGATGATTTAAGTTGCTTAGTTCAAGTTGTTGGTAAATGCGACAAAGTTCTCAACAAAGTACCTGGATGCGTAACGCAAAGTAAACAAAAGGCTTGCAAAAAGGGAGATGCTTCGGTTCCGTGATCCGGGGGAGATGATGCGTCGTGCCTCAATGCTCGCGCAGAGTAGGGGATGTGTTGTGATCCTTACCGGTGCGGAGGTGATGTGTAGATTCTCGGCCTGCGGGCCCGTTGCGGTGCGCAAGATGGCGCCTTGATGCGATGCAATGATCCGGTTGCGATGCGAGAAGATGGGGCCCTTGATGCGGCGATGTGATGACGATGCGATGACGCCCTGGCAGCCTTGCGACGATTCTTTACTTTGTAGCCGTGACAGGCCCTGCGACATGCTTCTCCGGTGATGTGATGGCGACTCTCATGATGGCGTCACGCTTCTCCGGTGATGCGACAGCAGACAGCTTAGATGAACACACGCTTCCAGGGAGATGCGGCGAAGGCTCGCTCCTCCGGCGATGCGATGATTTCAGCTGCGGCGGCGACACGCTTCTTTTCGAAGCATCGCACTTCCAGCTCCCAGCGGCACGCAAGTGTCTGGAGTCAGAATTCCCAGCAAGGAAATTCAGTGGGGAGCTGGAGGTCTTTTGTCCCTGAGACTTCAGCAGGAGGCAAGCACAGTTCAAGCCCTTGGAGAATATTCTGTAGATGAAAGTCCTTACAAAGTTCCTTCTCCTTTCCCTTGGCAATGAAGCAACCACTGCAGGCCAACCCAGCAAACAGCACACTGGCAGAGGGGCAGTACAACTCCAGCAGCTTCATTGGTTCTTCTCCTTGGCAGAAAGGTTTCCTGCCCAGAAGTGATCTAATTTCTTGGGATCAGGGTCCCAATATTTATACCCCAAAATCCTATGTTCTCTGAAGGCAGAGAGGCCTCTGCCTAGTCCAAACCAGTTCCTGAGCACTTTGTTTACATGACTCTCTACTTCCTTTCACTGTACAGGGCAGAGACATCAGCCACCCCACAGGAGGTGGAGCCAGCACAGGGGAGGGACGATACAGCTCTGGAGCCTTCTGTTGACATGATTCCTCCTCTCCTTTCACAGTGCAAGGCAGAGACATCAGACAAGCCACAGGAGGTGAAGCCAGCATTGTAGAGGGAAGGCCCAGCCCTATTCAGGTCACCAGGTGCAACTCCTCCCTCCCATATAGATGCAGATCTCTCTATTCACCACTGGGCTGCCACAGCCTGTCTCCTGGAATCCCCCAGCACTGTCGCTCACAAACCCAGACAAGGAATACACAACCCAGCAGAGGCAGGCCTGGATAGTTAGGCAAGAAAATACCGACTTTCTAAAAGTGGCATTTTCAAACACAGAATATTAAAAACAACTTTACTAAAAAGATGTATTTTATTATTCTGAGTTCAGGCATACTGAATTCGAATTTCTACCATGTTCCCTGAGTCAGTTAGGATTATAAGAATGTAATAATCTAACTGCCCATTATGGCCTATGGAGAACAGGTAGCCTTCAATAGTGAAAAACGAAAATGGCTGTAGTTCGTTACTAGGACATGCTGCACACATCAGAGCATGTCCTGCCTTATACTTTCAATACACCCTGCCCTTGGGCCTACCATAGGGGTGTCTAACATGAAGCAAAGGGAAGGTTTAGGGACTGGCAAGTGGGTGCACTTGGCCAAGTCGACATGGCAGTGCTAGACTGCACACAGGCCTTGAAATGGCAGGCCTGAGACACACTTTACAAGCTGCTTCTGTGGGTGGCACAACCAGTGCTGCAAGCCCACCAGCAGCATTTGATTTACAAGCCCTGGGCACACATGGTGCACTGTACTAGGGGCTGACAGATAAATCAAATAACCCAATCATTGATAAACCAATTAGTACATAAATTTAACATAGGGAGCACTTGCACTGTGGCACTGATTAGCAGTGGCACAGTGCTGAAAGCATAAAACCAGCAAAACCATATCAAAACAGAGGAGGCTATCCGTCAAAGTGGAATGGAGACTCACGCCAATGATGCCAGGTCTAACAGATGCCTTTTCCTCTTTCTCCTCGTGATTCCTCACCTAGGGAGTCGAATCTTTTGGTGCATTCCAAGTCTACCAGGTTTTGTAAATCTGGGAATGCGTCAACATTCATGGTGCTTGCATAAGAACACTCACCACAACACCTATTGATACCTCCATTGCGCTGATTAATGCAAGGCAGCAATTTGCGCTTTGTTGCATGACTGCATATTTTTTAAACCATTGAAAGCCCTGCTAAGTCTTCATAAATATGATTTAGAGGTTTGCGTTGTGCATGTACCATGTTGCGTTGTGCAAGCATGATGCAAAGACATCATAAATTAGCCTCTAAATGTTTCAATGATGTGCATACTCGAATTTCTATGTTTTAAGCTAAGCTGTCTGTCCAGGATACTATACATCTACACTGTATTTAATATTTTCGTTTTACAGCTTACATCCTCGGATTCATTTCTACAGCTTGCATCATTAGTTTGCTCACTATCTCAGAAAGCTGCTTTCCACTAAACTCCTAAATCTCTGCATGAAAAAAATTAACTTCACTTAATGCCACTTGATTCCTTTAGGCTTGACTCCTCTCCTTTCTTTCTTCAAAGTGACCCTCTTCTTACCCTCCATCCTCCACATGCTTTCTATTTTTGAGTATAGCTTTCTCTTTAGTCTCCTGCCTATCTCCCGTATTCTCTAGTATTTTAATTTTGGAAAAGGCCAGCACCTCATTTCATAGATCACAACCTCTCCTGCTTTAAAACCCTGTGCCTGCAACCTAATATTACCTAATGTCCCCCAGCCTATCTAACTCACCTACCATTCATCTGAAACCACATAGCTCCCCTGAATGATCACACCTAACTGGTCTTAATACAATCTATCACAGAGTAACTGGAGCAAATGAATTCAATGTTTTGTCCTTGAGAGGACATGATTAATATCAATACCCAACATTTAGCCACTGTATTAACCACTAACCTTGGGTTCCAGAGTAGCGTGCTATTCTCTGTAAAGCGCTTCAGTGCCTCAGCAGAGGCAGTAAGTACTATATAAATGCAATTACAATTACAACACTTACCCATTAACCTCTGCCGCTGAACCCCTGCTAAACCCACTGGCTACGGCCTCCTGCTGTAACAGCCACCACTCGGGGGAAGCTTCACTCCCTGCACCACTGTGCATTCTTAAAGGAGTTCCTGGGAACTTGGACCTCAATCGTTTAGCATTGTGATGGTTACAGATCACCCTTTACTCACCACTCTTGCCAAATAGGTAAAATGTTGTAATTTAATGGAGTGCTCCAAAGTTAGAGAGGCCATAGGAGGATCTAAGATGAGGCAAGAGTGATGATTTATCAGGCAAAATGAACTACATGTTAAGTTTAGAGGCATATTTCTTATAGGTTTTATGGCAACCTGCACCACGCAAGGCAACGCAGGGCAGCACAAAACCTACAATGAGATTTATCAAGCCAGGCAAGGGCAGCCGGCGTGGCTTGGTAAATCTATTACAATGCAAGTCAGCACAAGTCGCTGCTTTGCATTACAATGCGTGGTATGGGCATTACATGGGTGGAGCACGGGTGTTCCCATGTATCCACCCATGTATACTGACAAATTCCCAGATTTTCCAAGAGTGCTAAACCTGGGAATGCATCAGAATTGAACGCCTCCCTAACTGAGGTGCAATAAAAATAAATATTCTTATTTCTCCTTGCTGTTTCCTCTTTCCAAGTGTTATGTATTCTGCAGCATACTTAGAAAGATTAAAAGGGCTCTTAGGATTGTTCTTTTTTATTTTATTTATTTCAATTTTTTAGAGTTTTAAACTCGACCCGACAATATTGGGTATCAGAGCGCTTTACATGAGCACTAGTTTTGTTACAGATGGACACATTCATTCTTATTTTGTTAGTCATGGGGAGATTAAGTGATTAGCTCATGATCACAGGATGTTGAGCGCCATTGCTGAGACTCGAACTCGGTTCCCCAGCTTCGATGTCTACCGCTCTAGCCGTAAGGATACAACCTCCCCACTTCTTATCCCAATTTGCAAAAAAAAAAGAAATGTCTTTCGATAAATATGCCATTGTGGTATTCTTGTTCAGGTAGGTGCCCCCTCCTGCGCAAAAATAATCCTGCTTACAACGCAGGCACACTTGTACAATGGTGCAAGCGTACCTCCGTTGGTGCTAGGCAGCACATTGTGCTCAAGAGCAGGAAACAAACATGAATGTGCAGTACAATGTTAAATACAGCACATTCCTGCCCTTTCCCTATTGTGGCAGGGTATGCTCAGACGTGAGTGTTTGATTGATTCAGATGCTCCGTCCATCACCACCCCCTTTTGTACCGCTTTTGGCCGCCATAAGTGTGGCAGGGTATGCTCAGACGTGAGTCCCTTGCTCACTTTGCCACTGGATTCAAGCAAGCCGGGCTGAAGAAGGCTGGAATGCCAGAAACCGGTCCTCGGAAGCTTGTTTGCGGTCCAGGGAAGACATGGCTTGGCAGTTCGGGCTGGACTGTTCCCATGAGGCACAGGGTCAGACTGATTTGCATATAGCCATGTCTGAACTGGGGTGGCAGAGTGGGCTAAAGAACGGTGATGGAATAAACCCAGATCTTTTGACTGGGTGTGAGTGTTTTATTGGTTCAGATGCTCCGTCCATTACCACCCCCTTTTGTACCGCTTTCCCTATCACACAGCGCAACAAAGTGACATGCTGCACTGCATTGCGTGACTTGCTTTTTTTACTTTTAATGGTCACCTTTTTTGTCAATGTATTTTACTGCTTTAATTGAAATCACCAATCGTCTGCACTAGATTCGGTTTGCTGTACTTGTGCTGCTCCCACAAATCAAGCTGAGGATACCAATTTAATTTGTAGCCTCTAAATTATAATTTGTCCCCTTTACAGAGCAGTTTAAACATATAATTGTTGCTTCTTATGCATTTATACTTTACTGTTATTTAAATTTCTAAACTGTTGCAAACCCAAGAGTAGACGCTGCAGATCCCCAGGAGTCTGTGGACCTGAGGTTAAGAATTGCTGCCTTGCAGGGCCCTCGCTAACCAACAAAGTGACAGGACGCAGGTAGTGATGACAGGAAGTTAGTGAAAACCGCCTGTAGGAGAGTAAGATCAGCTTCCTATGGTTACCCCCACTTTTTACTGTGTTTTACTGGTTTCCGACTTTAGTCTGGCTGTGGCCCTGCTAATCAGGACCACAGCCTAGCTGTTCTATCTCTAAATTGATTGCATGTACATTAGGTACACTCCAGATTGGTTACTGGGTTACCCTTATGAGTCCCTAGGATATGGTACCTTAGGTACCAAGGGCATAGGTACCCCAGAGGCCTACCAGGGGCTGAAGCATGTATTATGCCACCCCTGGGAAGCCTTCCAAAAGGGCACCACAGGTCTGCACTTGCAGCCTGGGTAAGGTGGTGTAAGCACCCCTTACTTAGATATAGTATACCTATATCTACCTATATATATATGGACACATATTAACCTATAAATCACTCCTATGGCAGTCCTTGACAATCCTGAAGGCATAGTGCTTGGTTTTGTGTGAGAGGGTGTCCTAGCATGAGCTGAGCCCCTCAGCAGCTTTCGGATTCTCTTCCGTATAGCTGTTCTATGACATGCGGTACAAAAGGGGGTGGTGATGGACAGAGCATCTGAACCAATCAAACACTCACAACCAGTCAACAGATCTGGGTTTAATCCATCACCGTTCTTTAGCCCACTCTGCCACCCCAGTTCAGATATAGACATATACAAATCAGTCTGACCCTGTGCCTCATGGGAACAGTCCAGCCCGAACTGCCAAGCCATGCCTTCCCTGGACCGGAAACAAGCTTCCTAGGACCGGTTTCTGACATTTCAGCCATCTTCAGCCCGGCTTGCTTGAATCCAGTGGCAAAGTGAGCAAGGGACTCACGTCTGAGCATACCCTGCCAACTTATGGCGAACAAAGTGGTACAAAAGGGGGTGGTGATGGACAGAGCATCTGGGCCAGTCAAACACTCACACCCAGTCAACAGATCTGGGTTTAATCAATCACCGTTCTTTAGCCCACTCTGCCACCCCAGTTCAGACATGGCTATATGCAAATCAGTCTGACCCTGTGCCTCATGGGAACAGTCCAGCCCGAACTGCCAAGCCATGCCTTCCCTCGACCGGAAACAAGCTTCCTAGGACCAGTTTCTGGCCTTTCAGCCGTCTTCAGACAGGCTTACTTGAATCCAGTGGCAAAGTGAGCAAGGGACTCACATCTGAGCATACCCTGCCAACTTATGGCAAACAAAGTGGTACAAAAGGGGGTGGTGATGGACGGAGCATCTGAACCAATCAAACACTCACACCCAGTCAACAGATCTGGGTTTAATCCATCACCGTTCTTTAGCCCACTCTGCCACCCCAGTTCAGACATGGCCATATGCAAATCAGTCTGACCCTGTGCCTCATGGGAACAGTCCAGCCCGAACTGCCAAGCCATGCCTTCCCTGGACCGGAAACAAGCTTCCTTGGTTCCTGGATTCAAGCAAGCCTGCCTGGCTGAAGACTGCTGAAATGCCAGAAACCGGTCCTAGGAAGCTTGTTTCCGGTCCGGTTTTAGGCAAAGATTTTATTCACCTGTTTTAAAAAAAGGAGGGGTTCTCACAGTGTAGACCAGCATAATGTTTTCTTCACATGGTAGCAAATGCCACAGTGTCTCTTATGGTAGGATCTTTTCTTAAATATGCAATATGTTGGTGCAATTCTGTAAATTTTTAATGTTTTATGTATTTATGAGTCTGTTTTAATTGATCTTTTGCAACTTGATCGTGTATTTTATGTAATGTTTTTTGTCTGTTATGGTTATTCTCGAATAACCGAATAAAGATAAAGATTGATTGATTGATGGCTCATAGTGTTTTGTATGTTTCACTGAGTTTTTAGGTCTCGGCCTGCGAAAAACTGCGCACATGCGCAGTCGAGCTGGCGAGATTTTATGAGATTCAGTAAGTTTCACTTGCGAGGTTAAGCCCCACCCCTTTTATCCATTGGCTGGCGTCACCGTTCATGCTAAACGGTGGCCAGCAATTGGAGAAGAGGTCCTAGTGACGTTCTTCTTTCTCTTTTAGCCCCGTCCCTTTCAGACTGGGTTCCTTGACTTTCTGCTGTGGTAAAAGCTTTCTTATCTTCTATATGGGGCCATCTGTTTCGCCCCATAAAGAAGATAAGAAAGCTTTTAGCACAGCAGCAAGTCATGCCGAGCCTGTCCAAATGGGGGGGGGGGGGGTTCTAAAAGAGGAAAGGCTGTGTCATGGCGAGCGCTTGTTTGCCTGGGTAAAAAGGTTTGGAGTAAATACCATATATCCCTTTGTCTTTTATACAGGCATCAACTGATGTGCCCTGGTTGTTACCCCGGTGCATACTCACTAGAGCATTCACAACGGGGAAGTGTGAAACGACTCTGGCAGATTACCTAAAACTGTGTGCTGCACGTCGTTGCCTCCTACAGCAAAGTCCTGGCTCCGTGTGTGATTGTCACATATTGACAAATGTTGTACATCACTTTATCTGAAATTTTGTGTGGTTCTTTTCATTGCTGTCTGGCCTTTGTATTTGGTGTGAAGGTGTCAAACACTGGAGCATTTATGTGGATGCTGCCGCTGACTTCTCTCTGAAATTGCGAATGAACAGACAAGTACTCGCGAGAAATATGCCACCAGTGTTTACAACAGCCACCGAAAAAATACAGAGGGCTTAAAAAAATACCGAGCGCTTATCGATTCACACGTCTCACGCAAGTGCCGTGCAGAGGTAATTAACGGTGCACTGCCGCCCTCTCGTGACCTTCGAATCATTCTGCTGGTGTTGGAAGTAGACGTGATTTAGAGCGTCTGTTTCTAAACTATTCATTTACAGTTGCTCCTTACAGCAGAGCTCTTATATTGTTCTAGTTCCAACTTTATTCATTGGATTGTAGTAAATTTAATGTTGCTATCTTAATTGCAGGAAAGCCATGAAAAGTAAATATAGGCCATTGGCTCCTATCATGGGAAACATTGAGCTCGCTGCCTTGCAGTGTGCAGTCTGCTTATGTATACAAAGGGGTAGGGGGGTGAGATCCACAGATATGCATGGAGTATGTGGCAAATTACTGGTAGAGTGAGTCGTCTTATGAGGATGTGGAACAGGAACTAAGGAATGCATTATTCGATGCAGCTTCAATCAGAGGTCTCACGTGTTCCAGTACAATGCTAAAATAGCTCATCTAGTCCGGATTTTTTTATTTTCGCATTCTGGGATTTGTAGTTCTGTTTCCCCTACAATTAAAATCAAGACTACGAGTCCCAGAATGCAAAGCAAAATCTGGGATTCGCTCATCTAGTCATGGAAGAACTCAAGAAACTTGAGATCTCAATTTGTGTAAATGACCTACAAAGAAGTTTATATAACAACCGATTTGGACAATTTTACTCCCTACGATTATACTCACAACAAAAACAGGAAGTCCATAGTTTGTCAGATAACTTTAGGGAGTCGAATCACACTTTACTACACTCTCTACTACACACTCGCTACTGCACACTCACTACTCTCTACTACACACTCACTACTTCACACTCACTACTCTACTACACACTCTATACTATTATACTATTCTCTACTACTCACTCTATACTACACACTCTCTACTACACACTAACTGCTCTCTACTACACACTCTATACTACACACTCTCTACTACTCTACTACACACTCTCTACTACTCACTCTACTACTCTCTACTACACACTGTCTACTACACACTCACAACTACACACTCACTACTACACACTCACTACTCTACTGCACAATACAATTCTACTATTCTCTACTACTCAGTCTATATTACACACTCTCTACTACACACTCGCTACTCTCTACTACACACTCTCTACTACACACTCTCTACTACTGACTCTACTACTCCCTACTACACACTCTGCTACACTCTACTAAACACTCTACTACACACTCACTAACACACACTTACTACTCTCTACTATTCTCTACTACTCAGTCTCTACTACACACTATCTACTACACACCCTCTACTACTCACTCTTTACTACTCTACTATTCTCTACTACTCTCTACTGCTCCCTCTCTACTACTCACTCTCTACTACACACTACTACTTTACTACACTCTCTACTACACACTCTACTACACACTGTCTACTACACACTCTCTACTACTCTCTACTACACACTCTCTACTACACTCTCTACTACTCAATCTCGACTACACACTCTACTGCACACTCTACTACACACTTTACTACACACTCTACTACACTCTCTACTACACACTCTCTCCTACACTCTCTCTACTACACACTCTACTACACACTCTCTACTACACACTCTCTACTAATCTACTACTCAATCTCTACTTCTCACTCTACTACTCTCTACTACACACTCTACTACACACTCTACTACTCACTCTCTACTACTCTCTCTCTACTACACACTCTCTACTACACACTCTCTACTACTCTACTACACAATCTCTACTACTCACGCTACTACACTCTACTACACACTCTCTACTACTCTACTACACAATCTCTACCACTCACTCTACTACTCTCTACTACACACTCTACTACACTCACTACTACAGCCTCACTACTCTACTTCACACTCTCTACTACTCTCTATTATTATCTACTACTCTATACTACACACTCTCTACACACTCTCTACTACTCTGCTACGCAATCTCTACTACTCACTCTACTACTCTCTACTACACACTCTACTACACACTCTCTACTACTCACTCCCTACTACACACTGTCTACTACTCACTCCCTACTACTCACTCTCTACTACACACTCTCTACTACACACACTCTACTACTCTACTACACACTCTCTACTACTCACGCTACTACTCTCTACTACACACTCTCTACTACACACTCTTACGAGACATGAGGGCACAAGGTCATGAAGAGGGGTCGGGGCTTTGGGCTGAGATCTGAGCCCCAACATCCCTCCCCTCCCAACAAACAAAAGTTCTGAAGCTACCACTAACGCCCTGGGGTGTATGTAAAAAAAAAATACCCATGAAACGCAGCAGCGCCTACCCTCCAGATATGAGCTGGAAACCCACATCCCACCTCCCACAACCCACACCTGCAGTGAGGGAGACAGCAGTGTGTATGAGAGAAAGCAGTGTGAGAGACAGCATTGTGTGTAAGAAAGACAACAGTGTGAGAAACAGCAGTGTGTGTGAGAGAGACAGCAGTGTGAGAGACAGCATACATGTGTTCTATGGAGAGACAGCAGTGTGAGAGAGACAGCAGTGTGAGAGACAGTTTAATTATGTTTTGGTTTTTGAAACATAAATAAAACGCATTGTTATTTGCAATGTTATTAGCTCAAACTTGCGTAAATACGCGACCTATTGCATTGCAAATGCAATAGGTCTCGCATTTGTGAGAGATTAAGCTATTGGCATTGTAAATGACATTGCCATTTATTTATCTGTTTTCAAAATGAACACATCAATAAAAATGTTGTCATTTACAATGCCAATAGCTCAAACTTTTGCAAAGGCGAGACCGTTGCATTGTAAATGCTTGTTCTCTTAGGGGAGAGGTTTTAATAGAAAAGTCTGCTGAAATCTCTGAAACTGATTTATGCTACAGCCACATAAGTGTCTTCCCTGTGATTTAAAGTGGCAATTGTACACGAGGTATGTATGTCCTTGCATTCTGTTTTCACATAAGATACCAGCCAGATACATTTCATATAATATGCGTATTAAAATGTGTTTTTGTAATAAATTTCTGAACCTATTACAATAGGGTAACGTACGGTTTTGCGTACAAGATATATATTTTTTGCACTGCATTAAAACTCCAGTGTGGATGCTGCCTGTCAGAATTTATTTAACTTTGCTGCTAGAGAAAAACACTCAAACATGGCAACTCCTTCGGACTCCTGCCCTAGAATAATTCATTTTGCCCTCACTTACCTTCCCTTGAAATTAAATCCAGGTTTCTTTGGTGGCATTGCTCCAGACAGGGTTTGAAGTTCATGCCTCAGATGTTTACTTTGATAAGGATACAACGGGTGACCCACTGTGTACATAAAGAACTGGCTTTGGCTTGGCGCAAAAGGTGGAAAGACCATATAAGCTGTGATATACTTTTGCACACCTGCCAAGACATGCTCACTTTGCTCTAGATCCAGCGGTTGGAGGACCTCAGACGCCCTTTGACAGACTGCAGTGAACTTCAAGCAGAAATGAGACCTTTTCTGCCAAGATAATTCTTATTTATTTTTTTGCAGGGTTCCACTCCATTTCCTTCTAGCCCAAATAGTTATCGTAGAAACTGCTATGGTCGTTTGCCAATGATGCAGAGCTGTTCATAGCATCCGATTAGTGGCCTTATTAGGATATCCCTTATAAGACCCCGGCAACTCTGGCCCTTGGAGTTACCAGTACTTGGGGTATCGGTAACTCGATGGGGCAGAGTTACGGTAGATTACAAGTGGGACCCTGAAGGCCGATTTATTCATTAGGATTTGCTGGAAAAATCCTTAATTCTGGACTCAAATCACCTGTCAATTCCTAATTCTTCCTAAATATTTCCACAGACACTTCACTTGCCTTCAACAGGTGGAAAATTGGGGTGAAACAACACAGATCTGGAAGTTAGAGCGGATCTTCTAATCCTGATTCAGAGAGAAAGTCTAGTACTGACCCAATATAGACTATGTGGGCCCGTGTAATGAGACCCTGTGAAGAGTGGGACAATTGGGAAAAAACTAAGACAAGAACAGCAGCTCTTACCTTCTTACAATAACACACAAGAATATGAGAGAGGTGAATTTAGATTACAGTCCATAGATGATAGTCCTATGTCAGATCCCAATAATTAATCGAATATTTTTTTATCTGTTTTCCATCAAAAAGGAAGAACTACATGTCCCAGAATACAGCTAAACAAAAAGGACAATTTTACATCTGTTCTGTAGGCTTCTTTAAACACGCAGAAGGTATGATAAAATCAGGCCCAAAAACTCGTTTGTAGTCACACAAGAAAATTTGGAGTAGTATTTCCATCTTCCACCAATGCTTGAGGTAATTCTCTTTTGGGGTTGCACTTCTGCAGTTTACAACGTGTAACTGCTCCCAATACCACTAGGCTATTCAGCGGCCCCAGTGACTGGCTCCTCATCACAGTACAAGCAGCACTGTGACTAAGGAAGCTGCTGTCTGGAAGCCGACTAATGACCAAAAGGGAGTGCTTGGAAGATGAATGTCCTGCTAATTTGCTGAAAGGTCAAACTCTTGGCCTATGTATTTTTAAGGCTTTTTCCAAAATAGAGGTTGATAGTTCATCTTCTTAGTCAAGGGTCAAAAGTCTAGAGGTCATTATTGATGTTTCTCTGTCCATGATTCCTTAGATTAATGTTGATCAATCAGGCACTGAGTACTTCCAAATCCCAGTAGAGTCCACTCAACCCTTGAGTTCTTGCTGAAAAAATGCGTTTTCACATTTGAACAGACTCTGCTTATACCAAGGATTAAGTGATGCGGCATTGATGTGTTATGTTGTTAAAGGCACTCACTCTACTAGGAGTAGACAGATGTATATCATAAAGCCTGCTAAAATAGTAATCACTGGTCCCATGCAATTTTTTTTATTATGCCCATGAAATTTGCAGAATTGCTGATATTCTTGAAAGAGTGTGAATTTTATGGGCGCCAAAAAATGTACATAACTTTTTTCTATGGACTCAAATTCAAGCAGAACAAGTGATTCAGGAGACATATTATTCTCAATCCAGTCTGCTTACTTGTATCTCAAGTGACTTTTAGACAACGAAGATATTTCCTAAATTGCACTTTCCTCACAAAATTCTGCATATTGAATTTTGCAAAACATTTAATGGAATCCCACACCCTGGTGTTCACTTCTTACACCAACCGTAACATAGTATCAAAACAGCAGCTGCTTTGAACATCACAGACCCATATTTTTATGTTTTCCTATGCAAGGAGGGCCATATTATACAGATGCTCATAAAACGCATCGTTTTGGCAAAGTTTTATATTTTAATGGGACAGCAACATCTTCAACTATTTCTATTATGACGCCATCATTGGTCTTGGGGGACTCAAACCGCCTACCTCAGGAGGCCACTAGCCCGGCCAACCCTAGCGGCAGGGACACTGGGCCCGCGCCACCTCGTCTGGCAGAATTTTCACCTAGAACGATTTACATAGCACTAATGGCTGTAGAGATTAATGAGGGTGTGGTAGTTGTACGTAGACTAGACAAAGGAATAGTTGTTCTGTGGGTTATTTGCATTAATTATGAGGTTAAATTTGATGAAGACACAATATATATATATATATATATATATATATATATATATACAGGCCTGGTACCTGCATATTAATAATAGGATCGGACAAGGGACTAAACACCACCTTCTTTGAAGTTGAAAAAGTGACATTTCAATGCGATTTTGGAATTTTCATAGGGTCAGTGTGGCCTATAGGTGTGGTGGGTGAGAGTTCCAATGCAGAGGCAGAAAGACTGGAAGTGGTGCATGGTGATTTAGAATGAACTTGAAAGCTATGATTGTTGAATTGTAGGCTCAAGCATGTGTGCATTTAGGCAGTATTTCAGACAGGTCGTTTGGAGAAAGGCCAATTACTACTTTGAAAACAGCAGTCAAAAAATGGTAAAAGGCCCAGTTATTGGAAATGAACCATTTGGCTTTAAGGCGGCATGGATATGTTTTTACCATATGACTCCTTCAATATATCCAGACTCCTTGGAAATATGCGGCAGGGGAGGAAAACGTATTCAACAGGGGTGGCTAAATTGTATAGCAAGCAAAGGCAAAATATGCAGTGTAATGTAAAACATTTTGAAAAGGCATTAATTGATTGGGGGCCTCATTTATGCAAGGTGTTGCATCTCTACGACAAAGCAGCAATGCAACACTTCTCTGTGCGCCCTCCTTGCGACACCATAGATGCGCCATATTTACACTATGGAGCATTATGTCGCAAGGAGTTACAGATACGTCAGTATTACTGACGTATCTGTTTGCGCAAAAGTGATGCATTGCTGGGGTGTGTCTGAAAACAGATGCAACTCCAGCAATGTGTCCGATCACATGGGGCAAGCCCCATGTGAAAGGGCCTGCATCACCCTTATGCCTGGCATGAGGATGGCGTAAGGTTTTGACGCAATGGCGTCCTAGAAGTGGCGCTCTGAAATCTTATAGATTTCAATGCACCACTTCTACAAGGCTTTGATGTGGGGGAACACCCACCCTGAATACATTATACCTGATGCAGGTACAATGTAGCGCAGGGGTTTACGAAGTGACTCATCTGCCTAGATGCGTCACTTCATAAATATGGTGCAACATGGCGCATTATTTACGCTAGTCAAACAAAAAAAGAGAGGTCAGTGGTATGAAAATAACCACAATATGGAGCAAGAATGAAAACTGGCCTGACTTCGGTCAGTTAAGAAAGCCCTCACTCACCGACTTGGTCGGTGACATGCTTCATCATTGGGCCCCACTAAAGAGGCCGAGTGCCTCTTTAGTGTGCAACGACGCCAGGTCTACTGCGGAGCGGGTTTTTGTGTGAAGGCGTGCAGTGAAAATATTATAATAAAAGTGTCTCAAAAAAATATACTTTATTTGTAGATCTCTAGGACACAGGTAACATTTTTTTGTTATGTGTTGGGAATTTATGCAAAATTAACTGTTTGGTTAATTCCAACCAATAATAACGTCAGTCAACATGTTTCTGCCTATAAAACGGTGTAAGTTTACCAGGCATTTATCAGGACCATTAAATGTGCTAAACCCTGGCGGTAAAAGCCTCATAATTTGAGTGGCTCTGAATCTGTCATTTTGGGCATGCTTACATAGAGAGGGGAGTTCTCATGCAACTAAGGGAATTCTAGCCCTGCTCAGTGTGGTATTAATATAGATCACATATCAGGGAAAGAAAACCACACTGGTTGAGTGCAGATTCCAGACGTGCAAAAATAGGCTCAGTCATTGCCCATCTTTTAGTGTGCCCTAGATGCAGGAGAGTACTACTTGTAAGGTCTCGCCTAGACAACAAATGTGCTATCTTTTTGAGAACTTTTGTTTTCTAACACTGGGTTTAGAGGCCGCTTATGGATTAACATTGGTTGTCTTTGTTGTCACTCTCATTTGCTAGCTTCTTATTGGTCGGCTACCTTAGGCTTCCTTTCTCTTTGTGTGCTTTTCCCCTCCCCTGGAGTATGGAAGTATTACTTGTCCTTCTACTGCTCATTTTGTAGGCACTACTTTTTTCTTTGGCCTTAGGCACTCCACCAAAGTGCATCTTTTTCAGCAGGCTCATTCATGTACTTCTCTCCCCTTAGTGTTCTTTCCTCCTTCTCGTGTCCATGTTGCTTTCTCCTACCCATCATTTATGTTGCTAGCCATCACTCATCCATCCTCGTCCATTTTGCTTGATATAAGCTGCCCTGACACCCTCCTTCCATTGTTGTCCGTGTTGCTTGACCCCACCAGCCCATCCTCCTTCCTTTGTTACTTTCCTCAAACATCCCACCACCAACAAATAAAATGTGCTATGATGCTGCCATCAATGAAAGTGTCATAGTATTTATTTGTTTATTTATTTTACTTTCACCCATGCTGCACAGCTGTCGTGCTGCTATACAACATGGCTAAAAGACATTTGCAAAGCCAATAGCCCTGTCATAGGCAATACCCATTGATTTTGCGATGCTTGTTGGGATTAGGTGTTATTCTGGAACCTAAGTGTGATTTAAGGGCTGCTATTCTCTTTGCAATATACCTATTTGAGTAGGAACTTCATTGTTACATTTAGTTGTTGTTTGCTGTCCTTGAAGCGGCCTATCTTGCTTAGCCATTCGGTAAAACGCTCCTTTGACTTTGGTCCGATTTGGCGCTATTTTGTCTCGAAAAAAGCATTTCAACTTTTTTGGTTGAACTGTGTAGATTATTCACAGAAATTAATGACTATGGTTCAACTCTCTGCGCAAAGGTTTACAATTTATTTTATCTCTATGCATAGTGGTCATTATTCATGTCATAGGCTGGCACCTCGCCTCAAAATCCCAAGATACAAGAAAAAAACAATGGGTGGCACATCATTCTCTGTTCAAGCAGCCAAACTATGGAACTCTTTACCCACCAACATAAGATCCATGGATAACCACCTTATCTTTAGAAAACTACTCAAGAATTGGCTCTCCCCCACATAATCACCATGCACAAACAGATAAAATTATACAGCATATCCCTCTGTACATAAGCATTTATTTTTACTATAAATATGTACCTTTATACATGTATCGCTTTTTATAAACATGTAGAATACTAATGTTTAATTTTTTTCTTCATATCTAGATATTCATTAGTTTTACTTAACAAACGGCTTCACGTGGTGCAAAATTCTGCAGCCCGATTGCTATGTGGACTTCCTAGAATGTCTAACACGGGTAATGCTCTGAGAGAACTGCATTGGCTTAAAGTAGAACATCGTATAAAATTTAAAGCCCTGTGTTATATGTTCAGAATTAAGATTGGTTCTGCTCCTAAATACTCACAAGATCTGGTTCGCCCTTACCATCCTGCTCGACTACTTCGCTCTTCTTCGGATGAGCTTTTTGTGATTCCCAGGATTGAGTTGTCAAGAATGGGTGGGCACTGGGCTATCGTTCTCTCTGCTGGGGCCCGACTGTGGAATTCCTTACCTGCTGCAATGCGGAGGGAGAACCTGCTCCCCAACTTTCGTAAACAATTAAAAACTTGTTTTTTTAATCAACACTGCTAATGTCAGATCATTGCTGAGCTTCTGTTGGCTTGCGCTGGGAAGCCCTTTTTGGGTAGCTGTGAGCATTATAAAATAAATTAACATAACATAACAAATGTACATATTACTGATAGTTTCATATTTCTATGTTTTTAACATGCATAAAAGTGACTGCATAAATAAGTAAATCTTTTTATCATAACTATTAATCGACAATTGCTTCACTATTGATCTACAAAAATACATATATATATATATAAAAAAAACTAATTAAAAATACAACAGCACTTGAAAGCCAGAGTTTATTTAATGCATATTTAATCTACATATACTACCTTCCTTTATGCATCTATATACCTTCCATGTACTTATGAATCTATATCTTTATTACTTTTGCATCTATATATATATTACTTTTATTTACTTAGTACTTTTCTTCTAATTCACTATATCCAATGTGCTACCCTATTTTTCACCCTAAACTGCTCTCAATATGTCCTCTAGCTCAACCCTCTGACTCATCTCAAACCTCTTTCTACTGCTCTTTACAATGCACTAGCCTATTTCTCACCCTATACCTCTATCAATGTATCCATTACTTCCACTCTCTCATTCATCCTAAACCCCATACCACTACTATAACCCCCAAAATACCCTTTTGGTACTCTTCCCTACTCCACTCCTCCTTGCATCTTCTCATACCTCTTTTTACTATACAGATCCCCCAAAATAAGCCTTTCTAAACCACCACCAGCTGCGGACCGTGAAGGTAACAGCGCTGGGACGGTGTAGCCGTGTAAGAGGGGATTCCGAAGGACGATGCAGAGGGAAAATGAATGAATTATTGAATTTTCCCTCTGCGTCATCCCTCGGAATCTCCCACCCCCTTTCACAGCCCCACCGCTGTTACCTGCACGGACCGCAGCTGTCCACCACTCAAATGTCTTGCATATTTTCACTAGACTAATTAACCAGTAATCCTTTATGAGTTCCACAGTGTTCTACTCGCCGAAAAAATGCTTCAACACCCCATCAAGAGTTGCAAGCGCTATATAAATGCAAACCTTTTTAGGTCGAAGGCCTAAAAGGCTGCGCTTGCGCAGTCTTAGGCCGGAGATTTAATGACTCTTAGTAGCGCAGAAGGTCCCGCCTCCCTGCCCTGTCTCTCCTTCATTGGCTGGCTTCCTAAACGGAGGCCAGCCATTGGAGGAGAGATCCGTCACTCCGATGTAGCCCCGTCCTTTTCGGATTTGGGGGCGTAATTTTTGATGTTCTTCAGACAGTGACGTTGTCTGTCACTCAGAACATCAAAACCACGCCCACAAATCCTAAAAATCCGGAAGCTTGTGTCCGCCATTTTGGATCCTTCGCAGTGAAGGTAAGATCGTGTCTGTTTCCCTCCGTGCCTTCTTCCCCCTGTCTGTTTCCCGCCCCCCTCCCGCTCTCCGTGTATTTTTGCTGTTCGTTTGTGCCTTCTTTCCCCTGTCTGTTTCGGTGGGCGTCTCTGCGTCTCCCCCTGACTGTTTCCCGCCCCCCTCCCGCTCTCCGTGTATTTTTGCTGTTCGTTTGTGCCTTCTTTCCCCTGTCTGTTTCGGTGGGCGTCACTGTGTCTCCCCCTGTCTCTTTCCCGCCCCCCTCCCGCTCTCCGTGTATTTTCGCTGTCCGTTTGTGCCTTCTTTCCCCTGTCTGTTTCGGTGGGCGTCTCTGCGTCTCCCCTGTCTGTTTCCCGCCCCCCTCCCGCTCTCCGTGTATTTTCGCTGTCTGTTTGGGCATCTCTGCGTCTCCTCGTCGCATACAGAATCACCCCGGCGGCCGGCAACTGCACCGCTGAGCTCTCACGGGCCACCGATGACAAATATGGGCAGTCCGGCAGAGTCAGCGTTGGGGCGGGTATAGACCGCCAGCCGCCCCACGCCTCTCCTTTCATTCGGCCCGCTCACCACCCAGGGGCCCCCGGGCAGCCGCGAAACTTGAGGCCCCGGCGTGCCTTTCTACACCAGGCCCCAGAGCCTCTCTCGCCGCCAGCAGGACCGGGGACCGTTCTGGACATTCCGGGACCGGATCGTTAAGCACCCCACGTCCTCGGCTGCACTGTTGCGGAGGCTGTAAACTGGGAGAGCCGCCGGCTCCAACAAGAGAACTGCCAGCGGAGACCCAGAAATACGGAGGGGCTCCTGCATTGCTTGACTGCCCACGAGGGTAGATTGGCCCACGGAAAAGGAAATGAGCCCGGTTGCACCGTGTTGGGTGGGCCGTGAGGACGGACCTGGACCTGTGCTGAGCCCAGAGGCTGATTGAGAAAGGGCAAGAGACACTCAGTAGCCCGTCCAAACCGGAACGATTCGGCGATCGCTTTGGGACCACAGACTGGAGGCGGCGAGATCGGTCAGGTGAGCTTGTGTGGGGCTGGGGAGCATGACAAACAAGGTGTGTGTTGTGCTAACATGAGGTTAGAGATGTAAAGCTGTCTCTGGAGGCCTCTCCCTCCGGTCAGTGCCTCCTGCCTCCAGACGTTGCTCCCCGGGACCCTCAGGTTAGCCTGGCCTCTAACCCCTTGCCAGCATCCCCTTGGGGGGGGGGATCACTTCCGGCCACTGTGGGAGAGTGCTGTGTTGTGCTAACATGAGGTTAGAGATGGAAAGCTGTCTCTGGAGGCCTCTCCCTCCGGTCAGTGACTCCTGCCTCCAGACGCTGCTCCCCGGGACCCTCGGGTGAGCCTGGCCTCTAACCCCTTGCCAGCATCCCATTGGGGGGGGGCTCACTTCCGGCCACTGTGGGAGAGTGCCTGGGTGGGATTGGAACTCTGTGAGGGCTGTGAGTGCTGCGTGGGCTGTGAGAGCTGTGTGGGCTGTGAGAGCTGCGTGGGCTGTGAAAGCTGCGTGGGCTATGAGAGCTTTGTGGGCTGTGAGAGCTTTGTGGGCTGTGAGAGCTTTGTGGGCTGTGAGAGCTGTGTGGGCTGTGAGAGCTGTGTGGGCTGTGAGAGCTGTGTGGGCTGTGAGAGCTGTGTGGGCTGTGAGAGCTGTGTGGGCTGTGTGGGCTGTGTGGGCTGTGTGGGCTGTGTGGGCTGTGAGAGCTGTGTGGGCTGTGAGAGCTGTGTGGGCTGTGAGAGCTGTGTGGGCTGTGAAAGCTGTGTGGGCTGTGAAAGCTGTGTGGGCTGTGAAAGCTGTGTGGGCTGTGAAAGCTGTGTGGGCTGTGAAAGCTGTGTGTGCATGGGTGGCTCTGTGTGTGCGTGGGTGGCTCTGTGTGTGCGTGGGTGGCTCTGTGTGGGTGGCTCTGTGTGTGTGTGTAGCTTTGTGTGTGTGTGGCTCTGTGTGGGTGTAAATGCAATAGGTCATGCATATGCGAGCGATTAAGCTATTGGCATTGTAAATGACAATGCCATTATTGAACGATTAAGGTATTGGCAATGTAAATGACAATGCCATTTATTTATGATAAAAAAAATCTCTGTTTATATCTCACTACCTCACAACATCCCTCTCCCTCATTCTTTCACTACCTCACTCTCTGTCTACCTCACTCTCACTACATAACTCTCTACCTCACTACTCCACTCTATCTCACTACCTCACTATCTCACAACTTCTCTCTCTCAAAACATCACTACCTCACTCTCTAGCTCACAACCTCACAACTTCACTCTCTTTCTCTAACTCACTACCTCAATCACTCTCTATCTCACTACCTCACTCTTTCTATCTCACTATCTCACTTTCACTCTCTCTTTCTCTATCTCACTACATCACAACATCACTCTATGCTTATATCTCACTACCTCACAGCATCCCTCTCCCTCACTACCTCACTCTTTACTACCTCAGTCTCTATCTACCTCACTCTCTCTCACTACCTCACTCTCTCTCTATTTCAATACTTCACTCGCTCTCTCTATCTCACTACCTCACTCTCTCTCTGCTAATGCAATAGGTATCACATATGCAAAAAACAAAGCTAATGCCAATACAAATGACAATGCCATATGGCGTATTTTTTTTAGACATTGTATTTTATCGATAGTAGATAATTGCTAATTGTTTCTTTAAGATATATAGATATTGTTTAGCTGTTTTTTTAATTGATTCCTCAGGACAAAAAAGTGTTTAGGAGATAGTAATGTTTTGCATTTAATATGACTGTGTGTGCACATTTTACATTTCAATTCCATGTAGCGATATCTTTAGTTGACTCTAGACTTCATCGTCTGTGCTGCGAACTACAGGTCAGGGTAAATTGTTTTATATTTCAAGTTCTTTAGACGGGTATGTATGTTGTTGTTGTTTTCGTTCAGAGGTAAGCCATTTTGGTTTTTTTTTCTAATCTTATGTTTATTCTCTCTTTTCTAGGTTCAACATGGCCCGTGGTGATTCCCTTCAGCCATGTGCACCGCTGTGCACGGAGTTGTTCAGACAGGTATGTATGTTGATTTTAGTTTATGTTGGAGGTAAATGTAAACAATAAATGTGTGTGGGGACTGCACTCATGAATCCAATTTAACCTGTTTGTACGGTATGTGTGCGCGTTGGATTAGTGCCTGCACACTATTAAATAGCTAAATGTAAGGCCTGGTAACAGAAGTGACCAGGACTCCAGCGTGCACCAACAATGTTAAATTCTCCAGTCAAAAGTATATCGTGTTTTAGTCACACATTTAATCAAAATTCATTGTATAGCTTCACCAATTGTATAACATTTCAAGTGAATATCATGGAAATAGTCCAACAAATAATTAATATAGTCAAATGCAAGATACAAAAATTACACAAAAATAAATTACATCTCAAATTGCATAAACCCAATGCATTTCGGGGCTTGTGCCCCTTCGTCAGGGGTCGCAAACTATGGACTTACGAATCCACTCATGGATTCGATGAATAGCGTGGCGCGCAACGGCGCGTGATCTGAATACTTGCACGATAGTGCGGATGCGGATGACTTCTTGAACAAGCCGGTCGAATTTTGCGTGTGTCACCTCGTTGAACTGCCGACTCATAGCGCACATTGAACTACGACAGGGTAAACACGCCTCATCCTTTGCCTAGCAGTTGCATCAACTGCAAGTATTCAGATCACGCGCCGTTGCGCGCCACGCTATTCATCGAATCCATGAGTGGATTCGTAAGTCCATAGTTTGCGACCCCTGACGAAGGGGCACAAGCCCCGAAATGCATTGGGTTTATGCAATTTGAGATGTAATTTATTTTTGTGTAATTTTTGTATCTTGCATTTGACTATATTAATTATTTGTTGGACTATTTCCATGATATTCACTTGAAATGTTATACAATTGGTGAAGCTATACAATGAATTTTGATTAAATGTGTGACTAAAACACGATATACTTTTGACTGGAGAATTTAACATTGTTGGTGCACGCTGGAGTCCTGGTCACTTCTGTTACCAGGCCTTACATTTAGCTATGTTGGAGGTAAGGCATATTTTTATTTTTACGCTGCACTGTCCTTTTACTGCTGCACTCTCTCCTCGGCCTCTCCCTGCGCCATCGCTTCACTGCTCCACTCTCTGCTCAGCCCCCCCCTCCCCATCCAGGCTGCAGCCCTCACTCCTCCACTGCACCATCACTCACTGCTGCACTCTCTCCTCAGCCTCTCACGGTACCATCGCTTCACTGATGCACTCTCCTCAGCCTCTTACTGCACCATCCCTTCACTCTCTCCTCAGCTCCACTATACCGTCTCTTCACTGTTGCACTCTCCTTAGTCTCTCACTGCACCATCCTTTCACTGCTGCACTCTCTCCTCAGCCTCTCCCTGCACCGTCCCTTCACTGATGCACTCTCTGCTCAGCCCCCCATTGCATCGTCCCTTCACTGCTGCACTCTCCTCAGCCTCTCCCTGCACCGTCCCTTCACTGATGCACTCTCTGTTCAGCCCCCCATTGCATCGTCCCTTCACTGCTGCACTTTCCTCAGCCTCTCACTGCACCATCCCTTCACTGATGCACTCTCCTCAGCCTATCACTGCACCATCCCTTCACTGCAGCACTCTCTCCTCAGCCTCTCCCTGCGCCTTCGCTTCACTGCTGCACTCTATGCTCAGCCCCCCATTGCATCGTCCCTTCACTGCTGCACTCTCCTCAGCCTCTCCCTGCACCATCCCTTCACTGACGCACTCTCTGCTCAGCCCCCCATTGCATCGTCCCTTTATTGCTGCACTCTCTGCTCAGCCCCCCCAACCAGGCTGCAGCCCTCACTCCTCTACTGCACCATCACTCACTGCTGCACTCTCTCCTCAGTCTCTTACGGTACCGTCCCTTCACTGATGCACTCTCCTCAGCCTCTCACTGCACCATCCCTTCACTCTCTCCTCAGCTCCACTATACCGTCCCTTCACTGTTGCACTCTGCACCCTCCCTTCACTGCTGCACTCTCTGCTCAGCCTCTCCCTGCACCGTCCATTCACTGATGCACTCTCTGCTCAGCCTCCCATTGCATCGTCCCTTCACTGCTGCACTCTCCTCAGCCTCTACCTGCACTGTCCCTTCACTCATGCACTCTCTGCTCAGCCCCCTATTGCATCGTCCCTTCACTGCTGCACTATCCTCAGCCTCTCCCTGCACTGTCCCTTCACTGGTGCACTCTCCTCAGTCTCTCACTGCACCATCCCTTCACTGCTGCACTCTCTCCTCAGCCTCTCACTGCACCATCCCTTCACTGCTGCACTCTCTCCTCAGCATCTCCCTGCACCATCCCTTCACTGATGCACTCTCTCCTCAGCCTCTCCCTGCACCGGCCCTTCACTGATGCACTCTCTCCTTAGCCTCTCCTTGCACCGTCCCTTCACTGCTGCACTCTCCTCAGCCTCTCACTGCACCGTCACTTCACTGCTGCACTCACTCCTCATCCCCACTGAACCGTCCCTTCACTGCTGCACTCTCCTCAGCCTCTCACTTCACCATCCCTTCACTCTCTCCTCAGCGCCACTATACCGTCTCTTCGAACTCTCTCTCTCTCACTACCTCACTCGCTCTCTCACTACCTTACTCTCTCTCTCACTACCTCACTCTCTCTTTCACTAACTCACTATCTCTCTCACTACCTCACTATCTCTCACACTACTACATTATCTCTCATTCACTCTCTCTCTACCTCAATCTCTACCTCACTACTCAACTCTCTCTTTCTCACAGCATCACCATATCACTACCACAGTAACTATCTCTCTAACACACAACTTCACTCTCTCTATCTCACTACCTCACTCTCTCTACATCACTACCTCACTCTATCTATTACTATCTCACTCTCACTGCCTCACTATATCACGCACACTCTCTCAAATTCACTATAACACTCTCACTA
The DNA here is from genome assembly GCF_964261635.1 of Lissotriton helveticus. NCBI lineage: Eukaryota > Metazoa > Chordata > Amphibia > Caudata > Salamandridae > Lissotriton > Lissotriton helveticus. The sequence continues at coordinate 342,746,042 of NC_136068.1, read as the reverse complement.
CCTCACAACTTCACTCTCTCTCTCTAACTCACTGCTTCACTCTCTCTCTATCTCACTACCTCACACTCTCTCTATATACTACCTCACTCTATTTCTATCTCACTATCTCTCTCACTATATCACGACACACTCTCTCTAAAGTTCACTACATCACTCTCTCACTACCACACAACTTCACTCTCTCTCTAAATCACTACTTCACTCTCTCTCTATCTCACTACCGCACTCTCTCTCTCAAATACACTAACTCACTTTCACTCTCTCATACACTACCTCACTCTCTCTCTAGCTCACTACTTCACAACATTGCTCTGTTTCTATCTCAATACAGCACAACAACTCTCACCCTCACTACCTCATTCTTTCACTACCTCACTCTCTCTATCTCTCACTACCTCACTCTATATCTACTTCACTCTCCCACAAAACAAAAATAACTACATCACTACTCAAATTATATCTATAACACTATCTCACTCTCTCTCTCACTAACTCTCTCCATAACATCACTCTATCTATTTCGATATCACTCTCACTACCTAACTATAACACAACTCACTCACTCAAAAAAGAACTACAACTCTCTCGCTGACTCACTCTCTATCTCACTAGCTCACAAGTTCACTCTCTCTCTCCAACTCACTACGTCACTCTCTATCTCACTAACTCACTCTCTCTCTTTCTATCTCACTAAGTCACTTTCACTCTCTCTTACACTACCTCAATCCTTATCTATCTCACTAGCCTCTCCCTGCACCGTCCCTTCACTGATGCACTCTCTGCTCAGCCCCCCATTGCATCGTCCCTTTACTGCTGCACTCTCCTCAGCCTCTCCCTACACCGTCCCTTCACTGATGCACTCTCTGTTCAGCCCCCCATTGCATCGTCCCTTCACTGCTGCACTTTCCTCAGCCTCTCACTGCACCATCCCTTCACTGCTGCACTCTCCTCAACCTCCCACTGCACCATCGCTTCACTGCTGTACTCTCTGCTCAGCCCCCATCCACGCTGCAGCCCTCACTCCTCCACTGCACCATCACTCACTGCTGCACTCTCTCTCAGCCTCTCACGGTACTATCCCTTCACTGCTGCACTCTCTCCTCAGCCTCTCCCTGCAACATCCCTTCACTGATGCACTCTCTCCTCAGCCTCTCCCTGCACCGGCCCTTCACTGATGCACTCTCTCCTCAGTCTCTCCCTGCACCGTCCCTTTATTGCTGCACTCTCTCCTTAGCCTCTCCTTGCACCGTCCCTTCACTGCTGCACTCTCCTCCACCTCTCACTGCACCGTCCATTCACTGATGCACTCTCTGCTCAGCCTCCCATTGCATCGTCCCTTCACTGCTGCACTCTCTTCAGCCTCTCCCTGCACCGTCCCTTCACTCATGCACTCTCTGCTCAGCCCCCCATTGCATCGTCCCTTCACTGCTGCACTTTCCTCAGCCTCTCCCTGCACCCTCCCTTCACTGGTGCACTCTCCTCAGTCTCTCACTGCACCATCCCTTCACTGCTGCACTCTCTCCTCAGCCTCTCCCTGCACCATCCCTTCACTGATGCACTCTCTCCTCAGCCTCTCCCTGCACCGGCCCTTCATTGATGCACTCTCTCCTCAGCCTCTCCCTGCACCGTCCCTTTATTGCTACACTCTCTCCTTAGCCTCTCCTTGCACCATCCCTTCACTGCTGCACTCTCTGCTCAGCCTCTCCCTGCACTGTCCCTTCACTGCTGCACTCTCTCCTCAGCCTCTCCCTGCACTGTCCCTGCACCATCCCTTCACTGATGCACTCTCTGCTCATCCCCCCATTGCATCGTCCCTTCACTCTCCTCAGCCTCTCCCTGCACCATCCCTTCACTGACGCACTCTCTGCTCAGCCCCCATTGCATCGTCCCTTCATTGCTGCACTCTCTGCTCAGCCCCCCCCATCCAGGCTGCAGCCCTCACTCCTCCACTGCACCATCACTCACTGCTGCACTCTCTCCTCAGCCTCTTAAGGTACCGTCCCTTCACTGTTGCACTCTGCACCCTCCCTTCACTGCTGCACTCTCTGCTCAGCCTCTCCCTGCACCGTCCATTCACTGATGCACTCTCTGCTCAGCCTCCCATTGCATCGTCCCTTCACTGCTGCACTCTCCTCAGCCTCTCTCTGCACTGTCCCTTCACTCATGCACTCTCTGCTCAGCCCCCCATTGCATCGTCCCTTCACTGCTGCACTCTCCTCAGCCTCTCCCTGCACCATCCCATCACTGGTGCACTCTCCTCAGTCTCTCACTGCACCATCCCTTCACTGCTGCACTCTCTCCTGAGCCTCTCCCTGCACCATTCCTTCACTGATGCACTCTCTCCTCAGCCTCTCCCTGCACCGGCCCTTCACTGATGCACTCTCTCCTCAGCCTCTCCCTGCACCGTCCCCTTATTGCTGCACTCTCTCCTTAGCCTCTCCTTGCACCGTCCCTTCACTGCTGTACTCTCCTCCGCCTCTCACTGCACCGTCACTTCACTGCTGCACTCACTCCTCATCCCCACTGCACCGTCCCTTCACTGCTGCACTCTCCTCAGCCTCTCACTGCACCATCCCTTCACTGCTGCACTCTCTGCTCAGCCTCTCCCTGCACTGTCCCTTCACTGATGCACTCTCTCCTCAGCCTCTCCCTGCACTGTCCCGGCACTGTCCCTTCACTGACGCACTCTCCTCAGCCTCTCCTTGCACCGTCCCTTCACTGATGCACTCTATGCTCAGCCCCCCATTGCATCGTCCCTTCACTGCTGCACTCTCCTCAGCCTCTCCCTGCACCATCCCTTCACTGACGCACTCTCTGCTCAGCCCCCCATTGCATCGTCCCTTTATTGCTGCACTCTCTGCTCAGCCCCCCCATTCAGGCTGCAGCCCTCACTTCTCCACTGCACCATCACTCACTGCTGCACTCTCTCCTCAGCCTCTTACGGTGCCGTCCCTTCACTGTTGCACTCTGCACCCTCCCTTCACTGCTGCACTCTCTGCTCAGCCTCTCCCTGCACCGTCCATTCACTGATGCACCCTGCTCAGCCTCCCATTGCATCGTCCCTTCACTGCTGCACTCTCCTCAGCCTCTCCCTGCACTGTCCCTTCACTCATGCACTCTCTGCTCAGCCCCCCATTGCATCGTCCCTTCACTGCTGCACTCTCCTCAGCCTCTCCCTGCACCGTCCCATCACTGGTGCACTCTCCTCAGTCTCTCACTGCACCATCCCTTCACTGCTGCACTCTCTCCTCAGCCTCTCCCTGCACCATTCCTTCACTGATGCACTCTCTCCTCAGCCTCTCCCTGCACCGGCCCTTCACTGATGCACTCTATCCTCAGCCTCTCCCTGCACCGTCCCCTTATTGCGGCACTCTCTCCTTAGCCTCTCCTTGCACCGTCCCTTCACTGCTGTACTCTCCTCCGCCTCTCACTGCACCGTCACTTCACTGCTGCACTCACTCCTCATCCCCACTGCACCGTCCCTTCACTGCTGCACTCTCCTCAGCCTCTCACTGCACCATCCCTTCACTGCTGCACTCTCTGCTCAGCCTCTCCCTGCACTGTCCCTTCACTGATGCACTCTCTCCTCAGCCTCTCCCTGCACTGTCCCTGCACTGTCCCTTCACTGATGCACTCTCCTCAGCCTCTCCCTGCACCATCCCTTCACTGATGCACTCTCTCCTCAGCCTCTGCCTGCACCGGCCCTTCACTGATGCACTCTCTCCTCAGCCTCTCCCTGCACCGTCCCTTTATTGCTGCACTCTCTCCTAAGCCTCTCCTTGCACCGTCCCTTCACTGCTGCACTCTCCTCAGCCTCTCACTGCACCGTCACTTCACTGCTGCACTCACTCCTCATCCCCACTGCACCGTCCCTTCACTGCTGCACTCTCCTCAGCCTCTCACTGCACCATCCCTTCACTCTCTCCTCAGATCCACTATACCGTCCCTTCGAACTCTCTCTCTCACTACCTCACTCTCTCTCACTACCTCACTCTCTCTTTCACTAACTCACTATCTCTCTCACTACCTCACTATCTCTCACACTACTACACTATCTCTCATTCACTCTCTCTCTACCTCAATCTCTACCTCACTACTCAACTCTCTTTCTCACAGCATCACAACATCTCTACCACAGTAACTATCTCTCTAACACACTACTTCACAACTTCACTCTCTCTATCTCACTACCTCACTCTCTCTACATCACTACCTCACTCTATCTATTACTATCTCACTCTCACTGCCTCACTATATCACGACACACTCTCTCAAAAATTTACTACAACACTCTCACTACCTCACAACTTCACTCTCTCTAACTCACTGCTTCACTCTCTCTCTTTCTCACTACCTCACACTCTCTCTATATACTACCTCACTCTATTTGTATCTCACTATCTCTCTCTCACTATATCACGACACACTCTCTCTAAAATTCACTACATCACTCTCTCACTACCACACAACTTCACTCTCTCTCTAACTCACTACTTCACTCTCTCTCTATCTCACTACCGCACTCTCTCTCTCTCTCAAATACACTAACTCACTTTCACTCTCTCATACACTACCTCACTCTCTCTCTAGCTCACTACTTCACAACATCGCTCTGTTTCTATCTCAATACAGCACAACAACTCCCACCCTCACTACCTCATTCTTTCACTACCTCACTCTCTCTATCTCTCACTACCTCACTCTATATCTACTTCACTCTCCCACAAAACAAAAATAACTACATCACTACTCAAATTATATTTATAACACTATCTCACTCTCTCTCTCACTAACTTTCTCCATAACATCACTCTATCTATTTCGATATCACTCTCACTACCTAACTATAACACAAGTCACTCACTCAAAAAATAACTACAACCCTCTCTCGTTGACTCACTCTCTCTCACTAGCTCACAAGTTCACTCTCTCTCTCCAACTCACTACGTCACTCTCTATCTCACTAACTCTCTCTTTCTATCTCACTAAGTCACTTTCACTCTCTCTTACACTACCTCAATCCTTCTCTATCTCACTACGTCACAACATCACTCATTGTTTCTATCTCACTACCACCAAAAATCACTCTCCATCACTAACTCACTCTTTCACTACCTCACTCTCTCACTACCTCACTCTATCTACCTCACTCTCTCTCTCACTACCTCACTCTATCTTTCTATCTCACTAAGTCACTTTCACTCTCTTTCACTACATCACTCTCTCTATCTCACTACCTCCCAAACTCACTCACTGTATGTATCTCACTACCTCAGAACATCCCTCTACCTCACTCTTTCACTACCTCACTTTCTCTGTCTCTCACTACCTCACTCTCTATCTACCTATCTCTCACTACATAACTCTCTACCTCACTAATCCACTCTATCTCACTACCTCACTATCTCACAATTTCTCTCTCTCAAAACATCACTACCTCACTCTCTCACTACCTCACTCTCTAGCTCACAACTTCACAACTTCACTCTCTTTCTCTAACTCACTACCTCAATCACTCTCTATCTCACTACCTCACTCTTTCTGTCTCACTAACTCACTTTCACTCTCTTTCATGACCTCTTTCTCTATCTCACTACATCACATCACTCTATGCTTATATCTCACTACCTCACAACATCCCTCTCCACCTCACTCTTTACTTCCTCTCTCTCTATCTCACTACCTCAATCTCTATCTACCTCACTCTCTCCACTACCTCACTCTCTCCACTACCTCACTCTCTCTCTATTTCAATACCTCACTCGCTCTCTCTATCTCACTACCTCACTCTCTCTCTGCTCATGCAATAGTTATCACATATGCAAAAAACAAAGCTAATGACAATATAAATGATAATGCAATTTATTTAGGGATACAAAAAAGATACAAAAATAATAAGCAATACCAATAGCTCTACCTATAATATTGCCGAGACCATTGCATTGTAAATGCTTGTTCTCTCTTCTATCTCTCCACTATCATTCTCAATCCAAATAACGAATAACATATCCACCACTCAAATTACTTTCATATTTTCACTATACTAAGTCACCACTAATCCTTTATGGGTTCAGGAGTAGCGTGCTACTCACTGAAAAAGCTCTTCGACACCTTGTCAGAGGTAGTAAGTGCTATATAAATGCAAATACAAAACAATAGAATACAGTGGTACACGATGACTTCAATACCCAGCATGCACTGTGATGGGCGCTTGGCTTTACAAACAAGGGGCCGTATTACATATTGGCATTGTTTGGGTTTGGTGCACCTTTAAAAAGGTGCGCAGGGCGCAAACAATGCCAATGTGCCCCATTATGGTATATACGCTGCCCTGGGGGCTGCCGCGAACTTGAAAACACTGAACATCTGCTCCGTGTTTTCACAGTGCAGGCGGCACCCGCCTGCACTTTCGAAGGGGATTAGAGAACCCCTTGCAGGCGGGTGCAGTCAGTGACTGTACCCGCCTGCACTTTCAAAGGGGATGTCTGGGGGGTCCATGGGACCCCCTTTACCTCCTGCAGAGGCCTGCTCTCAGGGGGTGCACTGACAGTGCTCCACCTTTTAAATGGCCACACTGTCAGTGCGCCTCCTGAGGGCTTCTTTGACTTTGCGCCTACGTCTGTAATATGGTGCGTACGCCGAGTAAAAGGAATTCCCTAATTTGCATAGGTTACCCCCTATGCAAATGAGGGTAAACCCTCTGTTGATATTGATGGCGCTTTAAAAAAGAGTTAAGACCTGGCTCTTTCCAAAGGTTTGAGAATTCTGCTTAGTAACAATATCGTCCTTTCCGCTCGCCTTATAACTCCTCGATAGCCTACTTACTCCGACCACTTGCCACTCTCTCAGCGCCAGGATGCCGGTAGGGTTACAGAGCGCTTTATAAATGTTAAAAATAAATAAATAAGTGTGCCAGCGCTATCAACATTATAGAAGGGGACGCCCCCTTCTATAATACCAAAGAGCCACAGGGCGCGCAAAGTGGGCGTAAACGCCCGTTGCGCCCCCGGGGCACTTTATGTAATACGGCCCCAGATAATCCGCCTAGGGCGCAGAGTTGGGCAAAAGGCATAGTCTCGTGGGGGAGGAAACATATGTTTGTCATGAATTCGTGCTTCCCTCGTTTTTATTCGCCGTGTAATCTCACCATCCATCCTCCTGCCTCCCCTTCACATTCACTTCAGGGAGTCTCTCTCCCATGACGTTCTTCCATCTTCATTTGGAATTCACGTCTAAGGTAAGAATTTAGTGAAATAAATGTCGCTTCTTCATCCTATTCCCGCATTTTATTTTGGAGAGACAGGAGAAGAGTCACTTAGGCCAGTCACGCGCAGGAGAAATCAGTCAGGAAGTATTTTTCATGCTGGTTCTTTTTGTGGGAAGACAGACAGCCCTTTCAGCCCAAATACAATATCGTAATTGCTCATATTCAACTGGCAAGAGCCTCCAGGATGAGCTGCAGCGAGGCGCCGCGTGCTAATCTGTCATGTTCTCCCGCGTCGGCCATGGCGCGCTGTAAAAGTGTCGTCTGCTCTTCAAGTTATTTATATAGTTGGCAGAACGCGCTTTGCTTGTACAAACTAGAAACTATTAGATTAGACCAGCAGAGACAGCCCGAGGCAATCTTTTTAACGGAGTGAGTAGCATTCAGAGTGGTGTTGGAAAGTAAATATTATTTCACTTGAAGTCTATTAGTGGGAGCTGCCGGGATAACAAATACGGGGTTTGCTAGCTGAGAACTCGTAGGATTCCGAGGGCACACCGCTGCTTGGCACGGAGGAGTTTTTAACAAGATGTGCTTAGATAAGAAAAGATAATTGGCGCATTCTGTGAGCTGGGGGCCCACCATTAAAATGGCGGGGTGGCGCTTTTGATAAATTTTGCTCACCCTTGTGTTAGATTTGGCAACATCAGCTTAAACTGTTTTACGGAGCTCCTGTCATCAACGCAAAAAGAATAGACATGCAGGCTTATTTACAAGCCCCTTGTGATAAATAGTGATGCGCCGGCGACGCAAGGGGCTTGTGAATAAGTTCCACATTCTGTGATGGAGTCTAGTTGCTTCTCTTCTGTTCCTCTGTGACATTGAAAGGGCGAGATTTTGATCGATACCTTATATCTATTGATCCAAACCTCGATCTGGTCGACTGAACCTTTATTGCCTGTCTTGGAAGGAAACAGTACACCTATCTGCAAATTAGTTCACCCAAGAAAGGACTCTACTCTCAAAGATCACGGACAACTTCTAGGTTTCAAAGTTTATTGTAAAGATATAATGAGCTGCAAATACAAGCATCTCAGAATGAGATTCACGAGATACACAGGTCCAATTACATACATGTGCTCTCGAAAAGCCCTCAGACGAGCAACAGAAATCACTAACACAAGTTCTAAAAATAGCAAAGCTATCAGCATAGACGCATATCTCTCCTTCATTTAGGTTGGAGGAAAACAAACACAGGTTAGGCGTCCCTACCCTGTTCTAGATGGTATCCCTACTTAACCAAATCCCAACCTAACAAAGGTGTCAGCAATGAATGACCCCCAAGGGAAGTCACCCACTCTAAGTCTCTTGGTGGAAACCTAAAGTTCTCCAGTCATGACCCCTCACTGCCTACCCATCCGCTCTCTAAAGGGTCCTCAGGTCTCTGCTCTCTCTCCACCCAGGGGTGCTGTCCCTAATACAAAACAGTCAACAACATTTGAGACGCCCCTTGCGAAACGCCTCTCACGTGGTGCAACTTCAGGCTTTTTCCATGATGCTTTGTATTGGGCCTCAGACGTTAGAGTTGACCTTGCTTCTCAGTCTCTTCTCCGGCCCGCTGATACCCCTTAAACATTCCAGAACCCTCCTCCATGTCTGGGCCGTCTACTGAACAGGCCTCTATTCATTCACTTATAATTGGATCCCCCCTTTCCTGTTGCAGACAGATATCTGCCGCCAAGAACCCAACTCTCATAGACTTCTAAAAAGGCTTGCAACATTTCTCAGCCCAGACATGTACGTGTAAATCACTGCTAAAACATTTCAGGCCTACAATATTTCACATTATGATTATAGCATTCAATTTCTTCATTTAATTAAAGCATGTTAAACTCTTATTCTATTATTTAGAAAACATTACTCTAAATCATGGCCCATTAATGCAATGACCAAAAACGTTAAACAATCTGTGTCGTGAAAAGAAACACCTTCCCTTTTAGCTCCAGCTCTGGCCCTGAGGCCTACCACGTTCTGCGTTTTACCACAGACCATCTTATATGTTAACAGCTACACGACATAGATTCAAAATAATCACGTCTAATAAAATCATATAATGTCACACATTTCTGTATTAGTTCCACTTCTACTTAAATCTCTATATTAGCTATACATTTAGAATATAATTTCATATACTATTAGCACTCATGGCATTTCTCTTCATGAATTATGCTCTCTATAGGTAAGTGTGATGTACTCATATATTTATCTCAGTTTGCGCTCTCTCAGTTCCCCCCTTTGATGACCTCTCGGGGTCATCACTAACATTTAAACTGCAGTTATTGCTGGCATTCTCTGCGCTTCCAGAGCTCTCAGGCTCCTGTACTGATTATCTTGTATGGCAGCCAATCTCTGCAACTGTTCTCTTTGGGCCCCTTCTGACCTTCTTGCTCTGTACCATTTGAATACCCTCACCAATCCCCACAATATTATCCCACAGATCAATATTATGATGATAGGCTTTAGGATATACCAAATAAAGCTTTTGCCTAAGGTGGAAAACCACCCTCCAACTGTACTCATTCCGTGGCCCACCTTTTCCCAGACATTTTCTCTACTCAAGTCTTCGATCTCTTTGTGTATATTAGTTATGTTCTTAATAACTTTCTCAAGGGGTTTTGAAAGGTCTGGAATGTAAGTGCAACATTCCTGAACCTTCAAAGCCTTACAGACTCCGCCCTCTTTTGCTAATAAGACATCTAATGCAAGCCGATTTTGAAGAACCATAGCCCTTATCGATTGCATCTCTCCTTCTACCAGCATTAAGGACTGAGCAGTGCTGGCAGACAACCTGTCGACAACTGTTGCCAGTCGTCTAATTTTAACATCATTAAGGATTATTCCCAAAAGAGGGAACATAGCTCCAAAGACATCTCCAACCATTTCTGCATCGCCTAAATCTCTCCTTCCCCTCGATGATGTCTGGCCCTCAATGATCAATAAGTCTTGTGCATGATATATTTTGGGGAAGACAATTGCCAAGTAACATGATCCATACCAGTTGTCAGGTAGTCTCACGTAAGCATTTCTTCCACATACAAAATACACATTTGGAATCACTTGCATTCCCTTCAGGAAATCCTTAGTGTAGTACTCTAAATTAAAAGCATGTTCACAGTCAACTTCACCCACGTATACATTTTCATAATACGTTTTGGCTCGGTGAAGACATAACTTTCCTCTCTGCGCTTTATCTAAAGCTATTGGACCACTACTACCCTTTCTCTTGTGTGACTTCTCTTCCTCGGTCCAATCTAATTTCCCTTGTCCTGATTTTTTCAAAATCTTTTGTCTCCTGTAACGATCATCCACCTGCCCTATGAACCTTTTCTCGACTTCTGACACCTTGCATGTCAGATTATTTCTACGGGCATGTGAAGTATCTAAGGTAATCCAAGGAATGAAGAACTTGGCCAATCTGTCTTCACTCTTCCAGTAATCCCATTTATTCATCTGCTTATAATTCGGGACTTCTGGCAACACAGAATCATAATTGGAGAAATAGTATTCAAAACTATCTCTCTCATAAAATATACTAAGCAATAAGCTACATGTAATGCCATATGTCAGAGGGAGGTGATGATATCGAATTCCTTCATCTACAGACGCAGGCAACTGCATGCAGACGTAGCAATCCTTAACCTCCATGGCATCCACGTATTCATACAAAAGTTTAGCATAAGCATTTGACCTAAAGTCTCCTTGGGACTCGTCTACATGTAACCTGCGGGCTTCTGCAGCCAATAACGCTTTCTCTTGAGTGTTTTCCCTTTTCTCACCTGCAACAGTGGGTGTAAGTGTTACTACAGAATTCGCATCAGTTACCTTTACCTCTTCCTCATGTCCCTTTACATAAGAAATTGTTACCACTAAAGCTATTAATATTATCACTCCTACTATTAGTGTACCTATTATACATTTAGCTCTGCGGTTCGGGGTGCCGGCCTCCATTTCGTCAGACAATCTAGCTTTTCCCTTTCTCTTTGCAAAAAAGTTCTTTTCCTCTCGTTCCTTTACAGTCTCTTTCAATCCTTTTCTTGTCTTTAGAATCCACACAGCTGGAGGCTGACAGCCTTTTTCGCAAAAAGTCCTTTCACAGTTCAAAAAGACAACCCTAGCCCTTCTCCATCCACTCAAGGGGTTCCCTAAAATTCTCTGCTTCCTGGGCGCTAGGTAATCTTCTTTTCTTCTGCTTGCTTTATTTACAAAGTCCTTTAACAATCGACTATTAGATTTGTGGTTGCAGCTTCAATAGCATAGTTCAATATTTCCATGCGAAGAGTATGCTCTTCATGTGCTGTTATCGTGGTACCAAAGTCGGGGAATTTCAATTCTGTAAGAAACATGTGTTTTAACTTGCTGAGGCGGGGAGGTCTGGGGAGCACGAATGTTAGTGACCCTTCTTGTTCGACACCGGGTACCAACAGTTGTATTTCCACGGTGATAATGGGCTCAGAACTGGACACCACCACCGCTCGGATCCTCCCTGTCTCCGGTTTCACAGACATTTGTCGCCAGATATGTCCACTCAGGTGTGGAGTATCTTCTGTTAGGCACACGCACTCTTCTTGACCTTCTTCGGTCTGGTGCTTCAGCGCCCTGAGCACCTTCTTCTGGGTCTGAGTCTTCTGATATCGGAGGAAGGGTTGCTTCTGGAGTTGACCTCAGGCTAGAACTTCTTCTTTGCGGCCAATTTGCTTCTCCACGTGCCCTTCTACTCCTTCTCCTTCTGGTCTGTTCTCGCTCTCTTTCAGACCTGTCAGGGTCAGACTCGTACTCCCAGCTGTCTTCTCCTTCTGTAGCGTCTTCTGTTTCGCTGTTGTACTGACCGTCCTCAGCTTGGTCAGACTCGTTCCCTGCTTCCACTGGCACCTCTACAGCTTGGCTAGCCCCCTCTATGGCTTCTTGGTCCTCAGCTGGACGTCCATCCGAGAGAGGAGCTGTTTCCAGAGGTGCTGGAACCCTTTTCGTATGCGACGCGTGTATCCAGTTGGGCAGGCCTCCCACCTTTACAGCTGTACTTGTGATCAGGATGACCTGGTAGGGCCCACGCCAACGAATATCCAAGCAGCTTCTTCTCACATGTTTCTTCACCAGGACCCAGTCCCCAGGATACAGGTCATGGCAAGGGCCCTGGCACGCTGGAACCTCTGCAGCCTGCACCTGAAGGGACACAGAACGCATGGCGTCAGACAGCCCCTTACAATAGTCCAGGATCATATCATCTGTGATATTTAACAGTGCAGTAGCTGGAATAGATGGCAGTCTCATTGCTCTCCCCATTAACACCTCATGTGGTGACAACCCTGTTCTTCTGTCTGGGGTACTACGAAGGCTCATGAGTACCAATGGCAGGGCATCAGGCCAACTCAGGGTCGTTGAGGAGCAAACTTTCGCTATTCTGGACTTGATCGTGCCATTAATTTGTTCCACAATTCCTGAGGCTTCTGGTCGGTAACTGCAATGGAGCTTTTGGTCTATATTCAGTGCAACACAAATCATCTTCACAAGCTCGCTGTTAAAATGTGTTCCCCTATCTGATTCCAAAAAGGCCGGCACCCCGAACCGAGGGATAAGTTCTCTAAGCAGTAACTTAGCCACTGTGAGGGTGTCGCACCTACGTGTAGGGTATGCCTCAACCCATCTGGAGAACACACAAACAACCACCAGGACATAGCGGAGGCGGTTGCTTCTTGGCATTTCAATGAAATCTATCTGCATTCTATTGAATGGACCTCCAGACCTTCCTATGTGACTTAGTGCAACTGGTGTTCTTTTCCCTACATTCAGCTGCTGGCAGGTCACACAACGCTGGCACACTGCTTCTGCTGCTATTCTAAACTTAGGATTGTACCAAGTCTGTCTAAACACTCTCAGCATAGCATCTCTCCCTAAGTGTACGGGACCATGTATGAGTCTAGCCATTGGACTCACCATCTCATTGGGCAACACTGCTCTGCCGTCTGCTGAGACCCAAAAATGAGTCTCACCCATTACACATCCTGCCTTTACCCATGTTTCCTTTTCTGAATCAGGAGCATTTTCTTGCATAGTTGACAATTCATCCCAAGTATCAACAGTTTCCAGTATCATGGCTAATTCAGTTCTCACATTTATTCCACCCACATCCACCTCTGTGAAAGAGTAACCTTGTTCTGCGCAATACCGCGCAACTTCATCAGCATATCTATTGCCTTTCGAAACAAAGTCCTCATTTTTGGTATGTGCGATGCACTTTACAACTGCGATACTTGCTGGACATTGCAATGCTTCTAACAACAAGCGCACAAACTCTCCATTGCGAATGGGAGAGCCTGAAGAAGTCATGAACCCTCTTTGAGACCATAACTGCCCGTAATCATGAACTACCCCAAACCCGTATTGGCTGTCGGTGTAGATGGTGACTCGAATTTGATTGCCTGCTAAGCAAGCACGTGTTAGGGCAATAATCTCGGCTACCTGAGCGGAGTTTATTCCTTCCAGGCACCCTGCTTCCACAACTCCTTCAATTGTACAAACAGCATAAGCTGCTCTCAACTGCCCAACTTCGTCTCTTACACATGAGCCATCGACAAAGAAAACTTCGTCTGGGTCGGTCAGTGGCTCATCTACGATGTCGGGTCTGGGTTTGGTGCATAGTTCAGTCACATCGAGACAGTCATGGTCTGTATATTCATCATCATCATCAATATCATTTGGAAGTGGCATTAAGGTAGCAGGGTTCAAAACAGAGCATCTCTTGAGGGTCACGTTCTCTGCAGCAAGAATAACTTGCTCATAGCGCGTGAGCCTGCTATTGGTCAGATGCTGTGTTTTGGTCCTGGTCATCAACAGTTCAACAGAATGTGGCACGCACACCTCTAACGGGTGCCCCATGACGATATTTTCACATCTCTCAATGCTGACACCCGTTGCAGCAACGGATTTGAGACATCCGGGCAACGCTGCGGCTACTGGGTCTAAAGTAGCTGAGAAATAAGCAACTGGTCTACGGGCATTCCCATGGATTTGGACCAACACAGACAACGCACAACCTTCTCTCTCACAACAGTAAAGAAAGAATTGTTTATTGTAATCAGGCATTCCCAATGCCGGAGCACGACACAGGTCCTCTCTCAGCTGTAAGAATGCCATCAAACAGTCTTTGTCCCATGGTACCGGATCACTCACCTCTTTGTGCGTCAGTTTTTGCAAGGGCTTTGCTTTCAGTGAAAAGTTCACGATCCACTGTCGGCAATAACCCACCATCCCTAGGAACATCCTGACCTCTCTCTGTGTCTGAGGCGCGTTCATTTTCATGATCGCCTCTATCCTGTCTGGTGACACCTTTCGTTTGCCTTTCTCAATTCTGTGTCCCAAGTACTGTACTTCTGTCAGGCAGTACTGCAATTTTCCCGGGGACACCTTGTGCCCATTGGCAGCTAGGTGATTTAACAAAGCAATGGAGTCTTCCCTGCAAGCTTCTTCTGTGTCTGACGCCACAAGGAGGTCGTCTATGTACTGGACCAGAACTGACTTCTGGGGCAGCACTAGACTTTCAAGATTTTTCTTCAGAAGCTGGTTAAAGATCGATGGACTCTCTGTATAACCCTGAGGGATACGACACCATGTTAGGACGCGATTTTCCAGCTTAAATGCGAAAAGAAAATGGCTATCTTCGTCCAAAGGGATCGAAAAGAAAGCCTGACAAAGATCTATCACAGTGAACCACTCAGCTTGGAATGGAATCTGAAACAGTATCACTGATGGATTCGGTACCACTGGACAACATGAAACGACTATGTTATTAATCTTTCGAAGGTCCTGCACTATCCGAAATTTCCCATTTGGTTTCTGCAGACCCATAATCGGGGAGTTACATGGACTACCCACGATTTCTTTCAGTATTCCCTGTTTAATCATGGACTCGATCACGGGTTTTATGCCTGCAATCGTTTCTGGAGTCAATTTATACTGGGGTGTTCTTGGGAACTCAGCATGCGGTTTCACTACAATTTTCACTGGGTCCACCCCTTTGACCAATCCAATCTCTTCCCCAGTGAAATCCCATACCTCTGATGACACTGTCTCTCTCAAATCCCAGGGAAGCTCGTCTACTGTCAAAGTAGGGTACAGCTCCACACATATTCTTGAGTTTGCAACTTTGAAATCTGCATCATCATCATTAGTCAATACCTCCACTCCCTGGGGTGTACAATATATAGTACAATTCAATTTGCACAACAGGTCTCTTCCTAGCAGACACACAGGACTTGAATCGCAAACCACAAACTGGTGCTCATCGCTGTACTTCCCTATTTTCACCTGTACCGGTTCTGTCAATTGGCTGGTTATTCTCCTGTTTGCGACCCCTACCACCTGTATGGTCTCTCCAGACATGGGCAGGTCTGGAACTGCAGCTGATCTGATCGTGGATCTAGTGGCTCCTATGTCCACCAGAAATGTCGTAGGGCACCCTGCTACTTCTGCTTCAACATAGGGTCCCCTCTGATCTACCTCTAAGGCTGCCCCAAGGGTGCAGTCTTCTCTTTCCACTCTCTGTCCGGTTAATGGGTCCACATAATAGCACTCTTCACCTTCCACAAACAGGGGCATTTGTCTATAGGTCTTACCCATACTCCCTACTCGAGGAGGTTGCGGGAACTGGGCTCGGGGAGGAGCCCCCCCCCCTTTGAGCACCTTTCCTTGGTATGGCGTCGCCCCTCTCATAGGTGCGCTCTGGACCTCTTCCTCCTCTATCTCTTGCTCTCCGATCTCTACATTGTAAGGGCACTCGCGTTTCCAATGCCCCAACTCGTTGCACTGGTGGCACCTAGTCGTTTTCTTCAAGGTAGCTATGTCTACTCTGGGTCTGAAGGTAGTACTCTCCTCATTACCCTTGTTCTGACTGTACTGCTTCTTACCTCCTGTACCTGTCCCTTGCTGCTGTTGTTGCGGTCCCCCCTTTCCTGCTGCCTGCAATTGTACCACCATCAGCTTCTCTTTTAGTTTCTTAGCCTTGGAGTCTACCTCATCACAGCAGTACCTGGCGTATCTCAGTATTTCATCTAGGGGTCTACTTTGCCAGCAAATCGAGTGTTGCTGAATCATTAAACTAATATCCGGTCTCAGTCCCAGGACGAACTTGGACACGAATTGCCCTATGTCCTTTGGATCCATTACATCCAAGCCGCTATACTGTTTAAACGCCTTCAGCAATCTCTCGTAATATTCATGGACTGTCTCTTTGGGTTCCTGTCTCGTTCTGTCTATTCTGACCCAATCTATGTCTTGCATTGGCACTTTTTCTTTCAGCCAAGTCATCACTCTCTCGAATTTTGCCATCACGATCTCGGACGGCCCATTAGTCCTAGCATCTCTCTCTGGCTCCGTTGTGGGCCACTCAGCGCTAACCTTGCATGCTGTCCACAGATCTCCTGGTACTACAATGTCAAACAGCGTGTTCAGATCTATCCATAGGACTTTTGAGATCTTTACAAACCTCTCGACTTGCTTGTACCACTCCACGGGGCTCTCTCGTAACTTGGGGAAAGATGTGGTAAAAGCAGCTAAATCTCCCCTACTCCAAGGGACATGTACATAGCTCCCATTGGCAACTTCACGCAAAGGGTAAGCTTCTATTCCCTGCTGTCCTGGTGTTATACCAATCATGCTTCTTCTGCCGGTCCCTTTCTTGGACCACCTCTCTTCCCATTTATCTAGTGCCCTCCATGTCCTTATTCCAGTAATCAATTCCCTTATGTGTGTTTTCAGCCCAATCGTTCTCCTCTCATCTAGATCTCGATCTGAGTAATGTAGCCTGTGGTTACCCTGTAATGCTTTGGTTCTTGACAAGTCCACCATATATTTGCCTGCTAGTTCGACTAACTTCTCATGGACTGCTCTCGCTTTTCGAGTAATGTCTTTTGCCATATACAGTATTTCATCCTGTTCATACATTTCCATTCTTTCTAAAGGCAGGGTACCATCTACCATGTCATCCAGATCTGACCTTAAGCTGGAGACATCAAGTCTCTTGGCTTTTATCTCAGCTCGCAATACGTCTTTTGAAGGGGGCTCACTGGTCTCCCTACCATCCCAACTTCGAGCTCTGCGTTTGGGCTCAGGAGAATTAATGGGTGGCCTCCCTTGCTCCCATCTCTCCAGGTCCCATGCTCGGCCATCCAATCTTGGAAGGTGATGGAACACGGGCCTTTTATCCCTGCTCTCTCTCGTCTTCTTCTCTCCTCTCACCGCACATCTCTCTGTTATTTTCCCTCTGGTCGCTACACTCCCTTTGCCTCGTATCGCTCAGTATCCGATACGATCCTTCCTGGTTCCCCATATTCCCTGGGCTGCGCTCATTTCTGTCATCACAGGGACTATGGTGCGACCTCTCACAACTCCCATTCTGTTCTCTGGTGCCAGGCACACAGTGTGGACACTTAAAGCTGTTCCTGTACTCTTGCGCTCTCCTCTCCCCTTCACTGAGTATTGGGCACGCCACCCCTTCACTCCCGGGGCCCCCGTTTTCCAGGTCTGTTCTACCTCCATTCCGGGCCCAATGGGTGACTCCCCTACTCCCTCTACAGTCCCACTCCGGGCTACTCTCCCCAGCCCCGCAGTGAGTTCGTGCTCTGCTGTCCTGACTTTCCCTTTCTGCTTCTGCAGCATTGATGCACTTTTGAGCCTTCACTGCCTCATCCCACTGCTTCATGTACTCATTTAGCTCTTGAAAGGATTTTCGTCCAGATCCCCTCAGATCCATTGGCCATCTAGGGCCCCCAGGATCTCCTCCTGGGTCCCCTGCTGTGTGCATCGGGGTGCTCCACTCTCTGGGTATCGGCATCTGACTTGGGGAATTAGTGGTATCGTTCCTCCTTGCCTGCTCTGCTCTTTCTCTGTCTTTCCGTTTCCGTTCTTCCCCTTTTGCTCTCTCTTGGTCATATATCGATATTATAGGACCTATGGTAACAGGTACCTGTAGTGCATCTGGCAATGGGTAGGATGTGGCGCTTTCCGTTTCCGGCGCTCTTTGTACCACAAACCTACCGACTACCTGTTGCACCTGACTAGGCTGGAGCAACTCTTTCTTTGGCTCAGGATCCCACTCTGAACTGGGAAGCGGTCTATGCTCTCCTGCATTGCCCCCCTTTTCTCCTTCAGTATTCTCGACCTCTCCCCCTGCTCTATTATACGGGGGTGGCCTGTCTGTCAGTAATCTGTTTATCAGGCTGTCCTCTGTTTCGCTCTCATCATCTTCTTCTAGGGGGCTTTTATTTACTGGCGCCTCTAACACTGGGTACAGTTTATTTATTTCCAAATTATGCACTCTCCATCTTTTAGCATCCGCATCCCACCTGGCATCCTGTACTGCCCTTACCGAGCGTTTCACCCTTTCTTGTCGTCTGTTCATATTCCTTTCATGCGCTGCCCTAAGCCATGCCTCAAGGGCTTCAAACTGGGTTGGTCTAGGCAAGGGTCTCTTTGAGGTCATGACTGATTTCAATCGATGTAACACCTCTAATCTGAACGTCCCGTACTTCGGGAACGTCAGTTCCTCGTTTCCTTCAGTAATCTTACTCCACTCTGATATCCAAAGGATCGTATGCAACCCAACATTTACTGCCATATAACGAGCTGGCGTACCCTCCGGCGGGGCTTCTTCCCCTTCATACGATCCTCGCCTCTCTTTCTTAAACAGCGCTTTCAACCATTTAAAACACTTCATAATTATGCGCACAAAATTCAGCCTCGCTACTCTGTTTACTTCCTGATGACAATCCACCAATCCTGTCGCGGCTTTGCTAGCTTGGCCTATCACAGCGCGGTCTTTCTCCTGTTGGCCAATCACGTCGCGACCCTGTATGACGTGTTCGCTAGCTGGCCTATCACAGCGCGGTCTTTCTCCGGTCAGCCAATCACTGCGCGACACCACCTGACGTCTCTTTTCTCCGCTTCGCAGCAGCACCCCTCCTTTCTCAACTCGTCTCCCGGTTATGCATGCGTCCCATTCATACACTGAAAAATGACTACTTCCGACCAAGCGGTCACTTCTCTCGACTGTACGTCCACAGTCTATCTGTAATTGTCAACACAACTGACGAGATGTCTATCGTCTCTCTGATAGGTTACTTACACACACAGTAACTTCCGACCAGCGTCCGTTACTCACGCACTCACTCTTACGTTCCCCCTATCTCGGTCTCTCGGGTGATCAATGGTACCTCATGACCCCCTTCACACTAGTTGACAATTACTCTGGGTGTCCGATACACCCGAACCACTTAAGCTCTCCTTGAACTTAAGATTTCCACCGGTTGCGCGCGCTCACAACCTGTTCCACAGTCACTCTACAGACATTCAACTCCGCCAAACATTACAACATAGATACAATACAAAACACCGCAATCTAACACGCATAACCCTTTATACTCACTCTCGACCGATACTGCTGCTTTTTCTGTCTCACGTCATCCGGATCTTCATCTGCGGGCTGTTCTTCCGATCATCGATTTCTAGGGGCCTTGGGGTAAGCTAACCTGGCCTAGGTCACCGTCCTCAAGAAGGCAACCATCCTCTATAGCTACCAACTGAAAGGGCGAGATTTTGATCGATACCTTATATCTATTGATCCAAACCTCGATCTGGTCGACTGAACCTTTATTGCCTGTCTTGGAAGGAAACAGTACACCTATCTGCAAATTAGTTCACCCAAGAAAGGACTCTACTCTCAAAGATCACGGACAACTTCTAGGTTTCAAAGTTTATTGTAAAGATATAATGAGCTGCAAATACAAGCATCTCAGAATGAGATTCACGAGATACACAGGTCCAATTACATACATGTGCTCTCGAAAAGCCCTCAGACGAGCAACAGAAATCACTAACACAAGTTCTAAAAATAGCAAAGCTATCAGCATAGACGCATATCTCTCCTTCATTTAGGTTGGAGGAAAACAAACACAGGTTAGGCGTCCCTACCCTGTTCTAGATGGTATCCCTACTTAACCAAATCCCAACCTAACAAAGGTGTCAGCAATGAATGACCCCCAAGGGAAGTCACCCACTCTAAGTCTCTTGGTGGAAACCTAAAGTTCTCCAGTCATGACCCCTCACTGCCTACCCATCCGCTCTCTAAAGGGTCCTCAGGTCTCTGCTCTCTCTCCACCCAGGGGTGCTGTCCCTAATACAAAACAGTCAACAACATTTGAGACGCCCCTTGCGAAACGCCTCTCACGTGGTGCAACTTCAGGCTTTTTCCATGATGCTTTGTATTGGGCCTCAGACGTTAGAGTTGACCTTGCTTCTCAGTCTCTTCTCCGGCCCGCTGATACCCCTTAAACATTCCAGAACCCTCCTCCATGTCTGGGCCGTCTACTGAACAGGCCTCTATTCATTCACTTATAATTGGATCCCCCCTTTCCTGTTGCAGACAGATATCTGCCGCCAAGAACCCAACTCTCATAGACTTCTAAAAAGGCTTGCAACATTTCTCAGCCCAGACATGTACGTGTAAATCACTGCTAAAACATTTCAGGCCTACAATATTTCACATTATGATTATAGCATTCAATTTCTTCATTTAATTAAAGCATGTTAAACTCTTATTCTATTATTTAGAAAACATTACTCTAAATCATGGCCCATTAATGCAATGACCAAAAACGTTAAACAATCTGTGTCGTGAAAAGAAACACCTTCCCTTTTAGCTCCAGCTCTGGCCCTGAGGCCTACCACGTTCTGCGTTTTACCACAGACCATCTTATATGTTAACAGCTACACGACATAGATTCAAAATAATCACGTCTAATAAAATCATATAATGTCACACATTTCTGTATTAGTTCCACTTCTACTTAAATCTCTATATTAGCTATACATTTAGAATATAATTTCATATACTATTAGCACTCATGGCATTTCTCTTCATGAATTATGCTCTCTATAGGTAAGTGTGATGTACTCATATATTTATCTCAGTTTGCGCTCTCTCAACATCGTGGGGCATATTAACAAGGATAGGATAGGTTAGGATACAATGTGTAAAGCACACTTATACCCAGGGTTGGATTGGGATTAAAAATCGGCCCGGGCAAACATAAAAAAAATTGGCCCACATTTGCATAATGCCTTCCCTCAAATCACTGCTTCAGCGTAATTTTACATAAAAGGGGAGGGGGGGGGGGTTTAAAAAAATGTGCACTCTTCAGTTTACACTAGTGAAACACACCTGAAAACAAGTGAGGCCAATTCTGCTCAGGCCCCCTGCCCCGCTCAGTATGCCTACATTAATGGGAGGCCCAGCGAGAGAAAAGGGGTGACACCTCTACCTGTTGCTGCTATACGGGAGGTAATGAGTGCCCATCTCCTTCCAGAAAGGCCACTCAGACACACACTGGGCCTCTGGAGGTAAAGTCGAACAACAGAGACACCGCCCAAATCGGCCCCCAGGCTGCTCAAAAGCAGCCCTCAGGTGGATCTCGGACTTCGGCCCCTCGGGCATTGCCCGAATGCCCGTTACCAATCCGACGCTGCTTATACCTGAGGGTTGCAAGGCGCTGGGCTGACGGAGGAGAAAAGAGAACCACAGAAAAACCAACTAGGATGAAAATAGCCATGTTTTCAGCAGTTGTCTAAAAACCGGAAGTGATTCTGTGTTGGAAATGGAGAAAGGCAGGGAATTCCAGAGTTTGGCGGCTGCTACCGAAAAAGAGAGACCACCCCATCTAGCCCTGCGATACCTCGAGAGATCAGTTTTTCCTGAGTGGAGGATCTCA
This sequence comes from Lissotriton helveticus, assembly GCF_964261635.1. Taxonomy (NCBI): domain Eukaryota; kingdom Metazoa; phylum Chordata; class Amphibia; order Caudata; family Salamandridae; genus Lissotriton; species Lissotriton helveticus. Next base: position 342,724,022 of record NC_136068.1, on the reverse strand, counting down.
AGGTCCTCCTGGGGGTGTACCATTAGAACATGGTTTTCAACTGAGGTGAGCATTTACGATGCATGGCCTTATAAACCATATTCAGGACCTTGACGGAGATGCGCTTCCTAATGGGGAGCCAGGGCAAGGCACAAATTCCCTCCCTGGCTGATTGGTGCCTCGGGATGTTAAGGATCAGCCTAACCGCTGCGTTCTGTACACCCTGAAGCTTGTCCAGGGACGCCGCTTTGATGTTGAGGTACAGAGTATTGCAGTAGTCCAGCCGGGAGGTGACTAGTGCAATGATGGTGGACCGATGCAATTCAGGTGGAAGATATGGCAGCATCTCTCTAAGGGTTCTTAAAACACAGAAGCAAGTGCTGACAGTTAGGCTGACCAGAGCATCAAAGGTCAGACTCTCGTCAAAAGTGACCCCCAGACTTTTCGCTGTCCTAACCGGGACAGGAAGGGGATCACAGACTGCGGGCCACCAGGTGTTTGACCAGATGGAGTTCAGTGAGCCATATACCAGTACCTCGATCGTGTCAGCATTCATCTTTAGTGAGTTGCCCTTCATTCAAAAGATAATGCTGGCCATGCACTGGTTGAATTTCTCTGTGACCAGTTTCAAATAATGTGAGATGGAGACAATGATTTGCGTGTCGTCCGCATAGGAAAGCAAGGGGACATCGTCACCAGAATGTCACTTTTAGCAACGTTCTGGTGGGAGATATGCCCTGCTCCATATTTGCAAAGCGGCGTTAAACTGTTTTTTGTGGATTAGAGCTACCTTGTAAATAAGGCCACTTTATATGCATCACTTAGCGTAAAAGGGTCGTGTAATGGGTGCTGCTGTGTGCGTTCCAATGCAGCACTCATTTCTTTTGATGCTCCCTCAGATTTACAATGAGGTGTAAATCCGAGGCAGTGCCAAAAACTAACACCATGCAACAGCAGCCGTTAGAATAGCGAAAAGAGGAGAAATACTTTTATTTCTCCCCGTTTTTGCTTTTTCTATGTGTGCTGCATTTTGCAGCACACATAGAGCAAAATGCCATTAATGACTGTTTATGTGCAGAAAGACACACCTTCCTACACATAAACAATCATTCCCTACAACACTGGCCCCCTAGCACTATGATGCAAGGGCACCTGCGATGGAGTTACGCAGCTAAAAACACAGGGGTGCGCCATATTCTTGTGAATACGGCACATCCCTGCATCATGAAAATGCTGGAGCGCAGAGCCGCCTAATTTGGTGCACAAAAACAATCACCCCTACAACGCAGACACCCTTGCACCATGGCCAAAGGGTGTCTGCATTGGCGCATGGCTGCTCAATGTGCGCCAGCACAGGGGAAAAGGATAGGAATGTGCAGTGGCTTGTGGATAACGTGCATTGCTGCCCTTTTCTTTTGACGCACATCAGCACAGCAGGAAGGCATGCTGAGATGCCCTGCATCAAAATATTGTAAAGGAGGCCCCATGCGTATTGTCGTACAGTGAGGGTGGCATTGGTATTTTGCACTGGTACCATCAGTTGTGTGGCCAGCTTTGAGCTGTGGGATGATGTCAGATATTTTAAAAAAAATGTGTTTTGTGATTGGGATATCTGGGATTTTTCATAATGAGTGGCTTTAATGTCTGCATTTTCAATAGCTATAACCTCTCCCTGAATCACTAAAAACTGCTCTACATATAGGGAACTCTAAGGGACCATGAATTTCAGTCAATCACACTCACATAAATAAGCTACACTTGTTTTCTGGGTGAAGTAATTTTCACAATTTTGCATCACAAATTGTATTGTTCAAATGCAAATTAAAGGTAGAGTAACGGGTTCCCAAACCCTGACCACTTGTTGTAGAACAAACCTCTTTCCCGCAAGTCCATAAGATGCATCATAATGACATCAACACAAATAACAGGTAATGACATCATGTGTTGGTTCTAAGGTGATGGAGCAGAAATTTTACCTAACAAATTTCATGGCAAAAGAACTGATTATGACAGTATTTTAAATATGTGATGACAAACATGTGTTAAGTTCCACGTGTTTGAAAATGACATACAACACTGATTCAGATACTGCATCTTAACAGCATGCAGATGGGAAGATAGTTTGAGATGTTGTGTGCTTAAATTTAAAAGAAGTGGTTATCAAACAAGTACTAATGAGTTTGATTTTCATAATTATGAATGTGATATTAATCAGATTAAAGAAATTAAATGTGTAGTTGATCGATTTTCGTGAGAAAAGTATGAAAATATTATTTTATGCTATAATATGCACTGAAAATAACAGTTTTTAGTTGTTACATGGTTTTGTTTGTGTCTTTGTGAAACCTTTTTCTAATTTGCATTATATATATATATTAATGAGGTTCCTGTTTTGGTTGGATTTATAGCGGCTGATCCTCGGTCGCAAGGAAAACCCATCGCTACCAAGCGGATCCTATTCAGACTCCTAAAGGTGTTTGCTGAATGGAAGGACAAGAGCAGGCGGCATTGCAGGGTGAAGCCTGTTCACACCACGATGGCAATAAGAATTCAAGGTGACTAGCTGGCAGCGATGTAACTTTTACCCACTTGGGATTTACTTTGAAAATTAATGCAGAGCAGCGAGCGCGCCTTTAAACTACATTATCCACAAAGCCGAGCTGTCGGCCACGCCCATCCGGGCGGGAACATTTAAACTCACCTGGAATGCGCTGCTGCTTAGTACAACTTATGCCACTGAAGAAGAGAGCGCTAGCTCTTGAAACGTGTCTGGCTATACTTCGAAAGTCACTGTCTGCCTAAGTTTTGCTGCCTGAAGATTGCCATTAAACAGCGTGAATTGTGATGTCCGGTGGTTTTCCTTAATGAGGTTCCTGTTTTGGTTGGATATATATATATATATATATATATATATATATATATATATATATATATATATATATATATATATATATTCACTGAAAAAACCATAGGTTATAGACCATATATAGTTAGGAATTAGCATTTACAAAACCTTGAAAATTCACTGAAAAAACCATAGGTTATAGACCATATATAGTTAGGAATTAGCATTTACAAAACCTTGAAAATTCACTGAAAAAACCATAGGTTATAGACCATATATAGTTAGGAATTAGCATTTAAAAAACCTTATTTTACTCACACAAAACCATTGAAATTCCATATATAGTTAGTTGCACTAACTATATATCGCGCACCCGCAATCCACTGCTGATCATGTCACATATTACATCATTCATGACATGGTCAGTGACATCACTGATGACATCACTGATGACATCTCAAATGACATCACTGATGACATCACTGATGACGTCTCATTTGACATCATTCTTGTGCTAATACGATAAACCTCTTCAGACTCTAATATAACCTTAGATACACTCAGTGTATACAGACACTCACACACTGCCACTCATCCATGGAGTTACTCACACACCCAGTCAGTCATGCAAAGAAACAATCTCACCTCCATTTCCTCAACTATACAGTTATACACACCTTACTTATTGAAACATATACTAACACATATTTACTCTCTTATACAATTCCTGATACAAGTTCACAATGATCGATACAACCACTCACTCATTCAGTGGCTCTCATGCACAGTTATTTATATATGCCAACTCTCACATGTACTGTGTTTTACATATGTACTTACTATGACATGTAGCATTGAGATATCCATTCACTCATCAATACACTCATGCACACAGTCAACTGCCCATGTAGCTGTTTCCACATGCACTCTTGAACTCATACACCTAGTGAATAAACTGCTCACACATCTATGCACAGAGTCACACACCTTCCAGCCACCCCCACACAAACTCAATCTCCTATAGAAATACTTGGGCAACCAATTAATAACACATATAGCCTCTCGTATAGCTAATGATCAACACATGCAGCAGTTTACATCACAACAGACATAATGATGCACAAATTAAGACAGTTTAGTCACTAACCCATGCATTCAGTGAGACACATTTAATCACTCACTCATACAGTCAGTCACGCACCTACTAAATCCTTCATCCAGACACTTATACATCCACTCATTCTTCAATATGTAAGACATATTTTAACTTTACAGAAACATACAGTCACTGGATGTTGTCATCAGTGATGTCATCAGTGATGTCATTTGAGATGTCATCAGTGATGTCATCAGTGATGTCACTGACCATGTCATGAATGATGTAATATGTGACATGATCAGCAGTGGATTGCGGGTGCGCGATATATAGTTAGTGCAACTAACTATATATGGAATTTCAATGGTTTTGTGTGAGTAAAATAAGGTTTTTTAAATGCTAATTCCTAACTATATATGGTCTATAACCTATGGTTTTTTCAGTGAATTTTCAAGGTTTTGTAAATGCTAATTCCTAACTATATATGGTCTATAACCTATGGTTTTTTCAGTGAATTTTCAAGGTTTTGTAAATGCTAATTCCTAACTATATATGGTCTATAACCTATGGTTTTTTCAGTGAATTTCATTGGTTTTTTAACAGCTAATATCTGTAGCTGTAAAATGTATTCTTCTTTAAATCCAAAAATATATTTTATATGTTTATTAATAACTTTTTTTTAAAATATTTTTTTTTCTTCGTTCCCGCTTCGCGAATCGGGAAGCTTCCTGTTAGCTGACCTTGATGCCGCGAAATAGACCGCGAGCCGGTAAACGTTTCTTTACCGCAACTGCCGCGTTAGAAAACAACATCATCACGCCTCCCGTCCGCATGACGTTTCGCGTTGTCGCGTGATACGTCATATGACGTGCTACGTTAGCGAACTGGTACGCTTACCGAGTCGCAAAGCACAGGTTTCTGGAAGCAAACCGGGAGGCCCTGCAAAGCGCGTAACGTAAACACAGCAGGTCATGTGACTTGGTAATAACACTTTTCATTGGTTCATTTCACTTTTGGTTTCCTAATGATGTAAGACTAGGTCATATAATATAAAATGAACACTTTTCATTGGTTGAGAACTATTGTTTTTCCCAAATGATGAAAATCCCTCCTTCTTTCCTCACTCTGACTTTCATCATTGTGAGAGAAAGACCCTTTGTTACCAATGAGCAATGGCTTCTTTAGTAGCTTCAGCTGGTGCTTCCCCACCACCTCCACCACATCCAAGGAAGAGTGGACCACCTGCTCAAGTTATAATTCAGCAAGAAGAGGAAGAAGAGGAACAGGACGACGAGCACGAAGAGAGGCACTTTTTGCCTGAGGAGCCCAGGACGTCTCACCGGAAAGAAAACTTCATTTGGCAATTTTTTAAAATTCCCAAAGGTCAGAAAAAAGTAAATGCAAGATACGTAACTTGCCTTATATGTCAAGATAGACTGTCCAGAGGGACCGACAAAAAATACAGTTTCGGAAACTACACAATGCATCGCCATATGACTAGGTGGCATCCTAACAACTACAGTGCTGCACAGTTTCGTAACGACCTAGATAATCTCCCTATTATGGCCGGAAGATCTGTTGTACCGGAAGTAACTGGACCAGAGGGCAGGGAGATGGTGCCAAATATACAAACAAGATTTCGTGAAGTAAAACAAGTCTGCGTACATTGCAGTGGATTCATTTGCTACGGAGAAAGAAGCATCACTCTGATCAACAGAGCTATTGACTATCATATGCAAGTTTGTACGAAACGCCCCAAATAATAAATTCTTTTTTTTTGTTTTGTTGCTCCTGTTGAGCCCTTTACAATGAATCGTTTTTGTGCCCCCTCCGAAAAAAAACCAAAAAAAATATAAAACTGTTCAGAAAAATTCAAAAAAAGTAAAAAAATGTTCAGAAAAAAAATAAAAAAAATATAAAACAACAAAAACAATAAAAAAAAGTTCTTTTCAGAACTACCTCCCCGTTATTAAAAAATTGGTACAATATTTGGAACTGTGCCAACCTCTATTTCTCTTAGTTCGCTTCCCAGTTCGCTCCCCGGTACGCGAACCGGAAGCGAACCCAAAAAATGTTTTTAAAAAAAAGAACAGTAAGTATAAGGGAAGGAAACAGACAGTTATGTTAAAAGAAAGACAGCTATAGGGGAGTAAACTAGAGATACTATTACCCGTAATCCACTGCTGATGATGTCACATATTACATCATTCATGACATGCTCAATGACATCATCAGCAGAGGATTGCGGGTAACAGTATCCCTAGTTTATTCCCTATAGCTGTGTTTCTTTTAACATAACTGTCTGTTTCCTTCCCTTATACTTACTGTTCTTTTTAAAAAAAATTTTTTAGATCAGTCAGAAACAGTGAAAGTAATGAAATATAAAAGACTACGTACAATATAAGCACTGTATGCAACAACTTTGACACTTACAGAAGCCTCACCTTCTCCATGCCTCCTACACAGTTCTACATGTACATCATAAATGCAAACAGAACAGAATTAATTATACATGTTAAATGGTTTATTTTTGCTGTTCTCAGAATGTATCAAATTTCACTAAAACAGTGACTTGAAGGTATTCATCATATAACAGCGGGGAAAAAAAAACACAATCAAAATGATTGTGTTTAAAAAACCCATACAACATAACGAATCAGAATTCAGAACTCCTTAAAGTTAACTTACTTTCCATGACGGCCAAGGATGTCCTATGAACAGCTTACACTCTGTTGTGCTGTTATTACTTTCAACCCGCCACTTTCTGAAAGAAAACCTCCATCGTTTTCAAAAACATGTTACATACAATAAATGACTTCTCGCTCTCTACCACACGTTTCCACAAGGCCAAATCGTGTCTGAGCCATTTATAACTCTTAGAATTCTTTTAAACCAATCCCGTCATGTTGTATTTCCGCAACTTTCACAATTAAAATGTTGAAGATCATTTTCACAATCCTGGACTAGTAATATCTTCCCCTTCTTGCTCAATCATGTTCTACATTTCCTATCACACTGATACTGCTTACTATGAAGCAGACTTACACTACCTTTATGACTAGTACAATTATTTAATTCTCTACATCACTTTTAATCACAAAGCAATGTAAAACAGTAGACAGCATTGCAGACTTACATTCCCTCTACTCCATGTTTTGATTGGCTGCTTCAATTAGCTTATAAAAAGAAACAGTTTTTCTGAACTCATTCAAAGTGCACGTATTTCTCCATGACGTCCAGTGTTATGATAAGAAGTTATGTCTCTATACTACACTTATCCTCAAGGCCAAATTGTGTAGGAGCCATTAGAACTTCTTGAAATTCCTCAGAGCACATCCCGAGATTCTTTCCCTAAAATTTTGGTTTTAAAAACACCAGGTAAGAGTTTTTAAGGTCATACGGCAATTTTTTTTTGAAAATTAAAACAGAATCATTGCAGAATGACCAGCCATTTCTACACTTTAAATAAGCTGTATAATGTCCTGATGTTATTGAAGGACCATCATGATATATAATTGCTACAGTTACAAAAGTCCTTCCTGATATTGACAACTGTGAAGCCACAACATTTTTAATTAAAGTTGTCAATTTTGTTCCATCTGGCCTACATCGTTGGAACATTAAAATGACATACTGGCCATATGTTCGTATAAATAATGTGGACATCATTTCAGATTTACATTGGCTACACTCCATGTTGTGATCAGCTGCTTTTACTAGCTTATTAAAAGACACTGATTTACTGTCTGGCAAAGTTAAATATATAAATCTTTCTGAGTCTACACTAGTAGTACTTGATACCCTACAGTTCTCGCAGTCATGCTGCCATTGATAAGAAAGCCCAAACAGGTGATCTACATCTACACCTTCATCATGCAATACATCAAGCATATACATTAAAAACTCCTGACAATCTTGCTGACTATTTTGAGAGAATTGTGTTTGGCCTGAACATCTGTCTAACAGATTTTGAATTTCAGACACACTTTCTATGTTTGTTCTATCAGTGTTACATTTCTCTAACACAGAATTTAACAAACTGCAAAATCTTTGATCAGAATTGACCACAATCTCTTCTTTTACATTTTCTAGAGAAAACAAAACATTAACCACTACATTAGCATAGCAGTTGACACCAGAACTGTTTTCAAATTGAAAACCAACAACATCTTCAACAGAATCCTTTTTGTTTCTGCTTATAATTTCAGGTTCATCAACTTTTCGTCTTTTTGCTACAACCTCACCAGTATTGGTCACATTTCTTCGTTTCCGGCCTATCACACGTTTCTCAAACAAAGGATACTGAGGCAAATGTGGCGCATACTCTCTTCTTAACCTATTGTATTCCTTAACACAATCTAGATCCGCACAAATGTTTGTGACATCACACTCAATCAAGTACAATCCCGATAAAGTTCTAACTCGTGACAATGCCACATATGCCATACCCTCCTTGAACACAGAACTGCCAATATTCACCAATGCACAGTCTACACTTAAACCTTGCGATTTATGGATTGTCACCGCATATGCCAAGCAAACAGGAAACTGCTTACGACGAACATATAAGTCTTTTACAAGCAAAAATCTAGCAGAACAACGACCAATTAGCTGTACTTCCTCAATGCCATCAAATTTAATTTTTAAAAATTCAATTCCATCTCTATTTCTGTATTTCACAAAATCAACAACATTACCCATTGATCCATTTACCAGACCTCTTTCAACATGTAAATTCCTTCTTAAAATTATACGGCAGTTCAAGCACACATTCAGAGTCTTTTCAAAACCCGCAGTTTTAGATATACTCTTCTCTAATGAATCCAATTTTGTTTTCAGATTCTCAGACAAAATAATTGTTGATCCCATATGCTCTACTCTGTCAATAGCTTCCAGTTTCACAATCTCTTGCTTTTCTAAATGCAACATTTTGTTATTGAATTTGGCACATTCTGCAAGAGTTGGCATCAAACATATTCCAGATTTTTTCTCAGTAACTTTCTGAAAAATATTCTCAGGCACAACATCTTCGTCTGGATATAAATTTGTCAGTAATCGTGCATGTAAAGCTTCTTTCCCATGCTCGGTCACTTTTCCAATTCTAACATCTTGTATAATAGTCTTGTAAACTCCATCCTTTGCCTGACGCATATTTTCATGCAGTTCAGCATAATTGAAGTTTAACCATATATTGACGTTGCCAATGCTCCCTAAGCACTTCCTGGTATCTTCATGCGTGAGCATTTTGAACACAGGTTGCCCTTTCACTGGTGTCAGCTGCAGAAGATCTCCGAAAACAATGATGTGTTTGCCACCAAATAACACATCATACTCTGTTTTGAGAACTTCTTGCATTCTCAAATGCACAAAGGCAAGCATGACATTGGAAACCATGCTTACTTCGTCAATGATAAGAAGTTTCATTTTCCTCAAGACTCTTGAAACTTCAAAACAAGCATCTCCAGATAGCTTGTGATATTCTAATTTGTTGTCATGCTCCACTGGCAGCATCAGTAAACGATGTAAAGTAATCCCTTTAATGTTATGTGCTGCCAGTCCAGTTGGAGCGGTGACAACACAAGACAGCGATGACTCTGTCCTTTCCTGCAAATAACATGAAATTGCTTTAATAAGGAAACTTTTTCCAGTTCCCGCTTCTCCACTCACGTACAGTCGGACAGGCTTCAACGACGTACATGAGCACTCTTTCTTGTCATGACTTAATCCATGATCAATTTGCATGGTAATCTCGTCATATATTTTCCTCTGCTCAACATTGAGTTGTCTTTCCAACTCTTCTAAGTTAACCGCATCCTCCTGAGCATGTGCCATGGCTCTTTCCACTTCATTCATAGCAGTGGCAGCTTCATTTTCGATAAGAGGTCCTCCTAGTGGATCCTGACTCAATGAAGCAGAACTCTGACTGTCCTGAGAACTGTCTCTGGCAATCTCGGCTGCAATCGTTGCTTCCTGCTCAATTTCCACATTCAACATTTCTACATATTTGGGAAAAGCAGGACATTCTATGGTCTCCTTGGCAGCATTGAATGAGTCTTCATAACAAAGGAAATGTCCAAGCAGTTCCTCTTCTGCACGCCAAGGCTTAAAAAGTTGCAAAAGTGCTAAATAGAAAAACTCCTTTTTTTCAGGAGATTCGCCACTCAATTTTCGATGGTTTATCAAGTGGCATTTTCTTTGCTTGACCAGACATCCCTCACTTCCTATTACAGCATACACTCCTTTCTCAGTATCTTCTTTGATGTTCCTCTTGAATATGTAATTTTGCAGAACCTCATACAGACAAACATTCTCGAGGTGACTGCTTCGATTTGGATAATATGTATCCAACATGTTGCTCTTCAAAATGCCGGTACTGTTTGGCTCCTTTTCCTCCAAATACTCAATTTCCCGCACAGGTTTCAGAACTCGATTACGCGTTGCAGCAAGACCAACACTCGCCCAAACGATACTCCTGGACTTGGCAAAGAGACTTGCTGAAGACAACCGGTCAGAACATTCGTAAGCTCCGATTTCTCGATGCGACAACATCTTCAGACTGAAACTGTACAACTTCTTGCTGAGGCTCTTTTCATGGGAAATGTCCTCCCACATATCCTTCAATTCTGTCTTCTCTTTTTTGGTGATGTAAGATGTCACATACCGAGCCACAGCCATACAGTTATCAGCCACAAACTGTATATCCATGTTAGCATTCCACATGGACAAAATCACCGGGTTGTAGTCGTTGATGTACTTAGACTCTTCGTTCCTCTTCAAATTGTATGTGTTTTTAGGTGATTTCTTCATCACATTATGTCGCAGCGAAGACATCAAACTGTTCACTCTTCCTTTAGAAATCACCGGTCGTGGAAAGCCGAAACGACATTTGGTGTAGAACTTGTCTTTGTTCCGGAATTTACGACGACAGTACTTTCCACATCGATGGCTTTGGAAACGTAGAACTTTTTCTCTTAGGCTTTTTTTCTCCTTTGCGTTTGGAACAGCACACGTAGAATACTGTTCTATGAAACTCATCACTGAGTCTTCTGCATCCGTTCCAAATTTAGGTGCATCCTTGATCCACAGCAACATATGTATATGAGGAGCACCTCTTGCTTGGTACTCCTTCCTCCAGAAGAAATCCAACACCTCTCCAAGAGGTGGATTCTTCTTATTCATGATGAAAGACATCATACCTTCAAATCTATGATTGAAGTACCTACATACATTGACTGGATCCAAAGAGCACAGTTCTCCGGGTGTCTTGAATTCGATGTTTTCTACGTTAGCATTTGCCTCTCGTAGAAATTCAAGTAAGTCTTCCCAGCCATACTCAGCACAGCTCAAAGTGAGGAACCATGTGGGAGTTCCTAAGTTCCTCAGCATACATTTTAAATCACCATGACGACGGTACCAGTACTCATTAGTACCACGCTGACACGCCATGAGATTAATCAGGTGAGAATCCAAAATACTGTCTTGGACATTGACTTTATCCATAAAGTCACTTGCCGAGATGTTTTGCATGTGTATACCACTTTTCAAGATGTGGTTCACTGCATATGACAGTCCAGACAGATCGCTTTCAAACAGGAGATGAAACAAATAAGGAATGCATTGTCGAAACCTAGGATCTCCTGCATACAATCGCAAAGTCCGGTATTCAGAAGCAGGAATTTGATGAGGTCGCTCATCATATCTTCCTCCCTGACCTGTTGGAAAAAGCTGTGGGAAACACCGAGCTTCCAAACTTTCCTCCCAAACACTAATGGGACTCCCTTTCGCTTGTTTCATTTGAAACAACTCAATAGCATTCCCCATGACTTCCTTGGAATGCAAAGGATGAACACTATAATGTTCATATATTTCTTCACTAGTACAGGGTTCTACTTTCTCAATTTGACCAGCACACAAATCGCTATCCTCTTCCTCACTTACTTCCTCTTCTGCAACATATACATTTTTATAGTATTTATTATATTTTTTCAAATACAATGTTGCCCTTTTCACTTTCCTAACATCTACTAAATCTTGCCATATTTTCTTATTCTTTGTCGGAACCCCATTAACTAAGATAACAAGAGGTTCCTCTTCCACTTTTTCTACTCCAATTGTGTTAATGTTTTTCTTCAAATCTAGAGGCAAATAAACAACTCTTCCCTTTAATCCTCTCTGTAAATCTGATGGAGGCAATTTCCCTGTCTTTGGCTCCATTCTTACAATAGCCTGAAAGGGATGTATACTTTGAATCAAAATAGATTCATAAGTATTTAAATCCTTCAATTCAGAAGGAATCTCAACCAATTCCAGATTATTATGAACTGCTCTAGCAGGCATCTGGTTTTGATTTAATTTGTTACAACAATAAGTACACACACGTTGATCCAATCCCAAATCAAAACAATTTTCTACCATCAAGTATGTTGTAAAATCCTTCCATTCACTATTATTTTCCCTTTCACTTTTTGCATATAAATCCACTAACTTAGTCTGATTCTTATAATAAGTGCGTCGACAACACACACAAGTGAAATTTGGCCTCTCACTTGATTTCACCTCAAACGTCGCAATTTCCCTCTGGAAATTATCTGTACTGGAAACCTGTACACTATCTTCCACATTACTCTCTTCTTCTTGGTCAATTTCAACATTCTCCTCTTTACTTCCAAAGTAACAAAACTCAATTTCTTCACATATATTCTTCACATCTATTTCAGAACCATGCAAAAGAGCAGCGCATAATTGTTTAAGCATAATTGCTGGACTCTTAGCATAATACAACATTCTAACTAATTTCCTCACTTTATTATGATGCACTGCTAGCATCCTGAAATGATGAAAAACACTCTGGCATACTCTCCTGGAAAGACAAGCCAGTGAATGACCATGCAAACCTATCACTTCTCTCACTCTGCAAGGATCTAATTCTTGCAACAACTTCATTTTCTGCTTCAAACTTTTCTTATTAAATGACCGTATAAAATCACAAAGCAAATTGATGGAATCCTGTCGTACACTGCAAATACTACTACACTTCCAGGTGTACACAGGACCCTTAGGACGTCTCCCTAAAACCTCATTACCTAACACCTCTTCTATCTCTGTTGTCACAAGTTTTTCTTTTTCAACTGGACAACCATCTTTCACTTCATAACCTCGACCACTGGTGTCAACTGCATGCACCAAATCATTATCCTGGAAATAACTCGCCTCATTAAAAAATGCCTCAGAGCTTGAACTATGCATCCATTCTCCAGAAAAAACTTCACAAAAATTACTACGATTAACTATTCTCTTCCATCTACTATTTCTTTTGAAATCATAAATTGCCTTGTTTAGCTTCCTAATTCTATTGATTGTCAAAATAAATAACTTACGTTTAATTTCAAATGCCTGATCAATAACTTTCTCAACTATTTTTTTTCTCTTATAAAAAACCACTTTCTGTTGACCTTTCTTAATATTTTTTAACAAATTGCCAATTATCCTGTTGCGGAACATTCGTTTACGAATGTCCCTAAACTGTTGTTTCCTTCTACTTTCATGCATAGAGTTATCTCTTACTCTAGCAGTAACATTTCTCATTGGCCTTTCCTTACCGTTTGAATTGCTTCTCCTTTTCTGGACTGAAACATTTTCTGTAGTAATATTTTTTTTACTAGATATATTTCTTATGAATGTTTTTGTACTCTTACCCGGTGCTTTCTTGGTGACTTGACAAATCTTTTTGTTAGAGGACTGCTGCTTTTTTTCATTCACCTGCTGTCTTTGACGTTTTGCAGCCTTTCTCACTCTTTCTTTGCTTGGCATCCTAAAATCTTGAAATAATCTGCAGTTGAATCTGTGGTAAAATAGAATAAAAAATGTTATTAACCACTATTACCCAACAGTAAATTAATAACAGTCATCAAAAACTTAACACACTACTTAACATTTTTACATAGAAGAATTTTTTGTACATGGCAAATTTAGAATACAGAAATAGCAGAAAAGAAATGGAATTTATATTCATTTTACCTGTCCTGTTTTATATATGAATCTGATCTAATTTTATGACCATATTTTAATATTTTATTGAAGACACTACACATAACCTGTTTTTGAAGGTGTCTTTATTTTTAAATTAAACGGTTTACATATTTACTTTTTATTTATTATAAATTTATAAAATAAATGTTTATAGTTCCATAGGCTCAAGCAAGTCAGCTTCCCATCCTATGTCATACAATTCTGACAAATCTGCATCCTCATCACGTTCTTCTTCATCCTCAGGATTGAAATCATCCAAGGGATCAACATCCACTGATGTTTCAATTACGAGTTCAATGATGAGGTCGAAATCAACTGATTGCTGATTGTCGCTCATGTTGATGTTGTCTTTATCTTTAAAGAAAGATAACAACAATGAGATGTTGCACAGTAAGAGACAAATCTCAGAGATTATAATAGTAAAATTGTTTAACAAGAGTAACATTTTGCAGCTATTATTTAACCATGTCCAACGATGCTGAGGAGCAGAGGAGGTGAAGCCTATCTCCAATTTTTCACTGAACAGGACTCATCTCTTCTTAACCTTGGATAAACCTCACCGACTCTGTGTCCCCTGCACATAATTAAATGTAAAGGGGCAGATTTATATTAACTAGCACATCCCCAGGGATGCACCAGTTAACATGCACCGCTGCTCTGCCACCCACAGTGTGCCGCATTTACAATCAGATAGGACAAAGCTACATCAAAACCCTGCGCCTGCTTGAAGCAGGCATAGATCTTGACGCAGGTAGGCTGAAAGCTAAAGCAACAACTAAGTGTCGTGTGCAGAAGTTGCAAAAAAGGAAAAATGGCGTTTAAACCAGTAATGAGCCCATGCTAACTTAACACAGAGTAAAGATATCCAGGATCTACATCAGTTTGGGGTTCACGAACCTGGCAGGTACAAGGCACTGAGGCTTTGCACCGTGCATGTCTCATCCCAAATCATATGTTGTTTGTGAATGAAACAATTTCCCAGACCAAATGCTTTCGATTGGCTACTTCTAAAAAATTAAACACCCCTACTATCCCGGAGTTACAGGAATATGATGCTTGGAGTAATTTTACTCGTTGTCCATTAAAGATTTACAGGCCCTACTCCGTAATTCTTCCTTTAACATTTCCAGTATAAATCCAAAAGGTTGACTGCTTTGGCAACGTGCCTTATCCACGGTTTAATAACGCTGCCTTTTGCTTTATATAAGTTTTCAAATTATATGAAATATATACCAATAGGTCGTTATTAACCTTTAGGTAGTGGTTTTCTTCATGAGGTCTGGTCGCTTCCATACACATACAGATTTTCAAAGATGATCAAGAAGTTTATCTGAATGGAGAGGAATGCACTGAGACGCCAGATCATTCACTAATGTGTAGGCACATACAGTTACACGGTTCATGCAACAAACACCGACCAAATATGGCTTGCGTGTTGCAAGGCACGCCAGTTCCTGCTATCATCCCCACGTTCAAGTTGTTGGAAAATGGTAGTTATTTGATGCTCAATAATGAAGATTGTTCTGGGTTAATTAAAAGTATTCCTTTTATCGTAACAGTAAGTGAACGGGTTATTTGCTGCAGAAATGTTCTATTTCCTCCCACACATGAACATAGGGAGTTTTCAATCTGGCCACAAATACCAACCTTGGGAGCACATTTCAACGGCATGGCAAGAATAAGAGCTCTTTTGTCTCAGAGAGAGGTGGCCTTGACTTCGGCCCGTGAAACTTTCGTGCTTCACATAGCGAACACCCGTACAGAGGTGCAGACCCTTTTAAATACAGATTCGCCTTTCCATTTCAGCAAGATGGTTCGGACTATCTCTAACGCGTCCTCTACAAAGGGCCTGGCACACTTTTTTAAAGTTGTTACCAGTGGTCTCGTGACTTCATTTGAGAAAATCTTTGGAATCATCCCTGCTTTCTTTCATTCTATTTTTTCCACTGTGCTTGGTGGATTCCCATTTTTACTTGCATTACCAGCGGACGCTCTTGTGCTTTTTTACATTTTTAAATATGGATGTCCCTCCTGTGCAACCTCCCGCCCTGCAGCTGCTCACGCTGTTCCGCAATCGCATGCTTGAATATTATGGCACAATGCCGTTGGCGATATTAAGCACGGCATATGGATTATCTTTTCGATTCTCCTACTTCACCTGTGTCCAGCCTGTATTTCACTGCCTGACCTGTGATTTCGATTGGGCCATTGATTTGTGTCTCTGCGGACCGGTTTCTCCTGACGTCGACTTTAATCAGCTGATGAGTCCTATCATTACTCACGAGTTGGTTTGTCCTGGCGAAAGTATTATGGCTGTGGCATTGATCCATGGACTAATTGGTCCCTGGAATTTACTGGCGGCAACACAGTCTTTCTTGGAACAGAGCTTTCTTGAAAACCCACCGAGCTGTCCTGTGATGGTGATAGAGGATCCGGTGCTGGAAGAGCACGTATGTTCTTTTCCGCTTTTAAATTGGATGGCTGAACTCTTTTCGGATGAAGACGGTGACTTCCTATTAGAGGCTGTTGCAGCTTATTTTGCATACACAGTTATGTCATAGACCTTTTTCATGTTTGATATGCTGAGTACTAGCATTTCATTGACAAGTCATTGACTTATTTGTCAAGTTTTTATTATTTAGCTTGCCTATTGGCTTAAGCCTCGATAAAGTAGTTGGCTGTTTTATTTTTCTTTAGCATTAAATTTTCCTAGTTTTTAATGTTTTACCTTGCGGACCGTCCACATATAAAGTTGCAATCTGCTCTCATGAGATGGCACTTCTATTATCTTATTCAGTTCGTTTCCGGATCATGGGGAGGTGTCATGTAGATCCTATATATCTTTACACCGTGTTAAGTTAGCATGGACTCATTACCGGTTTATTTTTTTTTTTTATTTTTTTTTTATTAATTTTTTTATTTTCCTTCATTACAACATATTGTTATGAGCATTACATATATCACAATTTTATACATTACTGTAATTTTAATTTATGATATAATACTTTAAACACCAGCATTAATTAATAATAACATACCACTTGTATACTACATCTACCTAAAGAAAGCTTACGCATACGAATATTCAACTATAATAATCGATCAAACTCAAAAAGTACCACAAAAAATAAAGAAGATGAAAGCCACAGACAATGATGGTAACGATACCTTCAACATTCTCCTTCCCCCTCCCCTAGTTACTCCTTCTTTGCTTCTCTTTCCAGTTAGATATTGGCTCCCAAATTCTACTCCCCAATCGTCTTCCATTTCTCCCCTTTCGAGCATACATTTTTTCCTCTATATTATATGCATACAGAGTGTTTGCTAGCCAGCATTGCAAGCTCGGAGGGCTTTTATCTAGCCAGGCCCTTGCTATTGTGAGCCTATAGACCGCCATTATTAGAAACATAAATTCAGCATATTGAACCTGCTCCTCATTATTCACACCTAACATAATCCACGTCGGCGTAAGGGATATCTCAATACCCAGTGAAGTTGCCAGAAACCCCTCGATCCCACTAATCAATGATCGCAACTTGGGGCATGTTGCAAAAATATGTACATTATCTGCTTCCAGCTCATTGCATCTAGGGCAGTTGATACCTTGATTCCCCCCCCATTTTGCAATCTTTGCAGGCGTAAAATACAAGAAATACAGTGTTTTATAATGCTGCGATTGCAACGGGGCAGCGCAGATTATCGTACAGCCCAGGTTTAGAGAATCATAAAACAAACTACCATCAATTCCCAATTTATCCTCCCATTTCTTACTAAATTTATCTAAATCATCTTGCTTCTTTTCCACCAATGCTGCATAAAAAGTTTTAATAGAGCAATCCCCCATCAGTTTTATTTTCTCCATAATCCCTATTTTATTAAAGCCCGCTGGACCTCCGGCTTTGTTGTTAAGAAAGCTTCTGACCTGTAGATATTTAAAAAATCCCCTATTATCTAGGCCGTATGTATCTCTCAGCTCTGAGAATTGCTTAAAACCATCCTGTGAGAGTAAATCGCCAATTTGCATGACCCCCCTTGTAGCCCAGTCTGCCATAACATGGTCAGCGAAAATGTCCTTAGGCAGTGAACTGTTATTAAATAATTGGACATACCTATTATACCTTCCCATCTTTACTTTCTTTAAAAATGCATTCCAAACCGTCACTGCCGCTCTTACGGTTTTAAACTTAGTCCGTTTAAAATAGCTATAGTCAATACATTTTAAAAAGCAATTCTCAGCGTTTACCCCTAACGCGACAGCATAAACCTCTGTCGACATCTGCTGCAAACTTACATCAACAGAATTTCCGCCAATAAGGCCTTGAATATATTGGAGCACCGTAGCCATGTAATATAAACGAAAATCTGGTGCCCCCCACCCTCCTTTTTCTCTAGGAAGCGTCATGTACCTATAGGCCCTCCTGGTCTTACCTTGGGCCCAAATAAATCTATTACATATTGCCTCTATACTGTTAAACCAACTGGCTTCGATCAACAAGGGTACAGCCCTGAACACATACAAAAATTTAGGTAAAATCATCATTTTGATTATATTTGTACATCCAACCAGCGAAAGGTGTAGGTTATTCATTCTTTCCAGATCTTTTTTCGTTTGAGCAATCAAAGGATCCATATTTTTTTCCACAATTCTACTTACTTCCGCTGTCATTTGTACCCCTAAATAGGTTGCTATGTTCGTTACTCTATCATCGCTGCAAGTAGCCCACTGATTTTTAACTATCTGTGTTTTTGTAGTGTTCAAGCTGTAGCCTGAGAACTGACCAAACCTCTCAGCTTCTTCTTCAATTACCCTAATGGCATCTGAGGGTTCTGGAGTTAAGATAGCGACGTCATCCGCATAGGCTAACGATTTAATCCTACGACCATTTAGTACTAATGGTGATATCTCTTGATTGAATTCCAATTTCCTTACATAGGGGTCCAGATATAAAGCAAAAAGCAGGGGAGAAGAGGGGCAGCCCTGCCTTGTACCTCTTTGAATGCTAACTGCAGCCGAGTAACCTCTGTTGACTCTTATCCTGGCTGTCGGATCAATGTATAGTGTCTGTAAAGCCTTTATAAATCCTGGACCTATACCGTGCCACCTCAAAACCTCCCAAAGATATCTCCATGAGACCCTGTCAAAGGCTTTTTCGGCATCGAGAAATACCGCTGCCATTGGAACTTCTAAAGTATCTGCAACATCAAATGCCGTAATTGCTAACCTCGTATGGTGGGTTGTTCCCTTACCAGGGATAAACCCATGCTGAGAGGGAATGACTAGGGATTCAATTTTTCTGGACAATCTTTTTGCTAGCATCTTGGAGAACACCTTGACGTCAGCGTTCATTAACGTGATAGGTCTGTAAGAACCCGGAGCATCCGCCGGCCTACCTTTCTTCGGGATAACAATGATGTCTGCGCCTCCCCAAGAGTGCGGGACAGACTCACCTACTTGTGCTAACAGCATCATGCTAAACATATCTGGTAACAGAGAGGATTGAAAGATTTTATAAAATTCAACTGGGATCTGGTCCGGACCAGCGGCCTTCCCAGATGGCAGCTCTCTCAGGGCCTCAGTCAGTTCCTCCACTTTGAATTTCTCTTCCAACCCTTTCCTATCTGCCTCATCCAGTTTTGTCGACTCTATCTCCCTCAAATAAGCCCTTATGTCCTCTTCTCCTTCATCTCCTTCTAGTTGGTATAATGCCATATAAAACTGCCTAAAGACCTCTCTAATCTGTTCTGGACCCTTAACTTTAACTCCTTGTTCATTTTTAATCTCTTTAATATCTGCAACCCCACCTCTTTGTCTAGCTCTTACCGCAAGTATATGACCAACTCTCTCACTGAGTTCATAAGCCTTCTCTTTATTAGCCATGTACTTCTCCACTGTTTTTTTTGCCATCCCGTCCATAACTTCTGCTCTAAGTGCAACTAGTCTCAGTAAAATCTGTTCAAGTGGTAAATGCATATTTATAGCCATCATAAGCTCCTCTTCTACCTCTCTAATTAGTTCGTTGTCTCTCACCACTTTTTCCCTCTCCCTTTTCTGTGCAGAAATACCATAACTCAGGGTCATTCCTCTTATCCCAGCTTTGCAAGCATCCCACTCCATCCCTGGTGTTGAGGTACCTCTGTTAATTTCCCAATATTCCTTAATCCATTCAGACATTTTTTCCCTATATGTTTGGTCCTGAAGCAGCATTCTGTCAAATGTCCATTGTGACGGCTCCTTATTTCTCTTTTGCCCCAGATTTACACTTAGCACTAGTGGGCTGTGGTCAGAAATGATCCTAGGTTCTCTTTCTATCTTTACCCCATCTATTACGTCTCGTGTAATCAAAAAATAATCCAGCCTAACTAAGGTCTGATGGGGAGCTGAAAAAAAAGTACTCCCATCCAGATTCGGGTGACACTTTATCCATGGATCCTCTAAGGAGTTATTTCTTACCATGTCAGCCAGAGCCCTGTAGGTTCTCTTTTTCCTCCCTGTGTATTTCCTATTGGAGTCTAGAAAACTACTATCTACATCGTGCAGATTCAAATCTCCACATAAAATAATCGGCTCTGGCCACTGTGCAAGTTCTGAATCCAAAAATTGAAAAATATCAGGATCATCACCAGTGGACCCATACACTGAGACAAGGGTAAAAGTTTCTCCCACAAATGTTAATTCTGCTATCACCCATCTTCCCCATTGATCCTCTAACTTTCTCTTGACTAGTGTATCCTGCCTTTTGCCCAGGATTACCACCCCTCGTGTCTTAGTATTCAGATTGGTTTTTGCTAAAACATTAAAACCCAATTGATCTAATAAGTAAGCCTTAGTGCCCTCGATGTGTGTTTCCTGAAGACACACCAGGTCTGGTTTTAATGACTTTAACAAAGCAGCAGCTTTTAATCTCTTATTCAACTCATTAAGACCACATATATTTAATGAAACTATTCTGCATGTCATTATGTTTCAAAAATTTTCCTAATCCAAATTTCCATTTGCCCCAACAAGCTTTGAAAAATATCCTTAACATTTCCCCCACATTTTCCTCCTTGGGTATGTTTATATATTTTAGCCCATGCATCTTTTGGTGTATTTTGCGTGCCTTCCTACTACTTACTCCCTCACCATGTTTGTGCTCAAAACCAACCTGTTTGTCTCCCCCCCTTGCCACCCACCCCTCTCCCCCCCTTGCCCCCCACCCCTTAGGAACCCCCCCCTTGCTACAGGCAAATAGGCCAATCCTGGCCTATGTGTAGCCTCCTGTAGTCTGTAGAGTCGCTACTCTCTCCCAGCCTGATTCCTTACTGTTAAATCTTACCTACTGCTGCTTACGGGGACTCGTGGGAGACCTTGGTGGGGTTCTTGATCTGGTTCTACTCTCCATACCACTACCAGCTTCCGAAATTTCTGCTAGGTATTCTGCTGCTTTTACTTCTGAAGTAAACATTCTGGTGTAACCTTTCCTAATCACTTTCAGCCTCGACGGGAACAATAGGTATGCTTCTGCCCCTTGCTTTTGGAAAGGCCCTATCAGCTGCCTTAGCCTCCACCTCCTTTCCACAGTGACGTGGCAAAAGTCCGGCCTGGAGAAAAAAGTGTTCCCGTCGGCTATCTTCCTTGAATCAGGCCTAGCTTTATCTATTATTTCCTGCCTCGCTAGGAAGTTGCCTAAAAAAACCAACATTGCTCTTGGGAACCCCTTTTCATCCCCTCCCCTATTCTTCTTGAAGAGTGGATACCTATGTGCTCTCTGCACTTCCACATCCCACTGCCATTTTGACTCGGGAAAGGCCTCTTCCAAAATCTTGATCACATGCCCCCTGGGGTCTTGCCCCTCCTTTCCCTCCTCAAGGCCCAGCAGTCTCACATTGTTTCTCCTTTGGCGGTTCTCAAAGCTTTCTAGCTTCCATTGGAGATCCTCAACCACCTTCACTTGCTCTTTTTGGAAAGATTGCCAGTCTGTCACTTCATCTTCAACCCTGCTTGTCCTTTCCTCGACTTGCGAGACTCTTCCTTCAACCTCCTCCTGTTTTCTGCTTACTTTCCTTAATGACGCTTGAAGCTTTTTGGTGTCTCTTTTTGCCCTTCTGCTCTCAGTCCTTGCCTCCTTCTGCATTTGTTTTAATGTTCCAAACAGCATTTCAAGTGTTACATTCTGCGTATTCTGCCTCCCCTCTTCTTTCGCTCCTTCCTGCTCGCTTTCATTGTAAGTCTCTGAAGTAGCGGCATAATCCCACGACAGTTTCTTCGTCATACTGCTCCTTGATCCTCTACCACTTCTTCTTTTGCCACTGCCAAGACCTTTCTTCTTTTTCGTTGCAGGATCATTAGGGGCCTTACTAGTATCTGAGTCAAAGGTGTGTTCAGTGCTTTCCTCATTCTCAGATTCCACTGACTCCTGCTCACTGGTACTAGCGCTAGCACTTGTACTTGATGCATCTGTCTCCTCATATACCGAAAAAAACTCAGGCGAGCCTCCTCTTGAACTTCTGTTTATATTTTTCGTATTCCTGCCAGTGACTTGACTCATAGACAGCCCTTTCTGCTCCGTTAAGCTCTGGGTGCTGCCCCAGCTTGGTCCTGCATCCTGTATAGAACTACTACGTGATTCTAGCTCTACAGCCAACAGAGCATCAAGCATCAGTTTATTATTTTGAGCCTCTATCGGGTTTGAAACAATATCGTCAGGGCTGCTGTTCTTACCAGACTCCTTGCTCGCTTTTTTGCCTACTGCCGCTTCTGTGGCTTCTGTGTTCACCTCCGCGTTCACCTCTGCTCGCAATCTGCCAACTTCTGCAGCACTCGTTGGTTGCCCAGCAACCAAGCCGACTCTGACGCTTGCGTCCTCGCGGTCCTCGCGGACTGCCGAACCTGCTCCTACGGCTGCTTCCGCATTCTCCTCCAATGCATCTCCATGAACGCCGTCAAATGATACCGGCAGCACCACCTCGACCAGCGGTTTCTCCTGACAAGGATCAGCTTCCTGGATCTCGATCCGTGGTACCGATAAGGAAATTCTCGGCGTAAAGGACTCAGGTAGAGTTGCTTGCCGCTTCTGGTCTTTCATAACTGCTGATTGTACTGTTTGCGCACGCTGCATTTTCCCTTCCAGTGTAATCTCCCTCGCCGATTTTGTTATTCCCGAGCGGGTCTCCGGGCCAGCCTCGGATTTCTTTTCTAGCTTCGTGGTCGGAGGCAAGATGGCCGCTGCAGTTCTGTAGAGAGTAGTCGCACTCTCGCTCTCTCCCATCCGACAGATGCTATAGTACTGCTGAACCAGGGATGTGGGGTCTGGTTAACCAGTTTCAACATACTCCGCTAGACGCATTCAACTCAGAGTGGTGGTGGAGCCTCGCACCAAAGAAAGTGTCAAAGAAGGTATTGAAGTGGCTGACTTGGTGGAGAGGGGCGCTAAGCTCTGTGAAGATCGCTGCCAACATGTCTCACAGAGTTAAGGCAGATAGAGAGAAGCCTAATACAGGACTGATTAAAGCCTCAGCCACTGCAGCAGCGAGAGAGGGAGCGGTCCCGAAGGTTAGCTCATTGAAGAAAGCTGCGGAAAACCCTAGCCGTTCCTCAAAAAACACAGCGACTCATTACCGGTTTAAACGCCATTTTTCCTTTTTTGCAACTTCTGCACACGACACTTAGTTGTTGCTTTAGCTTTCAACCTAATAGTTCATCGTGATTTACATGAGAATAATATGTTATTGCTCTACTATCTGCTTTACTTGTTAAACTATATCTGTACAGCGAGTGCTGAAGTTTCAAGAACAACACGATACAGAATTGTTATGAGGTCTGATCTCCACGACTTCATACTCATAACATAAGTGCAGCTTCTGCCAATTCTGGGCATGAGGCGGGTTTTATATTGCTTTGCCGAACACACATACACAACACTTGATGCGGTTCACATGAAGAGAGAGCTGGTGTATGCTGATGTGATTCCTTCAAATCTAAGACACTAAAGTATGGGCACGCCCTAAACCAACACAAAGAGACCTTCTTAGCAAATAATATAATATGTGTATTAGGGAGGGTGAGATATAAGCAGCCGCGGGCCGTGGAGGGAGTTACGGTGGGGCAGGGAGGCGGGGAGGGGGAGGGGCAGGGTGGAGCCCTCTCCACCCTGCCCCTCCCCCTCCCCGCCTCCCTGCTCCACCGTAACTCCCTCCACGGCCCGCGGCTGCTTATAAGTGTTGCTAACTCTTATTCATTTACAGCATGTTAACATACTGTCACCATTCGCTTTTTATGTACTAGTAACTGTGCTGGTAATTTTGCTACTGATAATATGTGTACTTGTATTATCTAAGATACTACGCCTGAGAAGACGGCATTAGTAAATAAACATTTCAAATACACATGTGTTCTTCTTAACTCCATGTTCTGGTTTCTAAGAAATATATAACGACCGACTGTTCATGAGTTCCACGTATCCTGAGGTACTATAAGTTCATATTCTGGATTGTCTAAACATTGAGAGTTTGTTATATCCAATGTGACACTGTACCTAGCTTGCTAAGGGGTTTTTGATTACTAAGGTGAGTTTTGGGGTACCCTAATTCGCCGAGGTTCCAATCCTCTGTCCACAGTTCTGTGTGAGAACAGAAACCCTACGACAGGGGCACCCCTGAGCCTTGCTGGAGCTTCATCACACTTGCGATACAACTCCAGCAATGCGCCACCTTTACGGCACAGATACGTCACGCATCTGTGCTGTTTTTGCCCCATGATGCGCCGCATTGTAAATGCAGCACACCATAGGTGACGGAACAGCGGCACAGAATGACTAACACATCCCTGGTGATGCGCCAGTCATCATAAATCTATCCCTATGCTTCTTATCTTGTTAGACATGAACCGCCATATGTATCATCAAAGTTTTTTGCATTTCCTAAATAGCGAACTTTAAGGAATAAATAGCGATTCTTTACCATTCCTAGTTTGCGATGAGCTATTTGCTAATTACAAATTACCGATTCATTTCCATGCAGCAGGAGGCCCATAGGAATGAAGGTGCAATTTGCGATTAGCAATTACCTCATCGCAAATTACGAATTTTTCCGAGGGTGCAGGAGTGTCTCAAGAACACCCTGCTGCACCCCTGAAAAAGAAATTTGGGGGCATATGGCGCACATAAATTTTGAAAACATTCCTTTACCTCAAAAACGATTTTCAACTCATAATTTGAAAACACTGCACATGGGGAAATGACTTAAAATGTCCTTAAGACACATAAAAGCGTTTTTTGATTGCCTTTGCAGCATGTTTCAGTCACCTTTAACATGCCTATGTAACGCAAACATTCAAAATCTAAATTTGCCATGCACAGGTGGGAGCATATTTACAAGCAATTTGCTCCACAGACAAACTTCTTACATTGAAATGGGAAAAATAACATCAGAGACTCTCAATTACCTTATAAAGAAGCAGACACCATTATGTCCTTCTCATCAATATTAAAACCATTGCTTTTTCTCAAAAACGATTTACAAGTCATAATTTGAAAACACTCCACAGCTCCTATGCACATAAAAACCCTGTCAGTACTAATACTTCACATTTTCTCCAATTACAATTTCTCAAAGAAACAAAATCTATTTGTAAAACACTTGAGACAAAGCAACATTTGAAAAACACAACTTTCTTCATAATTTTCTCCTTAAAGCACACTATTTTCTATCTAAATTAAAGAAATCTTTTCTCACCTTAGCAAATACTTTGAGTTTCAAAACAGTCTCAGAAACACACCAATTTGTCTTCAGCAGAGCAAAAGGTATGCACTCCAGAGTCTGCAGCTATCAAAAGCACAGAAATGCTGTAATTCCTCACACATATCTCTCATGTCACCCAATCAAAACTCTTCCCTCACTTTTTTTCAAAGCAAAACCCTTCCCCCCTCTGCCCCCTCTCTGCTTTTTCTGCATAGCAACCACCTCTTGCAAAACCTCTGGTGTTTCCAAGTTCACACAACAAAGTTGCAATTGAACTCTGAACTCTCAGTGCACCTGCATATCCAGTGCAATCTTTCATTTAATGATTTTTTCTTCGCCACTCAAAATACATCTTTCAACGAACTCATCCATGCACCCTAACTTTCTGTTTTCAGCAATCAAAATCCACCAATCACTCTTACTGCTTCATTAACACAGAAACTCCTCAGTTTTTTTCATTTTACACTCTCATTTTTTCAACTGCCATTTCATTGCCACACTTCATCTGACTGCAGGAGAACCTTCTCTCGCCATGTTTTCTGTCTGGATTGTTGGACATAGTTACATCTATTGGGCTCAAAGGTACGCTGAAAACAGGAATTTACCTAACCTCAATTTACAAGATGTGGAAATTAAGTGGTTTGGCCACAGAGGATTAAAATGTCACCAATTGATACCATTGGTGAAAACCTTTATGCATTTGCCAAAACCTGACCTGTTAATTGTGCACTGTGGAGGTAATGATTTGGGCACTTTGACTGGGGTAGGTCTGGAAATGCTTTTAAAGGACACCTTTGAGCAATTGATGGCACTTTTTCCTCAGACTGCCTTGGTATATTCAAATATATGCCAAAGACAAAAATGGAGGTGGTCGAACCAATTTTGTCCACAAATTGAGAAATCGAGGAAGCACGTAAACATATCTGTTTCAGCTTACATGAGAGACCATGGAATGGGCTCCCTGTACAACAATAACTTGCGTTACTACATGCAAGATATCTACAGAGGAGATGGAGTTCACTTCTCAGATGAGGGCAACAGAATTTTCACTCTGAATGTAAGACTGTGCATTGGTACCTACTTATAAGTACCTAAATGTACCATAAACCCAAAAGCTCTTCTCAGAGCTACCCTACATCTGATCACTCACAATTATTATTTTACTCTAACTTTTTTCACTAATTTTCAAGAAAGTACGCTCCCCAGAACGCTTCCCGGTTCGCGAACCGGGCGCACTCCACGCAAAAAAACTAAAAAAACGGTATATTTTTTTTTTGCCCTGCGAGACCCTTTTAAAGCCTCCACATCAAACCTAGGGGGTCAGGGACGATCTACTATGCCCCCTTATGGTCATTTGCCCCTTAGCTTTGGCCTCCTCTTGTCTCTCGATCCTACCGAGAGACAAGATGGCGGCCGCTACGGACTGTTTGGAATGTTTACAGACGCCGAAGAACCAATCAGCTTCGCAAACCTCCGTAACGCGAAAAGTACGCGAAGCGGAGCGCTGTTACAGATATATATCTTTTTTTGAACGTTAATTTCTCAAAATCCACTGGAGCACATATATTGAGACCTAGCAAAGGCACATCGGGCTACCAGTCCCTACAATTTTGCCAAGTTTCGTGCAAATCCATTCAGCCGTTCGATTATTATTTCTTTTTTTTTTTTTGCCCCGCTGGGCCCTTTTAAAACCTCCACATCAAACCTAGGGGGTCAGCGAGAATCTACTATGCCCCCTTATGGTCATTTGCCCCTTCGCTTTGGCCTCCTCTTGTCTCTCGATCCTACCGAGAGACAAGATGGCGGCCGCTACGGACTGTTTGGAATGTTTACAGACGCCGGAGAACCAATCAGCTTCGCTTCACAAAGCTCCGTTGCGCGAAAAGTACGCGAACCGGAGCGCTGCCCGGTCCGCTGTTACAGATATATATCTTTTTTTAAACGTTAAATTCTCAAAATCCACTGGAGCACATATATTGAGACCTACAAAAGGCACATCGGGCTACCAGTCCCTACAATTTTGCCAAGTTTCGTGCAAATCCATTCAGCCGTTCGGGCTAAAAGTGAGGCCAACCGCCCTATGGAAAACTCAATGTTAAAAACACGTTTTGGGACCCCCCTTTTTTCTCGACCCCCCCTGGACGAACCCCCCCCAATTTTCAGGGGCTGCTCAGAAACAAAATGTGCCATTTTCCTGAAAATTTCAGCCAATTCCGTCCACAAACGCCAAAGTTATTAGACATAGAATTTTCAAAAATCCCATAGAGAAAAAATCCTAACTATATATACCTACTGGCGACCGCCAGTAGGTAATATGTATATGTATATATATATATATATATATATATATATATATATATATATATATATATATATATATATATATATATATAATAATCCCTGAATAACCCTTATATGATGAGATGAATAACTATTTTTCTACATGTTAAACATTAATGCTTTCAAAACAATCTATGAGTAGCCTATACTTACATGTATTAATGGTGATCGGGACTGAAATGCTTATTAATATCTTCTGAAGTTATATGTTAGTTTCCTATTAAGGGGTGATTCACAATTTAACATGGTCATTGTCATATATTAGCTGAATTCCACATAGGCCTCATATTTTACTTGCCCTTCATCCAGTGAAGTCATAGACTGAGTATTTAGAAGCTCATGAGAAAACTCACCAAACTGGCAAAATTTATTTGAACCAATAACTGTTTCCTTTTTATTCTATATCTTGCTGATATCGGACGTAATTTACACACCACGGAAAGCCACGCACCGAAACTGGGTAAGGTTCTTGTGCCCATAATGCAGTACGCTGACGACATAGTTTTACTAAGCAAAACCCCAGTCGGCCTGCAACGCTTAGTAAACATGTTAGCCTCATATTTAGCAGAAGAAAACCTGAAGTTGAATAAAGACAAAACAAAAGTGCTCCGAATTGTGGAGGGGAAGAAATTAAAATATAGATGGTCAATCAACAACTCTGTTCTTGAAGAGCAGGCCACATACAAATAACTGGGGGTGAGGGAAGGCGCAATCATTAATTTATGCATATAGGCAACTGCAAAAGACAGTGGGAGGTCCAAACTACATGCACTTACTCAAAGTAATGGCTGCACAAATTATACCAACTCTGTCTTATGGATTAATTGGATGGCTCGGAGGTGAATCAGCGATATTAAACAACTTACAAAACAAAATATTTAAAGTTGTCTTTGGGTTGCCGTACGCAGCCGCACCATCCCAAGTCCGCTTAGAATTTGGCTTGCAAAACCAAGAAATCAGGTCGATGTCCACATTTGCTAAACTCTGTCACAAGCTTCGATCTGCCCCCAGTGAGTCAATGGACAATCTTTGTTGGGAGGATATAAACTTTCAGGAAGCCAAGCATAACACCACCCAATGGGGAAAATTTCTCAGCACGAGTTTGACAACATTGGGCCTATACGAAGTGTGGAAAGAAAACATCGACCACAAGCAGTTCTGCAAAGTAGTAAATCGATCAGCAAAAAGGATTTCTTTGCTCAAAGACAAAAGAACCCTAACTAAGCGGCGACACGCCTGGACAGTAGTCAACTCATACATCACCCAAAAACCACAAGCCTATCTAGCCTTACACTACTGCCAACATTTAAAAAAATCTTTGACAGCGTACAGATTTGGCATGCAGCACTCAAAAGATCTAAGGCCTTCTTGGAAACAACAATTCGAAAGCACCAACTGCAGATTATGCGGATACAAGGAGGAAACAGTGACACACTTCTTATGTGTATGCCCAGCGTTGCAGGCCTTAAGAAGAAGATACCTACGGGCAATTTTCAACACATTGAAGATCCGTACCTGCAGGCAGGCGGTGATATCCTGGCTGAGTGGTGCTTCACCCATTCCTTCATGCCGGGGAGTCAAATTTATGGCTAAGGTAACAAAGCTGTTACAAGACTCGGAATAGATAAAGGTATTCACTGCCCTGAAGAAAAAGTAGATCTGGGACTGATTACTGAGATAAAGGTCATCCAGTGAAAGATTAGACATTGACTGTACCAGTAAGTTTTAAACTAAGACACATGACCATAGAGCGGACATTTTCGGAGACAGATTATTCCGATTTTTCTACACTTATATTAGCCTTGTGTATTTGTTGTTGCGTTGTTTTTAATTCTTACAAAAATTGTAATGATTTTAATTAATCACACAATAAAAGAATAAGATAAGATAAGATAACTGTTTCCTTTGACGTCCTTTGGACAGAATGGTGTAATTGAAATAATTTTGCAACATCCTAGAACAACTGCTTGGAAAAGCATATTGTTGAACTTTAGAATTACTCTTCTGAAATATCTCATTGTTTTGCGTTTCCTATGCCTACATGACTTAAGGACTTAAGGAAACTGCATAATTGATTTACTTACTTTTTCTGGATTTGTGTCTTCTTTCTTGCTATATTACCCTCACCTCATTCTGAACTGTCCAATGAAAACCAAGTGGTCTGACAATTTTGGTGATCACAACGAAAACTTATGGAGTATAATTGCTCAAATTTTGGAAGAGCGGCGAAAAGCGTGAGTGTGACAAAGACGGCTTGGACATCTGAGGACTGAAGCAACTTGTGACATAACACTGTGATTTGCTGCTGATCGGTGTGCTATTGTAGTTTGAACCTTTTCGGCTGAAGAGTTCACGCATGCAGCTGTGACTTTGCTGTTGCAGTGACAGACTGAGACAGATTCCTGTCTTTAAATGAACTGGAACCGATTATTTGGAACTTTGCTGAATTTTCCTGAGGGCTTATATGAGTCTCAACTGATTTTCCTATTGACACATGCGCTTTATGTGTTCAAATCTGCCTTGGCTGATGAAGGTTTTTTCCTTGTCGTCCCTGAATCTCAGAAGCCTGGTATTATTTAATTCCATCCTTTACTAATTTCATATCAGGGTTGTATGCTATCTCATGTTCCTGATTTACAAAATAACTACATTTTAAAATTCAAACTAAATGCTGCTGTTTCTGTCTCATTATTCCTTGTGGTTAAAACATTGGTGTTTGAATCATTATAATTGACACAGAGTATTGTTTATAGTAATAAGTTAGATATAAAGATAGCAATGATCCTATTCCTGGTCCTTATTGGATAATTGCTTATTCTCCAAATACCCAGCCCCTTTCAGCACAGAGCAAGATCCATCAGAAGACCAAGTCAGAGTAATAGGTAGTGAGGGGTTAAGAAGAAATTAAATGAAACAATAGTTCATGATAAAACTTGGGCCCAGTGGACACTACAGCAAAGGTATCCCCCTTTTGACTTCCATGACCAATTGAAGAGAAGGTGTGTGTGATTAACAAACTTCACAGTGTCCAGTCCTTGATATTGCCAAACTTATATACAATTAGGGCTACCGGTTTTATGTTTTTTGTTTTTTTAACATTTCAGTCTGTATTTATCCATATTTATTTTTTGGCGATCTCATTGGTATTTCTCCATATTTATTTTTTGGTTTCAGTATAAATGGAGTTGCACAATGGTATATTTCTGCATTTATTTAACTTTTGGATGGGCACTCATACGTGGATGCCTGTCACGTTTTAGCAAATTAAGCAGTCACATGTAACTAGACACTACACCCACAGGTGCCTATTAGCATTATACTACAAATAAATGTTAACATATGCTTGCATTTACAGACATCTCATCCTGTGTTCTTAACTCCCCAAGCTGTCTATCTACTCAGTTGCTGCCTGGAATTCTTGAAAGACAGCATGGAGAGTCTCTCACAAGAAGCACCATTTTCAGTATTTTTCCACTTTTAAAAATAAATACATATGTAAATATCCATAAAAATGAAAAAATTGGAGCCTTATATATAATGTTATTAGATTTACTGAGTCGTTGAGAGATTTGTGGCTTGAAATCATCGATCTCCTCAGTTCCTGAAGGAGATTGTAGAGTCTGGAATTCCATCTTTATTTCCAGAACCATTCTTGAGGTGGAAATAGTTGGAGGTATAGGTATGGAATATAAAAGTAGCATGCTGATTGTAGCATTCCTCCCAGCCCGTGCACTCGTAAATAACTGCACAACACAGGGAGGGTAGTTTCACACATCTTTATTCATCAGCAGCATGTAAACGCGAACTCAACATTCTAAACCTGTCTTCCCTGTCCCAACATTCGAACATTCACATAGTCAGTTTACGGAGTCCATCCCGAGCCAAAAAGGTTCCATCACTTCTAACTCACAAGATACTACAGCTCCCCCTTTGCTAAACAGAAAATTACAAATGTTTCATTACATAACACATATACATATATATATATACATTTTACAACTCTTAAATGAGTCGACGAGGGGCTCTTGTCACATGGCCTGATTGGGCTATCAGAAACCGGGAGTCCCAGTCGAAGTGCCAGTGATCTGTGTTGATGAGGTGGAAAACACAGCAGTCATAGGGTCCTCAACGATTTGTTTGGACCCAGTCTCATCATTGACGTCAATGTTTGGCAAGTGATGAGCCATACATCTGAAGTGCAAAGAATCTCATGTAAGCGATTTCCCAGGACACTGAGCTGTCGGCATGTGTCCTTCAGTGGTCACAACAGTAAAATCTTACTCCAGACCACCTCCCTGTGAGATTTCTCAACAGCAGTCGAGTATGGCCGCTACAGTTCGAGTTGGGAAACCTTCCGTTCGTGCTGAGGAAGCTGCTGCTCAATTAGGACATCTACTCGAGTGGCAGAAAGAAGCAGCACCCTCTTGCACTACGAATGGTGCTGTTCGCACTGATTTTCCAGCTTGGGACAAACACCTGGCACTAAAAATAAGCATGAACAGCGCAACCTAACCTCTGCTGCTTGTAGAATTCCGCATAGCGCTGTGGAATTTTTGGAACACCGCGAACTCCTCCCAGGCCTAACAATATATAATGAACCAGTAGATTATAATTTTCCCACTGCCATATACAATGAGGCTCATAGTCGTTACATTAGACGTATAATCCATGATAGTCCCACCATTTCCTCCATATCTTGTTATACGTCTGGGGTAAACCTCTCCCCTCATATGTCACTTTCTCCAATTTGCCAAACTAGTCCATGCCTCAAATCCAGGCTTTCACAGCAGGACTGTGACGGATGTACATTGGTGGGCTATATCACGTTTTGCTTTGTGCCAAGACCAACCAAAGATCTATCCCCCTAGGTTCCCAAATATCCTCCAGAATTCCCAACATAGTAATGTGTGGATTCAATTTAATGGGGGCCCCCACCACCACAGAGAGGCTTCCGAGAATGGTATCCCAATAGGTGTGAATCACTGGGCATTTACACACCATATGAAAGAAATCACCCTCAGGTCTTGACATCTGGGAAAGGTAGGGGAGCTGTGTAACCAAACAACTGGAAGGGATACAATTCTTGTAGGGGCAGCCTGTCCCTCAGCTCTCCACCGTATTCCAAAGAGGCACCAAGTCGTTAATACGCCAACATATGGCGAACCTTGGAGTGGTTTTGACAGCCAAAAAGGGGGCCGGGCATGAACCGGATATCGGCTGTTCCATAGGTACAAATTTTTAAAAGCACCCTAGGAAATCAATCATTGGACTCTGGGGAAAAAAGAAAAAAAAACCCGAGTAAATCACTGAAGCCATGAGAATAAATACCAAAAAGCTCTTTTACTGTGATTACCAGATCTAGCCAGGTCAGTGAGTGAAGTCTGCAATACTGAGCTTGCCAATCCCTAAAAGAGGGAGGAAGAGGGTCCTTCCATTTCCTGCAGATCTCTCTTCTTGCAAGCAGGACGGAGTAAAAATTAAATACCTGAGTGGGTATTGTACACCATCTAAGATTCCAAATATTATTAGAGACAGGTCCATTATCACAGGTCTTCCTAAAGATTCTGTAAGGGAATTGCTAATATCCTGCCAGAATGTAGTTAAAGCAGGACATTCAAAAAACATATGCGTATTCGAGGCAGCAATCAGACCACATTTAGTACAAGACACTGACTGGCCAGCTGTAAATTTAGAAAGTCTTAGAGGGGAATAATACGCCCTATGCAGGGAAAAAAGGTGATTTCTCCGCAGCTAAGACGGCTTGACAATACTCCACAAAAGCTCGAAAGAGGACTTCCAAAGAGTTTGTAAATCAGAATCCATCATCACAGAACCCCATAAAGAGTCTGGCAAAACAAAGTCTCCATCTGAATCCTCGAGGATAAAGTTATACCATTTAGATATTTCTTTCTTGGCTGGACCGCTGTTTAATAAGTCAGTAATCAATGGGCTGTGACCTCCAAGCTTTAATTTATTCTTATTGGCAGAAGATACCTTATAAGCCGCCGTCCAACTGTGGATCTGTATGTATTTGAAACGGGAGAAGTGAGAGCCAACCTTAGCTTGCAAATGTTCCCACGAAAGTAGATCTCCCTCATAGAAGAGGTCGCCCCAAACTTCCAAACCTGCCTCTCTCAGTGGGATTGCTAAGGCGTCATCCAGCCAGGCAGGATTTTCTGGCAAATCCCACAGAGGAGTTTTCTCACAGAAGTAATTTATTTTTATACCTTTCATGATTTCAGCCCATGTTCTAGCAAAACCTTGTAGAGTCTTCAGTTTAACTTTTTTTTAAAACGTAGGATTTCCAAACTTAAAAAGAAAACCAGAATGGCCAATTTTTTCCCCCTCCAACATAGCTGTATACATAAGACCCACCCCCAAGGCTACGGGACCCTTCAATAGCATTCGTGAGTGGGATAGTTGAAAGGCCCAAGCGTAAAATTTTATATCCGGGGCTGTCAAACCACCCTTATCACGTCGCCGTCTTAGTTTTTTCCAGGCGATCCGTGGAAGATGGTTATTCCAGATAAAAGAAGAAATATTTGATTGGAATTTGGCTAAAGTTTTTGGATCAAAATATAAGGGAATGGTATTAAACAAAAACGAAACCTTTGGGAGAATAGACATTTTGACAAGATTGACCCTACCTATTAATGACAAAGGGAGGTGTGACCAAGATTGGAGAAGCTTACAGCAATCTTTAAATACTGTGGCCAAATTAACTTGGACTATTTTGTCAATATCTTTAAGTATTGTCAAACCTAGGTATCTCATTGAAGTGCCCGGTTGGAGATACGTTGGAGGAATCACATCATTCCAAACAAGCATATATATATAAATAATCCCTGAATAACCCTTATATGATGAGATGAATAACTATTTTTCTACATGTTAAACATTAATGCTTTCAAAACAATCTATGAGTAGCCTATACTTACATGTATTAATGGTGATCGGGACTGAAATGCTTATTAATATCTTCTGAAGTTATATGTTAGTTTCCTATTAAGGGGTGATTCACAATTTAACATGGTCATTGTCATATATTAGCTGAATTCCACATAGGCCTCATATTTTACTTGCCCTTCATCCAGTGAAGTCATAGACTGAGTATTTAGAAGCTCATGAGAAAACTCACCAAACTGGCAAAATTTATTTGAACCAATAACTGTTTCCTTTTTATTCTATATCTTGCTGATATCGGACGTAATTTACACACCACGGAAAGCCACGCACCGAAACTGGGTAAGGTTCTTGTGCCCATAATGCAGTACGCTGACGACATAGTTTTACTAAGCAAAACCCCAGTCGGCCTGCAACGCTTAGTAAACATGTTAGCCTCATATTTAGCAGAAGAAAACCTGAAGTTGAATAAAGACAAAACAAAAGTGCTCCGAATTGTGGAGGGGAAGAAATTAAAATATAGATGGTCAATCAACAACTCTGTTCTTGAAGAGCAGGCCACATACAAATAACTGGGGGTGAGGGAAGGCGCAATCATTAATTTATGCATATAGGCAACTGCAAAAGACAGTGGGAGGTCCAAACTACATGCACTTACTCAAAGTAATGGCTGCACAAATTATACCAACTCTGTCTTATGGATTAATTGGATGGCTCGGAGGTGAATCAGCGATATTAAACAACTTACAAAACAAAATATTTAAAGTTGTCTTTGGGTTGCCGTACGCAGCCGCACCATCCCAAGTCCGCTTAGAATTTGGCTTGCAAAACCAAGAAATCAGGTCGATGTCCACATTTGCTAGACTCTGTCACAAGCTTCGATCTGCCCCCAGTGAGTCAATGGACAATCTTTGTTGGGAGGATATAAACTTTCAGGAAGCCAAGCATAACACCACCCAATGGGGAAAATTTCTCAGCACGAGTTTGACAACATTGGGCCTATACGAAGTGTGGAAAGAAAACATCGACCACAAGCAGTTCTGCAAAGTAGTAAATCGATCAGCAAAAAGGATTTCTTTGCTCAAAGACAAAAGAACCCTAACTAAGCGGCGACACGCCTGGACAGTAGTCAACTCATACATCACCCAAAAACCACAAGCCTATCTAGCCTTACACTACTGCCAACATTTAAAAAAATCTTTGACAGCGTACAGATTTGGCATGCAGCACTCAAAAGATCTAAGGCCTTCTTGGAAACAACAATTCGAAAGCACCAACTGCAGATTATGCGGATACAAGGAGGAAACAGTGACACACTTCTTATGTGTATGCCCAGCGTTGCAGGCCTTAAGAAGAAGATACCTACGGGCAATTTTCAACACATTGAAGATCCGTACCTGCAGGCAGGCGGTGATATCCTGGCTGAGTGGTGCTTCACCCATTCCTTCATGCCGGGGAGTCAAATTTATGGCTAAGGTAACAAAGCTGTTACAAGACTCGGAATAGATAAAGGTATTCACTGCCCTGAAGAAAAAGTAGATCTGGGACTGATTACTGAGATAAAGGTCATCCAGTGAAAGATTAGACATTGACTGTACCAGTAAGTTTTAAACTAAGACACATGACCATAGAGCGGACATTTTCGGAGACAGATTATTCCGATTTTTCTACACTTATATTAGCCTTGTGTATTTGTTGTTGCGTTGTTTTTAATTCTTACAAAAATTGTAATGATTTTAATTAATCACACAATAAAAGAATAAGATAAGATAAGATAACTGTTTCCTTTGACGTCCTTTGGACAGAATGGTGTAATTGAAATAATTTTGCAACATCCTAGAACAACTGCTTGGAAAAGCATATTGTTGAACTTTAGAATTACTCTTCTGAAATATCTCATTGTTTTGCGTTTCCTATGCCTACATGACTTAAGGACTTAAGGAAACTGCATAATTGATTTACTTACTTTTTCTGGATTTGTGTCTTCTTTCTTGCTATATTACCCTCACCTCATTCTGAACTGTCCAATGAAAACCAAGTGGTCTGACAATTTTGGTGATCACAACGAAAACTTATGGAGTATAATTGCTCAAATTTTGGAAGAGCGGCGAAAAGCGTGAGTGTGACAAAGACGGCTTGGACATCTGAGGACTGAAGCAACTTGTGACATAACACTGTGATTTGCTGCTGATCGGTGTGCTATTGTAGTTTGAACCTTTTCGGCTGAAGAGTTCACGCATGCAGCTGTGACTTTGCTGTTGCAGTGACAGACTGAGACAGATTCCTGTCTTTAAATGAACTGGAACCGATTATTTGGAACTTTGCTGAATTTTCCTGAGGGCTTATATGAGTCTCAACTGATTTTCCTATTGACACATGCGCTTTATGTGTTCAAATCTGCCTTGGCTGATGAAGGTTTTTTCCTTGTCGTCCCTGAATCTCAGAAGCCTGGTATTATTTAATTCCATCCTTTACTAATTTCATATCAGGGTTGTATGCTATCTCATGTTCCTGATTTACAAAATAACTACATTTTAAAATTCAAACTAAATGCTGCTGTTTCTGTCTCATTATTCCTTGTGGTTAAAACATTGGTGTTTGAATCATTATAATTGACACAGAGTATTGTTTATAGTAATAAGTTAGATATAAAGATAGCAATGATCCTATTCCTGGTCCTTATTGGATAATTGCTTATTCTCCAAATACCCAGCCCCTTTCAGCACAGAGCAAGATCCATCAGAAGACCAAGTCAGAGTAATAGGTAGTGAGGGGTTAAGAAGAAATTAAATGAAACAATAGTTCATGATAAAACTTGGGCCCAGTGGACACTACAGCAAAGGTATCCCCCTTTTGACTTCCATGACCAATTGAAGAGAAGGTGTGTGTGATTAACAAACTTCACAGTGTCCAGTCCTTGATATTGCCAAACTTATATACAATTAGGGCTACCGGTTTTATGTTTTTTGTTTTTTTAACATTTCAGTCTGTATTTATCCATATTTATTTTTTGGCGATCTCATTGGTATTTCTCCATATTTATTTTTTGGTTTCAGTATAAATGGAGTTGCACAATGGTATATTTCTGCATTTATTTAACTTTTGGATGGGCACTCATACGTGGATGCCTGTCACGTTTTAGCAAATTAAGCAGTCACATGTAACTAGACACTACACCCACAGGTGCCTATTAGCATTATACTACAAATAAATGTTAACATATGCTTGCATTTACAGACATCTCATCCTGTGTTCTTAACTCCCCAAGCTGTCTATCTACTCAGTTGCTGCCTGGAATTCTTGAAAGACAGCATGGAGAGTCTCTCACAAGAAGCACCATTTTCAGTATTTTTCCACTTTTAAAAATAAATACATATGTAAATATCCATAAAAATGAAAAAATTGGAGCCTTATATATAATGTTATTAGATTTACTGAGTCGTTGAGAGATTTGTGGCTTGAAATCATCGATCTCCTCAGTTCCTGAAGGAGATTGTAGAGTCTGGAATTCCATCTTTATTTCCAGAACCATTCTTGAGGTGGAAATAGTTGGAGGTATAGGTATGGAATATAAAAGTAGCATGCTGATTGTAGCATTCCTCCCAGCCCGTGCACTCGTAAATAACTGCACAACACAGGGAGGGTAGTTTCACACATCTTTATTCATCAGCAGCATGTAAACGCAAACTCAACATTCTAAACCTGTCTTCCCTGTCCCAACATTCGAACATTCACATAGTCAGTTTACGGAGTCCATCCCGAGCCAAAAAGGTTCCATCACTTCTAACTCACAAGATACTACAGCTCCCCCTTTGCTAAACAGAAAATTACAAATGTTTCATTACATAACACATATACATATATATATATACATTTTACAACTCTTAAATGAGTCGACGAGGGGCTCTTGTCACATGGCCTGATTGGGCTATCAGAAACCGGGAGTCCCAGTCGAAGTGCCAGTGATCTGTGTTGATGAGGTGGAAAACACAGCAGTCATAGGGTCCTCAACGATTTGTTTGGACCCAGTCTCATCATTGACGTCAATGTTTGGCAAGTGATGAGCCATACATCTGAAGTGCAAAGAATCTCATGTAAGCGATTTCCCAGGACACTGAGCTGTCGGCATGTGTCCTTCAGTGGTCACAACAGTAAAATCTTACTCCAGACCACCTCCCTGTGAGATTTCTCAACAGCAGTCGAGTATGGCCGCTACAGTTCGAGTTGGGAAACCTTCCGTTCGTGCTGAGGAAGCTGCTGCTCAATTAGGACATCTACTCGAGTGGCAGAAAGAAGCAGCACCCTCTTGCACTACGAATGGTGCTGTTCGCACTGATTTTCCAGCTTGGGACAAACACCTGGCACTAAAAATAAGCATGAACAGCGCAACCTAACCTCTGCTGCTTGTAGAATTCCGCATAGCGCTGTGGAATTTTTGGAACACCGCGAACTCCTCCCAGGCCTAACAATATATAATGAACCAGTAGATTATAATTTTCCCACTGCCATATACAATGAGGCTCATAGTCGTTACATTAGACGTATAATCCATGATAGTCCCACCATTTCCTCCATATCTTGTTATACGTCTGGGGTAAACCTCTCCCCTCATATGTCACTTTCTCCAATTTGCCAAACTAGTCCATGCCTCAAATCCAGGCTTTCACAGCAGGACTGTGACGGATGTACATTGGTGGGCTATATCACGTTTTGCTTTGTGCCAAGACCAACCAAAGATCTATCCCCCTAGGTTCCCAAATATCCTCCAGAATTCCCAACATAGTAATGTGTGGATTCAATTTAATGGGGGCCCCCACCACCACAGAGAGGCTTCCGAGAATGGTATCCCAATAGGTGTGAATCACTGGGCATTTACACACCATATGAAAGAAATCACCCTCAGGTCTTGACATCTGGGAAAGGTAGGGGAGCTGTGTAACCAAACAACTGGAAGGGATACAATTCTTGTAGGGGCAGCCTGTCCCTCAGCTCTCCACCGTATTCCAAAGAGGCACCAAGTCGTTAATACGCCAACATATGGCGAACCTTGGAGTGGTTTTGACAGCCAAAAAGGGGGCCGGGCATGAACCGGATATCGGCTGTTCCATAGGTACACATTTTTAAAAGCACCCTAGGAAATCAATCATTGGACTCTGGGGAAAAAAGAAAAAAAAACCCGAGTAAATCACTGAAGCCATGAGAATAAATACCAAAAAGCTCTTTTACTGTGATTACCAGATCTAGCCAGGTCAGTGAGTGAAGTCTGCAATACTGAGCTTGCCAATCCCTAAAAGAGGGAGGAAGAGGGTCCTTCCATTTCCTGCAGATCTCTCTTCTTGCAAGCAGGACGGAGTAAAAATTAAATACCTGAGTGGGTATTGTACACCATCTAAGATTCCAAATATTATTAGAGACAGGTCCATTATCACAGGTCTTCCTAAAGATTCTGTAAGGGAATTGCTAATATCCTGCCAGAATGTAGTTAAAGCAGGACATTCAAAAAACATATGCGTATTCGAGGCAGCAATCAGACCACATTTAGTACAAGACACTGACTGGCCAGCTGTAAATTTAGAAAGTCTTAGAGGGGAATAATACGCCCTATGCAGGGAAAAAAGGTGATTTCTCTGCAGCTAAGACGGCTTGACAATACTCCACAAAAGCTCGAAAGAGGACTTCCAAAGAGTTTGTAAATCAGAATCCATCATCACAGAACCCCATAAAGAGTCTGGCAAAACAAAGTCTCCATCTGAATCCTCGAGGATAAAGTTATACCATTTAGATATTTCTTTCTTGGCTGGAACGCTGTTTAATAAGTCAGTAATCAATGGGCTGTGACCTCCAAGCTTTAATTTATTCTTATTGGCAGAAGATACCTTATAAGCCGCCGTCCAACTGTGGATCTGTATGTATTTGAAACGGGAGAAGTGAGAGCCAACCTTAGCTTGCAAATGTTCCCACGAAAGTAGATCTCCCTCATAGAAGAGGTCGCCCCAAACTTCCAAACCTGCCTCTCTCAGTGGGATTGCTAAGGCGTCATCCAGCCAGGCAGGATTTTCTGGCAAATCCCACAGAGGAGTTTTCTCACAGAAGTAATTTATTTTTATACCTTTCATGATTTCAGCCCATGTTCTAGCAAAACCTTGTAGAGTCTTCAGTTTAACTTTTTTTTAAAACGTAGGATTTCCAAACTTAAAAAGAAAACCAGAATGGCCAATTTTTTCCCCCTCCAACATAGCTGTATACATAAGACCCACCCCCAAGGCTACGGGACCCTTCAATAGCATTCGTGAGTGGGATAGTTGAAAGGCCCAAGCGTAAAATTTTATATCCGGGGCTGTCAAACCACCCTTATCACGTCGCCGTCTTAGTTTTTTCCAGGCGATCCGTGGAAGATGGTTATTCCAGATAAAAGAAGAAATATTTGATTGGAATTTGGCTAAAGTTTTTGGATCAAAATATAAGGGAATGGTATTAAACAAAAACGAAACCTTTGGGAGAATAGACATTTTGACAAGATTGACCCTACCTATTAATGACAAAGGGAGGTGTGACCAAGATTGGAGAAGCTTACAGCAATCTTTAAATACTGTGGCCAAATTAACTTGGACTATTTTGTCAATATCTTTAAGTATTGTCAAACCTAGGTATCTCATTGAAGTGCCCGGTTGGAGATACGTTGGAGGAATCACATCATTCCAAACAAGCATTTCAGTTTTGGCTGTATTTATTTCATAGCCAGATACCTGTCCAAAGGCTTGAGCCAGCTGCACAAAAGCAGGGAGAGCCGTAGCGGCTTCTGATGTTAGAATAAGCACATCGTCGGCATATAATGCCACTTTCCTCTTCCAACCCTGATAGAAAAAAGGTTTAATAGAGACCTTCTCCCTTAGATATTGAGCAAAAGGCTCAATATAAAAGTCAAAGAGCAAAGGGGAAAGCGGACACCCCTGTCGTGTTCCCCTAGTGATAGAGAAAGGGCACGATAGATCGCCATTAACAAGTAGGGCAGCAGAGGGATTACTGTACAACAAGCTAATTACCCTGCGGAAGCGGTCTCCGACGCCAAACCTGGCCAAGGCCTCCGACAGGTACACCCAGTTGACCCTGTCGAAAGCCTTGGTTGCGTCTAATGTAAGGGCCGCCAGTGGAAGATTATAGGATGTTGCAATATCTATGGCGCCAATTAGAACATAAGTCAGTTCATATAATTGTCTACCCTTCAGGAACCCCTTTTGATCCGAATGAAGGACAAAAGGTGCAATGTCGGCCAGTCTTGAAGATAGAACTGTGGTAAATATTGTGTAGTCCACGTTCAGGATGGAAATTGGCCTATACGACCCACACTCTTCCTTAGGCTTGCCCGATTTTAAAATGAGAGTGATAGAGGCATTATCCCAAGATGATGGAGGGGCCATTCCTTCTAGGAGTATTTGATTAAAGAGATTAGTAAGAAAAGGAGTGATCTCTGAGTCC
Organism: Lissotriton helveticus; assembly: GCF_964261635.1. Lineage (NCBI taxonomy): Eukaryota > Metazoa > Chordata > Amphibia > Caudata > Salamandridae > Lissotriton > Lissotriton helveticus. Next base: position 342,681,636 of record NC_136068.1, on the reverse strand, counting down.
AACATCTTATATAACTCAGCTGGTAGGCCATCCGGTCCCGACGCCTTTCCCTTCTTTGATCTCTTAATGGCAGATGTTACCTCACTTTCAGTAATTGGCTTATCCAAATATTGGGACTGTTCAGGAGAAAAAGAGGGCAGAGTAATTTTATTCAGCCAAACTTTAGCAGATTCAGCTGATACCACTCTGTCCTCTTGATAAATTTCCTGGAAAAATTCTCTAAATGCCTTCCTAATCTCATCATCTGAAGAGATCTTGATATTACCTACTTTAATGGATGCAATGTTATTCCGGACCTGATCTACTTTGGTCTTCCAAGCCAGTAATTTGCCTGCACCTTCACTATACTCAAAATGGGCCAGCTTACTGGCCTCCCATCTCTGTTGGACCCATAGGTTTAAGATCGATGCCAAGCTTCCCTTTAAAGCGACCAGCTGATTGTAAAGAGGATCTAAAGTAGACCTCGAGGCTATACTGTTGAGGTCAATCTCATGTTGAACACGGGTCATTTCTAATTCTAGAGAGGAGATCGATTCGTTATAACTTTTCGTCCGAAAGGCAACCCTAGAAACAATCAGCCCTCTCAACATTGCCTTAAACGAGTCCCAAATAGTTCTGTTGGAGGCAGTACCACTATTAGACAAGAAGAAATTGTGGGTCTCTGACTTAAGGTACAGGATATCTTCTTCATTGGTGAGAAGAGAGCGATCAAAAGACCACGTTGTCGGGGTTTTTTTACTACGGAGACCTAACACCAATTTAACCGCAGAGTGGTCTGAAAGATGCGATGGAATATATGCTATTGTTTTGACAGAATCAACCAATCTTTGGGTAACCAATATACAGTCAATCCTTGACTTATGGTGATATTTAAAATTCCTATAGGAAACCCCCTGTTGGTTTCCCGACCTAAGTCGCCAGACATCCACAAACCCATGGAGTCTCATAGCCTCTAGTAAAAAAAGATCTAGTTTTAGACAAGACCATAGATCTATTATTCGGGGACTTGTCCAGGATGGGGTCCAGGACAATATTAAAGTCGCCGGCTAAAATTATAGGTCCAGAGATAGAAAGCAACTGTAAGAAGATTGATTCCAACGAAGAGGGGTCGTCTTGGTTCGGACCATAATAGCCAACTATTGTGACTGAGAATCCAGCCAAAAGAACCGAGGCTATGGCCCATCTACCAGAAGGATCTACCGCCTGTGATATTAATTTAGCTTTAACTCCCCTTTTAAAGATGATGGTGACACCTCTTATATGAGAGGTTTGGGTGGTAGAGACAGAAAAATCAATCCATCTATTCTTCTTAATAAGTGCCGCTAGTTCAGATTGTGTAAGGTGGGTTTCCTGTAACACCATGACCTGCGCATCCGAGTCCTTTAAATATTGCAAAATCTTGCTGGCTCGGGACTTGGTGCGGAGGCCATTGACGTTCCAGGAAAGGAAACCTACATTACTCATCTCCTAAGCAAAAGACGCGGTAATTAGTGCTATACCAAAGGAAAATGTTTATAATAATGTAATGAATAAGTGTAAAATATGAATTACCATTCCAAAAACTTCTATTTAATTTTTCTAGGTTATTGAGGACTTTTTAAAATGTTTGCCACCCAAACACGCTCCCACCCAGAAGGTGAGAGCCCCTCCCCCCGTGAAGAACCCTAGCATTATCTAACCGGAACAATGTCCAGTAGATAGTGCCCCACCGGTTGATCCCCTGCAAGAAAGCCTAATCACTAAGTATTCAAGTGACTAATAACGAATAAGTAAGTAAAATTGAAAGAAAAAATTAGTTGGCCCTATAACGCTTTTAAATAATGTAATGGATACATAATACAAATATGTATATATGTGCAACTACCTTATGATCTCCCAAACAGAAAACTTGAGGGATTATATAACAGGAGCAGCTAGGATTTTGAAAAGAAGGCGTCCAATATTAAACCTAAATATTGAACCTAATGTTAAACCTTGCGGCCCCCTTTGCCCAGATCCATTAATAGCTCATCAGCTGCTTGCACAGACCTAATGTTATACATCTTGTTGTTGTGCATTATTTTGAGAGCTGCCGGGAACATTAGCTGGGCTGTTGCGCCCAAATTTCTAAAGGCATCCAATCGCCTCCCAAATTCCCATTGCTTTTCAAGCGTAATTCGGGAAAGGTCCGATCTGATCAAAAAGGTAAAGCCTTTTCCAGACAGAGACTTTTGTTTTAAAGCCATGTTTAGGATACGCTCTTTTAGTACATAGGTGTGAAAATTGACTAAAATTTTGCGTGGTTTAGATCTCTGTGGATTCAGCTTAAAGGGATCTCTATGTACCCTCTGGATATCCAGTGACAATTCTGCAGAGGTGCATTCTAGAGAGAGTGCTTCTTTTAATAGAGAAACGATATACTGTTTAATATCTGACCCTTCAGACCCTTCTGGAACATTCAAAATACGAATGTCCCCCTTCTTGCATTATTCTCAAGGGACTCCATCCTCTCACTGAGGGCCAGATCTTCCTTAGTAAGTTTCTTAATGTCCTCTTTCGCCTGGTCCAGATGGACCGAATGAGCTCCAACAGTCTCTTCTAACACACCAGTTCTTATAGTGAGACTTTCGATTTTGTTATCGAGCGTTTCACAGTCATTTTTGAACTCTAGTTGGTTAGCGGATGACTCAGCAAATCCCTTTCTTATCTCCAGCGTAAGAGCTGAAAACATTTCCAAAACAGAGGCTGCTGTCAATGGAGCTTGGAAAGAAGAGGAAGGGGCCGATAATGAATTGGTGTCAAGTTGAACAGGATTAACAGAATCATCTTCGTCTGGGCCACCAGATGTACCTCCCAATTCGATAGATTCTAATTCCTCAACCTCTTCAGGGAATACGGTAATAGGATCTTGAGGTAAACTTTGCTCCCGCGATGAAGACCGGAGCTGAGATTGTCCTAGCAGGAGGAGCTGCTGCTCAGATTCAGGTTCTATAAATCCTTGTGCCTTGACCGCAAAACCCGTAGTTTGAGCCATTTCTGAAACTTGGGCTGGGCTATTTTCAGCTGGGCTTTTTTCAGCGCTATCTGTCGCCCCAAAGGTATCCACCAGTGTGGCAGGTTGACAGGTAAATAAGGAGTTACTATCAGATGTAGATGCCATGTCTTGATCGTCCAAACCTTCAGATAGATGTAGAATCTGTGGAATGGCTTTAAAATAAGAGCGAAGTGAAGGAGTAATTTTTGAACCTGTTGGATGTAATATTTTAGGATCTTTGGACTTTGCCTTAGTTTTACTCTTCACAATCGGGGTTTTGGATTTGAATTCGGTGTTCAAAAAAGAGGATGACTTCGTTTTAGATAATATATTAACACCTTTCACTACTTCTAGCCCCCCTACTGGAGCATCACTTTTTTTTAGTTCTATTCTCTTTCTACGTCCACGACCTTGAGAGAGCGCAAACTGATATAAATATATGAGTACATCACACTTACCTATAGAGAGCATAATTCATGAAGAGAAATGCCATGAGTGCTAATAGTATATGAAATTATATTCTAAATGTATAGCTAATATAGAGATTTAAGTAGAAGTGGAACTAATACAGAAATGTGTGACATTATATGATTTTATTAGACGTGATTATTTTGAATCTATGTCGTGTAGCTGTTAACATATAAGATGGTCTGTGGTAAAACGCAGAACGTGGTAGGCCTCAGGGCCAGAGCTGGAGCTAAAAGGGAAGGTGTTTCTTTTCACGACACAGATTGTTTAACGTTTTTGGTCATTGCATTAATGGGCCATGATTTAGAGTAATGTTTTCTAAATAATAGAATAAGAGTTTTAACATGCTTTAATTAAATGAAGAAATTGAATGCTATAATCATAATGTGAAATATTGTAGGCCTGAAATGTTTTAGCAGTGATTTACACGTACATGTCTGGGCTGAGAAATGTTGCAAGCCTTTTTAGAAGTCTATGAGAGTTGGGTTCTTGGCGGCAGATATCTGTCTGCAACAGGAAAGGGGGGATCCAATTATAAGTGAATGAATAGAGGTCTGTTCAGTAGACGGCCCAGACATGGAGGAGGGTTCTGGAATGTTTAAGGGGTATCAGCGGGCCGGAGAAGAGACTGAGAAGCAAGGTCAACTCTAACGTCTGAGGCCCAATACAAAGCATCATGGAAAAAGCCTGAAGTTGCACCACGTGAGAGGCGTTTCGCAAGGGGCGTCTCAAATGTTGTTGACTGTTTTGTATTAGGGACAGCACCCCTGGGTGGAGTTAGAGCAGAGACCTGAGGACCCTTTAGAGAGCGGATGGGTAGGCAGTGAGGGGTCATGACTGGAGAACTTTAGGTTTTCACCAAGAGACTTAGAGTGGGTGACTTCCCTTGGGGGTCATTCATTGCTGACACCTTTGTTAGGTTGGGATTTGGTTAAGTAGGGATACCATCTAGAACAGGGTAGGGACGCCTAACCTGTGTTTGTTTTCCTCCAATCTAAATGAAGGAGCGATATGCGTCTATGCTTATAGCTTTGCTATTTTTAGAACTTGTGTTAGTGATTTCTGTTGCTCGTCTGAGGGCTTTTCGAGAGCACATGTATGTAATTGGACCTGTGTATCTCGTGAATCTCATTCTGAGATGCTTGTATTTGCAGCTCATTATATCTTTACAATAAACTTTTGAAACCTAGAAGTTGTCCGTGATCTTTGAGAGTAGAGTCCTTTCTTGGGTGAACTAATTTGCAGATAGGTGTACTGTTTCCTTCCAAGACAGGCAATAAAGGTTCAGTCGACCAGATCGAGGTTTGGATCAATAGATATAAGGTATCGATCAAAATCTCGCCCTTTCAACCTCGACCTCGTTTAGGCTCTCCTTTCGCAGTATTTAATGGGCTGGCTGTAGTTTTAAGTGCACCAGGGACACGTAAAGTACCCTTGCATGAAAAAGTATGTATATGTCCCTTACTATTAAGAGTATCAAAACAAGAGTCAGGTATAGTAGGAGTGGTAGAAATAAACCCTAGCAACGACGAATCTGTAGGGCTTCTACTGGCCAAATTATAGCCAAAAGACCCCTCCACTGCAGCAAGGGTAGCGGAATTTTGTAGGTTCCGGGAGTGACCTTGTAATCCTTCCTTAGAGGATGTAGTTTCGAAATATGTGTCCAAATCTAAGGCACTTCGAGGAGAGAATAAGTTCCTCAATCTCTTGCCCTTCCTTAGCTCCAGTGCTGCTACGGTGATCCTCGGGCTAGATGTTAAAATAATTGATGATACTGGGCGTTTTTCCGGGGGGGGTGAGCAGCCGCTCACTCGATGTAGAGAAAAACTAGTGTAAGTTTTGTTTTTTATTTTATTTTTAGAATCCAACCTCTCAGCAAAACAAACCCTCTGAATATGACAGATTCCGGGGTTTAGCACATCGAAGCCCCACTTGCCTGCATTGGCTGGAAACGCCTGAACCCCCTCACAACACCCGTTACCTCCGTGGCACCCATTACCTCCGTGACTGCAACAGTCACCGCCTCCGTCTCCGCCTCGGTCTACACCGCCGCTGACTGTTCTGCCGGGGCCGAGATCGGGACACCATGGAGGTAGAGAGAGGACTCATGCACACCGCCGAGTGACCAGGAAAAAACCAACCATCAATGCGGTATGTGATTCGGACAATATAAATTTACTGGAACCGCCGCAGCAATTGAAGTCAAGAGTTCAAAATGACGAGCTCAAATGGCAGACAAGACATTTACTAGCATCTTCGAAATCGGTCACGTATTCATAATGAGCAGAAGGCGATCTTTACAGGGTGATCCGCGCGGAGCACCGCGGCAAGCTAGGTAGCTGCCGCCATGTTCTTCGAGAATGCCATTAAGCCATACCCAAGCCTGTGGTCCGGCATAGAGGGCCTTCACTTATGCATACAATCAGGCCCCAAAATACAATTTTATCAGGATTTCCTCAAGATAGGTCAGGTTGACTGCATTAGAGGCATTTTTAAAGTCAATTAGTAGAATGGCCGCCAGACTTCTTCGAGCTTTTATTCGAGATAAGGACACTTGGACTCTACGGATACAATACCTAGTCCCATGGTGAGGGATAAATCTACCCTGGTCTGGTTGAACTAGGTGAGGAATAACCATGTTTGGCATAGAGGTTACCCTTGTTGTTTATTAAGGAGATGGGTCGAAAGGAGGCACCGGTCACCAGTGAGTGCCCGGTTTGGACAGGATTGCAATTCTGTCAAGATCTATATTGGTGGGAAGTGGCCTTTGGCAATGGCCTCAGGATACAGTTGGAACAGATGTGGAATAATGGTAGGGCAAAGCTTACAATATAGCTCGACCTGAAGGCTGCCTGGGCCCGGTATTTTCCCAGGGTTAAATTCCGATAGGGTTTTTGCTATCTCCTCTGCTGGGATGTCCTGATCAAGGGCAGCTTGTTGTGAGCCCATCAAGCGGGGAAAGGGACTGGCCGACACTAAAAGGGACATTGATTTGCATTACGGTCGGCTTCTGGGGCATAGAGGGTCTCGTAATACCGGGAAAATGCAGCTGCGAAACCCAAGGAATCCTCAAACCATCCCTTGATCCTTCGTGTAGCTGCGGTATGACCCTGGATTCGGATTGGCATGTGGTAAGCCAGTGGAGTAGCTTGCTGGACTTATATCCCTATTCATAGACCCGCTGCAGGAATGCCATCCAACAGTGGCTGGCGAGTGGCATATAAACAAAATTGGCGAAGAGAGGGTCTGCCCAGCTCTATTTGGCATTGTTTCAGGGTGGACCGGGCATCAGGCCCCCTATGCTCTCTGCTGAGTATTGAAAACTCCAAATCTGATATGTGACTGAGTTTGTCCCTGTGGATACCCATTAAATAGGAGAAAACTGCACCCAGCAGAAGGTGCCACACACCGCACGTCTGCCATGGGACTCCTTTCGAGATCACTGATCTCTCATTCTGCTCAAGGAAGACTTGAAATTCCAATTTCAGGTGAGCCACAAACTTTTTGTCTTAAAGAAACCAGGCATTGAGTCGCAATATTGCATCTATATCGGTGGGGGTACCGTCAAAACGAAGGAGGACTGAAGCATGATCTGACAGTCCCCGGGGTAAAATATGCTCCTCTGAGCTATGTAGAATATTATCTGCAGGAAGGAACAGATAATCAATGAGGGACCTGGACCTAGGGGCTCTGGAAACATGAGTTCCTTCCAAGGCATCTAGATGCCAAACCTGTCAAGAATCGCCCAGGCCGAGCCCCTGTATCCAGTCCTCCAACCCTCTGCTGTGCCTGGGAGTACTTTCTTGTGGGCCACACCAGTTCCTGTGCCCCATTATGTCATTAAAATCCTGCCCACAATCGTTACACCCTGGGGGAGCGCGCTACCAAAGTCCTGAGAACTTTCAACATGGTCTGATATAGGACGGGGGATATATGCAGTTACAATATTATGTATAATGCCATCCAATATGCCTTGAAGCATTATATAAAGTCCTAAGGGTTCATGTGTGACCTTGGTGATAGCCAACAGCAATTACTTATGCAGGACTATAGCCACCCTGTGATCCTCTTGTGTGCCCTGCATGGTAAACCCTATCTTATACCCTATGGACCAGGAAGTTGTAGTTCTGTCCCTTTAGGGGGGTTCCCTGTAAAAAGACTATTGTTTGCACGTGGCATTGCAAAAAGAGGAATATTGCTCCTGTCTAATGCGATCAAGGAGACCGTTGACTTTCCATGTCATTATCGTCAGGGACTGAGCCATGTGGGTGGCAAGAGAAGTGGTATTTGGGTCTCCATACTGATGCCTCTGTCAGCTCTGTAGGGGGACCAAGAATTGGAGGGGCAGGGACAGCCTTCTGCAATGGGATTGGAAACATCATAGCTAGTAACACTGGATAAATTGTCTAGCAGAGGAACACAAACCAAAAATAAACATTCAAAATAACACCCCTAATCCCCAACTCCCCCATCCTATACTCTCCACCCTCAAGAAGCTTCTGTCACCCATTCCCAACTATGTTGAACCAACCAAGGAACTATGAGGGGTGTTCCTAGACAGGTTGAGAGCACTCCCCCCTTATCATCCAAACCACAGCTAACAATATCACTGTTTGATGTAGTGGTGCTGGTGTGCAAATAGTGCCAAAACTGTGTCGAGCCCAATCAGCCCTCCATAGGAAGGTTCGGGCGCTCCAGGGTCGCTTAGGCCATGCCCGTCGACTGTTGGTTCCTTTTTCCCTTGGAGTCCATGGTTAAATCGGGTTCCTGTCCTCCCATTCATCGGCAACGTGACTGCTTTCATTGACCTGCCAGGGCCCCGGTCTGACATAGTGTAGGCCTCAGAGGATCCCCATGGTAGTGGCAGATTATTGAGTGGATGCTGCTCAGTAAGCCATGTCCATGCCTCCTTTGGAGAGTCAAAGAAGATGATTCTATCCTGATGAACAATCCGCAGCTTGGCAGGATAAAGGAGCATGTAGGGTACAGTTAGGCTGTCCGGTTTAGGTTTAAACCTATAATAACTGATAAAACCCCACCGGAAGGGAAATAGCCCTCACCAGTGTAAACATATAAACACTGAAAAAACACCTGCACAACCACAAACTAAATGCCATTCAAAGAAAGGAAAAGGAGATTGAAGAATACTTTTTTTTTCTTCCTGAAGGGGCCAATACAATGTAACTTTGCTATGCAAGCTAGCAGCAAGAAGGACTGGGCTCATATTATTATGCTTAATTGTTGTTGTTTATGGATGTCACTAAAATATTGTTTCTTCTTCCTTTTACTTCATTTTTGTGGTCTTTGGTCTGAAGATGCAGGGTTTAGAAGCATGTTTTAGGTATTGTTTAATTATTTATATAAACTGTAGAGAATGAGGAAATATCAAAATTATATTTGATATTTTGGCTGCTTTTGCTTCTTTCACTGATGGGTAAAATGGCTGGTTTCATAAGAATCTTTCCCTATATGTGCCATCACATTTACCCACAGAGAATGGGTAAAACCCTTGATACATCAACCCCCTGTTTCTAGTGAGTCAGTATTGATAGAAGGTGAATTGCCAACACCTCATGTTTTAAACATTCAATGCAAGGTATAGTGACAAGTATAAGAGTGCTATCACAAAGCATCTGGGATAGTGGTGAAAACATGACACCAGACTTTTGGAAAACATAGAACACAGTGTCACTTGGAATGCTGCTGCAAAAAGGTTCTTTCCAAGTTCAACAAAGATTGAAGTGATATTGTTTCTATTTGCAGCGATTCAGCTACATATATGAAAAATGTGTGTGATGGCCTGTCAAAATCGATAACTGAGCTGACGTGCTTCCCTGTAAGAGATCCTTGCCACTTGTTAGATGGTATGCTATAAGCATTTTTACAGTCTTCAGAGTTAATCAAGAAGGCTATTGACTGTTTAGTCCATTCTGGTGCACGGTTTTGTTATGCGCGGGAACTAAAATGCAAATATTTCTAATGTTGTGCTTTTTGGCATCAAAGAAAGAGTCATCCCAACTGTTTCACTTAGCTGATGGTTCTTAGAACAAGGGGCTGTGAATACTATATTATCCATGTGGCAACCGTTTACGGAAATTTTGCTGAGTGATGATGCCAAAGGCAAGAAATGTGAGGATCTTTGGTCGCATATTAATAGTGATGTGAAATAAATGCACTCTACTGCACGCTTAAATTTTCACAAGAAAACATAATTGCTGTAGTGGACATAATAAAAAAACTAGAGCCTGCCAACACCCTTGTCTTCCAAGCGTTCAGCATAATTGGTGTAGATGTGAAACATCTCCTTGCGAGTAGGCTGAGCGACACCTTTGTGACTTTGGCACTGCAACATGTTCCATGTTAGATGCTGGCCACTTGGTAAGCAAAGCAATGTTGAAGAGCAATTCAGGAACTTTTGTTTTACAATGTGTGAGAAATGGCTTGCAATGATGCATAGAAATGTTCCTTCACCAACCATTGCATTTGAAGTCAATGAAACCTCATTGTGGCCCTCTATACAATTTCTAGATCCCTTCCGTAAAGGGCAATTTTCTCCATAGTTTTAAAGGTGCTGTTTCATTTTTGACCGCTTTACTAACTCTGAGGATATAAGCACCCAGTACAACACAAGTGTTGCATAACCTGCCCAGAGAATCACAATCTTCAAGTGCACCAGTATTGGCATGGAAAGCTATGTCAGTAGACAGAATTAGCAAATTGTGTACTGGCTGTTTTAGGGTTAGTCAGTCAAATATCTTTATTCGATTGTTTGCATTTGACAATCATAAAAGTACATTTCATAACATAAACATTTGACACAAAATATAATTATAAAAAGAGTGTTTCCAAAAGCAATAGGCACAAGCGAGATAACTAGTTAAAAAAATATAAATATACAATTTAGATAAAAGAATATACCTATCAGTAGCATACTTAATTAACCTTCCATACTTTTCCTAAACTTGAGTGCTAATTTTAAAAAGCTACATACAAACATAGTGCAGTCACAGTTTAGCATTTGGAGGTAATAAAGTGCTGGTCTGATTTGTGCAAAATTCAGCTTTATAAGGAGAGGTTTTAAAAACAATTTACGGGGAACTATATAATAAGAGCAAATGAATAAAAAGTGTGCCAGATCTTGCGGAGACTTATTGTCGCAGCCGCAAGCTGGCAACACTTGGCCTCTATGGGCCCCACTTGGTACAGCTAACAATAGGTGAAACAGGTCAAAACGAAACCTTGTCAACAAAAAACGTTCGTAACCAGACATGGGCCAAGATAGGTAGGGTTCCATTTGTAAACAGGTTTTTGTCAGAACATGCAACCTCACACTGCTTTTCTTAAGATCTCTCTCCTCCCTAGCTAGGTACCTAGATGACATAAAGGTGTTCTTCACATAAATTACATCAGGTTTAGTTATTGTCTCTGGAGCTAGGAAGAGATCCAGCCGACCCATTTCAAGAAGACATCTTCTGACATAACTAATCCATGGGATCTTATACCTCCCTTCCCACGATAGTGCTTCGTGTAGAATATTTCTGGTGAGGGGTATGTCTGTATTCAGCCAGCTATTTAGCCAGCACAGCAAAGGATTTGCAGCTATTCTATCGCTTAAATAGGGCATGCCCAGTTCTTCGTGGACGGAGAAATTTGCCGTTCCCCTTGGGACCCTTAGCACTTGTTTTAAGAAGTTATTTTCAGTAACCTCAAGGTCGTCTAGGGGAACAAAGCCCCAGATTTCGCTCCTGTAACACGTGACAGCCGTGCTTTTAGCTTGGTATAGCTTCAACACGGCAGCCACTGGGCTATTTCCCATTTTCCTTGCGAAGTCTGTTATTGCTGCATTTGCCCGCACTACCTCACCCTTCTTCTTTCGTACCGCTGGTGCCCACGTTAGTTTGTGATCGAAAAGAACACCAAGGTACGAAAAGGTCTTGGTTATCGGTATTTTTTCACCATTGACTGAATGAGGGTATAACTTTCTGGGGCATGATCCTGTCATCATGACGAAAGATTTCGAATTGTTGATGCACAGGCCTCGAGAGTTTATGAATACGAAGAAGGAGTCTAGCAAGATTTGAAGGCCAATTGCAGTTCTAGAAATTAGGACGGCGTTGTCCGCATATAGCAGGACGGGCACGCCCTTCCTTCCTATGTATGGAAAGTCTGTACCTGTTTTTAATAAATGCTCCTCCAGTTCATTAATATAAAGATTAAAAAGAAACGGGGCTAAAATACACCCCTGTCTGACTCCCCGATTTATCCTAAAATCCCTAGTTACTTTCATATCTTGGGTGTAACGGACATTTGCTCTTGTGTCCGAATGAAGGTCGGCCAAAAAGTTAATTAAGTTTTGCTCCACCCCCATTTTTTGCAGGACCTCCCAAAGCCTACCTCTGTCAACGCAATCGAAAGCGGACGATAAGTCCATAAAGGCCATGTGGATGGACCCTTTTCTGGCCATAGTATATTTACCATTTATTAGGTACAGATTCAGACATTGGGTTACCGTTGAGTGGCCTGGTCTGAACCCGTATTGTGTTGGCGACATTATGTTGTTTTCATTTGTCCATGCTACCAGTCTGTTTAAGATTATACCCCCCACCACCTTGGCAACTGAGTTAATCAGGGATATGTGTCTATAACACACTGCACTGTTTCGGTCGCCCTTCTTAAAAACAGGCACTATAGTTGAGGACCCCCCAGATTTAGGGCAGCCAATTAATGCTCCAGCGTTTATTACTGCAGTGAGGACAGGAGCCCATAGGTGGATGTTGGATTTGAATAAATCAGGAGGGAGGCCATCAGGGCCAGGAGCCTTATTGCAGGTTAGACCCCGGATCCCCTTCTCTACCTCCCCAGCTGTAAAGCACGACCGGGCTTCGTCAGAGGTTTTAAAATCAAATTCCGCTTGTGGCTCATCACTTTTAAAAATTAAACTAAAATGGGAGACCCACTCTTCCTCGGGTATATTAGTTCCAAGCGTGGAGTTACTGGAATCGTCAAACAATGGTTAATTAATAATGTTCCAAAACTTAGAGCTGTTACCCAAAACTGTGGGGTCGAGCAGAGACTCCCAGGTGCGTGCTTTAACTTCTCTTTTCCGGGATGCCAGAGTTGCTTTATATTTGGCTCTCAAGATCTTAATGATGGCGAGGTCTCTTGGATTTGTCTTTAATGCCTTTTTAAGGTTACGCCCGGCCTTTGAACATGCTTGATCAAACCATCTGGGTTGGCAATCAGACTGACCCTTCGCTGGTATAGTTAACATTTGACCAACTCTTTGTACCACATCAGAGAAGGCATTTAAAGTCATTTTCGGAGAGACACAAAGTCCAAGTTCTTGGCCGCAACTGGTGTTAATTGAGCTGTACAAAATGTCGCTGTTCACCATTGACCATTTCAATCGGCGATTTCCGTTTATCGACTTTAAGGACCCACAGCCTTTGCGCGTCTTCCGCTGTTCAAAAATACCTCCTCCTATTACGATGGAGATGGGGTTATGGTCGCTATGAATACTTGTTTGAATTTGAAAGTCAGAGGCTAAATAAACAAGATCGCTAGAGAGTAAAATGTGGTCTATATAGGATCCATGACCCGAACCTTTATAGGTGGGAACATCAAAGATGTGAGAATCCGCCGTCATGGACATAGCAACAGTTAAATTCCTATCGTCAATTAAGTAGTTAACATGCGTGCCACGCATCGAGTGGTCAAAATGAAAACCAGACCTATTATTGCAACCTAGGGAGCCGATAGGTGTCATTTCTGGGTTTCCACATGGATGCGCGTTGAAGTCACCAGCGATTAATATATTTCGGGGCAAACTCGCCGCTTTGGCTTTTAAAAAGTTATGTAAATGGAGGATGTTACACTTCCCTTGTGGAGATACTGCGTTGTAGAAATTGATCAGGGTGAGTGCCCTTTTACCCCTCCTAAGCTCCAAAGCTTGGAAATGTCTGTTTTCAGTTTGTCTATTTGTGACCTGGCAGATAAGTGCAAGACTAATGTATGTTACCAAACCCCCCTTTGATCTTCCACTGTTCGACGGGGCTGCTGGTGAAAAAAAGCTCTGAAAGCCCTCGATATGTACATTTTCTTCTTCCAACCATGTTTCTTGAAAGCACAGAACAGTTTATTTCTTTATGCATGAAACCCATGTTGGGTCCTTTACCTTAGCAATCAGTCCAGCTACATTCCAGGATAGAAATTTTATAATGCTAGGTGGTGCATAGTCTGGTCCTGCTGCCTGTGCTATGTTTAAGGGTATAGATGGAACTTGATTATCTCGGTCTGTCACTACATCTGCAAGCACTTCGCTGTTTGTGAGCAGAAAATTTGCCTCGCTGAGGGCGGGGCTATAAACTTGGGTGGTAGGATGTAATGAATTAAACCCATTTTGTAACAGCGTGATTTTAGGATAGTGTACTAGCGATTCTGCTATGCAGGTTTCTTCTAACTCTTGGGTGGGAATTGGTGCACTCTCTAGATTAATGCTCTTTGTTTTGTTCGGAAGTACTACCCATTTTGAAGGTTCAGAAAGGGCGGGAAGGGGCGAGTGTGCTGTTTGTCAGTCGATCGCATCCAGGTAATCTGGAGCATAGAAGGCGTCAAATCTATTTGAGATGGGAACCCCATATTGCATATTTAAATGATATGGGTATAAGTAATCTCGTTGTTGTGTGTGGGGTAGTAACTCCCTTCTCTCTTGAAATGTTGAGGAATGGTTTTTTGGCCTACTCTCCCATAATGGTTCCTGCCTTTGGTGTGTGGAATCCGTTGAGATGACCTGGCCATAGTGCCAGGGAGTTTCCCTTAGGTGGTAATGGGCTACTGGCTCAAACATCCCCCCCTGACCGTAGGTTGTCTGTGGTTTTATTTTATTTTGGCCAGAGATATTAGAGGGGTAAAAGTAGCTTAGATCCATCGTACGGATCAGGCTATTTGTCACACCACTTTTCCAGCTGCTAATGAAACTAGCCGCACGACTATCTCCAAAGTTTACCACAATACAGTCACCCTCAGTCGATTTAAATCTAGTTCCCACCCAATCTAACCTCCTCACATGGGAAATATGACCGTTTATATGATGGGGAATCAGTCTTTGTGTGGACAACCAGTGGCTCACCTTATTTTTTAATTCCACTTGGGATTCTGTCCTCTCACCAACTAATTTAGGTACACCAATCATGACGATGGTGTATGGGCTAGATTCAGGAGGGAGATTTATATGAAGGGGTCTTTAAGCTGCCGCCGGTTTTAACAATTTATCCCCTGCTGTGTTTGTAGTTATAAGCAGATTTGGGGTTTTAAAATTACACGGCGGCTCTGTATGAGTTTTAGCTGGTTTGACAGGGGAGCCCTCAGCGGCCCATTCGCTTTCGTCATTTTCAGTTTCAGACAAGATTAAGACGCTATTCAGGATTTTGGCCACTATGTGTGATGCATTGGCATCTGCATGGGAATTTGTTACTGATTTGGTAGGGACTATATCACCCTCGTGATTGAGAAAAGGTTGTTTAATGGCAGCATTTTGTGTAACTCTCTTAGCCCGCGCATTTTGATACTATTTGAGCTAAGAGAGCTGCTTGCTGGTACAAAAGTGGAAGTTGATTTTGGTGCTTTCAATATTTTTAGCAAACAGGAAGATGCATCCTTTTGGGCCCTCTCAAATTTCCCTAATGCCTTCTCAATGTTGATAACTCTCTCATTGATAGGCAGCAGGAGAGACCTGACCAGCGTTTCTATTTCACTCAGGAGGAATTTATTTGATGTTAGTGACTCGTCTGTCTGGCTTGACTGGTGTATTACCGTATTTATATGCACCGGCCGCTTTTTGCTTAGAGATGGATCTGGGCCTTCACTAGATGGTAATAGGACCGGAGTTGCTGTATTTATAGCACGTTTAGCCAGTCTTAAGTTTGACCAGATGTCCTTAACTGAGTGTTTCTGTTTGGTTATTGGACGATAAGTTTTCCTCATTAATGGTTTGTTTTATGTTTTTCCTACGTTGCTGCTTTGCAGTTGAGGTGGCACAGCTATTTTTAGGGATAGGTTGCGTTATAGGCGATAAACCCCCCCCAAGTACATCCCCGGGGGCTAGAGAGACTGTGGGCGGAAAACATGCGATCTCGCCGTAATTACTGGTCTGGGTGGGACTGCTATCCCTGCTGTTAACTGAGAAAGGTGTAAACAGATCTGTTGGAGTATTGTCTCTAGTTTGGGAGCTTGGAAGCCCCGCAAACGATAACATTAATATTGACTCTTGAGAGTTCAGTGTGTTGTCCATAATATTTGTATTGTTAGTTGTGTGCTGTGAAAGATCGGGAAAGCACAAATCTGGGGTTACTGAAAGACGTCTCTCAGTATTTTGTATGGCATCTGCCACTACGCCAATCGTCTTCTGGAGCATAAGATCGATAGCAGTTAAAGTTGGTAGTGGCGTGTTGGAGACATTTTTGGTTCTAGTAGTAGATCTTTTGGTCACTGGAGTTTTCCTAGTTGTAGACATCCTTTAGCTAGGAATGGTATGTGATATATACTAGGATTACACTTTAATCAATAACTGAGCTATGTGTAAATAACAGAGTTCACCTTGGATGATATATGCGGCAGAAGATATCAGGGGGGTGGCCCGTCCCGGCCTCTTCGGTCCCCTGAGGGCCACAGAGAGCCCGCCCTTTGCCCGGCGCGGCCCGCGCGCTCCCGCGACTCGCGGGAGATGTAGGCCGTTTTTAAGCGCCTCCTGGCGCGCTCCGCCTCTACGCGACTTCCGGTCACGGAAGCCGCTGGGAGTTGTAGTTTCACTCTCCCCCGCACTGCGGCAGCACTGATGGAGGGAGGCTGCGGCGGGGGGAGGTGACAGGCAGCGGTGGAGCAGCGGCGAAGGCAGCAGTGCCGGCGATTTCAGAGGCTCTCTGGCAGGTATGGCAGCGGTTATTCCAAATGAGGGCAGAAAAGTTTGTGCAGACACCCGCTCCACAGCAGGTGTAGGCCGTTTTTAAGCGCCTCCTGGCGCGCTCCGCCTCTACGCGACTTCCGGTCGCGGAGGCCGCTTGGAGTTGTAGTTTCACTCTCCCCCGCACTGCGGCAGCACTGATGGAGGGAGGCTGCGGCAGGGGGAGGTGACAGGCAGCGGTGGAGCAGCGGCGAAGGCAGCAGTGCCGGCGATTTCAGAGGCTCTCTGGCAGGTATGGCAGCGGTTATTCCAAATGAGGGCAGAAAAGTTTGTGCAGACACCCGCTCCACAGCAGGTGTAGGCCGTTTTTAAGCGCCTCCTGGCGCGCTCCGCCTCTACGCGACTTCCGGTCGCGGAGGCCGCTGGGAGTTGTAGTTTCACTCTCCCCCGCACTGCGGCAGCACTGATGGAGGGAGGCTGTGGCGGGGGGAGGTGACAGGCAGCGGTGGAGCAGCGGCGAAGGCAGCAGTGCCGGCGATTTCAGAGGCTCTCTGGCAGGTATGGCAGCGGTTATTCCAAATGAGGGCAGAAAAGTTTGTGCAGACAGTGTTTTAGGGTTGCCCGACTCCAGTGCCAATGTGAAGTAGGCCTTTTCCCAGAAAAAAAGTTTACGTGCGAAGGAAAAAGCAAGCACACATGACCAAAGACTCACTGGAAAATTATTGTATGGTGTACTGCAATAAGTTTGATTTTGCTCATATACACTTTACATACATGCAGAAAGCAAGCAATAATAAAATCAAAACATTCCATAAACACCAGAAAAACACTGCTTCTGTTGTTTTTAATGGCGCAATAAGGTGTAGCCACTGATAATCATGTTTTTTTAAGGTATTAAAATCACTTGAAAACACTGAGAAAACCCCACCAGAATTTACCAAAAATAGAAACTGAAAACAGGAAAGCATAGGTACAGTTTAAGTTTGACTATGTCAAAGGATTTACGCTGCGTCTGTCCCCAGCGGGTATAGTCCTGGAAGACTGGAACATGCCTGGATTAGAATAAAAGATCCTTTGTGATTCGGGCGTTCCGAGAACCGCATCCTGGTCTTTATAATTTAGGGACCGTGCTATCATCGGTCTGTATGGTGTCCCGGGGGAGGAGGTGTTTCTGGGCCAGGGAGAAGTGCACTCGCTCGGTGATAAAGCAAGAAGAAAGGAATTTGGGGTCGACCCAGGATCTAATCCATTGTTCAAGGAATCCTTCAGGAGTCTGGCCCTCTGAGCCCTCAGGTAAGGCAATGAAGCAAAGGTTAATTTGGCAGGCCCTTTTTTCAGCATCCTCAGCCCAGTCCTGGAGCGAATTATATTCTCTGTATAGCCAAGAGAGTTCCGAGGAGAGATGCTTCGCAGTGTTCTCTATGGTTGAGATGCTCTCTTCAGCCTCCGAGACCCTCTCACTACTTTGGCGAAGGTCCTGACGAAGTAGGTTCATATCTACCCTCACTTTGCCTATTTTCGTTTCTAGTGGGGTCTTGGAGTTGTGGATGGCTTGTAGGACCAGCAAGGTGACAGATTCTCGCTGTGACAGATTCTCGGTTCTGGGGCCCCCATCCAAAGCCCACTCTGGTCCCCCTATCGGTGCCATATAGTAGTCCATTTTAGCTTGCCCACTGTGCTTTTGTCTTGGCCCATATTGAGATCATCAATACAGGCCACGGGGTTCAGGGAAGTAATTCACCAAAGAGAAGGTAGTATAAGGTAGTGCTGTATGGATGACTTGAAAACAGTGGGGCGGCGTATTGATGTACATCCGAAGCAGGTAGGAGCCAACCTGCTTGCACTGGGGATCGGGGTCCTAGGGCAGCACGTGCTGTCGATACCAGGCCCACTCCACAATTCCTTAGGCAGCAGCTGTCCCCGCATGCAGGAGAGCAAGTAGTGTAGCTCGGTAGGAGAGTTGTAGGTGAAGGGACTGTCAGTTCAGTTCCCGGAGGTCCACCATGAGGTTGTAACAGTCCTAGGTCCCTCTATCATCGCTCTCTGGGGCTCATACCGTCCACACACTAGCATGGTCCAACAGTTATCGGTATCTGGGCCCGGGAAGCAAAGGCTCATGCCCACTCTCATACCCACGGGTGGCCTTGGTACAGGTGGACCAAGGTGGGTCAAATCTCAGGAGGACCATGCCACTAGGTGGCTGCAGTGGACTCTGCAAATTTTGCATGGTGTCCCCAGGAGTTTTCCATGTACAGTCTCCCCCAAATGTCAAGTCTTGGGCTCTCTGCCCACTTATGCGATGTGCGGCCCCCAGAGGGGTGTATGATGACAACAGTAGTTTCCAGTTGCAACAGATGGCCTACCAATCCCAGCGAGGAAGACACGATCGCGGGGCCCTACTCCTGCGCAGCCATTACACCTGGAGAGGCGGATGTACTGCACTGGTCAGTCTCTGTGGGTTGATCGGCACGGGCCAGAAAAGGGTATAGACAGTGCGAGTCAGGTGGGTAATTCACTACGGAAGGCCCTCAGCTCCAGCACATGACTCAGGCCATGTATGGGGATGAAGAGGCCTTGAGTCTACAATTCACTGCGTTTGCGGCAGCCGATCCACCATCTTGGGAGAGCCACACTAAAGACCACTGTTGGGCTTTTCGAGCCCCGGACCCCCATGCACCAAAATGTGGCTTTGAATGCTCCCGCCCCCATCGGAGAGCTACACAACAGCACCAATAGAAGGCAGTAAGGGAACAATGGGTACGGGAGCTCAAAGAGTTGCACATTCCATTTTAGCCATTCAGGCCAAGCTCCTGCCAGCAAGATTTTTTAGGTACTTTATAATCTTTTTGTCATCACTTTCTCGAACTGCATCGATGAAATCTTCAAATTCCTCTAACCACGCATTACATCGATTGCCAATATTTTTTTCTAGGCTGGATTAATGTGGAGGGTGGGTTTAGGAAATCGGCAGTATTGTAACCATTTTTGAGACTGGCTGAAGTGAGGGAGGAGTCTTTACTAACGTTATCGGCTGTTCACCAGAACTCTCTTCATGGTGCTATCCTATAGACCCTATGTTGTGTCTGCGCCTCTGGGTCATCTTTGACCACCAATGGAAACTTGCCTTCGCTTGTGGTCTCCATTAGAGTCCCTTACTTTGGTGGAGAAATGTGGAGTTGTTCTGAGCCACCACCCAGCAGCTTTGGTGGCTCACTGCTTTGTATATGGACAATATCGTAAGCATAACCCCTGATGCTTCTTCTGGGGTTGCAGCGTCTGGCACTGAGTTGACACAGCTCCCTTGATTTTGTTTCCGATGAGTAACCAATCTCTATTACATTTGAAACACCTGTAAGACCTTTGCCTGGCAGCGCTTCCTATCATAGTTTTAGCTTGTTCTTAGCTGTTTCTTTGCTTCTATGCATTTGTATCTTCAAGCTTAGTTACATCTGCTTTTAGTGTTATCTCTCTGTATACTGTATTGTATTATGTTGCATAGCAGCACAGTACCTTTATTTTAAGCCTTATCAATCAATTCTCGGCCACCAACGTACAGACTTCTCATCAAAGCCTCTGTTATCTTCAAATGCTTGATGCAGGCTCAGGTCATGCTGTAACTCCACACATGCTAGTGTTAATTCTGCACTTTTACTCTGGCACATGTGACACGCATGAGCAGTTTGCTGGACCATGGCAACGTCTCTGTTATGTTATGTTATGTTAAAAACTATTTATAAAGCGTGCGTTCACCAACGGTTTCTTGGCGCTAAGCGGGGTCAGTTGCGGGTACAGTAGCTGAGAAATGTAATTGTAGGCCTGAACAAATAACCAAGTTTTGAGGGACATCCTAAATTGGGTGTAGTCGAAAATCATAGACCACCATGTTTCTTGCATTTGAATAGGCAAGGGGTCAGCAGATTCATGTTCGAAGAACGTAGATCGAGGGGGAGGACATAGCGCTGTAATTAAGAAGCAATACAGGCCGGGCCACGATCCAAGAGGGCTTTGTAGATCATTCAGCCTAATTTAAAGAGGCAGTGTTGGGTCACGGGAAGCCAATATAGGTTTTTTAACAAAGGTTTCATGTGGTGAGATTTAGGTTGGCCGTAAACCAGCCTAGCGGCTTGGTTCTGCATCAGTTGTAGCCGACGTAGTTGGTAGGCTGGGATGCCGGTGTACAGGGAGTTAGCGTAATCAATATGTGCAATAACCAGGGCAAGAATGACTTGTATCCGGGCCTCGGTGGTTAGATATCTGCTTATTTTCCGTATTCTCTGAAGGTGAAAAAAACAAGCAGAGACCACAGAACTTATCTGTGCCTTCATAGTGAGATCGTTGCTGATCACTATTCCCAGGCTTTTGACCGAGCTGACTGGAGAATATCTGCTTATTGGAGATATCTGCTTATTTTCCGTATTCTCTGAAGGTGAAAAAAACAAGCAGAGACCACAGAACTTATCTGTGCCTTCATAGTGAGATCGTTGCTGATCACTATTCCCAGGCTTTTGACCGAGCTGACTGGAGAAGGGGGGCACCCCAGTGAATGTGGCCAACAGTTGGGATTCCAGGGATTCACTGGGTCACCAGTGAGAATCAGCTCGGTTTGATCAGGATTTAATTTGAGATGATTAGTGTTCATCCAGTTACTGATGAATATCATAGTAGACTGAAAGCTTTCCATAGATTAAGTGGAAGAGTCAATATTGAACACTACCTGGAGATCATCAGCATAGTTAAATATAACAACCTCTCTATTTTGCAGGGCCAGAATTAGGGGAAAGATATACAAATTAAAAAGGAGGGGAGAAAGCGATGAGCCCTGTGGGACCCCACACGTCAGTCTCATTTTTTCAGCAAGAAAGCTGGCGAGGCGGACTGCTTGAAAGCGATCACTGAGGAAAGAGGAAATCCATTTCGGTGAAAGAACCCAGATCCCAGCGCTTGCGACCCAGTCGACCAGCAGATGGTGGTCGACCGTATCGAAAGCAGCCGAGAGATCCAGGAACACCAGAGCTTGAGTAGTGTTCTGGTCAGGCCCCCTTCTTAATTCATCGAGAACTGCTAAAACAACAGACTCTGTAGAGTGTTCAGGTCTAAAACCGGCTTGGTGTGGGTCCAAATAATGAGCCTGCTTGACAAAAGTGCTGAGGCAGTTGGCAACGTGGGCTTCTAGGATTGTTCGCAAGAAGGGCAGCAGTGAGATAGGACAAAAGTTACTAGGTGTTCAGGGGTCCGTGCCTGGTTATTTTAAAATAGGTGCGACTTCTGCACTCTTAAAGGGGTTGGGGACAATGCCTTTAGTGGGGAACTATTAAGAAGCAACATTGGGGGCTCAGGACAATGGAGGAAGACTTCCCGAAGGATATGAGGGGGACAGCTGTCCGTGGGAGAACCAGAACAAACCTTCTTAAGTAAAGGGACAAAGGCCTCTTGAGTAATGAGAGGGAATTGATCCAGGTGGTGAGGATTGGTGTGTGAGCATCAGGAGTCTGATAGTGCAGAGGACTTGGGGATACTAGATTTGATAATGGCAATTTTTTCAATAAAGTAAGTGTTCAGGGAGTCGCATAAGGATTGTGACGGGTGGGCTGTACTATGACACGATCAGGTTTGACAAGTTCATCTACAACAGAGAAGATGTCCTTGGACTTATTAGTGGATTCTAGGATTTTTGAAGAGAAGTATTCAGATTTAGACCTCAGAATGGCGCTTTTGTAATCTTTAAGTGCTGCCATAAAGATGATATTTTTTTCAGGGCAATAGTCCTGTCTCCACTTTCGTTCGGTTTGTTGCAAGGCCAATTTCATTGCCTTCAGATTGTCAGAGAACCAACGTTGTGCATCGTGGGGCCTCTTGTTTTTGATTATCTTTTAAGGGAGCTATACTGTCTCTAGCAGCTTCCAACCAAGCATTAATATTTCCCCCCTGGAAGTGAGGGGATACCATCAAACCAGAGGGTTTAGAGGCGGCAAGTAAGGTGCCAAGTTCTTTGGTGTCTACCTGGCTCCAATTCCTGGACATGGTCGTGGCTGAGGACAAGACTTTGGGAGTAGGAATACTCAGGGTGGTAAAAGTAATAAAATGATGGTCCGACCATGTGCACGGGGAAATTCAAAAGTCGGCTATATCTAGGTTGGATGTCCAACCTGATCTAGGGTATGTCCCTTTATGTGGGTAGATACTTTGATGTGCTGGGTGTAATTCATTCCTGTTAACAGATCGGTAAATTCCACCGAGTGAGTACTTTCCCGAGCGTTATTTGGCCAATAATTGAAATCGCCAATAATCAATACTCTGGCATGATTTATGACCAACTTTTCAGAAAGGAGGAGGATATCTGGTTTGTCAGTGTCTCTCGAAGAGCGCTGCAAGTCTTCAGGTTACTTGTCCCTTCCTCGTCACCAGTTGAAGCATTCTCCCCAGGCACTCGTAAATGATTGCGCCACACAAAGAGATTAGTTTTACATGTCTTTATTCATCAGCGTGTAATCGCAAACTCAACATTCTAAGCCTGTCTTACCTGTCCCAACATTCGTAGTTTCACATATTGAGTCTAAGAAGTCCATCCCAAGTCAAAAGGGTTACTACATTGATCTCACCGTGTGAGGAGTAAAGAGAGAGTAAGGGATTCTGCACTCATGAAAGTGGTTACATTTCATTTATAAACTGAGGCTCCAAGGAGAGCCCACAATGTGTTGCCTGTTTTTCAACTAGTAGTTTCTCCAGTCATACGGCATACTGTGTAAAACATTATATTTTTCAATATTTGTCCAGCAAACAACTGAATACCAGCGGTAATCTCCTGATAAAATCATCAGTCCACAACGTTGACAACCCCTTGGAAAACTTGATGTGCTACGTGTGTGGCATAGACTAACAAGCTGGAAATAAGTAGTAAGTCATTGCAGCCATATCAGTTGTGATTGTGGAAATTACTGTAGCTACACAGTCAGGAAGTGACTTTCCTGCAGTTTCTAGCCTGAAGTTGTCCTTCAGCTTTAAGGATCAGATTAAATGGATTAATGGATGGCATATAATGGTGAAGATAGCTCAGTGAGTAAAGGGAGCACTGGTGACATCTCGTGTGATTTGCAGATCACATTTTGATTCCGGGCAAAGTCAACTCACTCTTTCTTCACTCTTAGCTAAAGAAGAGACAGATTAATAATAAAAATAATACTACTACTACTTCTACTACTACTACTACTAACAATAATAATAATAAATATTATTATTGTTATAATAATAACAATAATATCAACGATTATGGTTATAACTATTATTATTACTAATGTTCTTTTAATTAATTTTAATAATACAACAATCAGGGATGTTGAATATTTTTATTGTAGTATCATAAATGCAAAAGTTAAACGTTTTCTTACTTCACAAACTTGTTCACTTTGGAACTTTTTTTGTGAATCTCATGACCCCCCCCCCCAATCGACTGGCGAGTTATATTCTCATGTGGTAAAGTAACTTTTAGCTTCAATTCTTTTGCTAACTGAAAAAAGACTGACATCGATGTTAATGGACACAGAAAGCACCTGGAGTCCTGGAACCATCTGACTTTGAGGGAAACGTGAGAACTTCAAATGAGGTTCAAAGTGGATACCCCAAAGGAAGGAGGGCTATGGAGGGTGATAAGTTGCACCATCAAAGCTATTTAGGATCGAGCATCACTTCTTTGGGAAAATTACGCCTTGTGCTTTTCAAGAAAATTAATCATGTGCTGAATAACCCAACCCCGGAAATTCAGAGGGGTACGAGAGGCAAGTAGCAAGAACATGCCAAAATTTGACATCTAAATAAAAAAAATCAACTTTAGGAAGTTGGAGAAGTCCAAGATTATTAACTTTGCTCTTCTATGTAAAAATCCTGATCCAATAAAAAAATATTTTCGCTTACAACGCAAAAGCCATTCATTCAGTAAGGACCTATTGCTATGTACAAGAGACAACATATTAACAAGAATATTTAGTAATGCATGGTGTTTTGGAAACATTTCAGTAGTAAAGTACGTCTGACTCATGCTTATCATGCTTGATCAGTGGCTGTTCGTGGTGGGGGGGACTGGGTAAGTTACTGATCCAATTCTTTTGTGTCCCTCAATAGACATACTGTGCTACACTTTAAGCCCAATGTTCACACCACATTTCTTTCTCACTGAAAACAATTAGGATTAAACAGAAGAATGGAGCACCCAAGTCATGATTAGGGGACTAGTTGGAAATACAGGGCCTCATTTCCAACAAAATTGCGCACCGCCCCAAGCCATTTTGCTGCGCCGAGGTGCGTCATTTTAAAAGCACAAGGATGTGTAATATTTACAATTTCCCCTGTGCTGGCGCACAATTGTCTGCCATGCACCAATGCAGGCACCCTTGCACCATGGTGCAAGGGTGCCTGCATTGCAAGGGTGATTTTTGTTGTTCAGTAAGGAACACCTTCCTGCACAAAAAGAATAATTGATGGTGTTTTCCTCTTTCTATGCGTACTGGAGAATGCAGCATGCGTAGAAAGTGGAAAAAACGAGAAAAAATAGAAGTATTTCTCCTTGTTGCACCTCCTTATGCTTCCCCTGTGGAGTCATAGGACTCTGACGCATTCCCAGGTTTACAAACCATTGTAAATCTAGGAATGCAGCAGAATCCATGGCTTTGCATAGGAACACCCACAGCAACACTCATAGCACGCCCCTTTCACGCAAATTGATGTGTGAAAAGGGGCCGTATTTACAAGGACATGAAAAGCCACACAAGATATATTAACGCAGCATTGTAAATATGGGCCAGCACACTACGCCGCCGATGCGTCAAAAACCGAATGCACCAGCAGCGTAAGGGGCTTGTAAATAGGCCCTAGAGTTTCTATGATGGGACCGTGTGTATTAGCTCAATGGGTATATCACTTTCTGTTAGCCGAATATCCGAATATCCATAAATGTTCTCGTTACATTCATCTGGAAATGAAGGGCGAAGGGGAAATGAAAGCCAGAGCCAGAGCTTCATCTAGGGAGGCGCGCCAGATCAACCCCCACAACATCAAATCGCCCAAAAATCTCTACTGCAGCAAGACCCCACTAGAACTGGCCACCACACAAATCCAGATAGAAACCACACACAGGATTCAGAGCTTTCTCTAATGCCTACTTCATCATTGGTGGACTTAATATTGATATTACAGAAGACACTACAAGGAATCCTAGAAGTAACCCTCTCAAACAATGGAGTGATGAAAGCCCAGAAATTGCACCTAAAAAAGATCGAAGAGGAATTAGCGGGGATAAAGAACCAAATGCCAAAAATGTTAAGACCAATAATCACTGCACCACCCATCGATGAAAGTGTAGAGAATGAACCGGTAGAGGCAGCAGTGGGAAACCCAGCAGGGTCTCTAAAACCCACAGATCAAAGTATAACAAATGAATCTGTTGAGGTATTAGATAACATATATATCTCCAGACGCCCAATGCTGATAAAAAGGCGTGGGTGTATACAGTCGCCCCCTCCAAGAATAGGGCTGGAAAGAAGCAAGTACTAAACCTAACAGTAAAGAGAAAAGGGAAGAAAACAGGGAGGGAGGCACAGTTAGGCCTAAACGCATCAGCCCCGATTTACATACCAAATAGACCAATTCAATCGGAGCCCAAATCAATAAAGTCCCCGATAGACCTAAGAAAAAACTGGAGAAATAAGGACGTAAAAGTGAAACCAATAATACCTTATACCGTGAAGCAGAAAGTAAGGATAGCTTCAGGTCAACCCAATAGTGGCCATAGAGTTGAAAGCCCACAGGCCCAGGTACTAACCGGAATGGGAAGTAAAGGGTTGCAGATAGGGAGATCAAAGGCCAGACAAGTAAAATATGTCACTCCCAAGAAAGTACAAGAGATAAACAACGATAAATGGGTATATTTGGATCATATGCTGGTGGGGAAAAGGGGAAATATGATTAGAAAAATGAACCCCCTAAATAGGGCACAGATTCTGACTGCCTTTTCCAAATGTAGTAGCCTTTGTGGGTTCAGCACAAATGACCTCCGGCAAATTAGCTTTGTAGAGAATAGAAATGGTAAAGAAATAACAAAAGTGTCACTTCACTCAGACCTGGTAAAAATGGCAATCCTGAAAGCCTCCAGGAGATAAACCATCTGTGAATAAGGATAATTCCGGAGAGGGAAGTAAAAGCCCCCATAGATAATACCTTCCTAAAATACCACGCAGGTCTGGGGAAGAGACAAGTGAATCTGTATAGAGATGAGGAAGGAAACCATAGCTGCTTGAACATAGCCATAGATAATACAGGAAATGAAGCCATATGGGATAACTGGTCTCAATGCAGTAGCCCGAGGGGTGACCCTAATGAGAGTTATACGGAGGTAGAGGTAGAAGAGGGTGGCATGAGCGAGGTAGAATAGGATGAGGGGGTGCCGCAAATCTAGGTCTCCTAACATGGAACGTGAATGGGCTAGGCAACGAGCAAAAGCGAGAAAATATAAAGAACATAGTAAATAAAGTGGACATTGCCTGCCTACAAGAGACCTGGACATGCGACGAAACCCCATTCATCGAGGGATATCTACAATTAAGCCGCCCGGCCACGAAAAAAAACTTTGGCCGCCCGTCGGGGGGACTAATGACATTGGTCTCTACAAAAGTCCTCAGAGAAGTAACACCGTTAAAAATGAAATGCACATGGGTTCAATCCAGCAGATTAGAACTATTGACAGTGGAAAAGAAATACAAAATGCTGACTGTGATGAATGTATACATGCAGTGGGATAATGGTGTAGAGTTTGAAAATGAGATGAGGTCTTTTAGAGAGGATGTCGACATTATACTAGAAAAATATGCATCGGATATTGTGATAATAATGGGGGATTTTAATCATAAATTAAACCCAAAAAAGGCTGACCTCTGTAATAGAGAACTGCTAGAGGTGTATGGAATAAGTCCAGCAAGCTTCCCAGCAGGGGAGATATCGAAACAGGATTTAGAACTCGTACACTTCCTAGGAGGTAGGGGTCTCCAATGTCTGAATGGTAGAATGAAGACAGATTGCCCAGCAGGGAAGACCTTTAAAATAGGCTCACAGTATTGCCCAATTGATTACATGTATATACAAGCCTGGAACTTCCCCCAAGTACTGGAATTTAAGATAGAACAAAAAGAGGTTAGCGACCATAACCTGCTGCACCTAATAATATTTGGGGGAAGAAATATGCCCAGAGATAAAGTGATCCCCCAGGAGGTTGAGTACCCCAAACGTGTGACCACACGACTCACGGAGGAATATCAAGCAAGACTGGAGGCTATGCAAATTAAAATTGAGCTGGAAAATTTAGAGAACAAAAACCTGAAATGGTTTATAGAAAAGTTAGAGGAAGTGGTGCGGTGCTTAAGAATAGAACTAAAAAGGGATAAAAATACTAGTGTGAAACCACCTAGCCGAGTAAAATGGTTTTCTGGCGAGTGCCAATCTAAAAAAAGGGAAATACGGGCTGCACAAAGAAGACAAAAAAAGAACTTCACCCATGAGAGACAGGATCACATAAATAAGTTGAAAAGAGAGTTTAAAATAATGGTAAATGACGCTAAAAGATCATTTAAAGAGAAGTGCTGGTCAAATCTGTTGGAAGCAATTGAAGAAAAAAACCTTAGACAATTTTGGAAATTGGTTAAGGCAGCAACTGGCCCAACAGATGGCGTACTAAAATGTGTAGTTAGTGAGGCAGCATGGGAGAAGTATATAAGGGAACTGTACGGGGTCAGAGCCCCTAGAGACCATGTAGAGACCCATAAATGGTAAGAAATATCAGAAGATTTTAAATCTAAATTTAATGAAAAGCAAGACGAACATACAATAAGAGAACTGAAGCTAACCCGTGCGGCAGGACCTGATAATCTCCCTGCAATAATATTGAAGGCAGAAGTAAAGTGGTGGGCAAGATTCTTTGCACAGATGTTCCATATAATATTAACAGAAGGCATAATGCCACCTAATTGGAAGGGTGCAATAATCAGGCCAATCCACAAGAAAGGAAACATGGAGGCACCACAAAATTACCGTCTGATTAACCTTCTAGATATAGGAGAGAAAGTTTTCTCAAAAATCGTTCTGAATCAACTCAACGCATGGGTAAAAGAGTTCCAAATTGTCCCCATAGAACAGGGAGGATTTAGGGAGGGACACTCAACGATAGACCATGGATTTGTATTGTGGGCCATGGCAAAGAAGTCAACGGAACAAAATGGCAAGTTATGCTGTTGTTTCGTTGACTTCCGAGCTGCCTTCGATTCAGTGGATCGGGCATGTCTATGGGAAACACTGTTGAAGGTAAACATTCGCAGTGGCTTCTGACTATAATAAAGGAATTACACAGTGGGAATTGGGCGCAAGTCATCAAGGATACCGTGGGATCATTGACGCAAAAAATACCCATAGACAATGGTTTAAGACAGGGTTGTGTTCTAGCCCCACAGCTATTTTCCATATTCCTGTCAGATCTCCCGGCCTACTTAGAGGTTGAGGGTAGTGGAAGTCCTAGAATGGATGGAAATAAGGTGCCCTGCTTATTATACGCTGACGATCTGGTTATAGTAGACCAGACCGAGAGAGGCCTCCAAAGAAAGCTTAACGCTTACAATACATATTGTGCTAGCAAATTCCTAATTGTCAACCAAGACAAAACAAAAATCTTATGCTTTGGGAAAAAAATAATTCATAAAAGGGGGTGGTGATGGACAGAGCATCTGAATTAAGCAGAACACTCCTACCCAGTCAAAAGATCAGGGCTTGATCCATCACCAATTTTTAGCTCACTGCACCATCCCAGTTCAGAACCTGGCTACATGCAAATTAGTCTGTCCCTGGCCCAGTGCATCATGGGTACAGGGCAGACCAAACTACCAAGCCAATTCTTTACTGGAAAGGAAACAAGCTTCCGGGGACCGGTTTCTGGCATTGCAGCCGTCTTCGGCCCGGCTTGCTTGAATCCTGATGGTGCAGTGAGCAAGGGACTCATGTCTGAGCATACCCTGCCACTCCTATAGTGGCCAAAACGATTCATAAAAGGGGGTGGTGATGGACAGAGCATCTGAATTAAGCAGAACACTCCTACCCAGTCAAAAGATCAGGGCTTGATCCATCACCGTTTTTTAGCTCACTGCACCATCCCAGTTCCGAACCTGGCTACATGCAAATTAGTCCGTCCCTGGCCCAGTGCATCATGGGAACAGGGCAGACCAAACTACCAAGCCAATTCTTTACTGGAAAGGAAACAAGCTTCCGGGGACCGGTTTCTGGCATTGCAGCCGTCTTCGGTCCGGCTTGCTTGAATCCTGATGGTGCAGTGAGCAAGGGACTCATGTCTGAGCATACCCTGCCACTCCTATAGTGGCCAAAACGATTCATAAAAGGGGGTGGTGATGGACAGAGCATCTGAATTAAGCAGAACACTCCTACCCAGTCAAAAGATCAGGGCTTGATCCATCACCGTTTTTTAGCTCACTGCACCATCCCAGTTCAGAACCTGGCTACATGCAAATTAGTCTGTCCCTGGCCCAGTGCATCATGGTGAAGGACTGGACTATTTAAGGCCCAGCGGTGCCAGGGAACAACACCTAAAACCTTCGTGGGATACCTGTTCTGGCGCACTAAAGACAGAGACACGGGAGACTTCCTTCGGCGTCAAAGATCAGCGTTTATTACTGCAGGGAGGCAAAAGTCACTAGAAGTACAACAACGTGTAGTTCTGAGAGTCTGCTTCAAATTGCATATGTGAGTCGCTCTCTTTTATACAAGATTTTACCATTGCACAAACATGTGAACAAAAGGTTACAACCCAGTTCCCACGAAAAGACTTCAAAAGGGTCGCTTTCATGTATTCAGAACCCCGGAACATAATTACATTAACATCACCAGTTCCAACTGTAAAAGCACATCTTCCCACCATTAGGTACATTCCACTTGAGTTGTAAATAAGCTAAAGAAAAAGAGAAGAACAGCTGCAGGGAAGTCAGACAGCAGGGAAGAGGTAGCGCGAGGTTAATATTGGATGCGTAATCGTAGCTTAAAAAGGGGGTTTTGATCCCAGCATGTGCGGGGCTGAAACAATAGACCGACACGGCAGAATCACCTTCGAGCGGAGGCAATTGCCTTAGCAGTGTCCTTCCCCTAGTCATAAAAGACGCATGAACGGAATATGCTTCTTCCGTAAAGCTTGGGAACTAAAAGGTCACGATGCGGACAGTTGCCTGTTCGCTGACTACGTGAGGGCAAGAAACAAAATGGATGCCGTATCTAAAATGGAACCCAAGGGTTCAGATGTAGAAACACGTAAATAAGGCGAACCATGCCAGGTAGTGTAGTGAAAACGCGTACACTTACTGAACACGTCATTTACGGTTCATAGATACCTTACTTGCCCATATTCGTTCATGCCCGGAACACCGGAACGATTCTCACAGAACCTCAGACGCTCCTTTTGCCCTCATGTAGGCAAGAACTAGTCGAAGTCGGAGTCGATCTCGATATTCATCAGATCATTCAGATGTTGTTGGAACATAATTCTATCCACCAATGTCTCCTTGGAAACAGGTGGCCTTCTTATACACGTTGTAGCACAAAGGCCACATAAGGCAGGACCACACTGTACACAAAGACAACACGTGAACAGAAATGTCACGACAACCCCTATAATCATCAGAATCTTCCAACCCCAAGTCGACATTAGTCCCCAAAACCATCCTAGAAGCGTCCAATCTCCTTCGTCCTCGTGTATGGACTCCGAGATTTTATGCAACTTGGAGATGGCTTGATAAACCGTTGGAGCGTTATCAGGTATGAATATGCAGCAGCTCGAATGGATGACCTTACACACACCACCTCTATCCGCTAGAACAACGTCTAGAACCATACGGTTCTGTAACGTCATAAGCCTATCCGCTTGAAGCTCTGCTGTCAGATTACCAAGGGCGCTTGCAGTTATGTTAGCAGTTGACTCTACTACACGAGTTAACTGTCTCAGATTTCTGCTATTGACCATAGGGCCCCAAAACGGTAGAAAACCCTTGAAGAAGTCTCCTGCTTCTTGGCCGGAAGTATCCTTTTTACTAATGACACCTCTCACAACTCTCGTTTTGTGATAGTCGGCAGCAACAGTGAAAGTCGGGGGCAAGAGGTTTGCAATGTAGCAGGTACCTGAGAAGTCATGAGGTAACCACGTGTATGCTTGGTCATAACATATAAAATAGGTACCCTTGGCAGTCAGAAAGACAGGGGAAGAGAGCATCGGTAGAACGTAAGTATCCACACAAGCACTCTTCCCAAGCTGGGCTCTTGGATTTCGGCCACAACCTTGCAGACAAAAGTGGCCTAGGTGAGGTACAATCCAGATCGGAGATGAGCTTTTAAGCTGCCTATCACCCACTGATATACTATACTCAGCCTCACTAAGGTACTTATAGGTTTGCACCTCTTCTTCTGGGATAAGTGACGTATCGAAGATATCTCTATCTAGATCGGTAATAGCTATCATTAGAGACTTGTGATACGGGCCAGGACCAAAGTTTGCTGAGCGTGGCTCTCGATGGGGGTAAGAATCTAGTGCCCTACGGAACATGGTTTGGAATGCCCGGGCTGACCCTTGGGGGCTGTACGGAAGAACCAAATATGGGATACCCCTGTCCATGGTATGCGGCATTAACCCACACACCCAACAGTTTGTTGTATTTACCACCAACTGGTGCTGATGCAAAAGTTGCACAAAGGAATTGTTTCTAAATTCTGCACGTCTGACTTGTTCATGTCGGGGCAGGAGATGAAAGGAATGTGGAGAAACAGTGGAAGCGAAATTCAGATTATAGAAAGGAGGAGTAGGTGAAATGGAAGGTAATAATAATTGAATCCCAAAATATACTCCACCCACCAGTAGCATTGAAACGGTTAGGAACAACATAAAGATCTGAAATAGAAAACATTTTGTACAAAACACTTTTGATCTTTGCGCCAACATTTTCTCTCTTTCCGACAGCTTCGAGAAGTCCATCCTCTAACAAAAAAACGTCCGTGACGTTCTTGACGCACTTCGTTCTGAGTAGCGATTGCCAATTCCCAGGAGTTCCCAGAAATCGACAAAAGAAACCGACCTAGTGTCGATAGCTGCTAAACAGAAGGAAGTACCCGCACGGCCCTACGGCCAACCCAGATG
This sequence comes from Lissotriton helveticus, assembly GCF_964261635.1. Classification (NCBI taxonomy): domain Eukaryota; kingdom Metazoa; phylum Chordata; class Amphibia; order Caudata; family Salamandridae; genus Lissotriton; species Lissotriton helveticus. The sequence continues at coordinate 342,649,044 of NC_136068.1, read as the reverse complement.
ATAGGTTAAATGAATTTGAATCAATTCAATAATAGTCTCTTAGCTGCATGAAAAGAAAAGATAAACACAATATATAATGTCCACAATGTTCATGACAACAGTAAGGGGTACTGTAATTTCAAAAAGGGAATAAAAAACAGAACTCTTTTATTTGTCCTTAACGCGCGGTCGAAGAAAGTATCGACTTCTCCCGGGTCGAGTCTGATCTTCAAACAGTGGATTGGATGGCGAAAGAGTGTTCGATTGTCCAGGCAATTGTTCAGTACTTGTATTCCCCAATGTTGAAGGAAGGGAAATTGTTTGAGAGGAATCAACAGGGGTGTCAGATGAAACTGAAGTGTTCCCTATGGTCTGAGCTTCGCTAAATGGGACAAAATGCTGGGGAACGTCAGTTTCAGACGAAGAAAAACCTTTACGTATCCATGTGTCTGCCGGCAGAGGAAGCGGGACCTTCTTGGTGTGGGTGGCATGCACCCAGTGTTTCCGTCCCTCCAGTCGAACCGCCGTCCTCGTTGCTAGTAGCACCTGGAAGGGTCCAACAAATCTCGGCTCAAGATGGCGTTTTCGTCCGAAATTTCGGGTGAGGACCCAGTCCCCTGGTCGGAGCCGATGACCAGGACCCTCCGTTCGTGACGGCAGAGCCTCAAAGACCTGTTGATGAATCAAACTCAATTTAGCAGTCAGATCATATAGATAATCAATTAACATTGGATATTCAAGTCTGTTCAATTCTTTAGGCCTCGGAACCCCCCAAATGTTCGCTGGGCGACCGAACACAATCTCATATGGGCTAAGCCCTACTCGAGAGTGTACAGTAGCCCTGGTCGATAAGAGAGCTAGAGGCAAAGCGTCAGGCCATGATAAACCAGTTGTTGCCTGAATTTTAGCAAGTTTTAGTTTCAGGGTGCCATTGTATCCTTCCACCAAACCCGCTGACTGAGGATGATTAGCACTATGGAATTTCTGGGATATTCCTAAACCACGACACACACTCTTCATCACGCTTCCCACAAACTCACTTCCGTTGTCCGACCATACAATCCGAGGCATGCCGTACCTGGGAAAATACTCTTTGAGCAGAATTTTAGCTGTGGATAGGGCAGTATTATCCTTAAGAGGGTAAGCTTCAATCCATCTGGAGAATGCACAAACCACGACTAACACATACTTCAAATTGTTGCATCTCTCCATGTGGATGAAATCTAACTGAATAACTTCGAAAGGACATGTAGGAGGGGCAAAATGACCAGGTGGAGTGGGGGTGCCCTTACCGGGATTATGCATCAAACATACCATGCAATTCTTAACCACTCTCTCTGCACATTTAGTAATCCCATCATTCTTCCATACCGGAGACAACGACTTGCATATGCCCTTCGAGCTAATATGTGCTGTGCCATGGGCCATTGTAACAACAGCGAGCACATATGCATCTGGTAACATCCATCTCTGTTTCTCTGACAAATCAACCCAACATCCACCCTCGTCTAATTTTCCCGTGCTTTCTTTCCACTTAGCCTTTTCCATCTCAGTGGCCTCATTCTGTATTTCCTTCACACTCTCCACTGTGTCCACACACATACTAGTCTCCGCAGGCCATCTCACTGAACTTGTAACATACATTCGATTTGTCAGATCTTTAGCTGTCTCCTTAGCAGTCTCATCTGCAAACGCATTACCACGACCAACATCATCTGTCACTTTTCAAAGCGCACTACATTTAATTATGGCCACCTGTTTAGGCAATGTGGGTGCATCTAAAAGGTCATTCACAAGCTGTCCATGCTGAATCTTTGTGCCATGCGACGTTAAGAATCCTCTTTCTTTCCACAATCGCCCAAAACTATGTGCCACACCAAAAGCATACTGGCTGTCTGTGAACACATTCACCCGCTTTCCTCTGGACAACACACACGCTCTCGTCAAGGCGATCAACTCAGCTGCCTGAGCCGAGTTCTGATTTAATCTTGTAGATTCCACAACCGTTCTCAACGTCACCACAGCATACGCAGTCGTCACATCACCGTTCGGTAACTTAAAACAGGAACCATCAACATACAAAGTACCATCGGGATCTACCAATGGAGTATCTTTTAGGTCAATACGACCTTTCGTTTCCTCTTCGGTTCTCAGATAACAGTCATGTGGTGCTACATCACTTGACTCCGTGTTGATCGGCAATAATGTTGCTGGGTTCAACACATTACACCGTTTTATCCGTATGTGACTAGCTAGTAACGTCAGCTCATACCCAGACAACCTTGCGCTCGTCAAATGTAGAGTTTTCGTTCGGTTCAAGAGAGTGTCAACTGCATGCGGGACCATCACCGTAAGCATATTATCCATGACCAGACCTGCGGACTGTCGAATGGACGCCGCAGCTGCCGCTGTTGCTCTTAAACAACTCGGCAAAGCTCTAGCTACTGGGTCTAAGGTCGAAGAAAAATATGCGCATGGGCGCTGTTTGTCACCAAATTGTTGCGCCAGAACACTCAACGCACAACCATCCCTCTCGTGAACATACAGTGTAAACGGCTTACTGTAATCAGGAGTACCTAACACAGGAGCCGAACACAACGCATCACGTAATTCTGAAAAACCTTTTTGACACTCTTCAGTCCAGGGCAAAGGAGTCGGAACATCCTTGCACGTGAGAGCTAACAATGGTTTCGCCAATAGTGAAAAATTTGGGATCCATTGTCTGCAGTATGATGTAATACCTAGAAAGGCACGTACATCTCTCTGAGTTTTTGGTACAGTCATTCGGGTAATCGCTGCAATTCTCTCTGGGGTCAACCTTCTCCCTTCTTTTGATAATAAGTGACCTAAGTAGGTTACTTCTTGGCAACAATATTGCAGCTTGGAAGGTGACACCTTGTGATGTAAGTCACATAAATGCCGCAACAACGATACTGTAGCAGTTCTACAAATATCTTGGGTATCCGCAGCTACCAACAGGTCGTCAACGTACTGAATCAAGGCTGCGCCTGCCGGTAGTACAAATAAATCAAGTTGACTTTTAAGGGCTTGACTGTAGATCGACGGGCTCTCACAATAGCCCTGTGGTGCGCGTTTCAATCTAAAACTGCGACCACCTAATGAGAAACCGAATAGGTCTCTGCTGTCCTCAGCAATCGGGATACTAAAGAAAGCATTCTTTAGGTCGATCACCGTGAACCAGGAGGCAGAAGCTGGAATCAGAGTCAACAAAGTCGTGATATCAGGGACCACAGGGAACTGTGGAATCACTATTTTATTTACTTCTCTCAAATCGATTATGAAACGATACACAGGGGGTTTAGATGGATCAGTTCGTTTTAGAATTGGTAGTACAGGACTATTACACACATTTCCTCGAGTTTCCTCAATGACATCCTTTTTGATCAGGTCGTGTACAATCATTAATAGCGCCCGTTCTCCCTCAGTGGAGATACGATACTGTGGTATACGTGGCATTCGCACATTTGGTTTCAGCTTGATTATATAAGGTGGGATGTCCAAAAGACCCACGTCATTGGGACCTGTGGCCCATAGAGACGCAGGAAGGGAGCTCAATTCCGGTGGGAATTTATCAATCGACAAGTACATAGGAGAGGTTACTCTCCGACCTAATGTAAGCTCCACTCCTTCAGGAGAGCAATACAAAGTCGCATATAACCGTTTTAACAAATCCAAGCCCAGAAGATTCTCACCACAACCAGTAGATAGAATCAATGGAGCCTCCAGCTCACGAGGGCCAATCGTAAGGGGCAAAGGGCTAGAGACGGGATTGCTAACCGGGGCGCCAGAGAATCCAACGGAAACATTTGTTAAGCCAGACAAAGGTGCGCCAGGGAGTTTCGAATGCATGATGGAACTTTTCGTCGCACCAGTGTCTAACAGAAAAGGCTCAACTACGCCAGATGTAGCAACTGCGACGTAAGGCCCACTCTGATCAACCGGAACTGATACTACTCCCTCTCTCTGTCGGTGGCTGTCCTAGTAACGATCGTTTACAACAGTCTCTTGTTCAACGTAATAGTCGTCCGCGTAATACTGCGCTGATTTATCGGACCTTACATTTCGCTGGTCAAAACAATTATTCGCGTCCGAGGACGTATTAGGGCGCTCAGTCTGATTTTGGAAGGTACCGCGACCTCTACCTCGAGATGATTGTTGAGGACCACCACGACCCCCTCGTGCCGATACACCATTAAGGCGGTCACGCAAAGCGGGGCAATCATATTTTATATGTCCCTCTCTTCTACAATATGCACACTGGTTATACCCAAGCATAGATCTGAAGTCAGAGGAGTCAGGACGTGACTGCATTCTGGAGGATTGCGATTGTGGTCTATATTGCTGTTGCAAATCAGTGTGATTTGAACGCGGAGGATACGCTTGCTGCAACAAAACCTTCGTTTTGAGCTCCTTCGTTTTCTTATCTACACGATCGCTTTCTTCTTTCTCCCTATTTTCATAATATTGGGCCGTCGCTAATATTTGAGCAGTAGTGGAAACAGCCCAGGCACTTTCTGAATTTTTCAATTTGTTGCATAGTTCAGGCAACAAATTTAATACGAATTTATCGACAAATAAACGTTGGCCTCCCTCAGTGCCCATATCCTGACCACTATGATCGACAAATGCCTCTTCGAATCTAGTAAAGAAATCGGAGACACTCTCGTCCTTCTTTTGCTTACAAGCTGCTAATTTATCCCAGTTTACCCTCATCGCCGGCATAAGCATTTTCATGAGTGTAATTATTCTCTGGGGCAGATCCGAAATTACCTGCTCAGGCTTAGCCCCACCAACTTGTCGGCCATCAGCCGCTATTATTGCAGCCCAATCACCGCCTAACTCATTCGCATGATTTTCCTGACAAATTTTCGCCCAAACCGACTGTGGTACTACATTACCGAACAGCATGTCGATGTCGGCAAGGTTCATAATAGTAGCATCTACCAATTGAGACAACTCTTTATAGTAACCCGCCGGATTCTTGCGTGGATCAGGCAAGGACTGTTTGACCTGCAAGACTTCTGATCGCTTCCATGGGAGGTGTATCCAAACTCTTTGGAAATGTGGCAAAACTGGGGGAACAGCACCAGGATCACCTGGCATCCACACTGGCGGAACTTCTCTCATAGGATCCTGACCAGGAGACGCTTTCCAATTCTCAAAGTCGTCATCAAACGACACTCGAGAAGGCAATGTCGACCTATGGGCTAACAATCGCTCTAAGGCACGTCGTACATCTCCACCTACAATCATACCATTCGAAAATTGACCCTGAAGTTCAATCATATCGGGCGGTACGTTATCTACATTGTCATTATACCATTGTTCCCTCAAAAAGTTACACATTTCTTCGAACACGAATCTCTGTGTAGGCTCATTAAACTGAAAAAACGTCTCGAAGACCACGCGTGGAGGGTAGTTAGCAGGATGTCTTATCCACCTATGTGCCATTGTCACTAACGTTGCACTCTCTCTTCCACCAGGGATTTGACTTCGTCTCTGGGGAGTTTCGGAAGCACTGGTTGGTAATATCGATCCGGATAGTGGGGAATAGAGCGTAGCAACAGTATTAGGGATATGGGTTCGAACAGAAGGGGAAGAAGAAAAAAGAACAGGAGCGACAATATTAGAAGTGAACATAGGAACAGTAGAAACAGGCAAGATAGTCGGGGTAACAGAGACTGGAGTTTGCGAAGGCACAGGCAAAGGAGCAGTAGGAATAGGAACAGGTGGTGGGACAAACGTAGGATTAACAACGGGCTGACCAGCAGCCGCCGGAACAACAGGAGGGACAACAGGAGGAATTACTGGCGGGACTACAGGAGGAACTACAGGGGCTGTAGCACCCTGTGCATAAGGAGGTGGCGATTTCATCAAATACGCTAACAGGGGATCCTCCTTTGAATCCTCTTCTTTCTTATCAAGACTAGCTGGTAAAACCGGATAACATTTGTCTATCCTCATGTGATGTAGTCTAGTGGAAACTTCTATTTCTTTCTCTTCTTTATCTTGCTGACATTGTTGTACAACTTGCATTATCGGAACGAACCCTTCTCTTCGATCCTTTTTAAGCTGTTTGATTTCTTTCTGCTTGGCCTCTTTACGCCACAACCGAAAGGAATCAAACATAGCTGGCCTAGCTTTCCTTTTAAACAACTTAGCTTCTAGATTATCTAAGACCGTGAGGTCGAGACTTCCATGTGGTGGCCAACTAAGGACACCATCTTTTTTCGTGTAACGAATCCAATATTTATTATATATAATAGGGCCCACACCATGTCGACTATAGAGCTCATATATCGGAGTTCCAACTGGAGGTATCGGACACGAATCCTCCAACCGGGAATCCTTGTTGCAACATTTTAAGAAACCAAGAAACCCACTATGGCTAGGCATCGTGCACACTAACCTAGTATCAAACTTCAAGAGTTACCGAAGCACTAATTTCTTCGTGAAAGACAAAACCCTCGGTTTTTGGCAATTGCAACTGTCAAATAAAAACTAAGAACCAACAACTAAGAACCACAAATGCAATGGATCCATGCATACAACAAAGCTTCAAAAAGCTCAACAACAACTAAGGACTGGGAGCGACCCACAAATACTTAACTGAGGACTTCAATGGCGTCACCAGGAAGGCCCGTCTGTCGTCTCGCTGTACGAAAGGTCTACGCCAGGCGTCGAAAACAGGTCGACAGTCAGGGCATCGGTCCGTCGCAGCCGTCAGGAGGCGGGAATCTTCACGGGAAAAAAATCTTCGGACCACTTGTTTCGATAACAGGATCGATGAAGCGGGGTGCACCTTTTCCTCGGAGATTTCACACGAAGTTCCTCACAATCGTCAGGCTTTGGACCGGTACCGCCGATGTCGCCCCGCGTTGGGCGCCAACTGAAGGACTGGACTATTTAAGGCCCAGCGGTGCCAGGGAACAACACCTAAAACCTTCGTGGGATACCTGTTCTGGCGCACTAAAGACAGAGACACGGGAGACTTCCTTCGGCGTCAAAGATCAGCGTTTATTACTGCAGGGAGGCAAAAGTCACTAGAAGTACAACAACGTGTAGTTCTGAGAGTCTGCTTCAAATTGCATATGTGAGTCGCTCTCTTTTATACAAGATTTTACCATTGCACAAACATGTGAACAAAAGGTTACAACCCAGTTCCCACGAAAAGACTTTAAAAGGGTCGCTTTCATGTATTCAGAACCCCGGAACATAATTACATTAACATCACCAGTTCCAACTGTAAAAGCACATCTTCCCACCATTAGGTACATTCCACTTGAGTTGTAAATAAGCTAAAGAAAAAGAGAAGAACAGCTGCAGGGAAGTCAGACAGCAGGGAAGAGGTAGCGCGAGGTTAATATTGGATGCGTAATCGTAGCTTGAAAAGGGGGTTTTGATCCCAGCATGTGCGGGGCTGAAACAATAGACCGACACGGCAGAATCACCTTCGAGCGGAGGCAATTGCCTTAGCAGTGTCCTTCCCCTAGTCATAAAAGACGCATGAACGGAATATGCTTCTTCCGTAAAGCTTGGGAACTAAAAGGTCACGATGCGGACAGTTGCCTGTTCGCTGACTACGTGAGGGCAAGAAACAAAATGGATGCCGTATCTAAAATGGAACCCAAGGGTTCAGATGTAGAAACACGTAAATAAGGCGAACCATGCCAGGTAGTGTAGTGAAAACGCGTAAACTTACTGAACACGTCATTTACGGTTCATAGATACCTTACTTGCCCATATTCGTTCATGCCCGGAACACCGTAACGATTCTCACAGAACCTCAATGGGAACAGGGCAGACCAAACTACCAAGCCAATTCTTTACTGGAAAGGAAGCAAGCTTTCAGGGACCGGTTTCTGGCATTGCAGCCGTCTTCGGCCCGGCTTGCTTGAATCCTGATGGTGCAGTGAGCAAGGGACTCATGTCTGAGCATACCCTGCCACTCCTGTAGTGGCCAAAACGATTCATAAAAGGGGGTGGTGATGGACAGAGCATCTGAATTAAGCAGAACACTCCTACCCAGTCAAAAGATCAGGGCTTGATCCATCACCGTTTTTTAGCTCACTCCACCATCCCAGTTCAGAACCTGGCTACATGCAAATGAGTCTGTCAAATTAGTCTGTCCCTGGCCCAGTGCATCATGGGAACAGGGCAGACCAAACTACCAAGCCAATTCTTTACTGGAAAGGAAACAAGCTTCCGGGGAAAAAAATAAGCAGATTTAACTGGTACCTAGGTGAGCTTAAGCTGGAGACGGTTAATGAGTATCGCTACCTAGGTATATGGTTTGACAAGAGACTAAACTGGTACACGCATCTGGAAACACAAAAATCTAAAGCACACACTTCAATATGTGGCTTAAAGATGTTTAATAGGGAATACGGAGAGATGTCACACCGACCAATGCTAAGAGCCTTTGAGGCAATGATCCCCCCCAAGTCCTGTATGGAGCAGAAATCCTTTATTTGAGCGGTAAGGGAGCCTGGGACTTGGTGGAGGGAAATACCTCAAAAGTCTCCTATCTCTCCCACAATCATCTATGGTACAAGCCATAAGAAGAGAAATAGGCACAAAGTCGTGGGAGATACAATCACAAATGGCAATAATCAGACTTTGGAAACGACTTGAAGATCCAGATGGGCAAAAAGTAGCACAATGGTGCAAGAGCGAAATCCAAAAGAGTGACCTAAAATGGGCAAAAGCATGCATGGAAAGATTGACCCAAATTTGCAAAAGGCTAAAGGTAGAGGTGAACCAGGAATCGTACCAACTACTCTGTACTAGGAGTGAGTTGAAACTAAAGGGGAAGGAAGTATCTGGAAGGATTGATATGGGATACTTAGCGAAAAAGAATTCAGTTACACACATGATGAGCGCTTGGTCAAATGAAAACTGGTTTCCTTATCTAGACATCCTACCCAACCGCGGCTATAGGCAGGAGATATTAAGGCTGCGGATTGGAATTAACCCATGGTTAACAAACAAAGACCTGAAAGCGAAAATGTTAGATCAGAAAGGGTGCAGCAGGTGTAACTTGGGTTGTAAAGGAGACCTGGTACATATTCTACTTGATTGCTTGACATTACTGGAACAGCGGAAACGGTGGATGAGGCCCGTGTTCCTAAAATATGATATGAAAACTAGGGCGCAGGCAGTAAACCTATTAACTGAAATTCCCACTATTGATATTGCAATTGCCCTTGGGAAATATATAAAGGGAGTACTGAGTGATCTAAGAAACCAGGAATAATCTGTAGGATTGTATGAATATAAAGGTAATGAAATTATACTTGAACTAATAGAAATGATTGGGTTTTAACTGCAAACGCTAAGTTTTATCCTAAATGTTTTATCTTAAATGTAATTTTATTGGCGTTTTACTCTATTGGCGTTGGTAAATGTATAAGGGTATGTAAGAGTCTCAACCATTATTGAATTAACTTTTTATAATGTTTTACTGTTTTATACGAATATTTTAAGCTTGGGATATTGCCTCTGGCGCGTGTTTAAAGACTATGGTCATAATAAACTTACTTTTGACTTGAAAAAACTTGTTTTTCCCTTGTGTTCATATAAGGCAGGCAAGCCACCGTTGCAGTTACAGTATGATGATTGTGTGGTGATAAATAGTACTGAGGATGTCACACATTGCCCTGAATTTTGACTGACCAGAAGTCTAAGAAAGAGTTGGATTGAGACACTGGCGTAACGAAACTTGAGGGGGCCTCCCTGCAAGGTGCATGGAGGGGCCCACTCCGGGTTCAATCAGGAGCTCTCTGGGCTGAGGGTTGTGCCGACGGGGCCCTCTGGAGCTTGGCCCCCCCCCCGCACCGCAGGGGCTGCAGGGGCCTGTGTTACGCCCCTGGATTGAGACAGCTAGAGAAGCTAGAGAGTTGGCCTGGATTATCTCTTTTCTTGCTGACAGAAGCCAATCAGTCTGGATTCCACCATTTGCATATGACCCTAAGCTGATAATGTTCAGAGTCCCACAGGGCTCTGCCCTGAGCCCTACTCCTTTTAATATCTATATGACCCCCCCTGAGATCATTGGTGGTGTCCTTTGGTATCTTGATAGTGTCATATGCTGATGACATGCAGCTCCTTCTTACCTTAGACAGTAACTCTCCAGAGGTTGTTAGCAGGTTTAAGAACTGCCTGACAGCTGTCTTTCAGTGAATGCAGTTTAGAAATGTATAATGCAATGCTAGTAAAATGGAGATTTTGCTATTTTGCTCTCCACCCCTATTAGAGATGGGGATTCCTCCTTTCCCAGCCCCCGCTACAATAGTCCGTAACCTAGTCGTTAAGATTGGTCAACTATCCTCTGGCCCATAGGTGGCGGCTGCGATGAGCTCCTGCTTCAGATTACTAAAGTCAGTGTGCTGACAGCAGGGATGAATAGACCGACTCAGAGGCTACTGGGGGAACAGCCATGCCTTGAGATTTTTCCTAAAGCTGGGTTCCTCTTACAGCAGTCCCAGCCCAAGTGGAAAAGTATTTCAGAGCTTCAGGACCAGGCATGAAAATGATCTACCTCCCCATCTTGTTCTCTTAATTCTTGAGGTTCATGTACCTATCTTAAGCATCTAGTAGGTACATAAGGGGAGATAAGACATCTAATTTAAAGAGGACCCCTGCTATTAATGTTTTTTTGTGCCAGGCAAAGTGATTCAAACTTGATCCTTGTATTAATAGGCAGTCAATGAAGCAGTTTCAAAGACGCCTTCACTGATTCGCAACTTGGGATTTTGATAAGTAGCCTAGCTTCAGCATTCTGTACTACCTGCAGTTTTATGTGACATATTTTGGCAATCCCAAATAGAGGGAGTTGCCATAATCCAGGATGGGACATCACTAGGGATTGAATCACAATTCTTCTAGATGTTCTGGGATAAACTCCAAAATTGTCCTGATCATTCTGAGTGAGCCAAAGAATGTAGCAGCAAGCATGTTTGCTTGATCGTCCATCGTTGGCGCTTTATCCATCCACATTCCCAAATTCTTTTATGGGGGCGTTGGGGAAAGGAGGTTTCCCATACTGCTCGGCCAACTGATCACAGGACTGGGATAGGGATTGTTCCCCAGAATCATCAGCTTTGACTTTTAGCTGTTTAATTTCAAACTTCAACTAGCCATCAAATTTGACACTTTTTCCAGACCGGGCACTAGTGTCATGTATTCCTATCGGTTCTGAATCGATCCCCCTATTCCTGACCCTATTCTAGTTAAACAAACCAACAAGTTAACTAGCAGTCAGCCCATGAGGCAGAAAACCCCCATGATGCAGATACCGTTATCTGACGCAGTCACACTACGGCACAGGAACGTGTTATCTGATTAGGTCATAACGCTTGCGATCTAATTAGACAAGCGATATTCCTCCAGCCCCTGATAAGGCATACGGAGTTCTCATAACAAATCAAACCTATGACAACCTGGGCAAAACCCTGCGGCCATTGTTTTGATTTCACCGAGAACTTTAGTAAAAGAATGTGCTAACGAGCAAGTCGTATGACATCTTTATTGACGTATCTATGTCCATCCTTACGTCAATCTCGGCACCTTAAAGGTATAAATATTACCGATCTTGCCATATGCAAACACACGCGTGGTGACGAGACGGAGCAGCCATACTTGCCGAAGCCGAGAGCAGAGCAGACCCCGCTGGCAGCAGCCCCGCCTTCCTGACGCGCTGAGAGACGCGCTGCTTTCTCCTGCCGAGAAATCCAGCACCTTATTAAACAAAACAAAAGCCAATCCTGGAATGTCAATTCAACAACCACAAAGTTTCAAAGAAAGCTGCTTTGATTGAAGCAAAAACAACCTATTTGTCTTTAACACCATACAAATGTATTCTTATTTTAAGAAATGATCATTTTTCTTTTTTAGCACACTATTTGTCGTGCTTGGAAAATACAAAATACAAAATGCAAAAAGTTTTATGTACAATATATACAACCATATGAATATACAATTTCAAGCACACTTGGCCATTCATTCCTACACAATCCTTTCAAACCAGTGGAAACAATAATAAGAAAACAGTGCGTCCAAGCATCGGTTAATAAATCAGTTCAAAATATTTCTTTTCATATTTTTGCAAATTATTGTAGTTGTAATTGTCACAAGATCTCTCGTGAATCCAAATGAATGCAAAAAAAGAATGGGGGTAACCAGACGCTGGACAGAAAGTGGTCGACGCGTTTCAAACCCCTATAATTAAGGTGGGGTTCTCCTCAGGACCGGATTGGTTCTGAAACAATAAAGATAACTGACTTTAGCGCGTATGTTCAAAACATAAACGACTATATGAAAGAAGGGATCAACTCCTTGTGTTCAACTGAAGCCTCCTACCTTATTCCAAGAATAGAAACGCAATCAATGACGGGCAGTAAAGTTTCCCAAAGGAATTGTATTTCCCAAAAGACGTGATGTCAGCAGCTGTGCGGAAAAAACACAATACACGCGACAACATTTACTATTGTGTCACACTTTGCCCATTCATTCGTTCTGATCATGTGCAATCGCGGGAAGGTGTGGGGAGCGTTTGTACTTACCCGCTGTCACACAGCTTCACGCTGGCTGCTCTCTCATTAGTTTTTTAGGCGTCTGCTCTTGTTCTGTAAAATGGAGCGAAATGCGCGTTAGCTGTCTGGCGCTTCAAACGCCGATGTGGTGGTGAACCGCGAAGCGGGATAACATACCAATGCGAGCGGAAGGCATCAGTCCTTCTCCTTAGGCGGTGTACATGGTCGACACTACTGGAGCCCTCGAGTGGAAGTGTTGCCTCAGTACTTCCTGGGTAATCACAGATGTCAGGGGTTTCTGGGATTTGTAGTTCCAAGGCGGATCTGGCAGAGAGGTGGAACAAAACCAGGCCTGGATTAGGCAGCATGTTGGTCAGTGTGGACTTAAACAGTAGGCTTATAAATTTCCGAAATTTCGTTTAATCCCCGCGTAGCGGTGTTGAACTTCATTATAAGCATTGCCTCACGTTGAGACAGTTGGGCATCCACATCACCACCCCTGGGATCTTTTTCAATTTTGGACAGCACTGTCCAGCGCAGGTCTGTATTTTCGTGCTTACACTTGGCCCAATGGTTGACTAATGGGGCATTTTCCACTCCCCTGCGGATGCGCGATTTATGTTGCGTAATCCTATTTCTGATTTCCTGTGTTGTTTTCCCAATGTAGACTAGAGGGCATGGGCACACAATTGCATATACAACGCTCTTGGATTTACAATTAGTAAAGATATCGTGTCTCCAATGAATATCGTCGAACGTGAAAACTGAGTCCTCAATAGTCTCAACACAACAAGTGCATGTCCCGCACTTGTGGTGTCCTTTGGCAGGAGGTAATCCAAACAGGCTTTGTAATGTGGGAGCCTTAGTGATTGGTAATGCCGCCCTAACAACATAATTGGCCACACTTTTGTCCTTTTTGTAAGCAAAAAGTGGTGGCACTGAGAAATCTTCATGCAAGTTCTTTAGCAGATGCCAGTTGGACGTGATGAGCTTCCTGTGTAAGTTTGTAGCTGGACAAAAAGTGGTGACACACACCATCCTTTTAACATCTGGTTTGATTCTTTTTTCCAACAAGGTCTCACGAGGAGTCCACCAAGCTCGTTTGAGGGAATTTTTTAATAGTTTTTTTGGGTACCCTCTCTGAATGAGTCGATTTTTCAAATGTTCTGCGTGTATGAAATATTCTTCCTTACTGGAACAATTTCTGTGAATTCTCAGAAATTGCCCATACGGCAAATTTTGTTTCAAACTCCGAGGGTGGTTGCTGGAAAAATGCAATGCTTTATTCCTGTCGGAGGGTTTCCGGAACAGCGTTGTGCTTAAACCTCCATCAGAAGGTTCCACTTTGACGTCCAGGTAATTAATGGATTCATTTGATGCTGAGACCGAGAACTGGATGTCATTCGTTCTTGAATTCAACCAGCAAACGAATTGACTCAGATCTTCATGTACTCCTGTCCAGACCATGAAGATATCATCAATATACCGCATGTAGTGGGAACTCTTACTGGTCTTACCCTTTTATCAAGCACTGGAAACCTTGACGGTTTTCTTGGATAAAAGGGTAAGACCAGTAAGAGTTCCTACTGAGTTCATACTTGACCTTGCACGGGTTGCCCTGCAAAAAAACTTCTTTACGTTTGACGCTGAATTTTTTTATCAAATCAAGGGGGTGGCGATGGGTTGCCCCTTTGCTCCAGAGCTAGCCATAATGTTCATGGGGCTATTTGAAGAAAAATTCATATACCAAACTAACCCTTTTGGCAGCAACATTTCCCACTACATGCGGTATATTGATGATATCTTCATGGTCTGGACAGGAGTACATGAAGATCTGAGTCAATTCGTTTGCTGGTTGAATTCAAGAACGAATGACATCCAGTTCTCGGTCTCAGCATCAAATGAATCCATTAATTACCTGGACGTCAAAGTGGAACCTTCTGATGGAGGTTTAAGCACAACGCTGTTCCGGAAACCCTCCGACAGGAATAAAGCATTGCATTTTTCCAGCAACCACCCTCGGAGTTTGAAACAAAATTTGCCGTATGGGCAATTTCTGAGAATTCACAGAAATTGTTCCAGTAAGGAAGAATATTTCATACACGCAGAACATTTGAAAAATCGACTCATTCAGAGAGGGTACCCAAAAAAACTATTAAAAAATTCCCTCAAACGAGCTTGGTGGACTCCTCGTGAGACCTTGTTGGAAAAAAGAATCAAACCAGATGTTAAAAGGATGGTGTGTGTCACCACTTTTTGTCCAGCTACAAACTTACACAGGAAGCTCATCACGTCCAACTGGCATCTGCTAAAGAACTTGCATGAAGATTTCTCAGTGCCACCACTTTTTGCTTACAAAAAGGACAAAAGTGTGGCCAATTATGTTGTTAGGGCGGCATTACCAATCACTAAGGCTCCCACATTACAAAGCCTGTTTGGATTACCTCCTGCCAAAGGACACCACAAGTGCGGGACATGCACTTGTTGTGTTGAGACTATTGAGGACTCAGTTTTCACGTTCGACGATATTCATTGGAGACACGATATCTTTACTAATTGTAAATCCAAGAACGTTGTATATGCAATTGTGTGCCCATGCCCTCTAGTCTACATTGGGAAAACAACACAGGAAATCAGAAATAGGATTACGCAACATAAATCGCGCATCTGCAGGGGAGTGGAAAATGCCCCATTAGTCAACCATTGGGCCAAGTGTAAGCACGAAAATACAGACCTGCGCTGGACAGTGCTGTCCAAAATTGAAAAAGATCCCAGGGGTGGTGATGTGGATGCCCAACTGTCTCAACGTGAGGCAATGCTTATAATGAAGTTCAACACCGCTACGCGGGGATTAAACGAAATTTCGGAAATTTATAAGCCTACTGTTTAAGTCCACACTGACCAACATGCTGCCTAATCCAGGCCTGGTTTTGTTCCACCTCTCTGCCAGATCCGCCTTGGAACTACAAATCCCAGAAACCCCTGACATCTGTGATTACCCAGGAAGTACTGAGGCAACACTTCCACTCGAGGGCTCCAGTAGTGTCAACCATGTACACCGCCTAAGGAGAAGGACTGATGCCTTCCGCTCGCATTGGTATGTTATCCCGCTTCGCGGTTCACCACCACATCGGCGTTTGAAGCGCCAGACAGCTAACGCGCATTTCGCTCCATTTTACAGAACAAGAGCAGACGCCTAAAAAACTAATGAGAGAGCAGCCAGCGTGAAGCTGTGTGACAGCGGGTAAGTACAAACGCTCCCCACACCTTCCCGCGATTGCACATGATCAGAACGAATGAATGGGCAAAGTGTGACACAATAGTAAATGTTGTCGCGTGTATTGTGTTTTTTCCGCACAGCTGCTGACATCACGTCTTTTGGGAAATACAATTCCTTTGGGAAACTTTACTGCCCGTCATTGATTGCGTTTCTATTCTTGGAATAAGGTAGGAGGCTTCAGTTGAACACAAGGAGTTGATCCCTTCTTTCATATAGTCGTTTATGTTTTGAACATACGCGCTAAAGTCAGTTATCTTTATTGTTTCAGAACCAATCCGGTCCTGAGGAGAACCCCACCTTAATTATAGGGGTTTGAAACGCGTCGACCACTTTCTGTCCAGCGTCTGGTTACCCCCATTCTTTTTTTGCATTCATTTGGATTCACGAGAGATCTTGTGACAATTACAACTACAATAATTTGCAAAAATATGAAAAGAAATATTTTGAACTGATTTATTAACCGATGCTTGGACGCACTGTTTTCTTATTATTGTTTCCACTGGTTTGAAAGGATTGTGTAGGAATGAATGGCCAAGTGTGCTTGAAATTGTATATTCATATGGTTGTATATATTGTACATAAAACTTTTTGCATTTTGTATTTTGTATTTTCCAAGCACGACAAATAGTGTGCTAAAAAAGAAAAATGATCATTTCTTAAAATAAGAATACATTTGTATGGTGTTAAAGACAAATAGGTTGTTTTTGCTTCAATCAAAGCAGCTTTCTTTGAAACTTTGTGGTTGTTGAATTGACATTCCAGGATTGGCTTTTGTTTTGTTTAATAAGTTTGGTTGGACTCAGCCTTTCTGAGTAAGGAGTCAAGGCCCTTTTTGATTCTTGGAGAAATCCAGCACCGGCGTTTCTGGGTAGCCCTCGCAGGCAGCCTGGAATATCGAGACCAGAGAGAGAGATACCATTCCTCATTCATCCTAAATTCCAGGTACAGAACTGAACAACCCCTCACAGAGAATTCTTTAGTTATTCACTTGGCAAAAACAAACTTAACTTAAACTGTAACTTTCTATTCCCGCCCACGTATTAGACTTAGGTCAGGTACACGGGGTAGGCATATCTAGAAACACCAGTTGAGTACGTTTAGTCAAATGTATATGTGTATGTAATATATTTTATTCATTTTAAAACATCTTATGGCTTAGAAACCATATCAATGTTTTTACAGTATTACTTTATACTATTGCTTTTAATGTATGCACTTTACTTAACTATAAGTATTGCAATAATATCGATCCATTTCTCTTGTACGAGAAAAGAGACTGATCAATAAATAACACCTTTTTATTGAACACGCCCGTCTCTTCCTTTTCTCTACATTCTGATGAGACTAAGAATGCACGTACTGACTGAGTAAAATAAATTGCCTTTTGTTCACACGACTCTCGAGATTGACTCTTGATTAGGGGAGAGCAAAGTTGTCATGTTCTATGGTTGTCAGAAACTAAATCCCTTCTTGTCTAATCAGGGAAGTTAAGTCCTCCTTGAACATTCAAGAAAGTTTCTAGCGAACTCTGAGCTACGCTGGCAAACCCAAAACTTTAAGTCTAGTATCGACAGTAGTAGACCTAGTTAACGTCTGGCCTAGGCCTTTACTGCTGTAGGTATTATTCCAATGCGCAGAGGCTATTGGGAAGATAGGAACTACACTACACTAGTTGATGGTGTTCCAAGTTCAGAGAATTCGCAAAGGAGACCACCAGCTATGAGTCATCCCCGTAGGAGACTATAGACATCCCAAACTCCTATACTATTTTCTCCAATGGGTGCATATAGACATTAAACTAAGTAGGGCTGAGTGGCGAGCCCTGTGGCACCCCGCATATAGATAGCATAATTTCAGAAATGAATGTGGTTTCCATGATCTGGAAAGATCTATCCTTTAGAAAGAAAGTGAGCCACTCCAGTGCTTTATCATGGATCCCAACTTCGCTAAGCCTTTTTATCAGAATTGAGTGGTCTAGAGTATCGAGCGCCACACTTAAATATAGGAGCAAGATTGTGGCAGAGCTATCCTGGTCAAGTATGCTTTTAAACTCCTCAGTGACCACGATGAGAGCAAATTCAGTGCTGTGTTGTGTGTGAAAGCCCATCTGTGTCAGAACATGTATGAAAGCTATGTCTATGTATAGTGGTGTTTTACATGTAATGAATGAAATTGGCTCCATTTGGATACGAAGGCCAGTGTTACAAACAAGGTGCAATGCGTTGTGGTTAATTTTTAACTGGGAGCGCCGGGTGAAGACAAAGACAGTTCACCTGATTACATGTAGCCTGTGCCTCCACCAGGAACAGTTTATTGGTGAAAGGCACACTGGCTGTTTGAAACCACCAGTACACATTTTACATCAAGCAATCCAGCCTGCATTACATTGGGCAACAGCGATTACCCTGCACTCTCGTTCAGCGAGTGACCGCCTCAGCCTGCATGGGCATGCCTGGTGGGGCCCTGGAACCTCAATTCACCCTTTCAAGGTATTTCCCTTCGGTGGACACACTGACTGTGAGCCACTTCTAGGTGATGCATAGTCAGTGCACCTCCTGACGGTCTCCTTGCCTCTGCGCCCGCATTCATAATACAATGCGGGTGCAAAGGAAAAGGGCTTCCACATTTTCCTTGGGCAAGACCCCTTGCAGATTAGGGAACACTCATTCAAGAATGCACTCTCAGGAAATGCTCCGCAGCACGATCCACATTACAGATAGGGACACACTGGTACCTATGACCCTTTCTGTAACAGAAAAATGCCCAAGTGAAAGAAGCAGGTGAAAAAATCTGTTGCGCCTGCAGAGAACTTACTGCTATATGGGCCTAATTGTATTCTGCCACAAATGGTATCTTTACTTCTTGATGGCAGCCTTTCTCCAGGTGGGTAACCTAGAGGAGGCTTGGGTCCCTACGCAAACTAGATAAGACCACTTTTAAATTGTATATAAACTTGCTATCTAGTTGCATTAGAATCCAAAATTGTTAACAATAAATGAGCCGATGTCACTAATTCACAAGCTTGTGTGATTTATTTCACTTTTTTCAACTCATTTAGAAGAGTGTTTGATGCATTTTAGTTATGTCATCATAAAGTGCAGCACATAATTGTTTGACTTATTTACAAACATTGAACATATACATATTACAAAAATGACAGATATAACGACAAAAAGGTTATAGATACAAAAATCAACATAGGAAATGCAGACTTTTTAACATATATACTATAAGGCAAATGAGACCAGTCCCACACTGGAATCTAAAATACTAGTTGGAGGGTATACATTTATCCAGCTGAATGTCTGTTATCTCCTTCCAGTGTATAAAGCTCTGGGAACTGTGGTTGGGAGTGTTGTAAGAGGAGAGAACTGTTACTATGAAATCCCTCCTAGAACACACTACAGGTGTCTTGTCCCAGAAGCTGGGGTCAACGCCTTTTAAACCCCGGAATCGTTATGGGGTTTTCATCAGGACCTGGACTTGGTCGTGTCTTAAATCATTTAAATTTGTCCTTTGTAATTTGGATATATTCAATGTTTGTAAATAAGTCAAACAATGATGTGCTGCCCTTTATGATGACATGACTAAAATGCATCAAACACTCTTCTAAATGAGATGAAGAAAAGTTCAATAAATCACACAGGCTTGTGAATTAGTGGCATTGGCTCGTTTATTGTTAACAATTTCGGATTTCTCCAGAAGGGGGCATCTAACCTGTTCTCACTCCAGTTCAAGACCCCCTCTTAAACCTGTGGCACAGTGTAAGTAAGTGGGAAGCTGTCAGTCTTTCACTCTTCTATTGTAGGTTTTGCCATGTAAAGTGAATCCTACCCATTCCACGTTTTTCTTTGGAGACAACGTAGGTAATGCACCTCTTAACTGGAAGAGCTTCTTAAAATGTTTCCATTTTGGTTGGTTCGCTCTTCCCCCTGAACCACCAAAGAAGTATGAATCCTGCCCTACTTGAACAATATTTGGTACATTGTGAGGACTTCCAGGGAACTACATGGATAATTGCAGAGCACGTGTTTTACCAGTACCTGAACATCTTCAAGTTTCCTGTCTAAAGCTCTGCTGCTGTGACCAGTGGAGAAAATGTGAACTTATCTGCCTATGAGACTATCAGACACTTTCCCTACAGAGAAGTCTTTATGTTGAAATGTTTTGGAATTTATGGCCACTTGACACACTCTTTGATTTAGGTTCTGTGTAACTACCTTTGGAAACAAGTGTGTTTGACTACCTCTGAGTGTACCTTCTAGATTTAATAGGAGGACACCGAGCTGTATTTTTGTTGGGTGAAGAAGAAATTATTTGTGATTCTTTTGTGGTAGAAATTGGTGTGTGTTGTCTTTATTGTTGTATATATTTGTGTACATATGTATGTATAATTGTGTATAGTGTAAAATTTGATAAAGAAAATTCACGGAAAATAACCGTTTGTGATTACAATAAATAAAATATGTGATCATGTCTTCTTCTAGTAGTGATGGTTATTAGAATTTGACAGTAATAGACTTGTGGACTAATGCCACAAAGATAGGAGAATTTGTAGTCCCCTATTAGTTTAATATTTTGATATCTATCCCTCCTTTTTCCAACTCTTTAGTTCCTTTGTATGAGAGAAGTTAGGCTGTGCTGGCCAAGAGGATCAGGCTGGATCTCAGGAAGATCCGCAAAAGGCCAAGCTGACTAGTGACTCTTCATGGAGGATTCCTCAGTGCACTGAAACCAACCAGGAGCCAAGAGATCCCCACATCACTGCTGGCAAGGGAAAGCAACATATGACTGAAGATTAACAGAGTATGTACTATAGAGCTGTAGTGTTGTCGTCTTTATTGATTTGGTGAGCCTGCACCACCTCTGACCAGTCTGTGCACTTATGGTGCTTGTATGGCCCCAGGGCCAGAGGGCCAAGAAGGTGGCTAGTCATCGTTACCCGCTTGTGTCCAGGTCAAGAGGCTGTGGGGCATTAACTTGATTTTGGAATGTTTCAATGAGGTCAACTCTCTAGTGCCTTCCGTTTTAGAGATGTCATCATTAATATTGCCCTCAGGTCCACGGATCAAGGGGCCCCATGTGACAGGAACACTTCAATCACAGGCCGCATATTTTGGGGTAAGGTCCACTAGAGATAGTTTTCATTCCCAGTGACTGTTGATCCATTGTTACATTATTTAAAAATAAAAAACAGCCATGGTCTTAATCGGGCACCAGAGACCAGGTCCCCTGTTGCCAAAAATCTGAAACTCAGAACAAAACCTGAATGCACCATTTAAGTCACTGAATTGGAGCCTTATTGCTTGGTGGGTGAACTTTTGAGTTCCATGGCTTTTGCTACTTTTGGGTGCTCAAAACTCCGCAGCAGAGGCTTCTACCACAATCTCAATGTGAAAAACTAAAACGTAATTTTGATGGGCTCAGTAGATCCTGTTGCCAGTCCCATTAGAATTTACGGGCCACTATTAATGAGTATCATGGAGTTGGCTTTAACAGCTTGCACTCAATATTTAAAGAGAGTTGAGTGCCCAAAGCCATTGAGGGGCATATTATCAAGAATGGCGTTAAAATTATTGCTGCTTTAGCGGCAGGAAACTGCCGCTAAAGCGGCGATAATGGGCTTGATAATATGCCCTGGAGAATTCCAATAGAAGCCCATGTTCACACCAGAACATGGACTTCTATTGTAATTCTCAAGGGCATATTATCAAGCCCATTATCGCCGCTTTAGCTGCAGTCTTCTGCCACTAAACCGGCGATCATTTTTAACGCTGTTCTTGATAATATGCCCCTAAATTGGTTATCCAAATGGAGTTTATTTCACTCTCCCATCGAATACTATTGAGTAGAGGTGGGCAAGCCATTGAAAGCTTCAGCCAGGCTTGAGCCGGATGCCTGGCTCTGGCTAAGCTTGACGTACTTTTTTAGCCTCGATCCCAAAACTAGCAGAGCCTTCATGTGGTTTCTGCCTCCCACCCTCGCCATTTTCTAGAAAGTCGTATTCTTGAAACTTGATTTAACATGTATTTGTTTAACACGGTGTACAGGAGTAGCCCCTAAAGCATTAATCTGTGATGTAAAACAGGAGAAATAGATGCACATCTAGTGGCTGAAATGCATGAGCAGGAAACCTGGGAACAATCGTGGCTTCATTTCTGGAGCACGCTGTCTGATCCTAGGCGATTAACTTATTGCACTATGCTTTCTTTTTTGATATCATCAAATTTAAGAGCACTTTAAAATACATCAGTTCCATGATGTATGCTCTATAAAAGCCAGTCTAGTTTCATATATGATTCACTTGGCTATAATTTTGTTCCATCTATATTTAAAAAAAATTGCGAGGCACGTGGGAACTAACTTGCCTCTTGGTTCACTAATGGCATCGTCCCTAGAGCGGTGGGGGAAGTGCATGAATATTTCAAATTTCGCATTAAGGACCCATCACTTCTAATAAAGGCCAGTCACTGCAACAACACAATCTAATGTTCTACTGTTGAAACACTTCTTCATATTAAAGAAATACACTTTTTTAATTTTGAAGAATCTTTTTCATCTTTTTTACATGACGTCAGCTGTATGAGTTAAGAACCAAATGTGTTGGTGCTTTAGCTCTTGCTTAGATCTTAGAGCCAAGCCAGACCCTTGACTAAGTTGTGACTTGGCTCTCCCTGTTAATTTGCTGGCTCACACACATTTAATATTGACTGCCCATGACCCCAACAAAAGGGCTCATAACTGTTTTAAAACATGTGTCAAATTCGTTAGTGTACAAACACCAGCCCAGCGAGAATGCCATCTGGCTCACATGCATATATCCCTAGCCTACATATAGGGCCACTGGAATTATGCTGCAGGAGAGGAACAAACTATGAGGCAGGTAGTACTAAATTATGCAGCAAGACAAGGCAAATTATGTGGCCCGACATGACACATTTTCTAATTGAAATTGTATTTGTATAGCGCACACAATCCCTAACAAGGCCTTTTTGTTAATTTTGTGTGTTAGATCTATCTGGGCAGAAGTTTCACCTCATTAGTAGCAATTTGGCACCAAAATATAGCAAGCAAAATAAAGGTGACCAGTCAACATTTCCACAGGTCCTTCAACTGCTCACCAACATCTGTTGCTGAGTTTTTAGGTACTTTTTATCCGGTTGAGCTAGAAACAATTTTTGTGTTAAACTCAGCAGGTTGTGCACGAGATGGCAGGTTGCATGACAAAATCGTCAAATTCATAGGTATGCAGTAAACGCAGAGGCCCTGAAATCCAATAATTTCTATGGCCATGCCTATATGTCAGAATTCTTGTAGTTCATAAACTTGAAGTTCGAATCCGACTTAAAATTAGGAAGTATAGATCCCGCACGCTGCTGCTGCTCGGCCTGGGATGAGTAATGGTTTGATGAAAGGTGGTTTTACATATATTTCCCTCCAGATGATGTCAAGCGGCTTCAATGGCAGACTGGCCATTTATCTCCCCGTGTTTCCCTCCGCTGCCCTCCCCCTCCTTGCAGTGAGATGGCTCTGTTTATCTCGGCCCGCGGGCAGGTGGTAATGATCCTAATGCAGCCCTGATCCAGGCAGGCGAAAGGCCGGGGCGGATGATGTATGGCCGACTTGATTGCCCTGCTACTCCCATTCTCTCAAGTGCTTCTTCGGATCAATGGGGACATTCCTCTAGTGGCTGCCTGTCTGAGCACTCTCCCCGGCCACGGCTGCGCTGCGGGCCTGTCACGGGCCCTGCCTGCTCTCCATCAAACGGATAAGCAGAGCGGCTGTGCCGGGAGCGCAGCGGTGGATTCAAACCCTGTAGACAGAGCAGCTCTGAGGTGACCCTTTCCGCTGTCACAAGAGCTGCCCTTGTTCGGTGACGTGTGCTACGGATCATTCTATTCCACTTCGCATCAAACTGAGGTGTAACAGGGCACGTCTTTTTCTTTTTTTTTTTATGTTTGAGAGGTATACGATACAGACATGGCCGTCGTTTCACTACAATCCCGGGGGAGCGGAAATGACATCATGCGCACGTTCTTCAAGATAACCACAAGTTTGATGCCTCGAATCCAGGGCACAAATCCCAAAAAATAGAAGTAGGGGGACTAACCTAGTTTATCAGTATGCAAGTGGCATCGCAGCGCGTTGCATCGCATGGTGTGACATCACGGGCGCATGACATCATAGCACGTGACAGCACAGGAACTGGCATCACAAGAAGTGATATCAGATCTTAAGCCCTCACATATATGTTTAACAGGGGTATCATGAGTACATTTGAGCACATTTCGAGTATACTTGCAAACCCTCCTGTTTTAGGCAGAAGATTCACACTTTTGTATGCTACATATAAAACAATGTTTGTTACCTTTGTCAGCTTTAAGCTTTCTACATCCTTGGAAAGGCCGCTCAGGCCCCCACTGTGCTGGTGGCTGCACATACACAGACCAATCGGCCTCCACGCTCGCCAAAAAAGCAGCCCACACCTGCAACTCCGGTACCGGCCCCTCACCCATTGCCCAAGAGCCCACCTTACCAATACGACCCAGAACTAAAGTGGAGTAGGGCTTGACTTGAAAAGCATGGCCAACCAAACGTGTGGGACCGGTGCTCCAGCAAGACTGCGGCCTAGCTGGTAGGCAGGTGTTGCTGGGTTGTGATAGTGGGCAGCTGGGCTGTACGGAGGCCGGGAGGCGATGATGAAACCAGGGGCTCTCTTACTTGAAGAAGCCAGGAGCATTTGCTGCTGTGGGTGTCATGGGACACTGTTAAGAGGTGGAAGGAGATGCATCAGCTATCGGTCCTAGTACCAAGGAGCCGAGCCTGCCTCCACATGAAATTTGCATGCTGGTGGTGGGTCACTGCTAAAGACAATGTGTTGTGCTTGGCCACCGGGGGTGCAAGCAGGTGCCTTTTGGCGGAACTGCCTGACACCCATCCACACAGGTGACATGCAGCAAGGTACGACAGAGTGACTACAAGTCTGAAGATACAAGTAAGGTGGTTAGAAGGGGAAGAGAATGCATTCTAAGAAGAGGGTTGTGGCTCCCATTAGCAACAAGTGTGCAGCTGATCTCTTTCTGGCTCCCTTCTTCAGAAGTAAAGCTCATTATTTCTGTCTGATGAAATTATAATAAAGATGCGAAAACTGGATGGAGTGTAGTCGTGATGTAAGGGAACCTGCCTGTACACCAGGGCTCTCCCTGTGATTTAACAATACAAGTCACATTAAATGTCTTGGCTGTGGCATACTAGGGGATTGGAGACCTCACTGACAGAGAGTCTAGATATGTTTCTACCCCTGTCTTTTAAACAAAGGCAGTGCTTATGGACATTTGTGCTGTTTGTTACTTTCTCCTGCATGACCCCCTCCCCTTTGATGGGTAAGAACACTAAGGAATAAGGTGTACTTACACTCTGAGAAAGAATTTGATCTATTGATTAATGGGGAGCACAACTTCGACATTGCAGAGACAGGAGGCAACCAAGTCACCAAGTTGGAGGCGATGCAGACTTATGCTTCCCTGACGACCACCGAAGGATGAGATTGCTGGAGCCCTCTGATTGATTGACTTGTGGCCAAATAACAAATATGATACTATTCTAGATGCCATTGGTGTGTCACATGAGGCATTACCCCAACACAAACAATGGAATAGCCATTGACTGGAGCCTCCTTAGGGCAGATCACAATAAGCTATCAGATTGAGTAGTAGAAGTGGAATTAGAGCTGGCAGTGACTCACCCAAAGGTGCAGGAGATACAACAGGCTCGCTTCAAAAAGAATGCCAAAACCTTCCTAATGAGCAAATTCCTTGCCTACATTTTGCCTCTGTTTCACACAGAGACCTTGCTCTATTTCCTTTCTAATGCATCCCCTGGAGTACACAGACACTATCCTCCAAGCCTCCTGGCATCCCTACAAGGACCTGGGGACCTTTGTTTCTCGTTAAATGTAAATGTAAATTGCATTTTGTCCCTTTTATCCCTTTGTATCCAGTCCCCCCTCCAAGTCTTTTGTATACTACTGCTTGATTCCTGTAAAGCGCTCTGATACCCTAACGGGTCAAGTTTGCGCTCTATAAAACTCAAAAATAAAATAAACAGGTAACTGATCACAAGTCCGGGATGGGAAGCTTTGGCTGATGGACTAATGGTCCAATCTTAGAATTTCCTGAAAGTATTGAAGATCCATGGATTTGATCTTGGAACATCGGTTTCAGAGTGCATAGCTCCTGGAGGTTCCTCCAAAGTTCTCATTGTTGAAAGAGTGCACAGGGTTCCTCCGATTCCCCTAAGGCCAGCCTGTCCCCAGACGGTAGTGGCAAGGTTTCTGAATTACAGACTGAGACAACCTTCTTCAGTTGACAAGAAAGAATGATCCCTACAGTGTGTCGTGAGGGAGAGTGTTGTCTATGAACAGACTACAGAATTGCAATACAGCACCAGAGAAACTCTTTTCTACCCATCAAGTCTAATCTGAGGACCATCTGCTTTGAGTGCATGTTAGTCTATCTAGCAAAGTTAAGGGTGTTGGACAATGGTGAAACCCATTTTTTTCACGGAGGCCACCACAGGGGTGTAAAGATTGGCTATGGAATTGTAAAAGAACATGAACACACCCTGGGAAATATGTAAATCCAGCAAGAAACACTCCAGAAACAAGAAAGCAATGGAACGCTGACGACACCCAGCTCCTCTTCACCTGCGAGAAGAACATCGATTTTGATGGGGAGCGGATCAGGATCTGCCTGAATACCGTCTGTGCCTGGTTCCAGCGTAATCAGTTGAAGTGTAACTCCGATAAATCGGAGGTTCTTTTCTTTGGTTGTTCCCCTGTCCCTGGCTGGAAATCGTGGTGGCCGGCCGACATGTTTCCTCCAGCCACAGACACTTCGGTGGCGAAAAATATCGGTATGAAAATGGATAATGGTCTTTCTTTCAAACCTCAGATCATGAGCTTGGTTGGACAGTGCTTTGGCTTGCTCAAGATGCTGAAGAAATTCCTTCTACTCTGATCTATTTCTCATAGAAGGACAATTGTCCAGGCGCTGATAGGATCCAGACTGGATTATGCAAATGTGCTCTATCTCGGCCTCCCTGACTATCTTTTGTCCCGTTTGCAGGTGGTGCAGAACTCTGCGGCGCGGGCAATCTTTGGTCTTGGCCGTAGATCCCACGCGTCTGGGATCCTGCAATCGCTCCACTGGCTGCCCATTCAACAGCGTATTGTTTTTAACACCCTAACAATTGCATTCAAGGCTCTGCATGGTAAGGGTGTGCGATACCTGAGGAACAAGATTGGCTTTCACCATCCTGCCAGAGCACTTCGCTCAGCTTCACTGGCCTTGGTCAGAACACCGGCCATTAAAAGAGCCCGTACCAGCAGTCGCTCGTTTAAATATCTGGCGCCCAAGGCCTGGAACGACTTGCCAGTGGCTTTAAGGAGAATCGACAATCTATTATCTTTCAGAAAAGAGCTCAAGACATGGCTTTTCAGCCAGTAATTTCATCTGTGTCTTCCTTTGTGCTATATGGGTCTGCCAGCGCCGGGACACTCTGTCTGAGTAGCTGAGCGCTATACAAATCCCCTAATAACATAACATAACATAACATAACATAACATAACACAATCATCCACAAAGCACGCCCAAACTGCATAGCAGAGAAAGGTCACAGAGCTCACGACTTCATGTGAAGAGCGACGAGAGGCCCTTGATGCCTCTTGTTGTTTTTATTAATATTTTTCTATATATTAAAAAAAAAACTTTAGAGTAACACACTAGTATCTACAAAGTACAGCAGTAGTTACAGGAAAAAATAAAAAAACAAATATGTAAAGCATATACAATTCTAAATTCAGTGTAGTACACTATATTTGTGTAATACAGTGTAATACACTGTAATCGTTTTTTTTTTTACAAATTAATTAAAAATACATTCTAAGTGGTACAGTACTTTGTAAGTAGTCTCACTGTGCTCCATTAATTTATTTAAAAAAAGTAAATATTACAAAATCGACAAAACACTGTAATACACTATATTTGTTAAGTTTTTTCCCAATTTTATTTTAGTACTAGGGTACTTCATATATGGTATTGTGGACTTTTAAAAAATATATAGAAACTTATAATTAGTTTTCCCTACCTATTACCACTTTAATAGCATTTTAATAGGTAGGGAAAATATAAAACGTACTACTTACCTATAGCTAAGGACCTAACCCAGAACACAACCACAGTGTAGATAAAACAACTTGGCTGCCTTTTAGTTTTGTAAAGACAGCCATTACCTAATCATATACTGCCTTGTCTTAGGCGAGTTCCTCGAAATTACTTCAACATTTTGTAACATTTTGTGGTATTATTGCAGCCTCGAATATCACTAAGTTTAAATGCTGTATACCCTTTTTTTCTTTAAAATATTTTTTCATTGACATTTGAGTAGAACGGTACAGCAATGAATAAAAGAGTGACACATATTACATTGTAGACTAATGCAGTCAATTAGAATTAGAATTTGCTACAGTGTCAGCTCAACGGGCAACACAAAATACATGGCATCATATTTTGTTCGATTCTACATAAGGAGTAAACATTCATCAAGTAACAATGTTTTTTGTTGCTCTTCTTCTTTACGTAGCACACTTTGCAAGTTCATCGTGAATATGTGTTACCCATGATACTGGACTGATGGTCAGTTATCTGTTACGTGTGTCTATTGCTCGTCTGGAAAATACATCGCTAAGTATATCTATTAGCTAATGGGAGCTGTAGGGCAGAGCTCATCACTGCCATTTTGCCTAATGAAAGCCACAAATCCAAACTGCATTTAACTTAGAATAAAGCAAAAGGAGAAAAATAAGTTAAAAGAACAGAAAAGGAAAAAAAGAAAAAAGCGTAAAAGAAAAAACTGCGGAAACTGTCCTGAGGTTCGGGACGCCAGGAAACCACACCGAGTTCCATCACAGATCATACAGCTCCTGTGGTATCAGGGTAGGCAATTCAGCATGTCGGGGAAAGGGGAAGTGGGGAATCCCCTAGGAGTCCCATCTGCCAAAATAATCCAGCAGCCATGGAGAGCAATCAATGAAACCCACACATCATCAAGGAGGGGGTGAGGGGCAGGC
This sequence comes from Lissotriton helveticus, assembly GCF_964261635.1. Lineage (NCBI taxonomy): Eukaryota > Metazoa > Chordata > Amphibia > Caudata > Salamandridae > Lissotriton > Lissotriton helveticus. Next base: position 342,620,102 of record NC_136068.1, on the reverse strand, counting down.
CACCCCTTCTCACGTCAACTTTACACTCTTTGGGTTTGAGAAACAATCAAAAGAGGTAACCCTCTATTGAATCAGGGGAGTGTACGGTCCAGTACTCCAGTGAGTGTGGCAACCACTCTATCCCAAAATACTCGCAGCCCTGGGCAACTCCATGTTATATGTCCAAAGTCTGCTTCTGGCTCCATACACCCGGGGCAGGCCAATGGTCCTTCTCCATAAATGACCTATATTCTATGGGGGGTCAAATAAGTAATTTGTATGTAATTAAATTAGACATACTTGAACCTAGTATTCCTGGAAATACACCTAAAGCTCACCATAATCCTACCCCACTCTGAGTCTAGCAGGTCTGTACTCAATAATATGTCCAATCTCTCCCTGGTCCTCCACAATGGTGTTGTAGTCATCTCCATTTGTGCTCTATAGGGCCACTTCACCAGGTGGCTGGTGGAGCTCAGGGACTCCAGCACCTGGAGGACCATCTGAGTCCTGGGTTCCTGTCGTGCATCAGACCACAAGTTTTCAAACGTCCATACTAGAGCATGGTAGGTCAAAAACTGACAGGGAGGTAGCTCAATCAATCAATCAATCAAGAAATTTATATAGCGCGCTACTCACCCGGAAGGTCTCAAGGCGCTTTGGGGGGGGGGGGTCTGCTACTGCTCGAACAGCCAGGTCTTGAGTTGCTTCCTGAAGGAGAGGTGGTCTTGGGTCTGACGGAGGTGGATGGGTAGAGAGTTCCACGTCTTGGCTGCCAGGTAGGAGAAGGATCTTCCTCCCATGGTCGTCCTTCGGATGCGGGGAACGGCTGCGAGGGCGTGGCTGGTCGAACGAAGCTGGCGGGTGGGAGTGTAGAAGGTCAGGCAGTTGTTGAGGTACCTGGGGCCCAGGTCGTGGAGGGCCTTGTGTGCGTGGGTGAGGAGTCAGAACGTGATTCTTTTGTTGACGGGGAGCCAGTGCAGGTCTCTCAGGTGTCCGGAGATGTGGCTGTGATGGGGGATGTCCAGGATGAGTCGTGCGGAGGCGTTCTGGATGCGTTGGAGTCTCTTCTGTAGTTTGGCTGTGGTACCGGTGTAGAGGGTGTTTCCGTAGTCCAGTCGGCTGGTGACGAGTGCCTGGGTGACTGTCTTCCTGGTTTCGGTGGGGATCCATCGGAAGATCTTCCGGAGCATGCGTTGGATGTTGAAGCACGAGGACGAGACGGCGTTGACTTGTCTGGTCATCGAGAGGGAGGAGTCCAGGATGAAGCCCAGGTTGCGTGCGTGGTCCGTTGGTTTGGGTGCGCTGCCCAGGGCAGGGGGCCACCAGGAGTCGGCCCAGGCAGAGGAAGATGTTCCCAGGATGAGGACTTCTGTCTTGTCTGAGTTGAGTTTCAGGCGGCTGTTCTTCATCCACTCGGCTACTTCTTTCATCCCTTTGTGTATGTTGGTTCTGGCGGTGGCTGGGTCGTTGGTGAGGGAGAGGATCAGCTGAGTGTCGTCGGCGTAGGAGATGATGTTGAGATTGTGTTGGCGTGCGATGGCCGCGAGGGGGCTCATGTAGATGTTGAAGAGGGTGGGGCTGAGTGATGATCCTTGTGGTACGCCGCAGATGACATCGGTGGCCTCGGATCTGAACGGGGGGAGGAGGACTCTCTGGGTTCTTCCGGCGAGGAACGAGATGATCCACTCCAGAGCTCTCTCTTGGATCCCGGTGTTGCTGAGGCGTTGTACTAGGGTGCGGTGGCAGACAGTGTCGAACGCAGCGGAGAGGTCCAGGAGGATGAGGGCGGCTGTTTCCCCGTTGTCGAGCAGGGCTCGGATGTCGTCAGTGGCTGCGATGAGGGCGGTCTCGGTGCTGTGGTTGGCTCGGAAGCCGGACTGCGAGGGGTCGAGGGATCCGTTCGTCTCGAGGAAGGCGGCAAGCTGTCTGTTGACGGTCTTCTCGATGACTTTGGCAGGAAACGGGAGGAGCGAGATGGGGCGGAAGTTCTTGAGGTCGGTGGGGTCCGCTGTGGGTTTCTTCAAGAGGGCGCTGAGCTCGGCGTGCTTCCAGCTCTCCGGGAAGGTTGCGGGTTGAAGGAGCAGTTCATCCAGCGGAATAAGGGTCCCAGCTGGAAACAAACGCCTGCTGTGATCTGATAATTGTGATCCTGTGAAGGAGGAGGGTGGGTCCCCATAAGGCAGTCCTACCAACGGAAACACTGGCATATACAAAGGGGTCTGTGCTGTTCTCTGTAGGCCTCTATGCCAGCTCTGTAATGCCACTCTCAGTAGCACCCCTGGTCATAGAATAACCACTTTCGAGTCAAGAAGTTTAGCCAGGAGGGTCCCTGATTTCCAGCTAACCCAATTGGTCCCAGTGTCTCGAGGCTCTCACCATCCAGCCATCAGACGGCCATTGAAGCTAGGCTGCCAAATAATATAATTCTAAATCAGGGGCACCCAGGCCTCCGTCCACTAGGGAAACCATCCCAATTCATTTCTCTGAGCAGAGTGTCTAGATAGCTGAACCAGGAGCACAGTATTCTGATGGGGAGATTAACAAAAAAGTATTACAGTCTAGGCAGCATAATTATCTTGGAAAGGCATATTCGAGCCATTACTTTCATAAATATTACAACCAGTCTATGGAATCGTCTGCCTCACAAGCTTAAACATTCTCCCGACCTACTTTCCTATAGGAAAGATTTGAAGACCTGGTTATTTGCTGCATATTTTTGTTATATTCATACTCTAGCCTTTACATACTCTCAGTGATAGCATACTGTCAGATGACAAGCACCTAGACACCTTAGGGCAGTGGTCGTCAAACCTTTTAATGCTGCGCCCCCCTCCATGGGAAAAAAAATAATTGAAGCCCCCCTCAAAAAATTCACAAGATTCTATTTAACTGGGAATGTTTAAATATGTCTAGACATATTGAAACATTGAAGTTAAGTTCTGCACCGTTTTAAAAATGCAATGAAATACATATTTTTCTGCTGAAAACAAAGCACTGTTATTAGCATAATGCTTCTTTTAGCCAGAGCCTGGCGCTTCCCCTGGGATTACTTGAGGCCCCCCTAGGGGGGCCCGCCTCACAGTTTGAAGACCCCTGTCTTAATTAGCTGCACTATACAAATAAATAAATTACTGGCAGCTTCAGGGAATGCCAAAATTGAACACTAGACTTTAGGGAATAATGAATCGCCTGCATCAGATTACCCTCTTTTGGGTCATCCAGGGTCTGAAACACCTGAATTCCCAGATAGCGAGAGGCACGTGTTGATCAAATGACTCCCAAGGGCACACAAGTTGCCCGTGATTCGTTTTCCCTCAAGGGGAATAAGTGTGTTATAGCTCAATTAACGCGGATATAAGCGAGTACAACAAAGTCACCCAGCAGTATCAATGCATTTTCAACTTTCTGTGGGCCATTCGCCAAGTACAGTAATGTCATTTGCATATAACGATGTAATATACTCCTCAACCTTTCTGTCCACCCCAAGCCCTGTGCCCCTCTGACCAAAGAGTTCTGCCAGCAGTTCAATGGCCAAGGCAAACAGAAGAGGAGACAAGGGGCACAACTGTCTGGTTCCCCTATGAACTCCATACTGGGCAGAGACCACCTACAGTCTTAACACTCGCCATGGGATTCGTGTATAGTAGGTGAACCCAGTTTATCCAGCTGTTGTCAAGACCCATCTTAACCATAATTGCATGAGGAAATCCCAAGCACTGAGTCAAAGCCCTTCTCCAGGTCCACTGACTCAATAAGGGCATCTGGGTAGAGGCTAATATCTTGATGGTGTAATATATGATATAGCCGATGGATGATTTTGGACGTGGATCTGTTTGGTATAAACCTGTTCTTGTCATCGTGATTGAGACAGGCATGTGAGGAAGCAACCTCGTTGCTAACCCTTTACTAAGAATCTTAAAGTCCATGTTCAAGATGGACAGGGGGCGAAATTCAGATGTGCGTGCACCCCATGCCGTTGTCTTGGGAAGCAGAATCACCAAGGCATCTCTGGTCGAGTCAGGCAGTGTGCCCAGGTGGAGCAACTCATGTATACGGTCTCTAGTTTAGGAGCTAGGGTGGAAGCAAATAAGGCATAAACCTCCTCCAGCAATCCATCGGAGCCATGAGTTTTCCCAGTGGCCATATCTTTGATGGCTGAGCAGATCTTGTGTGCTGTCTTAGGGCCCCCTGGTCCTCGTGGGAATTGAGGTCAATGGTGCCAGGAACTCAAGCAAAACTGCCTCCGGATGTCGGTAAAGTGAGTCATAATATTCACAAAATGCTGCACTAAAAGCCCCAGGAGAAAAGAGCAACAGGCCCTTGTTTGATGAGAACTGAGTGATGGTTGACTCCCTTGACTCCAGTCAAACCAAACAGGCCAAGAGCCCACCCGAGCGACCACCTTCTTCATGGCCTCTAGCTAGGTAATCCCTATAATGATGACATGGCCCTTAAAGTTGGTTAGCTGTAATTTGATGGTATCATCGGCCCCTGTTATCTAGTTAATGTATGGAACACTTGAGGGAAGTAAGTTCTTCATTCAATTACCTCCTTACCCCAACAGTCTGCCACAGGCAGTGACCTCGTACCGCCACATTGAATGCTTCCCACTCAACGTGGGGACCAGTACCAGTGCCGTGGTTAAACTGAAAATATTTAGTTATGGCCATCTGGAATGATTTTCTGAAGCAGGTGTCCTCTAACACTGAGGGATTGAGACACCAAGTAGGTGTCTCTGGGTGTTTGGCAATGGGACAGAACGTCAAAAGTAGCGGGCTGCGGTCCAACATCATGTGCCCAAAGTAATCAGTGTGGGTCATAGTAGGGCCAAGGGAGGATGAACAAATAAACAAGTAAAGCCTGGTGTGTAATCTATATAGAGAGGAGTAAAAAGAGTAATATTTGTCAAGCCCATGGTGTGGTCTCCAGAAACCTGAAAGGTTCCAATGCCCCAACCACTCCCAGAATCCCTCTGAAATCTTGCATGCCACCGCACCTGACAGGGGAGGTGTAGATCTATCCAAGGTAAGTTCTGCTACACAATTAAAACCACCTAGAATGAGGTCATCCACCACAAAGGAAGACAGGGGGACTGACAACAGCTGGAGCAAAGTAACCTGGTCCTGGTTCAGTGCATACACACTACCCAATATGACCTCCCTGCCCAACAATCTGCCCTTGACCAGAACATATCAGCCCTCTGGATCGACAATAGAGTGCATGTGTTCAAAAGGGGCCCTACTCTTATCTAAAACAGTGCCTCCCAGAGAATAGCCAGAATAGGAGGCCGCATATAGCTGGCCCGCCACAGGCATCGCAAACTGGCTGCTTCCTCCTCAGTGAGATGATTTTCTTGTAACATTACATTTTGGGCTCCCCCCAACGCAGATATCAGTGAATATTATGGCATTTGGATGCCAAACTCATCCCCCTGATATTGCAAGACATCGATCTTATGTTATAATTAGTATCTCCCATGATACATGGTAAGGCAATTTGCCCACTTAGGGGGCACCAATCTCCCCCACCCGCCCCCACCTCCATAATTAATCACATTACAACCTCTGAATTCCCAACTACAAACTCCCGCTCCCAATGGCAGTCTAGCAACGGCTAGTTGCCCAAATCTGAAAAGAACATCATTAAGCCACCTCCTGAGTCTCAATAGGGGAAATTTAGCTGGGGGCAGGCAAAGTACGGCTAGAAGCCAGAATATACTCCCACCCAGGACCCGGTACATTGGCCAGGTAATATCTTCCAGGGACCATGGGCCACTAGCGAATCCCAGGACAAATGCCAGAACATATATCTTATCTGTAAGACCTGATTACCTCATCCTTGTCTATGGGCAAACCACCCATTGGCTTAACCAGGCGCAGTTCAATCTAGTGCTCACAGCTGTAGATTTAGATGGAACAACAAGGGCATCTGACTGAGCCTTCAAACAAGGTCCTCACCAGATTGTGGGGGCACAACGGGGAGGCCTGATTTATCCAGAGCCGAGCCACCCAAGTCCAAAGCCAGTGATTTATTGTTTGAAGAAATGTATGTGCATGCTTCTGTCTTTTGTGACAATACTTTTGCAGCTACGGCAAGCAGTGCCACCATGCATTCTCACTCTGTCTGTTATAAAGAAGGCCTCCACAACGAAGCACCCTTAGATGATCTGTTGAACCGCTTCCTGGATCTCTGTCAAGAAGCCCCCGGCCCAGCCCTGATGCCAGGGGGCAGTGACCCACCTTGTATGCATACCTCTAGCCAAGAATACACTGTATCAGGAGTATCAGAGAAGTGGGTGTTATCATCTGGTATGATTTGAAGCTTGTCCTCAAGCATTAGGGAGTACTATTTACCCTCTTCACGGAGAGCCCTCTTGGCCTCCACAAACAATGCATGCTGTGCCTTAGCAGTAAAGTCAGAGTACATCAGCACTACACCATTAGCTACCGCAAAAATACCAATGGTGTCTGCCTTCCGGATAATAATGTCTTGATCTTTGTAGTGAAGCAGTCACCCCACTACCAACCGAGGGAGCCTCCCTGGCACCAGGGGACAGGCTAGAGCCCCATGCGCTCTCTCCAGAGCAAAAAACTGTGCAACATGATCCGGTGCAACCTCAGTATGAATTTTCCAGAAAGGTCACCATGTCCTCTCCCTCTGCCCCCTCCGTGAGTCCCACCACTCTAATATTGTTGTGGCAGTTCCTGCCGTCAGAGTCCTCGGCCTGCCATTCAAGGATGACCACCCTGGCTGAAAGGTCCACCATTTTGTGATCTAGTTCCTGTTGAGTAGGTAGGAGTTCATCTACTGAGCCTTCAAATTTTTTAGCACATCCCGACAACTTAGTGTGTTCTACCTGCCAGAGTCCCAGGCATATCGAAAAAGTTCCCAAATCTTTTTCAATTTTTGAATTGGTAAAATACCAACTCAAGCCAACCTGATATGAACAGTTCTGTGTATGAGCAGAATTCCTGGAACAGTAGTTACAACAAAAAGGCTTGATAAAGGGCTTGCACTTTGAATATGAATATAAAATAGAAGAATCGTTGATAATCACAGATAAGGAATGCAGCAATTAGATGTGTGTATGTGTGGATGATGTGTTGATTGAGTGGAAGATGAAAAACGTGAAAAATAAGAAAGGTTGGAGAGTCGCAAACTACCCACTACATTGTGAGTGAAGTGGATCTTTGGATTTCCAGGTCATTACACAGATAGGGTGTTGGATTCCGCAGTGGGTGCAAGAGAAACTAGTACAACAACTAAGGAGGAAAGCTAGTGCATAAAGTACACACAGTCGGGCAGATTTACAAGGTTGTGGGAAAAATGATGCAAAAGTGGCGCAAGGGGCTTGTAAACCTGTCGCAGTGTGTGGCAGAAAAGACGCAAGAAAGGACAGAAGTGTGCAAATTACCCACTGCTATTCACGGGTAGTAGTTACCAAGAAGGCTGAATAAAGGGCCTGCACTTTGAATTTGAATTAAAGAAGAATAATTGATAAGCTTAGACAAGAATGGTAGCAAATAGATGTGTGTATTTGTGGTTGTTGTGTTCATTGAGTGGAAGATGACTAAGGTGAAAAATTAGAGAGGTTGCAGAGATGCAAACTTCCGTTGACCCTCCATCTTGTTTACCTGCTCCCTGGCCCACCCCTCCTCCCTGCTACCGCCTCCCAGCTGCTGACCCTCCCACACACGAATAGAGGGCTCCCCTCCTCCTCTGACGCGCTGTGATCGCCTGGACCTGCTCCAGCACGGTCGCTCCCACCACGCTCCCTGATCCCAGCTCCCACTTGTGCCTTAACTTGCTGGTGGTATCGTATCTTGACTGCTGAGCTCTGACCGCATTTATTTATTTAATTTGCATCGCGCATTTATTTATTTATTTCAATTGCATTGCGCTCGTGTAGCACGCATTCAGCTGTGCTTTGGCATTCATTGTGTTTGCTGATCTCTAACAGCATTTATTTATTTCATTTGCATCGCGCATTTATTTATCTCATTTACATCGCGCTCGTGCAACACGCAATCAGCTGCGCTTTGACATTCATTGTGTTTACGCATTCCCACAGAGCTGCCTCGTTACGTGACTCTAGGCATAGTACCTCACCAGGTTTTGCAGCTCGCTCTACTGTACTCTGAAGCGCGACACTTGCTGAGGCTCTATTTTCTCCCTGGGACTTCGTCCGTGCCCCCGGTGCCGTGGTGCATCTGCTGCCCCTGCCCTACTCTCCCGTTGACCCTCCATCTTGTTTACCTGCTCCCTGGCCCGCCCCTCCTCCCTGCTACCGCCTCCCAGCTGCTGACCCTCCCACGCTCCGCCCCCTCCACTCACCATTTATGACCAATGACCTAACGCGCAGCGTCCACGCGCAGCGATCGCGCCCCAGTCGCGCCGAAGGTGCGCCAAAGGTAAGCCCGTCTACGCCCGTCCGCGCCTGGACCGTGCCCAGCGCCAGAGCCCCTGGTCCTCGTAATGTCCACCCCTCCCGCATCACTTACGATGCCACCACCCTCCTAGCCCTCAACCCCGGCCGTTTCCCCAACTGCGTCCAAGCCGCCCCTGGACACACCCATGGCCCCTTTTCCTGCTACTCCTGCAAGTTCAACGGCACCAAGAACAACTCCTCACCCACGAACACACTACAGCTATCCGACCCCAACCACCTACAATGCATCCTGCTCAACACCCGCTCGGTCCACAGGCACGCCATTGACCTCTGGAATCTACTACACACCATCTCTCCGGACGACGCCTTCCTGACAGAAACATGGATGAACGCCACATCAGCACCAGACATCACCATTGCCATCCCGGAAGGCTATAAGATCATTCGCAAGGACCGCACCGGCCACACAGGAGGAGGCATCGCTATAGTCCATAAGAAATCCATCCGCATCTCAACCAGCTCAGACGTCAACCTCGCCAACTCGGAACACCTTCACTTCCAGATCCAAACCGACCCTAAGACCACACTCAGAGGCACCCTCCTTTACAGGCCACCAGGACCCCGCGCACAATTTAGTGAAGACATCACGGACTTCATCACTCCACACGCGCTCCCCTCCGAGGATTACATCCTTTTGGGAGACCTCAACTTTCACCTTGAAAAGAACAACGACCGCAACACCACTACCCTTTTGGACAACCTCGCCAACCTCGGACTTAAACAACTTGTCACTACTCCCACCCACATCGCAGGTCACACACTCGACCCTATCTTCACCTCCAGCAAACATGTCTCCTTCAGCCACACCACAGCTCTCCTTTGGACTGACCACAGCTGCGTTCACTTTACCTACAACAAGCCCACATCCAACAACCACCCCCAACCCACTCTGCAAAGAAACTGGAACAAAATCACCATCGACCAGATCTCCTCATCGCTTCTTCAAAACCCCCCAGCCCACTCCTCAAACCCAGACCAAGCAGCCACCAACCTCACCCAATGGTTATCCAACAGCGCCAACATCCTAGCACCACTGAAAAAACGACAAATCAAACTAGGCAGCAAGAAGGCCTCCTGGTTCAACGATGATCTTAAGAAATCCAAGAAACTCTGTCGCTCCCTTGAGAAGGCCTGGAAAAAAGACCCAACCACCAGCACCAAGAACGCCTTCAAAAACGCCACCCGCATACACCACCAACTGATCCGGAATGCCAAGAAAGCCGCTTTCAAGGACCGACTAGATAACAACGCCCACAACAGCAAGGAATTATTCAACATCGTCAAGGAATTTACCAACCCCTCAGCCAACTCCAACGACATCACCCCCTCTCAAGCCCTCTGCGACTCCCTAGCCTCATTCTTCCACAACAAAATTGCAGACATCCACAACAGCTTCGACAACCGACCCAAAGACCAACCTACCCAACCCCCTGCAGGACCCCCACCCCCCCTGAATATCCTCAATGACTGGAAGCTTATCTCCACTGAGGACACAATCCGTCTGATGAACTCCATCCACTCAGGATCCCCCACAGACCCATGCCCTCACCACATCTTCAACAAAGCAGACTCCATCATAGCACCACACCTTCGAGACGTCATCAACTGCTCCCTCAACTCCGCAACCTTCCCGGAAAGCTGGAAACATGCCGAACTCAGCGCCCTCCTGAAGAAACCCACAGCTGACCCCAACGAACTCAAAAACTACCGCCCTATCTCACTCCTTCCATTCCCGGCCAAAGTCATCGAGAAAGCGGTCAACAATCAGCTCGCCGCATTCCTCGAAACCAACAAATCCCTCGACTCCTCTCAATCCGGCTTCCGAGCCAAGCACAGCACTGAAACCGCCCTCATCGCAGCAACAGACGACATTCGAACTCTACTGGACAATGGAGACACAGTCGCCCTCATCCTCCTTGACCTCTCCGCAGCCTTCGACACGGTCTGTCATAGCACCCTTTTACAACGCCTTAGAAACGTCGGAATCCAAGGAAAAGCACTGGAATGGATCACCTCGTTCCTCACTGGAAGAACCCAGAGAGTCCGCCTTCCACCATTCAAGTCAGAGGCCACTGAAGTCATCTGCGGCGTACCACAAGGATCTTCACTCAGCCCCACCCTCTTCAACGTATACATGAGCCCCCTCGCGGTCATCGCATGCCAACACAACCTCAACATCATCTCCTACGCCGACGACACTCAACTGATCTTATCACTCACCAGAGACCCCAACACTGCCAAAACCAACCTGCATGAAGGAATGAAAGAAGTAGCCGAATGGATGAAGCACAGCCGTCTGAAACTTAACTCAGACAAAACAGAAGTCCTCATCCTAGGCACCTCCCCCTCCGCCTGGGATGACTCTTGGTGGCCTGAGGCCCTTGGAAAAGCACCCATCCCGACGGACCACGCACGGAACCTGGGCGTCATCCTGGATTCCTCACTCTCGATGAACAGACAAGTCAACGCCGTTTCTTCATCTTGCTTCAACATTCTTCGCATGCTCAAAAAAACATTTCGCTGGATCCCCACCGAAACTAGAAAAACAGTCACCCACGCTCTGGTCACGAGCCGACTGGACTACGGAAACACCCTCTATGCCGGTACCACCGCAAAACTCCAGAAAAAACTCCAACGCATCCAGAACGCTTCAGCCAGGCTCATATTAGACATCCCGCGTAAAGAACACATCTCTGGTCACCTGAAAAGCCTCCACTGGCTCCCCGTCAATAAGAGGATTACTTTCCGGCTCCTAACCCACGCACACAAAGCACTCTACGAAATTGGACCCGAATGCCTCAACACACGACTGTCCTTCTACACCTCCTCCCGCCAGCTACGATCCTCCAACCAGGCCCTTGCCACTGTACCTCGCATCAACAAAACCACCATGGGAGGTAGATCCTTCTCCTACCTGGCAGCTAAAACCTGGAACTCACTTCCCACTCACCTTCGCCTTACTCAGAACCACCTAGCATTCAGAAAGCAACTTAAAACGTGGATATTTGACAAGTAAGTCCCCACCCCTCTACAAGCGCCTTGAGACCCTCTGGGTATGTAGCGCGCTATATAAATTTATTGACTTGACTGACTTGACTTGACTATTTAGTTTTCTAGTGCATATATATATTCACTGAAAAAAACATAGGTTTCAGGCACGTTATAGTTAAGAATTAGCATTTAAAAAACCCTAGAAATTCACTGAAAAAACCATAGGTTTCAGCCACGTCATAGTTAGGAATTAGCATTTAAAAAACCATAGAAATTCACTGAAAAAACCATAGGTTTCACCCATGTTATAGTTAGCTGGACATTTCTCCCATACAAAACCATTGAAATTCCCCCGTTATAGTTAGTAAGGGTGGGCGTAGTTCGCGAAGTAGCGCTACGCGAAGCTACGCGAAGTGCACTTCGCACTACGCGAACTTCACGTAGCACTACGCGAGCTGCGTAGTAGCATGTTCGCACTGTGCAAGATGCGTTTTCAATGATTGCACAGTGCGGACAAGCATCCGGCACTGTGCAAGCATTGAAAACGGCATCTTGCACAGTGCGAGCTGTAGTTTTCTGCTGCTCGAGGAGATTATTACTCGAGCGGCAGCTTTCTCAACGCGAACAGGTAGTTTCTCATTGAGAGCGGTCGCGAGCATGCGCAACCACTCACAATGAGAAACCTGACCTCCTCGCGTTGAGAATCTCGCCGGGATGTCATTTTGCTAGCTCGCGGTCGCGAACATGACGTTCAGGACCGCGAACAAGCAAAAAATGAGCGCTGCACTACGCTACGCTGCACTACGCATGTTCGCACTGTGCTACGTGCCGCTCGCGTAGTGCAAAGTTGCAAAAACTTCGCAAACTCCGCGAGCGGAGCGTAGTGCTTCGCCCAGGGTTAATAGTTAGTTCAGCTAACTATAACTCGCGCGCCCGCAATGCACTGCTGATGACGTCACATATTACATCACTCATCACATGGTCAGTGACATCACTGATGACATCTCAAATGACATCACTGATGACATCACTGATGATATCTCAAATGACATCACTGATGACATCACTGATCAAATCATCCATGTGAAAGAGTGGCAGACCTGCTCTCACCCTAATGTAACCTATAATACACACATTCAAAAATAGATACTAACATTTTCAAAAAAATGGAGATACCAATACCAGTTACAACAACCTATTCAGTAATTCCAACATCTACATACACATCCACTCACCCACTAACAGTTTTATATAGTCACTTAAACATGTATTACTCATCATATGTACTCAGGCACCTATACATCCTGTTACACACCAATACTCATCCATACAGTTACTCACACACATACTCACACATGCAAATAAACTATCAAACATCCATTTGTTTGCATATACAGCTATACACACACCAGTACACTTACTTTTACAGAAACGTACACATACTTACTCTCTTAAACAATCAGTTATAGAAACACATACTTTTTTATGCAGGAACTTTTTCAATCTGTCACTGTCATATAGCCTTACTTATATACATCAATACTCACATACACTAGTTTAAAACATATGTACTTACTCATAAATACACTATAGAGGCAGTCAATCACTCACTAGCACACCCATACACACATGAAATGAAATGAAATGAAAGAAGGTACTTATATAGCGCATGACTGTCACCCTGCGGGTATCCTGGCGCATGGATCGGATAAACTGTTATGGCAGAGGAAGCACCTGTCAGAGATACAGTCTAGTTTTCGCTCCTAGGGAATAGCCAAGATTTCAGATTCTTCCTAAAGCAGGTCAACAAGTCACTTTGTCTGAGGTTCTGTGGCAGCTAATTCCATAAGCGTGCAGCCACCACACTAAAGGCTCTGCCCCCCAACCTAGATGTCTTAAATCTAGTAGCCGTTAGCACTAGAGGATCGGAGTTTCCTCCTGGGATTGTACCAGGTGAACCTCTCTTGTAGAGGGGCGGGTCCCAGACAGTGAACCACTTTGTAAACAATACAGAGAGATTTAAAACAAATTCTCTCCTTAATGGGCAGCCAATGAAGCTCGCTCAAAGCCATGGCTGTGGAGGACCTGCGCTGTCTATTAAGCACCAACTTTGCTGCCATAGACTGGACTCTTTGCAGCCCCTGCATAATATATTGCTGTGCACCTAGATATAGAGAGTTACAATTGTCCAGTCTGCTTAGGATTATACTCCTAACTACCAAGGAGCGACTATCATTTGGGAGTAGCGGGAGAGACTTCCTTAGCATGCGTAGCAGGGAGAGGCAGACTCTGATCGTTTTATTAGCATGTGACTCCATTTGGAGGTTTCCATCCACCCAGACACCCAGGTTGCGCACCGTTTTTGCAGGAGACAGTCGTTCATCCTCAGGGGTAAGCCTGAATTCTGTCGGTAACGGACGTGACACTCTTGTGGCCGGGCAGAACACCACCTCTGTTTTCCCCCCATTGAACTGAAGAGTTTTTTCCTAAGCCAACCAGCGGTCTGGTGCATGCACTCCTGAAAGGTGTCCATGGACACAGCTTGTTTCCCTTCCAGGGAGAACACCAGTTGAGTGTCATCTGCATAGTTGACTAGGTCAATTCCATAGGATTTAATAATGGGGAACAGGGGGCGCAGGTAGATATTAAAGAGGATGGGCTGATCGCCGAGACCTGTGGTACTCCATGATGTACTTTGGTTTTGTCAGAAGAGAAGGGCCTCATGGACACCGCCTGTTGTCGTCCTGACAAGTAGGATTGGAACCACTGCAGGGCCCTTCCTTTAACCCCAATATTCTTCAATCTTTCCACTAGCACTGTGTGACTCACCGTATCAAATGCGGCTGACATATCTAGTAGTACTAGTACAGAGGAGTTCCCACTGTCAGCCCCCATTCGAAGATTGTCAATCACTGTTGTCAAGGCGGTCTCAGTGCCGTGTCCTGGACGGAAGCCAAATTGGTCCTTGTCCAGTAGCAGATTATCGTCCAGATAGCGTGACAGGATCTTACTGACTGTCTTTTCCAGTATTTTGATGGGATAGGGCAAGAGGGATATGAGGGATATGGGTCTGAAATTCACTGGAATTGTGGGGTCCAGAGAAGGTTTTTTTAGCAGGGGAGTCACCACTGCTTGCTTCCATACATCTGACACCTCTCCTTCCTCCAGGGACTGAGAGCAGATCTATCGCAGCCAGGGAAAGGTTTTCTGGCCAAATGACTTCCAGATTTTATGTGGAAGTGGGTCTAAGGGGGATCCCGAAGACACGCTTTGGGCGAGATGGTTAAAGGAGTCCTCCATAGGAATGTCGAAGAATTCCAGGGAAGTATCGACATGGGACTCTTCATACACCCTCCTGGCTGACTCATCCTGGCTGCTATGATCTGTGGACCGGAGTTCCCCTACAATTTTTAGAAATTTCTCTTCAAAGTGAGAGGCAATCTCATCACAGAGTTGCTGCGATGCGATCACCTTGTTGCTCATGCAGGCTGGGCTAGAGAGATCCCTGAAGATATTGAAGAGTGCCTTTGTGCTGTTAGGTGCCAGCAGAATGGATTTGGCATAGAAATTTGCTTTGGCTCTGGCAATAGACTCTTTATATCGAGACTGTAGAAGTTTCAGGTCTATTTTATCTGTCTCAGAGTAGGCCCTCCTCCATTTCCTCTCTGCCTTTTTGCAAGTTATGTGTAGCAGTTGCAGCTCCTCATTATACCAAGGGGCCTTTTTATTGGGGCTAGTCGGTCCAGAGTGTCTGTCACATATGTGCAATAGGTCTGATAATTTTCTCCTACGGAGATAGTGGAATCGAAAAAGCTCTGTATCGGAGGCGGCATAGAGGTACATCTTTTCACCAGTTTAGACCATTCTCTTCCCCTCAGGAGAGTTTCCCTACGGTTCTTACCATCTTCTGTTCCAGGGAGCATAATACCAAAATGGATAAGGAAGTGGTCCGTCCAGTTTTGAGGCAGTACCTCCACCACCTTCGTCTCATTTGGATTTGCAAACAGAAGATCTAGAGCGTGCCCTCTTAAATGGGTCGGCTGATGGACCAGTTGATGTAGATTAGAGTTCTCGCACATGTGCTTTAAGTCCCTCAGATGACTGTCAGGTTTATCACTATCCCACAGATTGAAATCCCCTAAGACAATCATTCTAGAGTGGGTTAGACTCAAGTTGGTAATGGTGTCAAATAGGGCTTGATAGTGGGTGTCTGAGCCTGGGGGTATATAGCAGACCACTCCTGTGAGTAATCTAGCGTTTGCCTCTTGAAGTGAAAAGCCCTGCATTTCGACTCCTATGGCAGCATCTACGTGTAGAGGTGAAAAATTCCACTTTTCCTTAAAGATTAGCCCAACCACTCCTCCACTACCAACAGCCCTTGGTTTGTGGAGTATTTTATATCCCTCAGGGCAGGCAAAGCCCATTTCGACCGAGGAGTCTGAGCTAGTCCAGGTTTCTGTTAGAAAGAGGACATCTAGCTCCTTATTCTCTAGCAGATTAAACACCTCCTGATGATGCTTTGTCAGGGATCTGCTATTGATCAGCCCACAGTTCAAAGTCTCTCTATCTATCCCTTTGGCAATAGAGGATAAGCGATTGCCCCTCTCATCCCTCTCACCAATATAGAGTAACTCTTTCCTGGAGTATGTTAACCGGTTCTGGTGTGGGTGACCTCGGGCAGCATAACTGGCGCTAGGCGCGGCAGGAGCCCAGACGGGCGCACGCGGGCTTGCCTCTGACGCGCATCTGGCGCGCCGCCGGCGCGCCCGCTGTGCACGCCCGCTGCGCACTAGCATTCCCTGTCTTAAGTAGTCAGGCAGGTAGTAAAGCCCAACCACTAGAGCGCAGCCCTAGAGATACCGTGGTCCTACACCCAAAATGGCGCTTATGAGAACCGTGATTCCCCGATTCTCGCTAAAATAGCGAGATGTGAATGTGCAAATTTTATGTGCAGGTAATCGAGTTCCACAGTGTTTTTTAAAAAATGAAGCAAAGTTCAAAACAATTCAAATGGACAATATTTTTAAAATAGTGTAGCTAATAAGAAAAGTGGCAGCCGTTCTCAGCAGCTACTGTCAGTATTCCACAGCAGCGTTCCGCACAGTTAGATTAGCTCCAATCTTTATCCATCCATACAGTCCTGCACACATGCTGTCTTCAAAACACATACAAACAGTGAGTCAGTCATTCATGCATCTGTGCCCTAAGTAATACCCGCCACTAAACCATACAGACACTCATTCTGATACTCAAAAAACCAACTAATAACCCACATAGACACTCGTGTAGCTACTCACCAACCCATGCAGCCACTTATACACAAAGTGATACACTGATACAGATATTTACATATTTAAACATTACTCGCTAATACATGTATTCACTAAGATACACAGTTATACAATGAAATTTACAAAAAAAGCATCCATTTAGACACTTATTTACTTATTTATTCTTCCATCGACCTTTAGATATACGTATATAAAAATATTTATTTTTCAGAAAGACACACATTCAGTGGATGATGTCATCAGTGATGCCATCAGTGATGTCATAAGTGATGTCATTTGAGATGTCATCAGTGATGTCACTGACCATGTCATGAATGATGTAATATGTGATATCATCAGCAGTGGATTGCGGAGGCGCGAGTTATAGTTAGCAGAACTAACTCTAACAAAGGAATTTCAATGGTTTTGTACAAGTGAAATGTCCAGCTAACTATAACACCCCTAAAACCTATGTTTTTTTCAGTGAATGTCTAAGTTTTTTAAAATGTTAATTCCTAACTAAAACATGTCTGAAACCTATGTTTTTTTTCAGTGAATTTCGAAGGTTTTTTAATGATAATTTTTAAATGTAATAATAGTTATAGGTATTTTTTTATACTGATTTTCTAGTATTTTAACTGTTTATTTTTACATATTTTATTTTTTAAATTACATTATTTATTTTTTATATAAATGGACAAAAAATGATTTTTAAAATATTGAAACTGAAATATTGTTTTTTTGTTTTATATTTTTATTTTAATATATTTTTTTTGTTCTTATTTTTTCCCAATTTCTTTTGGAGTCGCGCATCCAAAGCGTACCATTTACGATCCGATTGGTGCGCGGATTCTAGCCGCCATTTTAGAAATGTTGTGAAGGATCCGCGTACGGTGTGTGACGGGTGCATATTGTGCGTGATTGCTATGCGACTGCTATGCGACTCCAGTTCCCACGCATTCGCGACACTTGCGCAGTTCTGTACGCGACGCTTGCGCTGTGACGAGTTCCGCGTGACGTCATATATGTTTCGGACCCGGTGGGCGCGTAACTCCCACCAAAAAAAAATGATGTCTAAATTATATAAATATATATATGTCTTTAATATACATATTAGGGCAAGACATTATCTAAGGTATACATAAAAATATTATATTTGCACTTGTAATAAACTTATATTACTTTTAAATGCAATTTCGCGATCCCATGTGACTTGAAAAAAAATGTGATTGGTTCATAACATTTCCTATTGTAACTATTGGAGGGATGTGACATATGTACATAAATATGTTGTAACTGTATGCTTCCCTCTGCACTGCTGCACAAACTGCAGCCATGCGGTGACACAGGCACCCTTGCACCATGGTGCAAGGATGTCTGTGTGCATGTGGAGACTGTTTTTGTGCAAGAAGGGATACCTTCCTGCTCAAAAACAATCACTAAAGGCATTTTTCTCTTTCAATGTATGCTTTGCAATGCAGCATACATTGAAAGAGAAAAAATGAGGTGAAATGAAAACAATTCTCCTTGTTGTGCCTTGCTACACCAACTCTAGGATGGTGCAGCATTCACACACATCTCCAAATTTACGATTTCTTATAAATTTGGAGATGTGTCTTGTCCTATGGGTGTTGCGTAGGAACACCCACAGCTACACCTATGGAACGCCCCTTCAACGCAAAGTTCTGTGTATGAAGGGTTCGTATTTACAAGGAGAGGAAAAACCACGCAGGGTAGCTTTTCCTCTCTTTGTAAATATGAAGGAGTGTCTGGTGCCATCAGAATGAAAGGTAAGTTATTAATTTGTGAGGTGTTATCACTGGAGGACTGCAAGGGGAGCGACAGGGTGTTTGCTGGAGTGTATGGATACTGCCTGGAGAAATGAAGGTGTGAAAGACCAATGTGTAGGTTGTTAGAGGACTACATGCACAGTGGACAGGGGTTTGTAGCAGTGCATGTGTTAAGGCCTGGGTCACTGAATGACTACTTGGGTTCTGAATGAATGATTAGAGAACTGCAAGGAGGGTGCCTGGGTGAATTTATAAGTGTTTTGGTCTTGGCGCAGTGAATGGATTAGCACATGGTGCTGGATGGCTGATTGGAGGAGTGCATGGCGAGTGATAGTTTGATTGCTGGAGTGTATAGGTACTGCCTGGGTAATTGAAGGAATGAAAGACAAGTGTGTAGGTGGTTAGAGGACTGCATGCGTAGTGGACAAGGGTTTGTCGCAGTGCATGCGTTAAGTCCTGGGTCACTGCATGAGTACTTGAGTACTGACTGAATGATTAGAGTACTGCAAGGAGAGTGCCTGGGTGAATTCATAAGTGTTTGGGTTTTGAGGCAGTGAATGGATTAGTACACGGTGCTGGATGACAGATTGGAGGAGTGCATGGGGATTGATAGGGTGATTGCCGGAGTGTATAGGTACTGCCTGGGTAATTGAAGGTGTGAAAGACAAGTGTGTAGGTAGTTAGAGTACTGCATGCGTAGTGTACAGGGGTTTGCAGCAGTGCATGTGTTAAGGCCTGGGTCATTGCCTGAGTACTTGGGTAGTGACTGAGTGAATAGAGTACTGCAAGGAGAGTGCCTGGGTGAATTTATATTTGTTTGGGTTTTTGCTCAGTGTTTGGATTACTACATGGTGCTGAATGGCTGACTGGAGGAGTGCATGGGGAGTAACAGGGTGTTTGCCGGACTGTATAGGTACTGCCTGGATAATTGAAGGTGTGAAAGACAAGTGTGTAGGTGTTTAGAGGACTGCATGCATAGTGGACAAGGGTTTGTAGCAGTGCATATGTTAAGGCCTGGGTCACTCTATGAGTACTCGGGTACTGACCGAGTGATTAGAGTACTGCAAGGAGAGTGCCTGGGTAAATTTATAAGTGTTTGGGTTTTGAGGCAGTGAATGGATTAGTACAGGGTGCTGGATGACAGGTTAGAGGAGTGCATGGGGAGTGACAGGGTGATTGCCGGAGTGTATAGGTACTGCCTGGGTAATTGAAGGTGTGAAAGACAAGTGTGTAGGTAGTTGGAGTAGTGCATGCACAGTGTACAGGGGCTTGCAGCAGTGCATGTGTTAAGGCCTGGGTCACTGCCTGAGTACTTGGGTAGTGACTCAGTGATTAGAGTACTGCAAGGAGAGTGCCTGGGTGAATTTATATGTGTTTGGGTTTTTGCGCAGTGTTTGGATTAGTACATGGTGCCAGATGACAGATTGGAGGAGTGAATGGGGAGTGACAGAGTGATTGCCGGAGTGTATAGGTACTGCCTGGGTAATTGAAGGTGTGAAAGACAAGTATGTAGGTAGTTAGAGTACTGCATGCGTAGTGTAAAGGGGTTTGTAGCAGTGCATGTGTTAAGGCCTGGGTCACTGCATGAGTACTTGGGTACTGACTGAATGATTCGAGTACTGCAAGGAGAGTGCCCGGGTAAATTTGTAAGTGGTTGGGTTTTTGCGCAGTGAATGGATTAGTACACAGTGCTGAATGGGTCACTGGAGAAGTGCAAGGGGAGTGACAAGATGTTTGCTGGAGTGTATAGATACTGCCTGGGGAATTGAAGGCGTGAAAGACAAGTGTGTAGGTGGTTAGAGGACTGCATGCGTAGTGGACAGGGGTTTGTAGCAGTGCATGCGATAAGGCCTGGGTCACTGCATGAGTACTTGGGTACTGACCGAGTGATTAGAGTACTGCAAGGAGAGTGCCTGGGTGAATTTATAAGTGTTTGGGTTTTGAGGCAGTGAATGGATTAGTACATGGTGCTGGATGACAGATTGGAGGAGTGCATGGGGAGTGACAGGGTGATTGCCGGAGTGTATAGGTACTGCCTGGGTAATTGAAGGTGTGAAAGACAAGTGTGTAGGTAGTTGGAGTAGTGCATGCACAGTGTACAGGGGCTTGCAGCAGTGCATGTGTTAAGGCCTGGGTCACTGCCTGAGTACTTGGGTAGTGACTGAGTGATTAGAGTACTGCAAGGAGAGTGCCTGGGTGAATTTATATGTGTTTGGATTTTTGCGCAGTGTTTGGATTAGTACATGGTGCCGGATGACAGATTGGAGGAGTGAATGGGGAGTGACAGAGTGATTGCCGGAGTGTATAGGTGCTGCCTGGGTAATTGAAGGTGTGAAAGACAAGTGTGTAGGTAGTTAGAGTACTGCATGCGTAGTGTACAGGGGTTTGCAGCAGTGCATGTGTTAAGGCCTTGGTCACTGCATGAGTACTTGGGTACTGACTGAATGATTAGAGTACTGCAAGGAGAGTGCCCGGGTAAATTTATAAGTGGTTGGGTTTTTGCGCAGTGAATGGATTAGTACACGGTGCTGAATGGGTCACTGGAGAAGTGCAAGGGGAGTGACAAGATGTTTGCTGGAGTGTATGGATACTACCTGGGGAATTGAAGGTGTGAAAAACAAGTGTGTAGGTAGTTAGAGTACTGCATGCGTAGTGTACAGGGGTTTGCAGCAGTGCATGTGTTAAGGCCTTGGTCACTGCATGAGTACTTGGGTACTGACTGAATGATTAGAGTACTGCAAGGAGAGTGCCCGGGTAAATTTATAAGTGGTTGGGTTTTTGCGCAGTGAATGGATTAGTACACGGTGCTGAATGGGTCACTGGAGAAGTGCAAGGGGAGTGACAAGATGTTTGCTGGAGTGTATGGATACTACCTGGGGAATTGAAGGTCTGAAAAATAAGTGTGTAGGTGGTTAGAGGACAAAAAAAAAAAAGAAAAAAGAAAAAAAAAACACACAAGGGAGCAGAACAGGTCTAGAAGTGGTGTGTGACCATAACAGTGACTAAGGAGCAGTAGGCTGTATATGTGAACCAATGTTGCCGGAGGTTTTTTGGAAACACAAAGCTAGTAAAATTCCCATCAGACCACCCTTGCAGTGGAGTTTAACATCATGCGGGAATTGCAGATCAATCCATATCGCAGCCGGCCATATAGTGCCGGTGTCGAACTGGATGTCAGAAAAACTAGCAAAAATGTTTACCATGTAGTGGACTAAATAATGTGCAGTGCTCAAGTGGAAAAAATAAGAAAAAATAAAATTGGCTACACCGACTCTGAAAGAGCATATAAACAGAAGTCTGTGTGTCAAGGAATAAAAACCGCGCCCGGTAGAACGACTACCCTATGGCGCTAGTACAGTGCGGTCAACATGTTTCAGCCGAAGGGGCTTTTCCCCGGCATTCTTCAGGACCTTGATATAAATTAGCTACTGCAACCATAACTAAAATTGTTGTGTTAAGTGAAATATAACAATAAGATTACTAGTAGAAAGATACATATCTACCAGGAACTTTAACGGTTAGACGTCCACTGGTGGGAGAGAAGCATGTCTTCTTCCTATCAATAAACAAAAAAGTATTGTACAACAACACTAAATCACATACACACAACCACCTGCATACAGAGAAACTGTATAGACAAGACACACCTGCATGAACAATTTGTGTTCTGCATATTGGAAAAAGCATAATAGCTTTATCACTTCGAGGCATTTCCTCAACGTGATACTCACCCAGCTTTGTGTGGGTGAAGACCTCACCTCACCCGGCAACCGCTCGGGAGTATGAGGCCCCGCTCTGTGGTGTAGAAAAAGGACACAGTAAACGACGGTTCTACAGTGCCCAAGCCAATTGCTCTACACACTAACCCAACGAACGTGTGATATGTACCCAACTGTCAAACTAAGTTCACATATAACACAGCTACCTATGTGTCGCATTGGAAATAGAATAATACAGACATTCAAGAATACCTATGAAAAGTCTTATGATG
Source organism: Lissotriton helveticus (assembly GCF_964261635.1). NCBI lineage: Eukaryota > Metazoa > Chordata > Amphibia > Caudata > Salamandridae > Lissotriton > Lissotriton helveticus. Next base: position 342,597,629 of record NC_136068.1, on the reverse strand, counting down.
GTGTTTAACCTCTCATTCGATTATGTGTTTTAGGAAACTTTATGAAACACTTTATAAAAAACTTTATAAAAATCAGTCTAATGGTGCAAGTGAGAGGGACTGGAACAGGTCCAAATAGGACTCCTAGGGCTACCCTCAATTAGGAGCCCTTTCAGTGTCATGGAAAAAGGCCCCTTCTATATCACAGTCATATTAAAAGAAATAAGGACTTAACAGACTGCTTGTAGTCTCCTTACTTGAACAGAGACTAACTGAACTGCTCTCACCTACACAACCTGGCTAAAGTGAGGAGAGTCCAAGAGGACACTCACCTGTCCGTCGGTACCTCTATCTATTGGCCAAGCGGAAGTGGAGGCACTCGCAAAGCGGCCCTCTGCTCTTAAGTACCCGCCAAATGGTAATTAATGAGGCGGGCGAGGCATACGGGGCATCCTAATGGACAAACTGTAGGAGCAAACAGCAAAGCGAAATACTACTCTGTCGCGCATGCGCACATGCTGCAAGCCAACCAGATCAGGTTTGTTGTTACAAACCCATTATATCGTACATAAGAGGGATTCTATGGTCAGTCGCTGTGACAATGAAGCGTTACATGCGTCATGAGAGAATGTAGTTCTCTGAAGTTTTGAGTCTCACACAACCATGGGAGTAAGCGCGAAACGAGACACTGCTCTATCGCGCATGCGCACACAGTTCACAGACGCCAGAAATGGTTTGTTTGAAAAAGACTGCATCAATGATACTGCAGGTTATTTTCCTCAATACGTTTTTAAATGTACAGTATTTTTCGCCCCCATATGAAAATTTTGACTGTAATTCGACCTGATATATGTCCCATAATAGGCACAACCATCCATGTCGGGAGGCTATGCTCACTATGGCGTGCGGCGGACAGGTTGCACTCAACCAGGCTGTTATTTAGTAGAGACAATCCATGCAAATAAATGTCTCAAACGTGTTTCTTACACTAGGAAAACCGCCATAGAGCAAAAATTACTTTAATTATAATGTTTCCATCAAGTGTGAAGCACAAAAAGTGTTGTCAACAATGTTCTTGAACGTGAAATATGGTAGTGACTGGGTAGGCAGGAGGGAGACACACACATTTAAGTTAGGTGAGCTATTAGGATGCAAGAAACTGTATTTGCATCCAAAATTAAGACCCGCAACTAAAAAGTTGCTCTAAATACTAACAAACAAACATGTAGGGAGGGTCAGGGGGAATATTTAACGACCTGTCTGCTCACTCCCCAATAGTCAGAAAAAACACACAAGGGAGCAGAACAGGTCTAGAAGTGGTGTGTGACCATAACAGTGACTAAGGAGCAGTAGGCTGTATATGTGAACCAATGTTGCTGGAGGTTTTTTGGAAACACAAAGCTAGTAAAATTCCCATCAGACCACCCTTGCGGTGGAGTTTAACATCATGCGGGAATTGCAGATCAATCCATATCGCAGCCGGCCATATAGTGCCGGTGTCGAACTGGATGTCAGAAAAACTAGCAAAAATGTTTACCATGTAGTGGACTAAATAATGTGCAGTGCTCAAGTGGAAAAAATAAGAAAAAATAAAATTGGCTACACCGACTCTGAAAGAGCATATAAACAGAAGTCTGTGTGTCAAGGAATAAAAACCGCGCCCGGTAGAACGACTACCCTATGGCGCTAGTACAGTGCGGTCAACATGTTTCAGCCGAAGGGGCTTTTCCCCGGCATTCTTCAGGACCTTGATATAAATTAGCTACTGCAACCATAACTAAAATTGTTGTGTTAAGTGAAATATAACAATAAGATTACTAGTAGAAAGATACATATCTACCAGGAACTTTAACGGTTAGACGTCCACTGGTGGGAGAGAAGCATGTCTTCTTCCTATCAATAAACAAAAAAGTATTGTACAACAACACTAAATCACATACACACAACCACCTGCATACAGAGAAACTGTATAGACAAGACACACCTGCATGAACAATTTGTGTTCTGCATATTGGAAAAAGCATAATAGCTTTATCACTTCGAGGCATTTCCTCAACGTAATACTCACCCAGCTTTGTGTGGGTGAAGACCTCACCTCACCCGGCAACCGCTCGGGAGTATGAGGCCCCGCTCTGTGGTGTAGAAAAAGGACACAGTAAACAGTTGTACAATACTTTTTTGTTTATTGATAGGAAGAAGACATGCTTCTCTCCCACCAGTGGACGTCTAACCGTTAAAGTTCCTGGTAGATATGTATCTTTCTACTAGTAATCTTATTGTTATATTTCACTTAACACAACAATTTTAGTTATGGTTGCAGTAGCTAATTTATATCAAGGTCCTGAAGAATGCCGGGGAAAAGCCCCTTCGGCTGAAACATGTTGACCGCACTGTACTAGCGCCATAGGGTAGTCGTTCTACCGGGCGCGGTTTTTATTCCTTGACACACAGACTTCTGTTTATATGCTCTTTCAGAGTCGGTGTAGCCAATTTTATTTTTTCTTATTTTTTCCACTTGAGCACTGCACATTATTTAGTCCACTACATGGTAAACATTTTTGCTAGTTTTTCTGACATCCAGTTCGACACCGGCACTATATGGCCGGCTGCGATATGGATTGATCTGCAATTCCCGCATGATGTTAAACTCCACCGCAAGGGTGGTCTGATGGGAATTTTACTAGCTTTGTGTTTCCAAAAAACCTCCAGCAACATTGGTTCACATATACAGCCTACTGCTCCTTAGTCACTGTTATGGTCACACACCACTTCTAGACCTGTTCTGCTCCCTTGTGTGTTTTTTCTGACTATTGGGGAGTGAGCAGACAGGTCGTTAAATATTCCCCCTGACCCTCCCTACATGTTTGTTTGTAAGTATTTAGAGCAACTTTTTAGTTGCGGGTCTTAATTTTGGATGCAAATACAGTTTCTTGCATCCTAATAGTTCACCTAACTTAATTGTGTGTGTCTCCCTTCTGCCTACCCAGTCACTACCATATTTCACGTTCAAGAACATTGTTGACAACACTTTTTGTGCTTCACACTTGATGGAAACATTATAATTAAAGTAATTTGTGCTCTATGGCGGTTTTCCTAGTGTAAGAAACACGTTTGAGACATTTATTTGCATGGATTGTCTCTACTAAATAACAGCCTGGTTGAGTGCAACCTGTCCGCCGCACGCCATAGTGAGCATAGCCTCCCGACATGGATGGTTGTGCCTATTATGGGACATATATCAGGTCGAATTACAGTCAAACTTTTCATATGGGGGCGAAAAATACTGTACATTTAAAAACGTATTGAGGAAAATAACCTGCAGTATCATTGATGCAGTTTTTTTCAAACAAACCATTTCTGGCGTCTGTGAACTGTGTGCGCATGCGCGATAGAGCAGTGTCTCGTTTCGCGCTTACTCCCATGGTTGTGTGAGACTCAAAACTTCAGAGAACTACATTCTCTCATGACGCATGTAACGCTTCATTGTCACAGCGACTGACCATAGAATCCCTCTTATGTACGATATAATGGGTTTGTAACAACAAACCTGATCTGCGTGGCTTGCAGCATGTGCGCATGCGCGACAGAGTAGTATTTCGCTTTGCTGTTTGCTCCTACAGTTTGTCCATTAGGATGCCCCGTATGCCTCGCCCGCCTCATTAATTACCATTTGGCGGGTACTTAAGAGCAGAGGGCCGCTTTGCGAGTGCCTCCACTTCCGCTTGGCCAATAGATAGAGGTACCGACGGACAGGTGAGTGTCCTCTTGGACTCTCCTCACTTTAGCCAGGTTGTGTAGATGAGAGCAGTTCAGTTAGTCTCTGTTCAAGTAAGGAGACTACAAGCAGTCTGTTAAGTCCTTATTTCTTTTAATATGACTGTGATATAGAAGGGGCCTTTTTCCATGACACTGAAAGGGCTCCTAATTGAGGGTAGCCCTAGGAGTCCTATTTGGACCTGTTCCAGTCCCTCTCACTTGCACCATTAGACTGATTTTTATAAAGTTTTTTATAAAGTTTTTCATAAAGTTTCCTAAAACACATAATCGAATGAGAGGTTAAACACCATCATAAGACTTTTCATAGGTATTCTTGAATGTCTGTATTATGCTATTTCCAATGCGACACATAGGTAGCTGTGTTATATGTGAACTTAGTTTGACAGTTGGGTACATATCACACGTTCGTTGGGTTAGTGTGTAGAGCAATTGGCTTGGGCACTGTAGAACCGTTGTTTACTGTGTCCTTTTTCTACACCACAGAGCGGGGCCTCATACTCCCGAGCGGTTGCCGGGTGAGGTGAGGTCTTCACCCACACAAAGCTGGGTGAGTATCACGTTGAGGAAATGCCTCGAAGTGATAAAGCTATTATGCTTTTTCCAATATGCAGAACACAAATTGTTCATGCAGGTGTGCCTTGTCTATACAGTTTCTCTGTATGCAGGTGGTTGTGTGTATGTGATTTAGTGTTGTTGTACAATACTTTTTTGTTTATTGATAGGAAGAAGACATGCTTCTCTCCCACCAGTGGACGTCTAACCGTTAAAGTTCCTGGTAGATATGTATCTTTCTACTAGTAATCTTATTGTTATATTTCACTTAACACAACAATTTTAGTTATGGTTGCAGTAGCTAATTTATATCAAGGTCCTGAAGAATGCCGGGGAAAAGCCCCTTCGGCTGAAACATGTTGACCGCACTGTACTAGCGCCATAGGGTAGTCGTTCTACCGGGCGCGGTTTTTATTCCTTGACACACAGACTTCTGTTTATATGCTCTTTCAGAGTCGGTGTAGCCAATTTTATTTTTTCTTATTTTTTCCACTTGAGCACTGCACATTATTTAGTCCACTACATGGTAAACATTTTTGCTAGTTTTTCTGACATCCAGTTCGACACCGGCACTATATGGCCGGCTGCGATATGGATTGATCTGCAATTCCCGCATGATGTTAAACTCCACCGCAAGGGTGGTCTGATGGGAATTTTACTAGCTTTGTGTTTCCAAAAAACCTCCAGCAACATTGGTTCACATATACAGCCTACTGCTCCTTAGTCACTGTTATGGTCACACACCACTTCTAGACCTGTTCTGCTCCCTTGTGTGTTTTTTCTGACTATTGGGGAGTGAGCAGACAGGTCGTTAAATATTCCCCCTGACCCTCCCTACATGTTTGTTTGTTAGTATTTAGAGCAACTTTTTAGTTGCGGGTCTTAATTTTGGATGCAAATACAGTTTCTTGCATCCTAATAGCTCACCTAACTTAATTGTGTGTGTCTCCCTCCTGCCTACCCAGTCACTACCATATTTCACGTTCAAGAACATTGTTGACAACACTTTTTGTGCTTCACACTTGATGGAAACATTATAATTAAAGTAATTTGTGCTCTATGGCGGTTTTCCTAGTGTAAGAAACACGTTTGAGACATTTATTTGCATGGATTGTCTCTACTAAATAACAGCCTGGTTGAGTGCAACCTGTCCGCCGCACGCCATAGTGAGCATAGCCTCCCGACATGGATGGTTGTGCCTATTATGGGACATATATCAGGTCGAATTACAGTCAAAATTTTCATATGGGGGCGAAAAATACTGTACATTTAAAAACATATTGAGGAAAATAACCTGCAGTATCATTGATGCAGTTTTTTTCAAACAAACCATTTCTGGCGTCTGTGAACTGTGTGCGCATGCGCGATAGAGCAGTGTCTCGTTTCGCGCTTACTCCCATGGTTGTGTGAGACTCAAAACTTCAGAGAACTACATTCTCTCATGACGCATGTAAAACTTCATTGTCACAGCGACTGACCATAGAATCCCTCTTATGTACGATATAATGGGTTTGTAACAACAAACCTGATCTGCGTGGCTTGCAGCATGTGCGCATGCGCGACAGAGTAGTATTTCGCTTTGCTGTTTGCTCCTACAGTTTGTCCATTAGGATGCCCCGTATGCCTCGCCCGCCTCATTAATTACCATTTGGCGGGTACTTAAGAGCAGAGGGCCGCTTTGCGAGTGCCTCCACTTCCGCTTGGCCAATAGATAGAGGTACCGACGGACAGGTGAGTGTCCTCTTGGACTCTCCTCACTTTAGCCAGGTTGTGTAGATGAGAGCAGTTCAGTTAGTCTCTGTTCAAGTAAGGAGACTACAAGCAGTCTGTTAAGTCCTTATTTCTTTTAATATGACTGTGATATAGAAGGGGCCTTTTTCCATGACACTGAAAGGGCTCCTAATTGAGGGTAGCCCTAGGAGTCCTATTTGGACCTGTTCCAGTCCCTCTCACTTGCACCATTAGACTGATTTTTATAAAGTTTTTTATAAAGTTTTTCATAAAGTTTCCTAAAACACATAATCGAATGAGAGGTTAAACACCATCATAAGACTTTTCATAGGTATTCTTGAATGTCTGTATTATGCTATTTCCAATGCGACACATAGGTAGCTGTGTTATATGTGAACTTAGTTTGACAGTTGGGTACATATCACACGTTCGTTGGGTTAGTGTGTAGAGCAATTGGCTTGGGCACTGTAGAACCGTTGTTTACTGTGTCCTTTTTCTACACCACAGAGCGGGGCCTCATACTCCCGAGCAGTTGCCGGGTGAGGTGAGGTCTTCACCCACACAAAGCTGGGTGAGTATCACGTTGAGGAAATGCCTCGAAGTGATAAAGCTATTATGCTTTTTCCAATATGCAGAACACAAATTGTTCATGCAGGTGTGTCTTGTCTATACAGTTTCTCTGTATGCAGGTGGTTGTGTGTATGTGATTTAGTGTTGTTGTACAATACTTTTTTGTTTATTGATAGGAAGAAGACATGCTTCTCTCCCACCAGTGGATGTCTAACCGTTAAAGTTCCTGGTAGATATGTATCTTTCTACTAGTAATCTTATTGTTATATTTCACTTAACACAACAATTTTAGTTATGGTTGCAGTAGCTAATTTATATCAAGGTCCTGAAGAATGCCGGGGAAAAGCCCCTTCGGCTGAAACATGTTGACCGCACTGTACTAGCGCCATAGGGTAGTCGTTCTACCGGGCGCGGTTTTTATTCCTTGACACACAGACTTCTGTTTATATGCTCTTTCAGAGTCGGTGTAGCCAATTTTATTTTTTCTTATTTTTTCCACTTGAGCACTGCACATTATTTAGTCCACTACATGGTAAACATTTTTGCTAGTTTTTCTGACATCCAGTTCGACACCGGCACTATATGGCCGGCTGCGATATGGATTGATCTACAATTCCCGCATGATGTTAAACTCCACCGCAAGGGTGGTCTGATGGGAATTTTACTAGCTTTGTGTTTCCAAAAAACCTCCAGCAACATTGGTTCACATATACAGCCTACTGCTCCTTAGTCACTGTTATGGTCACACACCACTTCTAGACCTGTTCTGCTCCCTTGTGTGTTTTTTCTGACTATTGGGGAGTGAGCAGACAGGTCGTTAAATATTCCCCCTGACCCACCCTACATGTTTGTTTGTTGGTGGTTAGAGGACTGCATGCGTAGTGGACAGGGGTTTGTAGCAGTGCATGCGATAAGGCCTGGGTCCCTGCATGAGTACTTGGGTACTGACTGAATGATTATAGTACTGCAAGGAGAGTGCCTGGGTGAATTTATATGTGTTTGGGTTTTGGCGCAGTGTTTGGATTAGTACATGGTGCTGGATGGCTGACTGGAGGAGTTAATGGTGAGTGACTGGGTTCTAATACTACTAATAGTTGACAACAGGAAAGGCTTTTAAGCAGTTATGTGTCATCAAAGAGATTAAGTAACCACATGTTTTTGTCACAATGGATGCACAACTGGACACAGACTCACAGTGTGATTCAAGACAAGCAAGGCCATTCCCTGGACTTTAGCAAAAGAGACTCACTAGTCTGGAAGGGGTTAGGTGACTGCATACATTCTACACATTTGACTATGGCACAGCTTGTGTGAATGTCTGAATCATTCTGCAAATACATAAGCAGTGATTGGGTTCTAATACTACTACAAGTTGACAACAGGATAGGTTTTTAATCAATTATGTGTCAGCAAAGAGATGAAGTAACCACATGCTTCTGTCACATTGGATGAAGAAGTGGACACAGACTCACAGTGTGAGTCTAGACAAGCAAGACTATTCCCTGGACATTAGCAGGAGAGATTCAGTAGTCTGGAAGTGGTTAGGTGACTGCATACATTCTACACATTTCACTTCAGCACTGCTTGTGTGAATGCCTGAATCATTCTGCGAATGCATAAGCAGTGACTGGGTTCTAATACTACTAAAAGTTGACAACAGCATAGGTTTGTAAGCAGTTATGTGTCAGCAAAGAGATGAAGTAACCCCATGCGTCTGTCACAATGGATGCAGAAGTGGACACAGACTCACAGTGTGATTCTAGACAAGCAAGACTATTCCCTGGACTTTATCAGAAGAGACTCACTAGTCTGGAAGGGGTTAGGTGTCCACATACATTCTACACATTTCACTTCAGCACTGCTAGTGTGAATGCATAAATCATTCTGTGAATGCATAACCCGTGACTGGGTTCCAATACTACTAAAAGTTGACAACAGAATAGGTTTTTAAGCAGTTATGTGTCAGCAAAGAGATGAAGTAACCACATGCTTCTGTCACAATGGATGTCACACATAACTTTCAACCCCACCCTCATTCTGCTTAATGCCTGTTACCATAGTAACAGTTCATGGAACACTCAACCGAACACACAGGTCACAAATTCAGCACACAATGTTGCAAATTCAAACAGAAAGTGTGCTTGACTTTTCAAAATATCAGCTTATCCTATCTAATGTTCCTTTCTAACAGTGTTTACTAACCAGTAAGAAACATGCTTTTTAAACACAGACACATGCACTCTATTTTTCAGTCTATTATGTTCTCAAACAGCCAATTATTTCAACTTCTTTTTTTAAAACTGCATTTTATCCACCATTTTAGAAAAATCTTAGTTTTCCAACTGCCCATTTCACCTACAGACATCTTTTGGGTGCATCCAGGCCTCCTTTCAAGATGCTTAGAGTGTGGATTGTGGGACACAGCTACATTTTCTGGAGCAAAAGGTATGCTGAAAGCAGAGGTATTGACAAAGATTTAGCTTTGCCAAATGTAGACATTAAATGGATTGGACAGAGAGGATTAAAGCGGCACCAATTGATGCCATTGGTTAAATCCTTTTTGCATCTCCAACACCCTGACCTCATAATTGTGCACTGTGGTGGCAATGACCTAGGCACTTTGACTGTGGTAGGTCTGGAAATGCTTATAAAGGACACCTTTGCAGAATTTATGTTACTTTCCCCTCAAACTGCCTTTGTCTATTCTAACATATGCCAAAGACAGAAATGGAACTGGTCCAGTCAATTTTGTCCACAGATTGAGAAAGCTAGGAAACATGTCAATAAAACTGTTTCTGCTTATCTCAGGGATTATAGAATGGGTTCCATTTACAACAACAATCTGCGTTTTAATGTGGATGGCATCTATAGGAGAGATGGTGTACATTTCGCAGACGAGGGTAACAGAGTCTTTCTCAACAACTTAAGACTCTCATAGTTACTTACTTGTAGGTACCAAAATCTCCCAATAAACACAAGGGCTCTTTTAGAGCCACCCAAGATCTAAACATGTAAGCTTAATGTATATTTAAAAAATATTCGTTTTTTTTGTTTGGAGTAGCGCACCCAGCACGTTTTGGAGTCGCTCACCCAAAACGTTCACACTAGGGGCCACTCTGGAAGTCGCACACCCAGCGCATTCACACCAGGGGCCACGCTGAGCTCTGCGCTGGAGTCGTGACCCCAAATTTTCCCGTAAAATTGTTTTTTAGCTCCTACCACTAATTTATTTTCTCCCCGGGGACCCCATCCCCTGGGGCCTATACAGAACATTGGGGACCGTGGGGGGAGCCCCAATGCCCCCACGATCCAGCCGGCTCCCCTCATCCTTCGGCAGCCGCATTGCTTATCCACATGGGCAGCTGCTAACATGCAGCTTCACCTGGCCCACCGGGGGCTTTAATTAAACAAAGCACGGGAGCCTGCGCTTTGTTTTTTTCATCTTCGCGGCTGGATCTGCGCACCCTGCGCACAACACAGTGTTTAAAAAAAATTATTTTTTAGTCCTAGAAGTCCTTGTAGGGCTCCCTAAGCAGACCTACGGAGTCAGGTGTTTCAACCCTGCCCCCTCTCCTTGTTTTCCACCTTCATTTTACTGCCATCTTGTGCCTCGCTTCTACAGAGGCACAAGATGGCAGTCAACAGTTCCTGGTTTAGAGTGTTCACAGACAATTAAAATGCAGCTCGTGATCGGCAGGGTGCGCGGATCGTACTCTGTAGGGTGCGCAAAGCCTCCCCGGCCATAGATATCGAAACTTTTTTATTTTCAATTTTCTCAGCAACTACCGAACAAATTTACACCATTTAACAAAAAGGGATCTTTCTGAACCAGGGGCTACCTTTTTGCCAAATTTGGTGTGTTGGACCTGGGCCTTTTTGGCTGGTTCACCCCGGAACTTTTCGCTTTTGATGGTGACCTGGCATTCGTGATTTCTGGCTTGGCGCACTTTTTCCCTGTGTCCCAGGGTAAAGTGCGTGCGAGTGGTGAGGTTGGCCTGTGCTCCCATAGGAATGCATGGGGAATGTATGTGACCATGCTAGTTCCTGATGTGTGGGGAGTGCAGGCTCGAGTTTGGTATGTGCGGACTCGTGAGATTGAATGCTACGCAATGATGTGTGCAGCGTGAATGTGTCTGGTGTGGAAGTGCCACTTCTAGACATGGGTGTGCATATGCAGCGAGTGTGCTGGCATGTGATTGGCTAGAGCTGGCTGGTGAGCCTGGCTCCAGGAGTCTGGTTGGGTCTGCCCTGCTGGTGAGTGGAGAGATTAGCATGCTGATGTGAGGGAGGGGTGCACCTGGGACCTCAATAGGGCTGGGCTTTCCCCACACAATGCTGGCTCCGCCCCCTGTAGTGCGACTGATGACCCTAGCCTAACTAGTGAATAGGAAAGGTGGCTCAGCACATCGAGTGCTCCAAGACCAGCTGCGACTGGTTTCTCTCCCCACCCTGCACTCAGACAAAGGTTTTCAGTGTATAAAAGGGGGCTGTGTTCCCATAGAAGTTGTTCTCTTCCTGGATCCTACTTTGGAGGGGGGCCTGCTGCTGCTGGGTGCCAGGAGGACCACCACTGGGGATTGCCTCCCTGCCTAGGAGGACCCTGTGAGCTGGATCCTGGGCCCAGCCTTGCCCCCACCCCCTGACGTACCGTTTGCTTTTCTTTAGGGACTTTGGAGCGCTTTATTTTTTCTCCAGCGCTTGGGAGCGTTTTATTCTACTCCTAGCGCTTGGGAGCGCTTTATCCTGGGACTGCTGGGGGCCTGCAGCGCAGAGAGGCTGCGTGGGGATCCCCCTTTCTGCTAATTTGCGGCACGAGTGCCCACCCCGCATTGCCTGCCGCTTGTGCCCATCTCCTTATTTATTTATTTCGAGGGAGCCCACCCCTCATCTTTTGCCGTGTCTAAATCACCGCCGCCGCCCGGAGATCCTCAAGGAGGCGCTGCGCCCGCCTCCCTACCAAGGGCCGTGCTGCCATTGACGGCCCTCAGTACAGGAAGCCAGGCACCAGACGCCCGGAAGTGGGCGGGCCCAGCCGTTTCTCTCTTCCGCTTCCCCCGGTCTGGGGAAGCCCAGGGGAGCCTCTCAAAAGACAGGAAGCAGCGTGTGAGGCCGCGGGGCTCCCATGCCAGGGGAGAGCCCTGCCTGCGGCAGAGGCCGGCCTGCTGCTCAGAGGAGAGCCCTGTCTGCCGGCCAAGGAGAAGCCCCGACGGCGGAGAGGGAGAGCCCCGAGGAGCAGGAGCTCTCCTGTGTCCCGGGTGGAGAGGAGCAGCGCGGGAACGACGAGGAGGCACCGCCACAGCAGCCCGGTGAGTGTGGGTGTCTGGGGGCTCAGCAGTGGTTCTAGAGGGGCCCGGATGGCAGAGGGCCGCTTCATCGTTCAGCGGCAGCACCCTGGGGCATTGTAGGTTTGGAGCCATGAGGCTCCCAGGGGCATTCCGGTGAGATCGAGTCCCCAGAAGCGGGACTCCAACGAAGGCACAATTGTTGTGGAGAGCCCACGAGAGGCTCACAGGGGGAGATTGTTTATACTAAGCACACAATGGCTCGTGTGGGCATATTTGTTCTAGGGCCCCCGAGGCTCTTGAAGGCCACATTTGTTTTCGAGTCCAAGAGCAGGACTCCAACGTCTGGCCAGCATCGTTGTTTAGAGCCTAGAAGGCTCTGGGGGCATTTTGTTTATTTCGAGTCCCCAGAGGGGGGACTTCAACGTTGGGGCCACATTTGCTGCAGAGCCCACGAGGCTCAAAGGGGGCCATTTTGGTTACAAGAGCCCACGAGAGGCTCCAGGTTCCCATGTTGTTTTGGGCCCCTTGGCCCTGTGGGAGCCCAGAGGAGTTCTACAACTGCCCAGCAGTTAGTGGGCAGCTGCTACGTTTAGGCCCCTGCATCTTTCTTTGGCTGCCTGCGCAGCCTGCCCTGATATTTGGGACACAGGGCGACCTAGCCCCATGAGAGGTCAGTTTGCCTGGGGACAGTCACAGGTTGTGGCTTATGTGATTCCGCGCAATTGTTCTGTGCTGCACCTCTGAATGTGTTTTTATGCGTCATGTTCTTTTCCCTACACCGCTGAATGTATGTTTATGCATCATGTGTTTTCTTCCCTACACCTCTGAATGTTGTCATGCATCATGTGTAATGTGTTCATGCCTATACCCCTAAATGTATTGTGATACTTAGGTGGTTGTTCTTTTTAGTCCAGGTGTTACTAGAGAGGTCCTGGTTCCCTACGTGGCATTCTCCTAAGGTGGTTAGGGTTGGGTAGGTGGTACGTACCTATTACCAGTGAGTACTGGTTGTGTGCTATATGTGCTGTTTTGGTGCTACAGTTATTATATGTTCTACGTGCTAATTCTAAAAGTGAACATTCCGGACAGTGGCCCATGTGGCCCTGTCCGGTACACCTATCCCCTGTAAATTCTGCCCGTGCCCATGGCACCTTGTAAAGTATATGTTTATTATCTAATGTTGGTGGTATAATACAAAGACTATTTTTTATATATACCCTTGTGTGGAGTTTCCTTTGTGGTGGGCCTTGGGTGTTGTTGCTGGGTGCGCGCGCAAACGCTTTACACATCGCATCTGAGATACGACTGACTGCTCGTGCCAAGCTACCAAGGGGGTGAGCAGGGGTTATCTTGGCGGGTAACTTCCTTGCCCTGACTAGAGTGGTGGTTTCTGCCTGGCTTTGGCGCAAGCCTCAGCCAACCAGAAATTCCCATTTCTAACATGGTGTAATACCGTTCAGCAGTTCGGACTGTACTCGTGTCTAAAGTTTCCTATGGAAAATTGCATGGGGAAAACACGTTTTGAGACCCCCCTTTTTTCTCGGCCCTCGCTTGACGAATCACCCTGAAACTTTCAAGATAGGAGTGGACCGGTGCGCCCCATGAGTTTTGAAAACCTCACGAAGATTCGTCAACCGGCGTCAAAGTTATTGGGAATAGAATGTTGCAAAATTCCTATGGAAAATAGGTCCTAACTATAACTACCTACTGGCGACCGCCCATATCCTATTGGTGATAGCCAGTACGTGATTATATTTAGGACCAAAGTTTCCATAGGAAAAGGATTTTATGGTTTGCCAATAACTTTAGTGCAGCTTGACAAATCTTCACAAAATTTGCAAAGAAATTCCCTTTTTTGGCTGAAAGTTTCGAAGGGATCCTTCATGTGGGGGCCGAGAAAAAAGCGGGGTTCCAAAACACATTTTCTCCATGTTATGTCTATGGGGCTTTATACTTTTTTTAACACAACTACTGCCCGAACCGCAGAACGGAATTGCACCAAATTACGCGGAAAACTAGATGTTGGTCCAGAAAGCGTACTTTTTGTGATTTGGTGTAAATCCATTCAGGAGTTTCAGGAAGTTTTAGCAGCAAACTTGGGACTCGCCAGGGGTTAAAAGCATTTTTGTAATTGAATTTTGCAGCAAATTCGTGGGTGGACCCGCAGATTTTTTTGTAAAGTCTGCATGTGTTTTTCATGAAGCCCCTGGGTGGGCCAAATCACAGGGGTAGTGTTTTATAATATTGCGGGGGTGCCCATGTGGCACCCCCACACCCAGGGGGGCACCACCTACCTGGGCAAACATAAGAAAACTAGTGCGGGGGCCCACACAGTCCCCCGCAGCCTCGGGGACCTCCACCTCCCCGGGGCTATTTTTTAAATTATTGTGGGGCAGACCCATATAGACTCCCTTGCAGCCCCTGAAGTCAGCCACCTCCCTGGGACTTTAGCCAAAATAAATGCAGTGGGACACGCATCCCCCACAGCCCCGGGGACACCACCTCTCTGGGGAATTAACTTTAATCATTGGGGTGCTGTCTGGACCCCCCAGTCCCGGGGACCACCACCTTCCCAGGGCAATTAACATAGAAATGTGGGGGGGGCACCTAGCCCCCGCAGCCCTGGGGACCACCACCTCCCCAGGGCTCAAATAATATGATGGTGGGGGTCCGTTACAGAACCCCGGCCCAGGAAACCACCACCTCCCTGGGACTAAAGTGAAGCCTCCCTTCCTGGAGTCAAAGATGGCACTGGGGACATAGCGCACCCCGGGACATAGTTTTTTGCTATGGCTTGGCAGGAGCTTTACCGCTTCCGCCTACCCATAGCAAACTATGCTCCACTTTCAGCAAGCAAGAGAATGCATCCCCTTCTCTGAAAAAAGTATTAAAAAAAGAAACAAAACATCAAGTCGCTGGAGGCTCCGCCTGATTTCTTCACCACTCTACAAACGCACCTCCTGGCGCATTCCTGGTTGAGGGATGAAGTCCCCTTAGGGCTAGAGGGTCCTTGGGGGGCAAAAAACCTCCAGTTACCTCCAGTAAGTGGCACAGGTGAGATTGCTGAGAGGTCTTCAGAGAACACGCCCCCTTTCTCCACTACTCTGCACTCTGCAAACGCGCCTTCTGGTGCACTGCAAGTTGGGCGATGAAGTACTCTTGGATAATGAGGGTCCTTGGGGGCCAAAAAGCCCACCTGTTACCTCCAGTAAGTCCTGCACAGCTGAATGCTGAAAGACTTCCGAGGCTACACCCACTTATTCAACCACTCTGCAAATGTTCCTTTTGGTACACTGCTGGTTGGGAGATGAAGTCCCCTTGGCTCCAGAGGGTCCTTGTGTGCCAACTAGCCCTTCCGTTACTCCCAGTAAGCCCCACACTGTGGGATTGCTGAGTGGTCTTTGGAGACCACACCCCTTTTCTCTATCACTCAGCACTCGTGCGGATAAAGTCCCCTTGACTGCTTAGGGTCTTTGGTGGCCAACTACCCCTCCTGTTACCTCCAGTAGGTTCCACACAGCGGGATTGCTGGGAGGATGTTGGAGGCCAAGCACCCTTTCTCCACCACCCCGCAAACAGTCCTCCAGGTGCATTGCGTGTTCGGGAATGAAGTCCCCTTGGCTCCAGAGGGTCATTGAGAGCCAACTACCCCTCTTGTTACCTCCAGTAATTTCCCCTCAGCGCGATTGGTGTGAGGACTTTGGAGGCTACACCCCCTTTCTCCACCACTCTGCAAGAGCACCTCCTGGCACAATACTGGTTGGGGGATGAATTCCTCATGGATGCTGCGGGACCTTGGGGACCAAGACGCCCTCCGGTTACCTCCAGTAAGTCCCTTACAGTGGGATTCCTGGGAGCTGGTCAGAGGCCCGCCCTCTTTCTCCACCACCCTGCAAATGCGACTACCAGTTAAAAAAACATAGAAATTCGCTTAAAAAACTAAGGTTACGGGGATATTATCATTTGGAAATAGATTTTGAAAAAACCTTAGAAATTAACTGAAAGAAACAAAGGTTACAGGGACATTGTAGTTAGGAAATAGAATTTAAAAAAACTTGGAAATTCACTGATATTATAGAATTATGAGATATTAAGAAGCTATGCATTAGAGATAGAATATGCTCACTTGGGATCAATCAGTAGATGATTATTATTGTGTATTTTACATAAATGAGCAGTTTTTATATGAAATCGTGGAATTTTTATTGCAATGAAATTTTACTCAACAAGGAATTGATGTACAATTAATTAAATGGAAGCCATAAAATAATAATTTATGTTTTACAAACTGCCCACTTTGGCTGAAACACAATATTGAAAGTTTAGCAATTTTGGTACCAGAGGAATTTAGAACAATGCATATTGATTACAGGAGTAAAATTGAAAGGAGAGAAGAAATTATCTTTTTCAATTTTATATTGTGAAATATTTATTGTCAAATTAAGTTTGAGTATTTTTTAGATATATATTTTATATGCAAAATGCAAGATATAATTAGATGTCTTTATATCAGTTTTTGATTAAAAAAAACGGGTAGCGTCTGTTGTCATTTTTCATGAAAAAGGCAGTTATGTGCCTTTAAATGTACAAAGAGAACATGGCGCCTTTGTTTGTGAGCAAGGCTGCGTGGCAGCCGAAATGCATCAGTGGCAGCACGAATAGCACTTTAAAGTAAAAGAAACTTGAGCAGCACCCTCTTGATGCTGGCAGATTTTTTACGCTTATACGTAAAAGTCAGTGCGGTGGCAGGAGATATATATATATATATATATATATATGTATGTATATTTATACGATCCAAACTCCTGCCTATCGGACCTGGATTCCGACTTCACCACAGGTACAGACCACAAAAAAAGCGCTTGAGATGATTGCAAAGGTGGTTTATTGACCCCTTGTCTCCAGCATGACGCGTTTCGGCTACGTCACTGTAGCCTTGTTCACATGACAATAGGAACCAATGGCTGTGATTAAATACTGTGCACAATCAGTGGATGGGCGTTAACAGCAAATAGACATAGAAGACACATTCTTAAAAACACATTACTAAAGCATACCCATTTAAATAAGATGTGGTAATTAAATAATCTCTTTGATGGCACCATTTTCGGACCTAACATATTTAGTAAATAAGTCCTACCACATCTACTTGACAAGGAATGTGTATCAAATATAAATTACATATCTTTTAAAATCGTCTATATACAAAGTGTTAACATTAGATAAAAATAACCCACGCACACTCGAAAAAAGTACTAGTGCAATTAATCTGTGATAAAGTGCAAATTAGTGCAAAGTGCAAAAATATCTGTGAACTTGGAAATATATATGTATTTCTCATATCATATTACCAAGTTTAAGTTTATATCACTATACACGGGGAAACATTGGAAGAAAACATGCTCAGAACCACTATAATGATGATCCACATGTTATAATTATAAAGGGATGTTCATATAAAATACGGATATGTGCGGTTTGACACTTTATTAGTATATTAAGCATCGTTCTAGAGCTGTTAGCTGAGTTCTCTTGCCAGTCTTGCAACATCTGGGGGTTCAGGGATTCATAGGAGGGCATGATATAAATGTGAAGGCCTCTAGGGACCATGTGTTTGTCCACATTGTCCTGTAGTGAGATGGCTTCCCACCATTTAGCCGTTTCAGATTTTTTGAGTTTTTCTAATCGCCTCAGTTTGGCATTGAGTGATGTGTCCATTTGATTGCTGGTTTTAATAGTATGTAGAAAAGTCAGCCCATATCGCACCCGATGCCCAGGCCGCTGGTGCAGGGCGACTCTTCGCTTCTATCTTGAATAATTATCAAATAAAGAGACGGGCGCTGAAGGTAGGAAAACAAGAACAGAGTTTATTACTCATGAGGAGAACATGTCCTTTGGGACACTCGCAGAGTGTCTTCGGGAGGTGCTCTAACAAGTTTCTCTGAGGCTTCGCCTTTTATACACAGGTTTGTGGCACACAGGCATCCTTTATTACAATCAATACATTGTGCAGTATGAAGATATTCCAACACGTGGCTACAGTAGGGCCCTTATCCTCCATGCAATAGGAGGGGGCTGTCATGCGGCTGAGTGTTCTGCTGATTCCATTGGAATGTGTGTGCCTGATCGAATCTCAGGGGGCGGGGTGGCCATGATCAATAGTGGCTTCTTTCAAGAGAGACGAGTGCATACAGTAGTGGGCAATAAACTGTATCCTCGGGCTAAGGGATGACCAGCGGTCCGTGCAAACAATTAGGTTCAGAGGAAGAGGTCATCACAGGAGGGGTATTCATGGAGGGGCAGGAGGTGTTTGGTCAGGCGCGGGGTGCGATTCTCAGAGACAGAGTCATGCGGGAGGGGAGGGCTCATGACTTGTGCATGTGAGAGCGGGGGCGGTCAGGGTGCATGGGGGGAAACTTGCAGGGTCAGGGAAATGTGCCGATGATCGATCGTGAACAAGGAGACCATGATACCTAAAATGGCTGTCGTGTACGTGTGTGCATGGGTCTATGCTAGCGGGATGACACAGTCAGTGTTTTAGCGATATCCATTCTTCTTACAACAAGGGGTACAGTGAACACAAATGAACGCCGCTTATGTGTATATACATTGCCAATTTCAACAGTCGCCGCTTTTAAACATAGCTAGTACATTTGTGTTTACCTCAACTGAAGGAGTGTACATATAGTCATGTGTGGCCAATTAAATAACGTTCGTCAAATGCTAGAAAATTGCGTACAGTCATATGCAGTCGATACAATTGGCGGAATACGGTACATGTGGATTTACATTTGCTGCGTTATTCATAGACCGGCATAACACGTAGTCGAGGGCAATCAGGAGAAACGTTCCGACATATTATAGACTTCAAGTTCTGACTTTCCTTTCAATGACATCAACATATAGTAAAAAGTGCTATATGAGACCTTTGGACTTAAGTGACCGAAAACATGTTTGAAAGCAATAAGAATTGAGGGAGGAATTCAGTTCGATGTAAACAACTAGTCAAGGGGTAGGTAGAAAGTTCAGGAATGGGGGAATCTTAGTGAAAATGTCTTTTTTTTTTTTTTTCAACGACGAGCCATCACTGGTAGACTCTGTTAGTCCGTTTTTCTTTTCGTTGGCGCTTTTGAGCACCGGCGGTGGAGCTATAAGTCCAGCTCTGAATCATCCTTACGCGTTGCAGGGTGCGATCAGTCCTCTGCTGTTAGATCACAGTCCTGTTTCCTAACTCATTTTCTTAGGGGTGCCTTATGCTGGGCACCTGCGTGTCTCTCTTTTTCCGTGGCAAAATCCCAGTCCATAGTCAAAGTTTGTATGAAAGAGTTTGTTGAATAATCGAGGGAAGAGAGGGCGGAGTGGGGCCAGATCTTCGAACACACCAAGAGACCAAGGGGGCAAAGGACAATGAGCAGGCAAGCCCAACAGTCGGACTCAAAAAGGGGACGGGGGACTTCAGGCACGAGTGGGTCAGCAAGTCGAGGGCTTCAAGGTAGCCCTTCATTCTTTCGTCTGCCAAGTTTGAGAGTTTTGCCTCGTCCCGCGTCTCGTTGCTCTGCGGCTCCACTTTTGGTCGTTACACGTGTTCCATGATCTGTGGCCAGGCTGTGCGTCACGTCCAGCTCCTCTCCTCCGGTTATTATATCTTCAAATGAGTAAAAAACAAGTTTTAGAAAGACTGGCAGGAGAAGACATTTATACATCTCAATTCCGTCCCCAATCCTATGTAGGTGGGGGATAAGTTCATCGGTCATAGTCAGAAGTCGTCATTTATGGAGTCTGTAGGAGTGCATTGCTATGGAATTCATAACCCTGTTTGGTGCTCATTCGTGACGTACGTGGAGGGAAAGTAGACCTTTATACACAGTGTATCATATCAAACTCAAAGTTGAGTCCTTAAGTAGAGACTCACCCTTCCCTTTAACCCAAGCATCGACAATTTTACATCTCCCTTCGGGGTCGGCTAACTCTTATAAGTGGGGCGTTATCGTCATGAAGAAGGGGGAGGGGGTGGACGTAAAACATGCTCTTCTTGGGGAGTGAACGTTAATCAAGGTCATCAATCACGTTTCGTGGGTAGCTGACATGAAGCTGGGGTTAATCGGGGGAAACGGGACGTTTTGGACAGGGAGCTGGGGTCGATCGGGAGAAGAGGGGTACTCGGGACATTCGTACTCAAGGGCAGAGGGGCGAAGTAATTTGTGCATTGGGAATTGCATTTTTAGCGAACTGAGAAACAGAAGGCCATTGACGTTATAGTCCCCCCATAGTAGGCCAGATTAGGGGACATCCGTCGTCTTACCTATCCTTTCCTTCATTACCAACTCGGGTTCTATCGTGTTGCAGAAAGGAGAGGTAGTAATATGGCAAGTCACAATCTTTTTGGTTTTGGTCAATTTTGCTGAACACCTTTGCGTTCGTGGAGTCCAATTAGGTTCGTGCCGGTGGGGCACAACGTTCTTGTATAAGGGAGGAGGGAACAGGGGGGCTTTAGAGAGTGAGAGAGAGTGAGAGAGAGAGAGAGAGAGAGAGAGAGAGAGAGAGACCGCACTCTAAGTGGTCCATTCAGTACACGTGTGACATGGCGAGAGAAAGAGAGGGGAGGAGAGAGAGAGTGAGACGTGTACAATAATGGACCATTCAGTGCGCGCACAACATAGAACAACAGGGGTTAAGTAATACGGAAACACAAACGGAGGGATGACGTAGATCCATACATCACGTACATACAAACTCAGACGGGGAAGACAATACATGTATTATACACAAAAATCCAAGACAAAACATAAAACAGCTATTGGCCAAAATTATCCTTTTCTGTATGCTGTGCATCCTTGTCATCCTAAGCTCTTTTGTTTACCTTTCTCTTCTCTTTTATTTGTCGGCTGCCCTTACTGGTGGCTTTGATTGTACACACTTACGCCGTTGGCAATTGGTCATGAACTGACCCGGTCGGGCTAATGCTCACTACGGTTTATTCGAGTCATTTTTAGCAAGTGCGTTTCTAGGCTGAGACAACAGTTGGTGTCAATTGGAGAACAATGGGGCAGCTTTTAGTTACACGTCTATGAGGATGCGAAAAGGAGGTAGTAGATTCTAAATTTTGGCAATATTCCTAGTCCTCTCGGCGGAGGATACTTGTGTAAACCTTACCTCGAAATATACCCTAAACTTTTCCCTATTTAGTTAAGTGTGGAGTGATTAATCATGTGTGCACATTATTTTTGGTGGTATTTATTCGGAGTGCGTGGGCACCATAATCGAACGCCTTTTTCCCGTCTTCTTCTTCCGCTAGATCACCATTTTCCTTCTTTGTGTTCCTAATCGATGTTCCGAGGTGACCTGCAGAAAGAGGGAAAAAGAAGGGGCGGGGGCAGCATTTAAGAATACAACAGCGCGCATAAACACAAAAAGGCTTTTACTTACTACATACGCGGTCTATCTCCCCGGAACGCAGTTCTTGCCAATTCGGCATTTAAGTCCAGATGAACCTTTTAGTGTGCGAGAGATGATTATCAGAAGCCGGTGGATAGCGTAGGTCACCCAAGTGTGGTATTACGGATCGTATGTAGGGAGGCCAGATGGCACTCCTTTGGAGCAACTTAGGGGCATTTTAGCACAATGTTTTCTGATACAGGCAGCATATAAAGTATAGACTGAATTCCAGGGTCTTTTAGTGGTTGCTTTAGGCCGTACAAAGATGCGCAAAGTACATACAACAAAAACCTGTACCATTCATTTTTGCAGTATCTCTGCGTGCTATACTTTTAAATCCTTAAACAGTGGTCATTTATTCGAAACTTACTAATTCACACGTGACAACTACGTTTACTTTTTCCAGAAAATCTTTAATAAGAATGTCAGTGCATAAATATGGGCCTACAACCCCGTGGGCCGGCCACGGAGCAGGCTGGAACTGTAGATGTGGGGATACTTTATTCGTAAAAACTTTAGTGGAGTCGGCGGTCGTTTATTTCATAAGAAGTGCGAAAGGCGCAATAAAAATCATATTGAATCTTTAGTGTGAGCGAATATCATAAGCATCGAAATTTCGAACTTTCAATAATCATGATGCACCAAATTCAACCACAATTCATTGCCCGAATGTTCAATCAATACCCATCTGATGCCAATTTACCGTCTGAACACATAACCAGTACCCATCCAATATCAATTCTTTGTTCGAACATATAACCCGTACCCATCTCATAATTCATTTCCCGAACTGGCAGTTTACATCCTATATCAATCCCTTGTCCGAACTCATAACCAGTACACATTCCATATCAATCTATATGTTTAAAAAACTTCATACATATCCTATGACATCAAGGCTGAGCAATCGGGGTACAATAAGGAGTTGAGAGTTTAATTTGCATCGGCGCCATTTTGGGTGCAGTCAGGCAGAACCAGGCATAGTCTAAATCTCTACTAACTCGTGGTTGGCCCAGAGCTTTCTTTGGCAGTCCAAAGTTCCGTTAAAGGGCAAAAGAAAGGATCGGTGGTCTGACCCATCAGTCAAAAGGGGAGGGAGGCAACAATCTTTTTCTACCGGGTCATACTGTGCTTTCGCCGGAACTGATCCGAACCGTTGTCTGCAGGATTCTAGTAATTCAACCTGAGGCTGGCGACAGCATGGGAGCGCCGACGTCCTGCGGCTACATTACCGTCGTTCCGAGGGCACTCATGGCAGTCATTCCCCATCGGGGATATCTGCGGGAGTCGGGGACTCCCGCGGCTCCTCTAGAATCTTCAAGGTTGTGGAGAACTATGGTGGTGGAGTCAACTGGTGACCGGGCCATTCCTTCGTGCTGGGCCCGCTCTTGCCAGGTCGATCGCCATTTTGAAAGTTCGGCAACTACCGGCGATCGCGGGGTCAAAGGAGCGGACGGGCTCCACCCTGCCGAGCGAGGCGTTGCAGCATCGCCACAGTGGAAGAACCCTTTTCCGGGCGCCTGGAGCGCTGAGGGTGCAGCTGGGAAGCCTCCACCTGGGGAGGCGGGAGAGGCTTGTTTGCACCGCCTCTCCCTCCCAGCGCACCCCACGGCCTCTCGCTTGACATTTGTTATGGCCGGACCAGGCGATGAGGACGAGGGGGGGGGGTCGGTGGCATGTGCAAGACATCCCCCCCCAGAGTTGTCGCAGCAATTATAAAGGAAAGAAGTGGCGCCTGGCGTGTTGTCGCTGCCATTACGGAGGAGAAAAGAAAGAAGTGGCGCCTGCGTGGCCTCTCCACTCCCAGGCCTTCCATGGATGCTGGTCCAGACTGGGAAAGAGAGAGGGACAACCTGCAATTCTCCAGTGTTACCGCCACCGCGGCCGGACCCCGTCGGCCTCGGCCTTTGGTTGATGGTGGCCGGACTGGGAGAGGGAGAGGAGGGTCGAGGACACGGGCATTCCCTCCCCTGCAACTCTCCGGGGTGGTCGTAGCAATCCCCTCGGCCGGGTCCCTTTGGCCTCGGCCTCTCCTCCGGCTACACCCTACGTGATGATCTCCAGTCGACTGTTGGCAGCAGGACCCGCCCTATATGTGTTGTTTCCGGCTGGGCGTAGCCGTAAATTTGTTGCACTTTGGAAGTTTCCAGAATGGGGGCGGATGTCTGTTGCTTTGTATCTTTCCCAAGTTGCCGTTATTTGGGCGTGGCAGGCGGTGGGACAGACATGTTTGGGGAAGTGAGGGGCAATGAAGCCTCGTTGCCTTGTGACCGTTGTAATGTCACGCTTGGTTTCTCTTACTGTTTTCAGGTTTCTCATTACAGACTTTTTTCTAACGTTTCTTGTTTCTAGGATACTCATAGGTTTTATCGTTAAGTATTGTTATCGTTTCCTTGTTCGTTATTTAATAAAAAGTTCATCAGTGGCCTACTGATTTTCGCTTTCCTATTCTTTTCTTTCCAGGTGGTTTCATGCTAAAGATTTCTGTTAACAGGATATAGTGATCACTTCGCTATTATTGTATATGTCCTTTTCACTAGGGGTGCTCTCTGGTCGGGCCAGATGACCTTCCTCTAGTGAATGGTCCGGGTGAGACTGGCGTATCAATCAGTGGGGAGTAGATAGGCATGACAGATTACAACGGGGGACAAAGGTCCGCATTACCTACCCTTCACTACTTGCAAAGACTAGAGTATGGCGACTCTGTGCTCGTTTGCAAAAATAGAGAATACCTCCAAAAAGAACCAATTCCAAACAGTCAATGTTCGGTCAACCAATCAATCAATGAGGAATGAAATAGGTACGACGTGTTAAAGGTTTGCGTTACCTACCCTTCACTACCGGCAAAAGGGAGGGAGAATATTCCTATTCTTCCCCGTTTGCGGGCAGAGAAGATCCTTAAGAGAACCAACTTCGAACAATTCAATGCTCGATTCAATCAATCAATCAATGGGGAGAAAAGTAGGCACGACGTGTTAAAGGCTTGCGTTGCCTACCCTTCACTATCTGCAAAGACTAAACAGAGTATGGCGACTCTGTGCTTGTTTGCAAATAGAGAATCTCTCAGAAACAATCAATAAGTAATACTAGTATTTTCAAACAATCAATCAATCAATTTCGCAATTCGTCGTGTGTCACGACCTTACCCGGACCGAACCATGTGGACAGTTCTTCGCCTTCCTTTTTCCAGCGCCCGATCGTTCTCTTTCTCCATGTTTTTACCGCAGCAGTCCTGTGGGGTTCCAGTCAGGACAATAGGTCACTCGAGAGAGGTCCGTTCGGAATCGGTGAAGTTCATTCAATCGGCAGCCGGACGAGGGCCCTCTCAAGGCAGGTATACTCCAATCATTTAGATGTTCACCCCATCGTCTGGAACTCTCTTACCGGACCTTATGTCGCTGATGGGCCCCACGTTGGGCGCCAATTGTAGAAAAGTCAGCCCATATCGCACCCGATGCCCAGGCCGCTGGTGCAGGGCGACTCTTCGCTTCTATCTTGAATAATTATCAAATAAAGAGACGGGCGCTGAAGGTAGGAAAACAAGAACAGAGTTTATTACTCATGAGGAGAACATGTCCTTTGGGACACTCGCAGAGTGTCTTCGGGAGGTGCTCTAACAAGTTTCTCTGAGGCTTCGCCTTTTATACACAGGTTTGTGGCACACAGGCATCCTTTATTACAATCAATACATTGTGCAGTATGAAGATATTCCAACACGTGGCTACAGTAGGGCCCTTATCCTCCATGCAATAGGAGGGGGCTGTCATGCGGCTGAGTGTTCTGCTGATTCCATTGGAATGTGTGTGCCTGATCGAATCTCAGGGGGCGGGGTGGCCATGATCAATAGTGGCTTCTTTCAAGAGAGACGAGTGCATACAGTAGTGGGCAATAAACTGTATCCTCGGGCTAAGGGATGACCAGCGGTCCGTGCAAACAATTAGGTTCAGAGGAAGAGGTCATCACAGGAGGGGTATTCATGGAGGGGCAGGAGGTGTTTGGTCAGGCGCGGGGTGCGATTCTCAGAGACAGAGTCATGCGGGAGGGGAGGGCTCATGACTTGTGCATGTGAGAGTGGGGGCGGTCAGGGTGCATGGGGGGAACTTGCAGGGTCAGGGAAATGTGCCGATGATCGATCGTGAACAAGGAGACCATGATACCTAAAATGGCTGTCGTGTACGTGTGTGCATGGGTCTATGCTAGCGGGATGACACAGTCAGTGTTTTAGCGATATCCATTCTTCTTACAACAAGGGGTACAGTGAACACAAATGAACGCCGCTTATGTGTATATACATTGCCAATTTCAACAAGTACCGGTTCCTATTCCTGGCGCTCGTGCTAATAGTGTAACTGCCGCTGTGCACCGCTCTGCTTCTGTATTCATACTGAAAAAAGTTTGTGAATCCTAGTGTACCTCCTTGCACGGTACACCTGCGTAATTGAAGACATTTAAAGTAGGGGCACCTCCCCTTCACACACAAGTTCTAGTTAAGTTCCCCTCCACCAATAGGAGTTTCCTGTTGCCGCTCTTCTGTCAAAATGATGGTAAAGAATTCGTAATGTTCAAGTTCCGAGTATTTCAATAATATTGATCATTTATTCATTGATCATATCCCTGACCATCACATCAGGATAATTCAAGCTGTACAGTTCATCTTATATTGACTGTTTCAGATTTCAGCATACCGTTGTAGAAGTAGAGAATTAATATTATAATCTCAGGGCGCTGGAATCACTATCCAGTATGTCTTGGCTCGATAATGCATCACCTGAGGTACTTGTGCCTCCTAAAACGGTATGAGGGCGGGGGATCGGGCACGCCTGCACCCAAACGTTAACCCGCCCATCCCGTCTCGCGCTCCCCAATACTGGGCAAAAGGAGACACTTACCTCCACGATGCGTCTTCAGATTACTCGGTCCTGAGTTTACAGCAAAATAGGCACCCTCATGTGGATATATCCTCAGTTCATCCACACTGCTGCCCGCCACTGTGCTCCTTATCGATGGGCATGCCGGCTTTGAAAAACGTAGTCAGCAACCTCTGTAATACTTTTCCTGGGGCCTCATTTATGAGGCCTTGCGTCAGTTTTGCGCTTCCGATGCGTCACTTTTTGTGACGCATCGGCAGCGTAAAACATGCCTCCTGTTGCGCTCTATTTACAAAGTGACGCATCTAAGCAGATGCGTCACTTTGTAAACCCCTGCGCTACATTATACCTGCGTCAGGTATAATGTATGCAGGGGGGGGCGTTTCCCCGCAAAAAGCTTCGTAGAAGTGACGCAGTGAAATCTATGAGATTTCACTGCGTCACTTTTAGGACACAGTTGCGTTAAAATCTTGCGCCTGCCTCATAGCAGGCGTAAGACTGACGCAAGCCCTTTCACATGGGGCTTGCCCCATGTGAAAGGAAGCATTGCTGGAGTTGCGTCACTTTTGTGACACACTCCAGCAATGCGTCACTTTTGCGCTTACAGATACGTCAGAAATACTGACGTATCTGTAACTCCTTGCGACATGATGCGTCATACATTAAATATGATGCATCAGGTATGTCGCAAGGAGTGCGCACTGAGAAGTGACGCATCACTGCTTTCACGCAGCGATGCGTCATTTCTCATAAATGAGGCCCCTGGCTTTTATGTATAAGCGCAAGAAATCCTCATACATCGAAGGGTGCTGCTCAAGTATTTTTTATTTTAAAGTGCTAGTCGTGCAACCGCTTACGCTTTTCGACAAGTTTCATAGATGTGGAACAGTAAATAAGTGCATGCTTATCTATTTGTACTTTTCTCTATGACAGTCCTACTACAATGTTTTTGTAGAGCAGCATTTTGTACTTAATATTCTGAAACACAATTGATTTTCCAGAGATGTTTATATGAGCCCAAATGTTTCCATGCACATTTACTTCAATATTAACATAGGTCCACAGTACAATGCATTGCAGTGACCCAGATTTCAAAGGTCACACACACCTCATTCGCATTGTGTGCATTGGAGGCAGTTGATTTCTCACTGTGCTTTCTGTAGAGAAACAGTTACCTGAGGCAAACTCCTAGAAAAATACCAACAGAAGGTTGGAAGGGTAAATGAGGGGGATTGAGTCAAATATGTACATCCTCTGTTGCCTGTGTAAAGTTGAAATACTTTTATGTCTCTAACACTTTCTCTTCATTTTCTTCAAGCTTTAAAATGACTTTAAGTAAGTCAAGCAAACAAAAAAACAGAAACAATCTTTCTAAAAATACTGCTTGAGAAGAACTTTACACACATTTTAACCTTTGCGACAACCAGTGGTGATTGGTAATTATTGCAGGGAGAGTGGGCCACAGATACACATTCATTTATATCCATGCATTCACACACATGCACACACACATACTCATTCACAACACTCACTAGCAAATTAATCCATTCATACATACACGCACGCATGCACAAAACATTCAAAAACATAAAATGCACTTACGCTGCAGTTTGGGAGGGAAGACCCGGAGGTCCCATGAGAGTTGGAACTGCTGTAACAGTCCCTCATGTGTCACAGAGTGGGATGGAGTCAGTGAGGCTGCTGACCCCACCTCACTCTGTGACACAAGGCCCTGGCCACTTCAGGCCTTTAAACGAAGGCAGCCAGGTCTGAGACAATAGCTGATGCTGCCCCTCATCATGAGGTGTAGGGTCTCGCGGCACTTTTCCCAGGCTGAGGCGATCGCGACCACAGGATTGTGAAATCCCCATACTTGCAAAGTTTGGCTCAGGCTGCCAGGTGCCTGCTCATTTAGGGCATGCACAGCTCCTGGCTGCCTGGCCGGAATGAGGAGAGTGTCTGCCAGGCTGACCTTTGCTCAGTCTGTCCTTTGCTCAGCCTGACATGCACTCTTCTTGTCGGGGAGGTGGGGGAAAGTGGGGTTGTGGCCCCTCTGCCCATATGGATAGGCTGCAGCTCTCCACAACAATGCCCGAGCGTACAAAGTTGAAAATTTGGCCACCGCTATCTGCACTAGAACCACAACAATATTTAAGTATCCTCAGCTCTCCTGCACAGTATTGTCTGCTTTGGGGTCAGTCTTGTTGGCGCTGGAAGTAGGGGTCGGGTGAGTGCTGCAGCACCCCCAAAAATAATCATTCTGGAGTTTCCAAGGTAAATGAGCAATAGAGATGCCATTAAATGTGTTTATCTTGTCAATTTTTTGCTGCATGTGCAAATTCAGAGGTCAAATGCCAGGCTATGTCTTCTGACAAATTGCTGCTTATTTAGAAACTGAGGTGTACTTTTGTTTCTCTGATTGCAAAGTGAAAGGATTTTGGAAAAGTTATCTATGTGACAATCCTGCTTTGGTACAAAAAGTGAAAGTAAAGGCTTTAGAATGTCAGTTCTATCACCCATTTATATACCAATTGAAGTATAACATATTTCTAATTATATCCGCAATTAGGAATGCCAAATGAGGCACATTTTCTGTAAAAAGAACGTTGGAAACAAAGTTTTTCACAGGATCAAAACAAATCAAGACACTTTACTTGGTAATGTGCAAATGATGAATATTAGCTGAAACTCAGGGCCTCATTTATGAGGCCCTTTGTGCCATCGGAACGTCACTTTTTGTGACAATCCGTGGCGCAGGAGCCTGCTTTATATTTATGAGGCAACATTAAGCCATTTTTTTGGTTTAATGCTGCCTCGTAAATATTGTCCCCAT
This sequence comes from Lissotriton helveticus, assembly GCF_964261635.1. Classification (NCBI taxonomy): domain Eukaryota; kingdom Metazoa; phylum Chordata; class Amphibia; order Caudata; family Salamandridae; genus Lissotriton; species Lissotriton helveticus. The sequence continues at coordinate 342,568,599 of NC_136068.1, read as the reverse complement.
TAACGCAGTTTTCTGCGTTAAAGGGGTGTGCAATGGGCGCTGCTGGGGCGTTCCCAGGAACATCTAAGGTATTTTGACACTGCCCTAGATTTACGAGAAATCAGAAATCTGAGGCAGCGCCAAAAACCTACGCTTCCATAGGAGAGGCGTAAGGGAGTCACACAGAGGAGAAATATCTTTATTTCTCCTCCAGCAAGCATAGAAAAAGGAAAATGCCTCTTATGATTGTTTTTGTCCAGTAAGGTTTCCCTTCCTACACAAAAACAATCATCACTTCAACGCAGGCACCCCTGGTGCAAAGGTGCCTGCGTTGGAGCATGGCAGCCTATTGGGTGCCGGTGTAGGAAAAAGTACATCTCATAGATATGGTGCATTCCTGCCCTTTTCTTTTGCCGTAGGGCAGCACAACAGGAAGGCCTGCAATGCTGCCCGACAGCAAAAATACATAAATGAGGCCCTCAATTTCCACACATTATCATTTTTATGATATTTAATTTTTCCAGTAAAACTGTCTGTCTGTGCAAATTTATTGACTGTTTCAATAGAAGATGTGCTTTCTGTAGATGACAGTGCACTGCTTTACCAGTGCTGCAAAATACACTACCAGCTACATAACACACCCATACCAATCTCCTGCTGAATTGGCATGGCACATATTCCACACTTGTTTTTTTGTGAGATGCTGGGATTTTTTACAGTCCCTATGACTACAGTGTTATAACATTAATGGCAGCAATGGTTCGAGACCCACTCAGTCTAATAGTAAAATAGTTAACATTATGCTGTACGAATATTCACGTGGAATTTTCGCTGTAAAAACGATAAATATGTATAAAATAAAACATGAAAAAGAATGATAAAATGATATGGATTTTTTTGCTTATTTGAACAGCTTGCACTCACGCCAAATGCCCTACAGAGGAATCCGAGTTCAGCACATAACATGTGATTACAAAAAATATACAAAAACACAGATAACAAAATCACTCTCTGGTCTTCAAATGCAAACCAGAGTAGAATAAGACAGCAACAAATTCAGGGGCATATTATCAAGAACGGCGTTAAGAATTATGGGCAGTTTTGCGGCAGAAAATTGCAGCTAAAGCGGCGATAATGGGCTTGATAATATGCTCTTGAGAATTCCAATAGAAGTCCATATTCTGGAGTGAACATGGGCTTTTATTGGAATTCTCAAGGGCATAATATCAAGCCCATTATCGTCGCTTTAGTTGCAGTTTTCTGCCGCAAAACCGACGATAATGTTAACGCCGTTCTTGATAATATGCCCCATATACTTCAAAAAGTAAAAGATTAGAAACGTATGACGAGCAGGCAGTGGGTTCTATGAGTAAGAAGATATTTAGGAAAAAGTTAGAATTGAGATCCTCACGTTGTTAGATTTTGATCCAAAAAAGTATTCACTTTTTTCATTAAAGTTTTTTTTTAGAAGTTGTAGGCCCAGCAGGTAACGTCACTACACAATAAAGAAAGAGAGTGTTTGTATCCTACAATCTAAAGAAGTAAGTGTATTGTTTTTACCTTGAAGTTCCCCCGCCTTTGGCAATTAAATGAGCTCTGTTTTGGCTGTAGGAAGGCCTCACACCCAACACACCTCCACTTTTCTCCTTCAATGAGAAGGATCACAGGGTTCTCTGTGGCATGGTTGGGGTATCTTGGTGTCTTGACGTTCCTGGCTTCCTGAGGCTGTCTGTCATCCTCTGTGGTTGGCGTGTGCCGTTGTTTGTCTCATGTGGTTCATAGAAGCAAACAGTCATGCTGCTGGTAAGGTCTTTGCATGGGTTCTGCTCTGCAAGGACTTGCTGTGCTTTCTAGGGCTCAGCTCTTAGTTTTCATTTTTGGTGAGCCTGTTGGTTGCACATTTCATTTTCTTGACTCCATATGTGCTGGTCCTGACTTTGCTGGCTCTAGCGCCACACATTCATCCTTTGTGCCATATTCTGGGTCTTTTGTTTTAATTCCCCTGTAGAATATGTGTGCCCTCTCCTGTCAGAATGGGCAGAATCCACTCACGTGGCAACCCTTGGGGACTTGCAATTCATTTGGCATCATTGGCTCTGATGCATGCAATTCAGCTCCACTTTTTGATGGGGCTTCCTCCTTCCTGCTTGTGGGACTTCTGGACTCTTCCCCGATCTTCTGCAGTAGTCGTAGTGTACCTGGGATTTGCATGTTCTTTTACAGTGGTTTGTGCTGCATGTGTATTCTTGCACACGCTCTTCAGCAACCCTGGGCGGTGAACTCCGCTCCGCTCATGGAGTTTGCAGAGTTTTCTGCACTCCCCGTTATGCAGAGCTCGCCGAGTTCCCAAAAACTCCTCTCAGCTCTGCATAGCGGAGTTTTTTTCCTCACCCACGTTCATCAACATCAAGTTGGTGAGCGCAAGTGTGGAAAATCAACCTCCCGGCGAGATTTTTCCTCGTTTGCGATCGTCAACATCAAGATGGCAAGAGCGAGTGTGGAAAATCAACCTTCCGGCAAGATTTCTCAACACGGGGGGTCAAGTTTCTCATCGCGAGTGGTCGAGAATGCTCGCGACTGCTCACGTTGAGAAACTGCCTGTACGCGTTGAGAAAGCTGCAGCTCGAGTAAAAATCTACTCAAGCGGCAGAATAGGAAAGCAGGGACTGCTTGCGGTGTGCAAGGTGCTGTTTGCAATGATTGCACAGTGCAGACAAGTATCCGGCACTGTGCAATCACCACAAACGGCATTTTTTCTATCGTACTCCGCCGCTTGCAGAGTTTTGCGTAGTGCGGCAGAGGTTTTTTTGCACTTCACGGAGTTCCGTGTAGTGCAACTCCGTGAACTTGGCCCAGGGGCTCTTCAGCCAACTAATCTACTCAAGTTTAGTGGAGCTGGAACTTTGTCTGTGCTACCCAGTGACACAGGGTGCCACAGTGGGAGTTTCGTGGTTTTTCATAGTGAAACATATATTTTTGCATATACTGCGTTTTATGGGATCAAGCTTTACCCCATGACGAGGCCCAAGTAGGCCGAAATCGATGTGGGGTTGCTTGTTCTCTCTGGAGGGAGTCTAGACTGGGACTTTCAGCAGGACTTTTCCTATTGCAGCAGCGCCAAAACTGATTTGCATATTGCTGGTTTCTGGCTAGAGTTGCATAGTAGGAGACAACTGTGGCCTGAAATGCACCAGAAAGAGATCACCAATCACTAAGAATAATTCAATCATTCAAGCCCTCACATTATTGTTTTTCAGTGGACACCCTAAAAGTGAAGGGTAAGCCAAGCCAAGGGTCCTGTGCTTACTATGATACAGCAAACAAAGTTTAATCTCACTGATAAGGACTAAGTTTCCAAAACTGAGGTTGCTTGCACATCTGTCTGAAGGGTACTTAGCTTGTACGTTCAGACTGGGTTCTTCCTATTGGAACAGGACCAACAATGACTTACAGGAGATGGTTTCTGTCAACAGCGGCCTACCTGGTGAAAAACGATTGGATTGAAGCCCTGGGCAGCTACCTGTGACTGAGATTAGGTCAAGCATGCCTTGCTGTTTGTTGCAATAGATGGCCTTACAGTGATGACTATACCCAGAAATAGAGCCCAATTATATTGGATTCACTAAACGTGGTCATAATTTTCACAATTTACACACTACCTTTTGGCAAATCCAACAGCATTTTGAGAACCGACCTATGTAGTAATAGGTTGGCTTAAAACATACCGCATTGCAGTGGTTCGCAATCCAACCTGCCTCCGAAATATTAATGAGTTAGGTCGCAAATTGCAACCCACAATGATTCTCTCACATCACAGGGATGATGACCTGCTGGGGGTCTGTGATTGCTTGTAGATAAAGCAATGTTTTTTCTTTTTTAAAAGCAGTATGTTTTCCTTCAAGGAAAATAGGATGCATTTAAAAAAAAGGGAAAAGTTTGTGAAGCTATTATTTAAGAGTTGGCATGTTGGCAGGGGATCCATGGGCCACTGCCTACTCTGTGTTTTTTGGAACATCCATAAAGGAGACTGGACCCATTCCCATTTGTGCACACAGTACTTGGGCTATCCTCTCCTTTGAGGTGTCAGTAAAATATTAGTATTTTTCGACCTCGCTTCAGTCGCAAAACATTAATGCATACCATAAGGAATCACTATTTGGAAGAGCTGCTGACACACCTTCCAACAAGCGAGTCTGTATGATTTTCTAAACTCATTTTGCGATTTGGTTAACATGTTACTAAATCGCTAAATAGGTTTAGTACATTAGAAATCTACATTTCCTTATTGCAAACCCTGCAAATTGCAGAATCCAGGGTTTTTGACAAAAAAATGTGGTAGTGAATCTGGCCCTAGGTCGTGTACTCACTGTGCCTTGGGACTCAAACTACACTTCACTGATAATTCCTAAGTAATCTTAAACTTATCTGGGGTAGCTTGTGCACCTCTGGCAGTACTGTTACTGTTGGAGCAGATCCTAGACCACTATGAATATGGGTGGGCACAGAATGTCAGTGACTGTGACTAATTCAAGCATTCTTTTGATTCCTTTGTTGTTTGTTACAGCAGTCCTATGAGTGGCACATGCATCTTTTTTGTAATCTTGCCCTTCTTTTGGTTCTTGGGTATGTTGTGCAACCTCAACCTCAATTGCTTGGCTTGTCCTGTTTCCTGGGGTTTGGCCCTATGAAGCCAGTATGTGTCTGGCTTTCAATGTGGGCTTTTCTCCAGGCTATAGCCAGCTGGGATGGTGAGGGTGGGTTTCCATCTGCTTGTGCGGTCTTTGTCAGGCGTGGGTTCAGGAAGTCATGCAGTTCATTTAGGTGGAGTTTGGCCATGGTAGTTGCTTTGGTTTTGTCATGACACTATTTTGGCTGCCGGATTTTTCCTTAGTAAGGTGCTCTTGTCAAGCTATGTGCTTCTTTGAGGAATTTCCTCTATTACCAGATTTTGTCACCTTCACTTGTTTTTACCATGGTGGCCTCTCTTATGATATATTGTTATTTGCCACTTGAGGTTGCTTCATGGGCCTGACCAGTATTTCTCTCATTATGTGATGGTTAGTGGTTCCCAAGTCCCTGTGTTTCTGCAGGAAGTTTGCTTGAGTCCTGTGGGATGTTGGGCTCTTGGACGTCCGGTCCTGAACTTGGGTAATGTTTAGGTTCTTTGGATTTTCCAAGGTATCCTTAGTATTTTGTTTATTTTGTTTATGTGGAGCAAATATTGTGTCATTTCTCATTATGCTTGTTACACGAAATCCTCAAAATTTCGTGATTACACCTACTTGCTTAATTTCAAATCCAAATGGGTAAAAATCCTATTTCTGTAGCACGGAAACAACATTAAAGGACAGAACCCGAGTAGGTGTTGCTCATGTCAATGTGATTTGGCCCTATATATTTTAGCATGAAAGACACCCAAAAATGTATACAGTAATGCATTTCCATTAAAAAAGTATAAAATATTGGGACAGTATATAGCATAATTTTGCAATTTCATATAATTTCTGCAACTTAAATTATGTGCATTTTTCACAGGCATGGTCCCTACCTGGGATTTCCTGGTTTAGCATATTTTTTTCCCACTGCTGATCTTTTGTGCATGATTCAGTGGGGTAATTTGCTCCTGTCTGGGAGGATCACTTCCACGTCTAGATGTTCCTTCTGGTGCCATTTCCTTGTAGGGGTGAGTCCTTTCTGCACATGGGGTGTGACACTGTATCTCTTTTAGTATTCTGTTACAGTTTGGTGCCATATGTTCTTCTTATATGACTGGTTGTCACGGACGTTGATTCATCAAAATTGCTAGGGTAGTGGCAGTGACATCACATGCCATGGGGTTCCCTCCTGATGCCACAGGAAGTGTTATCACACAAACTTTGACCTGAACACATCACAGGAAGTGACTGTAGCGATTACTCGGAGATGCAGTTACAGAGGGAGAATAGAGTGACAGCGCAGCAGCACTTCAACTCCCAGAACGCCCTGGGTCATGGCGAACCGGAACACGCCTCCCGGGTGCCGATAAGAACACTCCCCTGCTGCAGCCAGGTGCTTGTCAATCCTTCCGGTTTAGTATCGAGTTGGTGTAAAGCTTTCCTGGTGTACTTTTCTGCTGCAGAGCGGACGCTTTCCTTCCCGCTGGACGGACTTCGTGTGTGTGTGCGAGAGCGGACGCTTTCCTTCCCGCTGGACGGACTTCGTGTGTGTGTGGGCAAGAGCGGACGCTTTCCTTCCCGCTGGACGGACTTCGTGCGTGGGTGAGAGCGGACGCTTTCCTTCCCGCTGGAGGACGTCTCGGACCCTGCATTCTTTTCTAGTGAGTAGAGGTAGTACCTCTGTCTATTTGCACGGCCGTGCTTACTTATGTTTAGTATTTCCCACTTCTTTATGTTCTATGACCCTGGAGAAACAGTATAACGAATGAGAACCAGTTGCCTGAGACACACTTTGAACTTAGTCTACCGGTAGTGACTCAAACTACTAGAGAAGAGCGACTGGCAGCCGTTTGGATTGTGCTGTGACGTAACAGCCCAGACCCGCTGAAACCCACGAAAGAAACTTCCACTGATAACCGGATACCAGAGCGTGGATTTCTTGTAAGTGTACAATATATCAGTACATACTAGATATCAAGGGCGACCTGTATATATATTTGTCTTCTAATCGAGTGTCCTTGTGTGTCTATACAGTTGTGCCTTTGAAGACATCCGAATTCTTAGACCAGACCTTGAGAGGTGTCATCTCTACTCTTTCCCAGATCAACTATCCTTCCCCTTCCCGGAAGACTTACTGTCCCTGGTGTGTACGTTCGCACGGGGAGGGTCAGTGTTCTTGGGACTTGGGAGGACTATCGTCAAAGCTGTGGTCCCCGCTGGCTGAATACCTCAGGTTAGTGGCTTGTGGATTCTTTACTTGGGTTTCTTGTCCGCCACTATCCGTGACAGATTGACAAGCCCAACGGACCTCACTGTTCTACCAAGGCCTAAGAAGTGAGTTGAAGGATGTCTTATCGCAGGTAGTCCACCTGCCGGCGACTTGTGAGGAACTCATCGACCTAATGGTGCAATTAGACCATCGCCTGTTGGAGAGAAGAGGAGATCGGAACAGGAGTGACGGAAGAGGATGGTATCCTAAACCAAAACCCCTGCAGGAAGACAGTGCAAAAAGCACAGACGGGAGCGAACCCATGCAGATAGGGGGTATCCGAGGTCCTCTGTCCTCTGAGGAACGAGAGCGACGTCGGAAACTGAAACTGTGTATGTACTGTGGCAAAGGAGGGCACTTCATCAGAGACTGTAAGGCTCGGGCCCAACAACCAGAAAGAAGTCCAGCGCCTAGAAAGACTGCCATCATGGGAACTAGAGAGTCGTCGGAAAACTAGAACGTCCAAACCAGGTGGAGATCACTGGGGTTGACGTACGACAGACTACGATCTCCTCGCTTCTTGCAAACACCATGATGCCCGCAGTGGCTCACATCAACATGCGGGTGTCCTTGTGGACAACAGAGGACAAGGTCACTCAGACGGATGCTCTACTGGATTCTGGAGCAACAGGCAATTATATGGACATAGACTATGCTACCTCCCTAGGAATAGAATGGGAGACGAAGGCTGAACCTGAACACGTGAAGGCCGTGGATGGTTCCTCCTTGTCTTCTGGCCCCGTCATAAAACACACGCTCCCTCTGCGCATGCAGCATGAAGAACACTCGGAGTATATTCAATTCGATCTGATTGCAGCGCCTCAGTTTCGCCTGATCCTTGGCATGCCATGGTTAACGCTACATGACCCTGTTGTTAGCTGGTCCGCACGCACGGTGTCATTGAACTCCTCCTATTGTAAGGAACATTGTCGCAGCCATTCCTCTTTTGCTATTGAAGGGGAGGATTGTCCTGGTGCTCTCCACCTGGCTGTGGCTTGTACAGAGAAACACATCTGCATCGCTACCAGTCTACCCGAGGCCTATGAGGGGTTTCGCTCCCTTTTTGATAAACATAAGGCTACCAAGTTACCCCCGCATCGGGTATACGATTGCTGCATTGACCTACTCCCTGGGGCGGCCATTCCATGTAGTCGTGTTTATGCCCTCACCGAACATGAAAACCTGTATCTAAAGAATTACATCGAGGAGAATTTGGCTTCAGGGTTCATAAGCCATTCCACTTCTCCTGCCTCTTCGCCCCTGTTCTTCTTACCGAAGAAAGACTGCGCCGAGCTAAGACCGTGTATCGATTACAGGGCCTTGAATAACATCACGGTCAAGAATCGATATCCCCTTCCATTAATCTCTGTATTAATGGACCAGATAAAAGGAGCTCGTTACTTCACTAAGTTGGATCTTCGAGGGGCCTATCATTTAGTCCGGGTCAAGAAGGGCGATGAGTGGAAGACGGCGTTCCAAACTAAGTTCGGCTTATTCGAGTATAACGTCATGCCCTTTGGACTCTGCAACGCTCCTGCTGCATTCCAATATTTTATGGACGAAGTGCTCAGGGGTCTACTGGAAACCATATGCATGGTGTATATCGACGACATCCTCGTCTACTCACGTACGCTCCAAGAGCACGAGCTACATGTCACTGAAGTATTACAAAGGTTACAACAACACGATCTGTACGCCAAACTGGAAAAGTGCCTTTTTCATGCAACTGAAGTGTCCTTTCTGGGGTACGTGATAAACGCCAACGGCTTTCAAATGGAGAACGGAAAAGTAGAGGCCATCACGAATTGGAAAACCCCGCAAAACGTGAAGTCGGTGCAAAGTTTTCTGGGCTTTGCGAACTATTATAGGCGCTTCATTAAAGACTTCTCCAAGATTATCCATCCCATTTCCACTCTATTGCGGAAAAACGTTCCTTTTGTGTGGAGTGAGGAAGCTGACCAGTCTTTTCGGATACTCAAGGAACGGTTCACTCAAGCCCCCATCTTGCGCCACCCGGACTCCCAGCTTCCGTTCATTTTGGAAACCGATGCATCCCAATTTGCCTTGGGAGGGGTGCTATCGCAACGCCACCCTACAACGGGGCAGATCCATCCGGTTGCCTTCTACTCCAAGAAACTCAATCCGAGTGAGGTCAACTATTCCATCACCGACAAAGAGCTGCTTGCCATAAAAAGGGGTTGTGAGGAATGGCGACACTACCTGGTAGGAGCTCGGCATACCATTGAAATATTCACGGATCTCCGGAACTTGTTGTTCCTGAAAACAGCAAAGGCCCTCACTCCCCGTCAACTTAGATGGACTCTTTTCTTCTCAGATTATGATTTTGTTATTAAATACCGTCCCGGCCCCCAAAACGGAGAGGCCGATGCCCTCTCACGGAATCAAGACACCCAAGACACCTCAGTCATCCCCGAGGAACCGCCATCTATTCTGCCTGAAGGGTCCTTCCCCGAAAGCACCATAGCGTTGCTAACTTCCACGGATTTCATCGAAGACATCAGAGTGGCATTAACGGAGGTTGATGCCCAGACCTGGCTCCAGGAAGAGCCCCAATGGAGGTCACAAACCGACGAACTCCTGTACTATCGCCATGCTTTGTACGTACCTGACCCTGGGTTACAAATGCAGGTACTCACCTGGGCACACGATTCTGTGTTAGGTGGACATTGGGGGGTGTATAAAACAATAGCCACCATTGAGCGATCGTTCTGGTGGGCTACCTTAAGAGACGACGTCAAGAAATACGTCAGGAACTGTTCGGTGTGCACCCAGAGTAAAGCCAAACATACCAGACCTACAGGTCTCCTCCGTCCTATACCTGTCCCTCCTAAACCATGGCACACGGTCTCTATGGATTTCATAGTGGAAATGCCATTATGTCAAGGAAAAACAACTATCTTGGTGCTTATCGATCACTTGACCAAAATGGGACATTTCGTGCCATTGGAAGGACTACCAACGTCCTCTGAACTGGCCATGGTTATACTCCAGCATCTCATCAGAGCACATGGCATTCCGAGGGTCTTCATCACGGACAGAGGAGCTCAATTCACGTCCCGTTTTTTGAAAGCTCTTTGTGAATCCTTAGCTATTGATGCCAGGCTCTCAACAAGCTACCATCCGCAGACAGATGGCAAAACGGAGAGGCTCAACCAGACCATAGAACAATATCTACGTTGTTTTACTTTACAAAACTCGACAGACTGGGTCACCCTCCTGTGGTTGGCAGAATTCACATATAACAACTCCGACCATTCCACCTTGGGTTGCTCCCCTTTCTTCTGCCTTCTAGGGTATCACCCGAATATCCTCCCCTTCGACTGGCCGGTATCTTCCAATCTGCCTAGCATTCAAGAACATCATGCGCATCTTCAGGCTGTTCGGATCGATGCGATGCGTCATCTCACGGATGCTCAAGCCTCGCAAAAACGCTACGCCGACAAGAGACGCAGTCCTGCACCGGACTACCGGGTGGGGGATAAGGTATGGCTCTCTACCAAAAACATACATCTTCGGGGTATTAACAAATTGAAGCCAAAATACATTGGTCCCTACAGTGTAGAGGAGGTCATCAACCCTGTGGCACTGAAATTGGCTATCCCCCGTAACTGGCGTATCCACCCTGTTTTTCATGTCTCCCTACTCCTGCCCTGTCCCGTGGACACTAGATTGCCTGTTCTCCCCCCCCCCGGTGATGGTGGAGGGGTTGGAAGAATATGAGGTTGAGGAATTGTTGGATTCCAGGATCTACCGGGGTAGAGTCCAGTACCTGGTGAGTTGGAAAGGGTTTGGGGTTGAGGAGAGGACTTGGGAACCGGAGCAAAATCTTCATTGCCCTGACTTATTAGCGCAATTCCATCAATTGCATCCGGGGAAGCCTGGACGACCGCCGGGTCGGCGGTCCTTGAGAGGGGGTTCTGTAGCGATTACTCGGAGATGCAGTTACAGAGGGAGAATAGAGCGACAGCGCAGCAGCACTACAACTCCCAGAACGCCCTGGGTCATGGCGAACCGGAACACGCCTCCCGGGTGCCGATAAGAACACTCCCCTGCTGCAGCCAGGTGCTTGTCAATCCTTCCGGTTTAGTATCGAGTTGGTGTAAAGCTTTCCTGGTGTACTTTTCTGCTGCAAAGCGGACGCTTTCCTTCCCGCTGGACGGACTTCGTGTGTGTGTGCGAGAGCGGACGCTTTCCTTCCCGCTGGACGGACTTCGTGTGTGTGTGGGCGAGAGCGGACGCTTTCCTTCCCGCTGGACGGACTTCGTGCGTGGGTGAGAGCGGACGCTTTCCTTCCCGCTGGAGGACGTCTCGGACCCTGCATTCTTTTCTAGTGAGTAGAGGTAGTACCTATGTCTATTTGCACGTCCGTGCTTACTTATGTTTAGTATTTCCCACTTCTTTATGTTCTATGACCCTGGAGAAACAGTATAACGAATGAGCACCAGTTGCCTGAGACACACTTTGAACTTAGTCTACCGGTAGTGACTCAAACTACTAGAGGAGAGCGACTGGCAGCCGTTTGGATTGTGCTGTGACGTAACAGCCCAGACCCGCTGAAACCCACGAAAGAAACTTCTACTGATAACCGGATACCAGAGCGTGGATTTCTTGTAAGTGTACAATATATCAGTACATACTAGATATCAAGGGCGACCTGTATATATATTTGTCTTCTAATCGAGTGTCCTTGTGTGTCTATACAGTTGTGCCTTTGAAGACATCCGAATTCTTAGACCAGACCTTGAGGGGTGTCATCTCTACTCTTTCCCAGATCAACTATCCTTCCCCTTCCCGGAAGACTTACTGTCCCTGGTGTGTACGTTCGCACGGGGAGGGTCAGTGTTCTTGGGACTTGGGAGGACTATCGTCAAAGCTGTGGTCCCCGCTGGCTAAATACCTCAGGTTAGTGGCTTGTGGATTCTTTACTTGGGTTTCTTGTCCGCCACTATCTGTGACAGTGACGTCAACTGCCCTTCGACCCACCGAGATGATTACAGGAAGTGATATTGCAAGGCATTTGACCTGATAACATCACAGGAAGTGACATCATGTCACCTTTGGACCAGATGAAAACAATGGAAGCGACAATGCCATTCTTTTGCCTAATTATGGACGTATTGCCGGCCGTAGAGTAGCTGAAGTTAGTTTGTGATCGCGTATCTTACGGAGGTGAATCCCTGTATTACTGAACTCACGGAGGTGTATCTCTGGACCCAGTCAACTACCCCCGGAGAGATTTTTTCGGGCGACGATTTCTTATGCGCTAATAGCCTTTTGGGACATCTACTATCGTACCCTTACAGAGAGGTTCTTTACTCATCTCCGTATCTTATCTTGGAGATCTCCTTGAGGACCTCTGGCCTGTTACCTACAAGGATCAGGTGTATGCTATTTGAATATACGTCGTGTTGGAAGATTTCTGCCCCTTTATACATCCGGGAACCCGAGAACTATATGATGACATTATTATATTATATGTTACTTCAAGATTAAGCCCCTCCGTCTAATTTTTACTGATGGATTGCATTTACAATATTGAAAAAAGAAAAATAATACATCTCTCAAGAATTGTATCTGCCAAGAGTTATATCAATTTGCGCCCTGACAAAGGAACTGTGGACACGGGTCCTTTTCCGAAACGCGCGTCAGCGCCTTCCCTTGTTTTTAATTTGTTGCTTTGTTATGTGCATGAATCTATGTATTTTCTTTTTGTAATGTTTTTTCCATGGTATGGTGATTAAGTTGTGGTTGATAGTTTTTGGATGACTGTTTGGATGTTTGGTATGATTATATGTATGAATGATATTTGTTGCTCCTTCTTTCTTGCGGGGCTGTTGTAGATAGTATTGTGTAGAATTGAATGTATTGTATATAGTGATGATGTCCTTTTGTTATGAATTTTTGGGTTATGCAATAATAAATAAGAATATGTTTTCTAAATAATCTTTGTGTTGGGACAATGTTGATATAGATATTGTATGATGGATTTATTACCAAAATACTGATTTGATACCTAGGAAAGGTTCTGTTCTTGTTCTAGGGTAGTGGAAGTGACATCACATTCCATGGGATCCCCTCCTGATGTCACAGGAAGTGTTATAACACAAACATTAACCTGGTGACATTACAGGAAGTGACGTCAACTGCCCTTCGACTCACCGGGATGATTACAGGAAGTGACATTACAAGGCATTTGACCTGATAACATCACAGGAAGTGACATCATGTCACCTTTGGACCAGATGAAAACAATGGAAGCGACAATGCGTGACCTTTCGCACGAAGTGATGAATCTAACTTTTGGTTTCTTACATCACACACAAAGAATGGAAAATCTCTATAGGTACAAAACAAGTACCTTATAAACAGACATATTTCAAATCCTATTGAAAATGCAGCTACATCCATTGGTTCAGGTAGTATCTTCAGATATACAATTAAAATAATGTAGCATTGAATAAGAACATATCAAATAGAATAGTCTACAACAATGGAAAACACACTGTTCAAGTTGAAATCAGCCATTATCAAAATCAAATTACTTATAAAATTGGAAAGATGAGGCCTATAATGTTCAAAACAAGTTCACTTTATCATTTATTTTAGAAACTAAGAATACCATGTAACTAAATCTCAGTCTTGGAACGTAGATAACAGTGCTATTGAATTCAAGTCAAGTTATCCCAGTAACCTTCCTTTCCATGACATGGTATACGTACTTCTAAACCTGTGAAGTCATCGAGCCATTCCAGGTTTACTATCATTAATTTCTTCTACAGAAAACATACACATCATTGGTACAGTACTTGTGTATCAATAATATGCTTGTTCTGCATTAGCATACTTTACCAGCAACAAACATCTTATCTGACAGCCAGAATGCTCAAAGGCATGGATGCTTACTTTACAAATGCAGATGTTACAGTCCACATTTAAAAATAACTTCATTAATCACTGCTCCTAAAGCATAACTTTTCACATTTTCAAAATCCATCACACACATACAGAAACAATGAATCATACATGTGTAAATCAGTGTATAGTCACATAAGGCGAAGGACATTACAGGGTGAAGGATTCATATGACTTCCAGACAGTTAGGCTCTTTGTAAGAGTGCTTGGTCTGGAGAAGCACAGACTCAGGATTCAAAACATAACTCAGTGGTTAGGGATGACTTTAATAATACGAATTTATTTCTACCTAATCAACCTTTTCTTAGCAACATCAGGATATCAAGACTTGGAAAAAACTTTACTTTCTAACCTGTACCATGCAGCTTGCAGGCAGCTCTTAGATGGCAGTTCATAACTCACATTGCTTGATTATGAATGTAGCTTATGAACTGCACAGTAACAACAGACATTGCTGTGACAAATCAGAAACCCACTGAGCTATCCACATAAAATATTGTTCTTTGATACGCATGGTAAACATTCTTTGCTGCAAGCATATTTACCCTCTGCACTACCTAAGATAAGGGAAAACTGCCACCAGACAAAACTCCCATCTCTTTCCAGCAATTACATTAATAAATCACAAAGTTTACTTGACACTTTTATTGTTGCCCGAAAACTGCTGACTATACAGGGAACTTTGCAGTGCTTTTAAAACTGCTGCACTGCTACAAAACAGGCCCTCTCTAATAAAAGCAGTTCCCCACCCTTCCAGCTCACGGGGAGATACCTGCCCGCAGCCTGATGCCCTGCAGAGCAATTCCAGCATTGGTGGTGTTCAAAGCAAACAATGTCTTGTTGGCCAGTCCACTAGCACTAACCGGTGTGCACTTGCTGTGGCTACACAAGTCAGTGATTGACATAAAACAGTGGCTATTAATGGGTTATTCACATTACCTACACAATGGCTAGCCTGCTAGAAGGGTTGAACCTGCAATGTGTACTCTTTACCAATCAGTTCTGAAGTTTTGCAGCGTGGCATTAGAAATTCTTGTGTCAACTTCAAAAACAGATAATCTTAACTTACTATACTTGTTGCTTGTGTTAGAGGTTTGCCCAGGGCCCGCAGCTCACAGGAGTTACAGCGACCGGCACCACCACAAGCGGAGTCGGAGAGTCGAGATTCTAGCTGCGCCAATGTGACGACTCAGTCAGTCTCACTCTCACACTACCTGCCCGCCCGTGGACTGACCGTCCGACTCATTCAGAGAGTGACAATTAAGTGAAGCAAATAACTCAAGGCCCGGTCGGGACTGGGTGTCTGACCCCAAACTTACGTTGAAGTCAGTCACTCACTCTAGAGACTAGGAACAACCAGCACCCACGCCACGCAGCAGGCACAAGTCCGACAATGACCCCGAGGCTGCGCGTCACATGTTCTTTGCAGCAGGCATATTAACCCTCTTCACTACCTTAGATAAAAGAAAACTACCACTAGAAAAAAACTTCCATCTCTCTCCAGCAGGTACATTATTATCACCAGAGTTAACATGACATTTTTATTGGTGCCCGAAAATGGCTGAATATACGAGAAACTTTGCAGTGCTTTTAAAATTGCTGCACTCCTACAAAAACCGTCCCCACTAACAAAACCTGCCCCCCACCCTTCCAGCCTCACGGGGAAATGCCTGCACATCGCCCAATGCCTGGAATGGCCTTGGGGTGTCCAAAACAGACGTCTTGTTGACCAGTCCACCACCACGCACTGACCGGCATGAGCATGCTGCGGCTACACGGATGAAGTGTACTACATAAAACAAGGACATTATCTAAACGATGGTTAGACCGCTAGATGAGTTAAGTCTGAAATGTGTACTTTTTAACAATAATTTCTGAAGTTTTTCAGGACATTTAAAAATCTTGTGTCAACTCCAAAAACAAATAATCTTACCTTACTTTACTGGTGCTTCTGTAGAGATTCTGAAATGAATCAGATCAGAGGAGGGAGGGGAGACATTGGCAAGAGACTGACCAATCCCCTCCCTCCTGTGATCTGCTGTATCCAATGGGAAGTGATCTAGTATTTTAAAACTGTACTGACACTGACACACTGTGAGCAGAAGGCAGAACGCCGAAATGCGTCCTCGCACGCAAGTAAAGCATTGAAGTAACCCCGCGAGTGCAGAGTGTTTCTGACACATGAGCCTTTATATATTTAGATGGACCCACCTCCATTCTTAAATGCACCCGTCAGGAAGAGTGCAGTAGGCGGTAGGCGCCAAGGTGGACAGTTGGAGCCATGATAATATATATATATATATATATATATATATATATATATATATATATATATATATAACATTTGAACTTTAATCTGGGACTGAAAGCAAGAGACACAACTCGACCAGGGGGGCATTTGAGAAAGGAAAAAACCCCCGAAACGCGTCATGCCCATGGTCTGATGAAAAATTAAAGGTGGATGCTCAACAAAGCCTCGTGTGCTGCCTGTTTTCTTCTATTGGAGGAGACATTGTGGGTAATATATATATATATATATATATATATATATATATATATATATATATATATATATATATATAACGCTCCTTGTCCCTTTTCCTCATTCAAAGAGACACAGCACTCGCGGGGGGAAAGTCAAAGATTTTATTTAGACTTTCAAACGCACCAGACGCGTTTCGGCATACGCCTTCCTCTGTGGTACAGGGGTATGTCGGAAGCGGCCACATTTTATACAAAACACGTGATCATTTTAAAAACTTTCCACATAAACACTAATAAAGGACAAATACCTTCTTGCTACACCTATTGAGTGAGCGCCATCTTATAATGGTGTTTTCCGTGACTACATTATTACATCACCTCCTCTAGAATATTTAAATCACATATTGATCTAGTTATAAAGCCCTGTATGGGCTAACTATTCCTGCTCTTTCTAAGGCCTTTTTATGGGCTCGAGTGTGTATTTGCCTTAAACTATATTCAAAATTCAAAACGTGCCTACCCAAATTAAAAATAAGATAACAAGTACATAAATTTTAAATAATATTTACATTTCAGACCATAATACAAATTTTTACACTTTAGCATTATAATATTCTCTCAGCAAATTCATTTTCTGTTGACTGCATAACAACTTTTCTCAGTTTTGTCTTTCAGAGTATATCATCCAGGGTAAAGAGCCCTTCACCCCAAATGTACAGCTAATTCCTCATGACTATTAAGGCCATTTGGCGTCTTCGTACAAAGATCTATTATGTATCTTGATTCTAGTCTGCGTAATTTCATTAATCTATCACCTCCTCTTACGCTCATGGGACCTTGATCTATTGCAAAATAAGATAACCACTCATTATTGCTCTCATGATACCTCTGAAAGTGTCTCGCCACTGGGTAATTCACATCTCCTTTGTTGATGGCCCGCAAGTGTTCTAATATGCGAATTTCGGTTTGGTGGATGGTGCTGCCTATGTATCTCAGCCCACATGGGCACATTAAGCAATAAACAGTATATGGTGTTGTACATGTTAGGAACTTTCTTATTTGTATTTCCTTTTCACCCACTTTATAAGTCAGCGTTTTTTTGCTGTTCCTGCACGCTTTGCATCTCCCACACGAGAAGAAACCCGGTGGCCGTTCCCCAAAAGGTTTAATTACTGGTTTTACTATATGACTCTTAGTAAGAGTATCTTTCAAGGCTCTCGCCCTTCTGTAGGTTATCATAGGGCGTGGTGGCAAATCTGTTCCGATCACTGGATCCGTTTTTAATAGATTCCAGTTTTTTCTCATGATCATTCGGAGTCCGTCTGCCCCTCTAGAATAAGTTGTTATCATTCTGAGTGCATTTATATTTTCTCCCTTACATGGGTCTTTCTCCTTTAGTAAATCCTTTCTGGGTATATTTTGCACTTTGTGAAAGGCCATATTTAAAGTTTTATTCCCATAGCCCCTAGCCTTAAATCTAGCTACGCTTGCTTGTGCACTGCTGTCAAAATCTTCCTCACTAGAGCAATTTCTTTAAATCCTTAGCAATTCCCCGTAGGGGATACTATGGATTAATCTTGGGGGGTGACTGCTCGTGGAGTGCAAGATAGAGTTCCCTGCCGGCTTTTTTCGGTACAATCTAGTGTTGATTTTCCCATTTCTTACCATCACTTCCAAATCCAAATAATTCACATTTGTGCAACTTATTTCCGCAGTGAATTTCAAGTTATATTCATTCCCATTTAGCTTTTTTACATAGTCCGTTGCTGTGTCAATTGACCCCCTCCAAACCAGGAAGAGATCATCAATATACCTATACCAGGCTACGATGTTCTGTGTCCATTCTCCGTTGTTTTGGGCCCAGGCTACATGCTCCTCCCACCATCCTACAAAAAGATTCGCAAAACTCGGAGAGTAACATGTGCCCATTGCCACCCCAGTTAGTTGCTGGTAATATTGGTCCTCATACAGGAAAATGTTATTTTTGAGGCTAAAAGATAACAATTCTAGCAGCATTCTATTATGTTCTGTAAATTTCGCAGATCTTGTTCCCAAGAAACTTTCGATAGCTATTAAGCCTTCTGCATGGCCTATGTTAGTATACAGGCTGGCTATGTCCATGACTAACATGCAGTACCCCTCTTTCCACACTACATTCTCTATGTGTGTCAAAAAGTCCTTGGTATCTTTTATATAGCTGCGTAAAGTTTTCACAAAATCTATAAGAAAATAGTCAATATAAACAGATAAATGTTCCAATAGACTTCCTTGAGCACTCACGATTGGACGTCCCGGTGGCACCTTGTTGTCCTTATGTATTTTTGGCAAGTGGTAGAAACTTGGTGTTACTGGGTTCATGCATCGCAGATATAGATATTCCTGAAGTAACAGTCGCGATTTTTTAACCACAATGTTTTACGTTTCCGGCACTCAGCTGACTCCGCTTGCTCGCGTTGCATGCGAGCTACACTTTTGAAAGTGTAGCTCGCATGCAACGCGAGCAAGCGGAGTCAGCTGAGTGCCGGAAACGTAAAACATTGTGGTTAAAAAATCGCGACTGTTACTTCATTGAAAGAAACGCGCAAAGTGAACCAATTTTCGAAAATGTATACAAAGTACGACCTTTGAAAATACCACATCAACACGATACATAAATGAATCCTAGCAAGAAAAAGCAAAAATGGAACAAAGGGCAGCAAAACGTAATGACTTATTAACGACAATGTTTGTTAAAGGAAGTGCGGACAAGGATAAATCAGATAAGAACACTAAATCTGACACATTGAAGCCGGATGCTAAAAGCAAACTAAGAACTTGGGGAAAAGCTGAGCCGTAAGGAAATAAATAAGTCATGGGAGCTAATAACATTGAAAAAATACCTGGAAGTACAAAGAGTACCCAGGGGACTGAGGATAATGTTGATGCCGAGTCATCAAGACACTTCAAACGAACTGCTGGAAGAATGGGGAGACTTCATTTTGAGATCCTCACTGGGATTAGTAGAAATCCTGTCAAGCACATTGAAATTGGCCTAAACAAAATACAAGAAGAACTTCATGAAATGGAAAAGGAGATCTCGCAATTAAAATTAAATAATGACATGATGAAATTTAAGGAAGACATGGAGAGCCAGATAGAAAAACATGAAGAAACAGTGAGAGAACGCAAGCACAACAAGTTTATTCGCGACACCGTGGACTATGAAGAAGGTCGTATTTTTACGTTCTCCAAGAAATATGATTACTATAAACAGCTTTCCACGAAAACTCAAACAGGATATATGTCCGCTAGCGCCTCGTCCATCTCATCATCAGTAACGGAGGCCAGTGATGCAGAACCAGGAACAGCCACCAATCCGGAAAAAACTCCTTTTATAGAGGATATGCGCCTCGTCTTGCAACAGGGACAGTGGGAACGCACAAAATCAACAACAAAGAGGAAGAGGACGGGGGCGACAATGGGCAACAAACAAAAAAAAGACAAGAAGGGGCAAAAGAAGCAAGCGAAACCACCCCGAAAGTGGGAACGGAAACACGGAGTATGCGCCAGAGGAGGGGGAAATGAACAATGAATTACAAATCATTAATCTATCAAAAAGAACAATCACAGAAACAGAAATCTCACTGCTTAAAAGAGGAATACATTTTTGTCCTAAAAAGAAAATGGATATGGCTCAGGCGCGAATAGACTTCTATTTATACATCAGGAAAATTAAATTGGCCAAATTCTTTGAGGAAAATAAAGGAAAAAATAAAAAACAACAACCAAATGAAGAAACAACCCCAGATATAAGAGTAAGAGATGCCACTGCCTATACCACACTAATCAATCTTGATATGGAAACTGAAAATGAGACAACTTTAAGCCAAGCAATCACACAAGCAGGGGCAGGGCTAAGCAAGAAGAAACCAAAGTCAAAATTCTATCCTCAAATAACCCCGGGAAATAAGGTGGATATTTTCCAAGAAGCGGTTATACAAGACCTCCATAAAATCAAGGGCTCGAACTACAAAGACAATCTAACTGTAAAAGAACAAGAAGCGTTAAAAAATCTAATCAACGATGATCAAATTGAAATAAAAATAGCGGACAAAGGGGGAAATATAGTGGTGTGGGAAAAGAGTGCCTACATCATTGAAGCCCACCGTCAGTTGAAAGATACAAAATATTATGAGAAACTAAAAATTAACCCAACGATGGAGGTAAAAAATAAACTGGATAACAACTTAAAACAATGGAAATTGAAAAACTTAATTGATGATGAGGAACTGAAGTATCTAGCAGTAAACCACCCAATTACAGCGACAATTTACTTCCTGCCAAAGGTACACAAAGACCAAAAGAACCCCCCAGGCAGACCAATCTTGTCTGCAAAAGGCTCATTATTGGAACCGGTCTCGAATTATATAGATCACTTTTTGAAACCTTATGTTGTCCAATTAAGTTCTTACATCCAAGACACTAATGATCTGTTGAGAAGATTAGAGAATACACATTGGCAGGAAAATTACCTACTTGTCACAATGGATGTCGTATCCCTATATACGAACATAAGTAATGAAATTGGGATAAAGGCATGCAATTATTTTTTACAAGACAGGAATATCCGATACAAAAATCATAATCAGATGCTGCAAGACATGATCTCGTTATGTCTGTCACAAAACATCTTTTTATTCGGAGAGGAACTATACAGACAAAACAATGGAACCGCTATGGGTTTTTCTTTCAGCCCGAACTATGCATGCCTTACAATGGGCTATTGTGAAAAGGAAATTGCCTGGGCATCGGAAAATGACCATATGACCAGCAAAATCATATGCTGGATAAGGTTCATAGATGACCTTCTCATCATCTGGGATGGATCCTCGAGGAATTTGAGGAATACCACAAGATCATCAATGGAAGCATGACAGGGTTGAAATTAACTTATGAAATCCGCAACAAAGAAATAATTTTCCTTGACACACACATCTACATCAAGGACAATCAAATCCAATCGACCCTACATAGAAAATGCACGGCAACCAATGCCACCTTGGAAGCAACAAGCTTCCACCAAAGGTCACTAATCTCAAGCATCCCATACGGGGAGTTCCTCCGGATCAAAAGAATATGTAGTGAGGAAACCGAATGGCAAAAACACAGCATGGAAACAAAAAAGAGATTCAAAAATCGTAAATATAATCAAGAAAATGTGGAAAATTGCTGGGAAAAGGGCAAACACAAAACCCAGAGCTGAATGCCTACAACGGAAAATTGAAAACAAAAATGAACAAGAACCAATCAGACTAATCACAGACTTTTCGGAAGGCAGCAAGGAATTCGTTGATATCCTGAGAAAGAACTGGAAAATATTGCATCTGGATGGCACAGTTGGAAAACTGGTGGGAAAACATCCGGTGGTAACCTACCGGAGAGCACCAAACTTGAAGGACCGTCTAATTCACAGTCATCGTCACACCAAAAAGGACAACAAAAAGGATTGGCTCAAAACTACGGGGTTCGTAAAGTGTTATGACTGCAAAATGTGCCAAATCGCAAAACCTACAAAAGAAGTAAAGATGCCAAATAACAAAAAATGGGAAATAAGACAACTAATCACTTGCAAAACGGAATATACTGTGTACGGAATTGAGTGCCCTTGCCCGTTACTGTATGTGGGCAGTACAAAGGAGGAACTAAAGAAACACATCATGGAACATGCGAGAGCAACTACACATAAAGATAGAGCAAATGCTGTTGCCAAGCACATGGAGCAGACACACAATGGAGACTGGCTGAAACTAAAGTTCTTTGGGATAGAAACAATCCCGAAACATATCCGAGGGGGTGACCGAGAGAAATCTCTAAGACAAAGGGAGTCACGCCATATCATAAACTTCAGATCTTTAAGTCCGCACGGCCTGAATCAATCGGAGAAGTTATATATTCATCTGTGAAAACGCAACCAATAATCCAAAAATGAGAAAAACATGAAGGAAAACTAAAAAGAAGAAAAACACCAAGGAAGGGAAAAGGGGACGAAATGTAACCCACCTGAAAAAGAAGAAATGAAAAATAAAAACAACAAAATTAACCCTCCCCACTAGAGGGAATTAAAGAAACAGACAGTTGACAAGAACATGAGAGCACACAATGATTTAGGAAATCCAAGAAAAGAACTAAGCCCACCAGAGGGAATTAAACAACAGTTGCCATGAAATGGAAATTCACAATGAAATAAATCCAGTAAATTGGACTTGAAAGCTTGAAAAGAAAATAAGGGGTTATTATTTTCCAGAGACTGGGTGTTATTACCTCCTTCAAAGACTCTTTTTAATAAAAACTACAGTACCCACAATGTCTAGCAACTAAGCAAAGGAAATGACGTAACATCAATTTGAATGCCTTAAATGTATTGAAAAAAATGCAGGAAACTGATCGTGAGCAAGACGCTTGCAGCGTCGAAACGCGTAGATCGACTGCTTTTTCATGCTTAAACAGTTTTGAATAAACCAACTTGTGGAAATTCAAAGGGAGTGCGCCTGAAATCTTTTCCAAGAGAAGAAGTGTGGTAATAAGTAACGACGTGGTTCTGCCGTAGGTGCACGCACCCGCTGCGAGCGCTCGATGGTTGGGGAAATGTGAACCGGCGTGGGAAAATATATATGCATACATACATATATATAGGCATGACTGCCATATCCTTGACTCTTTCTGCTCCAGTAACTCACCTACAATGCTCTCCTCAATGAGACATGTTCCCAAGAACAAAAATAGCTCTCTTAGCAAGCTTGAGTCTATTTATTATGCATTACAATTAAATGGCAAGATGCAGAATGAACAAAGAATAGGGATGAAGGTAAGAAAATAAGAATAAAAATCAATTAAAAGAGATAGGCAAGCAAGCCGCCCACTGAAGAGCAATGAGGTGAGCTAAAACCCACTATATATGTTTGTTTTATCATTTATTTGTATCAACTTTTTTTGCGACATATACCATAAACATCCTGATAGCACTATGTGAAAACACAAGGAAAGCTGATTCAAATGCCTCTACATAGTAAATGAGCAATGCACACATTTTTATGGTGACAGCTATCATCAAAATCAGATATCAGAATAAACAGAAAAACAATGATCAATCGGAAACAATCAACTACACTAGTCTCCCCTGCAACTTGACCCCAATCCTTTAGCCCAGGGTAACCAATTATAGCACAGCGGCAGCAGGGCTCAGCCCCAAAAGACATCAACATTGGGTATCATGGTAGAACCTCATCACCAGATAAGCTTGGTCAGATATACATTACATTGCTCCATGAAGTTACACTTCCCATCACGAGCTCTGGTGTTTGCTCGAACCGAGAGATCAGAAGATATCCACCAGATCACATCACTCTGCCATGTCAGGATTGAGGGGGGGAGGGAGAGACACAGCCTTCCTGGCCATGGCAGTACATCTTTTTGCCAGTAGTAGTGGTAGAGCCTGGAATCCACGCAGTTGTCGTCTACACTTTGTTACTACCCAGTATTGTCAATTAACCACAATTACAGGGCAAATCCACACCATATGCAGAAAATCTGCATCGACGTGGGTACATCTGAGACATGTCAGCCCCTCCCCCCCTGTAAATTTTGCTATCCTGTCAGGGAAAAGGTACGTGTGATGTAAATAATTAACTTGTGTAAACCTAAACAGCGCATTCTTTGTTGCCATTCTAATGGACCCCAGGCATCTACGCCATGTGGAGGATTGTAGTTCTGTAGATAATTCCTCCTCCCACCATTCTTTAAGTGCCCGGAACCCTATGTGTGCACCATCCTCCCGCAGCGCCCCATAGAAATGAGAAATAGCCTGAGCCGATCCCGTCAATGTAATCATCAATTCTAATGGGCCAACTTCCTGCCCGGGGTCTCTGTCCACCCTTCACAATCTCCCTGCCACCCCTCTCTGTGTGGAATATAGGAGAAACTTCATTGGATCTAGCGTGCCTTCGTCTGTCATGTCCATAAAGGTGCAGAGTCTGCCGTCGACTGTTATGCCTCCCCAAGTCCTGTACCCAGCAGCAGCCCAGGGTTCCACTTGGTACATCTCTCTCAACCTTGGGCACGGAACAGGCACCCAGAGAGGGAGGCCAGGTTCATAGGGAGGAACCTTTTTACCTCTATGCAAGTATTTCTGCCAGTACCACGCTGCCACCTTCGGTAGAGCGTGCTGCACTGGAGAGTCAAAAAGTTACTCTAACATTGGAGTATCCTAGAATTCAAAACCCAATAGGTAGCTCTCCGGGTTAGATTTAGCTAATAACCACCACAAGGGCGTACTATAGTTTATAGTTGGGTACTCCCAACCTCCTGTCTTCCTCTGTGGCTTATAGGGTGTCTAGTTTATCTCTATGTCTCTTATTGATCCAGATCAGTGAGGCTAGCAAACATTGCAGGTCCTGAAAGAATGGTTTCTTTAATATCACTGGTAGTGCTGCAAAGAAATAAAGGAGTTGTGGAAGAATTAATATTTTTTCAATAGACACCCTCCTCATCAGTGACAGGTGTAATTGTGCCCAGAAGGGAAAGGAATGCTGGATTGAGCTCAGGGCCTTCCCCAGGCCCCCCTCCACCAGATTGCTTTCAGAATGATATACTTTTACCCCCAGGTATTTGAAGGTGTAAAACTTACACTGTAAGATGACAGTCCTATCTGATTGACGTAGGGGTTCAGGTGTCCACAATAAGGGGAATAAATATGATTTCCCCCATTTTACCTGCAGTCCAGAAATGTGACCAAACAAGTCCAGGTTGGACATGGCATCAGGTAGAATGGAGGGGTTGGCTTTTAGGGTATCACCCGCATGCATAGAAACTACATTGGGATGGTTCCCCTCTGAATAACCTCAGAGCTGCATTCTTTCTCGCAAAATACAGGCCAATGGCTCCATGGACAGGGCTAATAGATGGGGAGATAAAGGGCATCCCTGCCTCAGTGCCAAAGCTCTCTGAGATAACCCTTCCTGTATGTACCTAGCAACAGGGTTCTTATAGAGGACCCATACCCACTGGCAAAGCTCCGGATCTAGTCCCAGCTTCACTTAGACCACCTGTAGGTACGTCCTTCTAAATGTGGCAAACTATTTTTCTATATCGAGTGAGGCAACCCATCCTTGTGTGTTCGTCCTTCGAGCCCAGTCCATGGACCCAAATAACTTTCAAAGGTTCAGGAACGTGTTCCTGCCCCATATGAACCCGTTCTGATGTGTGTGGATTACTGTCTGTGTCTTTGGAGTCAACCTATTCAGTAGGTCCTTGCTCAGCACCTCATAATCAAGGTTAAGCAATGAGAGGAGCAGTAGGACGCAACCTCTAGCAGGTCCCTTCTGGGTTTTGACAACACCGTTATTAAGGATTCCCATATACTATCAGGTAATGTCCCCCTTTGCTTAGCTTTCACAAAGACCTCCCACAACTGCTGAGCGAGGGAGGCCTGGAATGTGGCATAAAACTCAATGGGTAGCCCATGAATGTCAATATCTGCTGGATGGCTAGTTTGATATCCTTAAGTGTCAGAGAGTCATCTAGTTCCTGCCTTAGTAACAGGATAAGTGGAGGAATGTCAAGAGGGTAGAGACTCCGTAATCTCATCTGGGTGGATTCCCAATGGTGCTTGGTAAAGCATCCTACAATAGGTCTCAAATCCATTATTAATGGCCACTTGGGAGTTCACAACAATTTCCACAGGTGTGCGGAGGGCCCAGTTAGCAGTACAGGGACGGTCAGAGTTCACAAGCCAGGCCAGTATTCTAGAGATTTTGTACCCCAGGTCATATTGGCTTTTGGTGTATTCTCTAATCAAAGTCTGCCAGATGTCGGGAGGCTTCCTAGTGCTCGGGCCTCACGTCCCCCAGATTGCAGATCCCACTCAGATCCTGTACCCTGGCCTGTTCAGCAATTCTCAATTGCCCCTCTATACTAGTGATCGCTCTGTGAAGTCCCCACCTAATACCGAAGTGCGTGGACATACACTCTCTCCCTATCGTCACTTTAAAAGCATCCCATTCAATTCCATTGTTCATGGCCATGCCTTAATTCTCCGTGAAATATCTAATAATCCGTTACCCCACATGCGTTCAGAGCTCTCTGCTGAAGCTGCTGCCAAGTAGATATCAACGGTTGCCATCTCCCCCAATGAAAAGTCAACAGTAACGGGCAATGATCAGACAGAGTTCTGGCCAAATATTCCGCCTCCTCACAGGCTGTCAGCGATGTCCTGTTACCTTATATCAAATCAATTCTCATGTGTAGTACATGAATAGGAGAGTAATACAAATACTCACCGAGTACTGGAAATAAATATCACTATAAGTCCTGTACCTTCAAGTCCTGCACCCATTGCTGTAACTGCCTAGTGTCAGTGTGGAATTGAGCACCATGAACCGGAAGGGTGGAACTGTCAAGCGCCAGACCTGGAACACGATTACATTTTTTGCACCAGAATGAGGGAGACATAGTTAACCTCAAGAAGGATGGCATAAGGGAGTTGAAAAATAGTGGTTCTCCCACATTCGGGGCATACAATGCCACAAACATGAGGGGCTCACCATCCAATGTACCCTCAGCAATGACACAGCGACATTCAGGATCCACCGCGCTAAGGTTCAGAAAGAATGGTATCCCAGGAGCCACCCAGAACAAAAACCCCTCTGGTATAAGAGGAATAATAGGTACACAGCATCCTCCTCCTCCAGGGTTTATAGAGCCTCACCCACCGTCTGTGGGGGGTACAAGTTGATGGTCCTCTCTAGTTTCCAATCATGCCCACACATCTTTAGGTGTCATGAAGAGCAGTGTCTCTGTGCTAGACATGACGCTCAATTTGAATTGATACAGTATCATGCCTTAAATGGCAGAAAATGCAGTTATTTTTAACTTTCAATGAAGTCACAGATGCAATCAAAAATAGTAAGGGTGGCAAAGCACCTGGGCCTGACGGGGTACCCATGGACTTTTATAAACATGAAATGACTCTATGGGCACCAATATTGACACGCTATTTTAGCGCGGCCGTAGAAGATAGTCTACCAATAACATGGGGGCAGTCAATCATTGTACCGCTCTATAAAAAAGGATCCAGGTCTGAAGCTCGAAATTATTGTCCCATTTCACTTCTGGACTCAACAGTTAAAATCCTTAGTCGAGTCCTATTAGTGAGATTTGAAGCCTGGGTTGAGGAAAATGACATCTTATCCCCAGTGCAGTATGGGTTCCGCAAGGGGATGGGAACAATCGAGCAGTGCGTGAACCTGGAACTAACAGTCAGCAAGTACACTAAAGCTAAAGATGGTAATCTATTCTTGTGCTTTGCTGACTTGAGTTCAGCATTCGATCTGGTGGAACACGCACTGCTCTGGCCTATCCTGCTGGCAATGGGTGGCCCTACTGAAATCATCCATCTCCTTGCCAGGCTGTATGAGAACCTGTCCAGCAAAGTCAGATTTGGAACAGATGGAGAGTGCACCCCTTTTTTTAAAATTAAGAGAGGTATCCGGCAAGGATGTGTACTTGCCCCACTCCTGTTCTCCCTTTTTATAAATCAAGTAGACCAAATTTTAAGACAAACTAATGCAGATGCACCTATCATTAATGGTAACCCAATCCCAATCCTTTTATACGCGGATGACGCGGTCCTTCTTTCCAGGACTCAAAATGGATTGCAACATCTAATCAATCGGTTCCACATATTTACCGAAAGTAGGAAGCTGAAAATTAATAAAGGAAAGACGGTTACAATGATATGTGGCAGGAAACCAAGAAAATGCAGGCCCTTTTTTTTAGATGGGGAGAGATTAGAATCTGTCAGGAGTTTTTGTTACCTAGGCATCACTTTTTCAGGAGACGGGAGATGGGCCAGCGAACAAAAAAGTGTCCTTTTTAAAATGGCTAGGAATACAAGTTGTGTTTTCAGATTTGCTGCTAAATTAGGGGGCCGCAGAATTCATGAAATGTTGTCCATATATAATGCAAGATGTATAACATCAGCCATATACGGGGCCGGGATATGGGGATATAATGCCCAGAGTGCTAACTTGATTCAGCGCGAGGTGAACGTGTTTTTAAAACGATTAATTTGTGCCCCGTCTACGGCCTCAATTGAGATAGTACATAGGGAATTTGACATAAATTATGTTAATGATCTAATTGTTTTACGACCTTTGTCCCTATGGCGCTCAATTTGGGCAAGGGAAGAGACAAAATTTACTCAGGATGTAATTACTGATTGTATAAAGCTCGATCGCCGCTCAAATATCCCCTGGTTAAGCCACATACAACATTGGTATAAGACACTGTATGGTCTAAACATCTTTAAAGATCTAATAACGGGGTCTGTGTTGTCGAAGCGCGAGCTTAAAGTCTCATTCCTTAAATATACAGATGGGATTAGAATGGAAAGATATGTAAAACAAAGTACGTTTAATCTCTATCTGCAATATAACATCAATGAAGGCTTCCAAACTTACCTTACTGTTGTTAGTATCAGTTCCCACCGTTTTGTATTGACCCGTCTACGGTTGGGAACTGTGCATCACCTAGTGGCATTCCCTGCAATTAAGAAACCCGGTACCTGTTTTTGTCCCTGTGATGGCAAATCCAAACAGAGAACTTGTCACTTTTTGCTATTTTGTAACTTTTTTACTTCTTTTAGGAAATTTTATCTGAAACCCATTTTTTTTAATATACAATACGCGTAGTACAAAAACAGCGATGCTATTGATGTTTAATTTAGAGACCCCAGATGTATGTTTCCATGTGGCCACTTATATTTTAAAATGTATTTCTGTACGAAAATCAATTATTGTATGAACTCAACCAACGATGCACCTTTTATGATAGCCTGGGACTTGACTGAACGGCTTATTATAGTGAACCCTTTATATATGTAGAAATCGAATACCTCTACCACTTATATCACTTACAGCACTTTATACTGCGAATTTGCACACGTCCTGCTAGTAGAACGTAGTGAGATACATTCCTAAAGTATTCGGATTTGTGCTGCTAAATGCACACTGCACTTTAGGAAGGATGGTATAGTCACTTCGCACTTTATTATGCTAATTTGCACATCTACTAATGCCGGACAAGTGCCGCTATTGTATATTGTATACAGAAAGAACAGTATAGCTGCTTTGCACTTTATCTTGCCACTTTGCACATGTATTAGTAGAAGTATGCTTCATTGTAAGCTAAACATCTGTAAGGATGATATAATTAATTTTGCACTTTAATACTGCCAAATTTGCACATACATTAGTAGACAAATGTACATGTACTAGTAGAAGTATGCTTCAATGTAAGCTATACATCTGTAAGGATGATATAATTAATTTTGCACTTTAATACTGCTAAATTTGCACATACATTAGTAGACAAATGTACCAAAAAGTACTTTAAAGATTGTCGGATACGTGTTGTTAAATGTATATTGTTTTCAAGTAACTAAGGCATTTGGCAAACCAAAACTGACACAAATTTATGTTGTATCTATTTTTTATGTTTGTTGCTATATGGTTGTTTTCATACATACCGAATAAAGCATTTTGAAATTGAAATTGAATGGGAACAGTAAAGTATATTTGATACCCAGAGGGCAAAGACGTTGCTTCACTTTGCAAAATGCATCTCGTAACCTGCGGACCTCCATTGTGTAATCCGGGAATATGGTAACAGTACTGTTGCCCACAGTCCAGGGGCCTTTGGCTCCAGCCAGTTGCAATATAATGTCTCCAGTCTCTAAAAATAAAAAGTCACACCACCGCCGGTCGTGGTGAGGCTCCAGGTGCTTGAGGGTGCCCAGGCACCCTTTATACTCTTTCAACTGAGAAGAACTTTGAAACTTTTCCTCCCAGTATCTGTGTTGTCAGCCACATCTCCATGTACAGGTCCATACTAGGCCTCTCTTCCCCCAAGGGTACTCCCACCAACCAAATGTTATTCGGCCATGAGCAGCCCTCCAAGTCATCCACCCTGGCTCTCAGTAACACCACTTATGACAGCAGGGACTCAATCTACTGTTGGTGGTCAGTTAGGTCAAGGCGAACCGTGGCCAGTTCCTCTTTTGTGCCTTGCACCCTATCCTTTAATTTCTTATTGTCCTCTCGCAAGAACCCAACATCAACTATTAGAGAGTTCAGCTTTGATTCCAGGGTGGACTTGAGGCTTCTGACCACTGCCAAAAGTTCGGAGAATTTAGTTGCGTGCTCCAGTAGGAGGAGCTCTACCTTGTTTTGCTCTGGGTCCGAACTGTTGAGTGTCTGGGAGCTATCCCCACATTTCCCCTTCAGCACTTTGGTCATCTTGATGTGAAACACAGGAGCCGATCCAGGGTCAAGCAGGTAGAGTAAGTGATTTACCCAGTAATAGGTCCCGCGTGGGCGTTAGTCCTTCACCCTTTCCCCTCAGCACTCCTCGGAAGGGCAGACTATGCAAAACGCGGTCCCCAGATAAGTCGGACCAATGAGGCACAACTGGAGGCCCGCAAGCATGTATTCTGCAATCTCGGAGGACGTAAAGGTTTGTACTCCACTTTACAGACATATGAAGGGAGAAGGGTTCCTCTGGTAGCTTCCAGTGTGAGACAGGCCCCCAAGAGGGAGAAGATTCCCAGCAGAAATGTAGACACTAGCCAGTAGATCATTCAGGTTAGGCCCTGTCCCTCAAGGGCCCAAGGTCTCCAGTGCTTCTCCAATTGCTCTGGTGTGTGGGAGGAAGGGGAGGCCAGATGAATAAAGAAAGACGCACCTTAGTCCATGTCGGGGGTGGCAAGCATCTCATGATCAACCATCTTCAGCCAGATAGGCCGCACTCACCGCCCGATCGGCACTTACCTCGTGGTTCAGGGGGGTGGTGGAGAGGCAAATTCTGGCAGCTGGCAACTCTGATCCGCTCGCCATGTTCCTCACACAAGCGGCCGACACCGCAGCCCAGGGCTTCACACCCCCACAACTCACAATGGAGGAGGTGTCCCCGGCTCCCAGTCACTGCTTCGGTCTGCCAGTCGCTGCACCCACCGCTCTTTCAGACCCGCTCATGCCCCCTCACCCACTTCCAGTACAGAGGGGAGCTCGCCTCGTCTTGGCTGTTATGGTGGGCTCCAGCTCCTCTCGGTCCATCCACCAAGGACCGCTCTCCCAGCCGCGTCCCAGGAGGCATGGGTGATGAAGCAGGCCATGATTCCCAGCACCTGCATGGGGCCGTCTGCCAGCACCTACGGAGCCCTGCACTCCGTCGACCAGCTCCCAAAGAGAAGTCACAGGCATCCGCACCCCCCAACAGCATTCCGCAGGGTAGATGGTGCCAGATAAATGATGACGGCGGGTTTAAGATCGGGTTTAGGTGACCATCCCGATCGCCATCTTGTCCGCACCCCAAAACCCACTAATATATATATATTTTCCAACACGAACGGCTCGTATCGCCGAAAAACGGAAAGCACACAAGTATCCTCTTCAACGATATTTATTTGCAGACCCCTTCACCCTGACAAAAAAAAAAAAAAATATATATATATATATATATATATATATATATATATATATATATATATATATATATTCACTGAAAAAACCATAGGTTATAGACCATATATAGTTAGGAATTAGCATTTAAAAAACCTTATTTTACTCACACAAAACCATTGAAATTCCATATATAGTTAGTTGCACTAACTATATATCGCGCACCTGCAATCCACTGCTGATGATGTCACATATTACATCATTCATGACATGGTCAGTGACATCACTGATGACATCACTGATGACATCTCAAATGACATCACTGATGACATCTCATTTGACATTACTGATCACATCACTGATGACATCATTCATGTGATGATACAATGAACCTCTTCAGACTCTAATATAACCTTAGATACACTCAGTGTAAACAGACACTCACAGACTGTCACTCATCCATGGAGTTACTCACACACCTAGTCAGTCTTGCAAAGAATCAATCACACCTCGATTTCCTCAACTATATAGTTATACACACCTTACTTATTGGAACATATAATAACACATATTTACTCTGTTATACAATCCCTGATACAAGTTCACAATAATCCATACAGCCACTCACACATTCACTGGCTCTTATGCACAGTTATTTATATATGTCAACTATCACATGTACTGTGTTTTACATATGTACTTACTTTGACATGTAGCACTGAGATATCCATTCACTCACCAATACACTCATGCACACAGTCAACCGCCCATACAGATGTTTCCACATGCACTTTTGAACCCATACATCTAGTGAATCAACTGCTCACACATCTATGCACAGAGTCATACACCTCCCAGACACCCACACACACACTCAGTCTCCCATACAAATACTTGGGCAACTAATCAATAACCCATATAGTTAGTCATATAGCTAATGATCAACACATGCATCAGATTACAAAACAACAGACACAATGATGCACAATTTAAAACAGTTTAGTCACTAACCCATGCACTCAGTGAGACACATTTAATCACTCACTTATACAGTCAGTCATGCACCTACTAAATCCTTCATCCAGACACTTATACATCCACTCATTCTTCAATATGTAAGACATATTTTAACTTTACAGAAGCATACAGTCACTGGATGTTGTCATCAGTGATGTCATCAGTGATGTCATTTGAGATGTCATCAGTGATGTCATCAGTGATGTCACTGACCATGTCATGAATGATGTAATATGTGACATCATCAGCAGTGGATTGCAGGTGCGCGATATATAGTTAGTGCAACTAACTATATATGGAATTTCAATGGTTTTGTGTGAGTAAAATAAGGTTTTTTAAATGCTAATTCCTAACTATATATGGTCTATAACCTATGGTTTTTTCAGTGAATTTTCAAGGTTTTGTAAATGCTAATTCCTAACTATATATGGTCTATAACCTATGGTTTTTTCAGTGAATTTCAATGGTTTTTTAATAGCAAATATCATAAGCTGTCGAATGTCAAGTACGTGGTAAGTAAAAACATTTTCGTGTTTATGCACACTGATCTGCTTTGAATACTGCCCCCCACCCCTCATTTCTATTAGGAGTACTCTCTCTTTGCAGATAGTGAAGGGTAGTTAACGCAGCCCTTTGCCCCCTTTGTAATACGTCGTGCCTGCTTCTCTCTCCATTTGATTGATTGTTCTCTTTGGTTCATTCTCTATTTACAAACAAGCACAGAGTCGCAATACTCTGTTTAGTCTTTGCAGATAGCGAAAAATCGTGTAAAAAAACAAAAGGAATCGAGCAAAATCAGTAGGCCACTAATGGGATCTCTTTTTGACCTCGCTAAAATAGAAACATTAGGAACAACCTGTTGAAAATAGCAATGCGTATGTACATAAGCGGCGTTCATTTGTGTTCACAGTACCCCTTGTTGATTGTTTCAATCGAGCATTGAATTGTTCGAAGTTAATTCTCTTAAGGATCTTCTCTACCTGCAAACGAGGAAGAATAGGAATATTCTCTCTCCCTTTGCAGATAGTGAAGGGTAGGTAACGCAAGCCTTTAACACGTCGTAACTATTTCATTCCTCATTGATTGATTGATTGCCCGAACATTGACTGTTTGGGAATTAGTTCTTTTTGGAGGTATTCCCTGTTTGCAAATAAACGTAGGAAAATCTTTGCAAGTAGTGAAAGGGTACGTAATGCGGACCTTTCTCCCCCGTTGTAATCTGTCATGCCTATCTACTCCCCACTGATTGATGCACCTTTTTCACCCGGACCATTTACTAGAGATACGTCATCTGGCCCGACCAGAGAGCACCCCTAGTGAAAAGGACATATGCAATAATAACGAAGTGATCACTGTATCCTGTTAACAGAAACTTTACCATGAAACAACCTGGAAAGAAAAAAATAGGAAAACGAAAATCAGTAGGCCACTGATGAACATGAACTTTTATTAAACAACAAACAAAGAAACGATAACATAACGTAATGATAAAACCTATTAATGTCCTAGAAACAAGAAAACGTTAAAGTATGCCAGTGGTGAGAGACCAGAAAAACAGTCCGAGAAACCAAATCACCCCTCGCTGTCCCAACTCATGCACTCTGAAAGTTCAAAGTTTTGAGGAGTGCTTGTAACATTGTCTGAAGCCTATTTGCAATTGCTTCATCTTCACTATTCTTAAAGTAAGTGGGGGCTGTTGTGATGCGGTGCCACCCTGAACCGCTTGACGGAGGCCCCCGAGGGACGGTGTCATGTCGCGGACTCGGAGGGGGCGCTTGGCTCCGGCCCTCTCCCCAAGTCGTGTTGCCCTGGTGTGGCCTGAGATCGCCCCCGACATAGGTGGCCGGCTCCCGGGGTCAAGCGGAACTTTTTTCCTTTTGGTGACTCTTCCATTCTTCACCTTGTCCCACAATCCGTTTCACCTAAAGACACGCTGTAGTGG
Organism: Lissotriton helveticus; assembly: GCF_964261635.1. Taxonomy (NCBI): domain Eukaryota; kingdom Metazoa; phylum Chordata; class Amphibia; order Caudata; family Salamandridae; genus Lissotriton; species Lissotriton helveticus. Next base: position 342,533,829 of record NC_136068.1, on the reverse strand, counting down.
GGCACCCCTTTTCCGTTTCATTTGCCATTCAGCCCGCTTTTGCTACACTGTGCCTCTTCCGCTATTCAGCTGTTTACCGCCCGCTCTTTCGACTACAGCGTCTCGCTCACCATGTACTTGAGTTGCTCCCGCTCTTGCGGTGCAGCGATAGGCGGCTGCCACAGGACTCTCAAAATGGCGGCCATCTCTTCAGATTTGGGCGTGGTCCACTAAAATGGGCCTGCGACACCTTGGAACTCGGACGCTTGTCTGCTAGAGCTTGGGCTCCATTCTCGAAAGCGTCCCCTCATCCTTGAAGATTCTACAAAAGTCTTGGGGGCCCCCGACTCCCGCAGGCTTCTGGTGGGGAGCGCCTAGCATGATTGCTCGTGGAATGGCCACGACGGAGCTACGAAATGGTGGTGCTCTCATGCTAACGCCAGCTTCAGTCTGAAACATCCAGAAACACTGTAGACTACCAATTCGATCAGTTCCGGTAGCGCTCCAACGTGACCCGGTAGAGAAGAACTTGCCCTCCCCTCTTTGACTGATGGTTCTTGTTGCCTGTCCCTTCTGTTGTCATTTAACAGAACTATTTAGCCTGCTGAAAGGGGTTGTGTGCCGTCCGCTGGTTGGTGGAGACATTTTGACTATATTCTGGACCTGCGTTGTCGCGTAATGCGTCATATGACGTGCCGCGTTAGAAAGTTTAATAAATTATTAAACACAATAAACAATCCTTAAAAAATAAAAAAAAATAAAAAATAATCAACAAAACCAACAATCAATTAACAACAGTATTTGAAAAGTCTATCATTCATTTTTCATTGCAGTACGCTGCCCAGAAAGCTTCCCGGTTCCCGGACCGGGCGCTACCCACGCAAAAAAACAAAAAAAAAATTTTTTTTTTTTTTGCCCCGCGGGGCCGTTTTAAAGCCTCCACATTAAACCTAGGGGGTCAGGGAGGATCTACTATGCCCCCTTATGGTTATTTGCCCCTTTGTTTTGGCCTCCTCTTGTCTCTCGATCCTACCGAGAGACAAGATGGCGGCCGCTACGGACTTTTTGGAATGTTGACAGACGCCAGAGAACCAATCAGCTTCGCTTCACAAAGCTCCGTTGCGCGAAAAGTACGCGTCCTGGAGCGCTGCCCAGAGCGCGCTTACAGATATATATCTTTTTTTAAACGTTAATTTCTCAAAATCCACTGGAGCACATATATTGAGACCTACAAAAGGCACATCGGGCTACCAGTCCCTACAATTTTGCCAAGTTTCGTGCAAATCCATTCAGCCGTTCGGGCTAAAAGTGAGGCCAACCGCCCTATGGAAATTAACATGGGAAAAACGCGTTTTGGGACCCCCCTTTTTTCTCGGCCCCCCCTTGACGAACCCCCCCAAAATTTTCAGGGGCTGCTCAGAAACAAAATGTGCCATTTTCCTGAAAATTTCAGCCAATTCCGTCCACAAACGCCAAAGTTATTAGACATAGAATTTTCAAAAATCCCATAGAGAAAAAATCCTAACTATATATACCTACTGGCGACCGCCAGTAGGTAATATATATATATATATACATATATATATGTATATATATATATATATATATAAATTATTTAATTATTTTATAGACAAAAGATTGCTTAAGCTGTCTGTTGTCGAGACTCAAAAGAGATGGTTACAGGACAAAAGCTAGAGAATAAGCAGAAAAAAAGAAGAGAAGGAAAAATATGTTTTTATATTTTTTGACACTTCAAATAAGATTCGCATATGAGAACTCTTCGGAGACTGCACAAATCATTGAGGCAAGAATTTACTGCTTAATTTTTACGTCATGATGATTTCACCTAAGTAGATCACATATTAATTAATAATGGTTACTACAAGTGGGAAGCCTTTACTAAAGAATGAGTTAAAAGCATAGGGTCTGATGTACATAACTTCTTAGCAGCAACAAACCCTATGATTGGCAGAGTGTTTGTGACTGATAGAAAACATTTTCCTTTACTAAACACACCAGTCTGGAAAAGTGTTAATGAATTGTTAAATGGGTTTAGAAATGGATAATGAATCACTAATTGGAAGGGTGTGTGTTGGCATTCTTTCAAAATTGTGATCCGAGCCTTAATGTATGCATGTTTTGCAACTGTAATTCATGTCCCAAACCATTGATCATTTACCACCTCCCTAGTTGGGGAGTTAACTGATTTGGAAAAGGGTCCCATCTGGACCCTTGCCCCTTTAAATGCTGAAAATGTTTCAGGAAGAATAGGCTTTGGGCAACCACTGCCAAAAAACAGCGAAACCTTTTAACCTCTCTTCGGTTTCCTATAATGATAAAAGTGTGCATTTAAGAAAAAAAGTTGACTTTATTTAAACACAATCACAAACACGGTGGTCTGCAGGCCCTTGCAGGCTATTCCTGTGATCATGGCCAATCACAGAGGGTCGCACCTCTCGACCTGTCTAATAAATATTAATTTGATGGGTCATTTTCCAACTCCCTTCATTCCATATTTTGTTAACAGATCTATTTGTACATGGCTCGGTTATGTTAAATATGGTTGCGTTCACAAAAAGAGGGGGGGAAATGCAACCACTTTTTGAAAAATAAATCTTTGCACATCCGAACGTTAATTGTTTCAGGACAGAACCATACATTAGCAAATTAACATATATAAGTCCTACACCATCGTTTAGGAAATATAGATCATCAATGTACGAGCTGTTCTAACCCTTGTTTGGAGGGAAACTGGAGAAGGCTGATAAGATTACATTAAACCGCATATCTAGGCATGATGTTAAAGGTCATACAGAGTTTCCTCACCCTTACCTCCCCTAAGATTTGATTAGCTTTTCTACCGCTCAGTGGCAAGTTACAGAGGTTTGAAATGTCAACTTTTAATTGACAAACATGACAATAAATCAATTGAAGTATTGTAAATGTTCTACAAACGAGCTCTGAGCGCTCTCGGGTTTTAAGCAAAACATTAACACGTGATTGAATTGCAGCGCGTTGAGGTAGGACGACTCTCCTGAATCACAGAATGGAGGTTGTGAGCTCCGATTAAAAAAACAATCAACCATATTCATGAACCGATATATTATATTTGCATTAGAAATTGTTAGATTTGAAAAAAACTACGCATTGCGACTGAGGCATGGATCGTGCCAATTATTAAGCTAGTAATTTTGAAACATAAGTATTCACAACTAATAATTGACAGTCGGTGACTTTGTCATTTTCAAAAAAGCAAAATATACAAGTCTGACTCTGATGTCATTATCTTTCTTAGAGTCTTCAATAACAAAAGATGCGTTTGCTGAAATCCCATTTGTTGAGCCTTTGGGCCTGATTTACGAAAACAATGGGACAGTGGATCTCTGCTTGAACATCTGCAGTGGTGCATGGCAAGCATGGTAAAAAAAATCGTGTAGCGTCATATTCACTAAGAATTGTGCGCTGATGATGTCATCGGATGCTCTTATGCACAAAAAATCATTTTAGCACTATGCCGAGTGATGCATCTGGCATAAAAGGTTGACAGAGTGGTCTTGCCTGACGTTTGTAACCAGGAGGCCTCTGCACACATTTCTAAGAAATGACAACTGCCCAAGGGTAAGTCAAGTAAAAGGTGTAACATAAACATTACACTTGATGCTTTGGAATCTCACGAGATATTCCGTTTGTCCCTTGTTTATGTCTGGGTTCATGTATTTTGTGAAAAAAGTTGATTGACACTTCACTTTGCTCTTATTGTGTTGCATGAGAGACACATAGAAAAGGAGATCTGAGCAATTGTACCCAGACCCAAATCCAATGTCATCATAACAGAAGTTGACCGAGTAGATGGAATCAGATTGAGGTCAATGCCAGGAAAAGAAAAACAGAGGTTTGGTGAAGATGAATTCAACATCATGATTCAGGTAGTGACAATAAACTAGGGTAAACTTAGTATCAGAGTCTTGTTCAATTGCATGTAGAAGGCCACATGCATAGGAATCCCAACCAGATCCACTGTCAATGTGTCATCCATTGTGATTTGTGCATTGATTATATACCGGCTCATTGACCTATGACAGTGTATTTATGTAATGCATTACCACCATTTTGAAGGTCCCAAAGCACTTTCAGATTCTCGGTTTCCTTTGAAATTATGGTATGCTTGTCGCCCCAGGGGTGAGCATATTCATGTGCCAAAGGACATTTCCATTTGGTTTTTTTTCTGATGGGATGTTAGAATGACAGGGTATGGAATTGGGGTTTCTGAATTTTCAAGACATCTTTGCCCATTAAATGTATTTGATGGCAGGCCATCATTATGTTGATGTGGAAGGTTTACCCTAGCTTCTCCAGGAAGGACATTATGTGTACTAATAAGGTGGTGAGTGTTTGACTAACTATATAGCTTCAGAGGAAATGCAGAGTTAGCCTAAATATCTTGCACTGAAGCAGAATGGAGATGTTTGGATGCCCTCTAAGGAGCTCATCACAAGGATCCACACAGATCTAATGAAATGTCTTAACTCTCCTATGCTACTACTTATCATCCTATATTTAAAGTGTTGAATGTCAAAAAATATCGCAGCTGGAATATCGACTACCAAATATTGTGAATGTAAATATATACAGGTAAGTATAAATGTACTATTCTTAACTCCACATCTTCACGATGTATTTGTAGTTGTTATTCTGACTTTGGTATTTCTGTACCACAATTTATAAACTCAATATTTTACTCATATACACTTTAAGGTTAAGGTCCTTGCAAATCGAGAAAATTGAGTTACTTTTCTTGCAAGTCTTGAGTGGAGAAGTGTGGCTCAATGGTTAGAGCGGCAGACCCTGATGCAGAGGTCTGGCCCGGGACCAGGGTTCAATTCCCGCCTCGGCAGGTTTTGGGCTCAATTTCCTCGGACCCGATAATTCTCGCCTCGGTGCCTGTTCTAATCATGGGTCCCACTCTGCAACTCTGGGCAATAGCTTGCTTAATCTCCACAACGGTCCCAACAACACTAGGATGCCTGGCTTCACGTTGGGGGTGCCCAGGAGTGGACATTTCACAGGGAAAAGCCAGGAAGGGTTCCACAGCGGTATGTGTTACAGCGCCAGGACACCCCAGTTGGGGTATAAGTGTGCTTTACAAGTACACATTTCATTCATTCATTCTTTCTTCAATACCCAACAACTTTCTCACCTCTGCCAAATCAATCCCACAACCTTCTCAGACCCCCATCACCTGGCTTGCAAAACCTTCCTCCACCAGAATGCATCCCCACTGTGTATCCCCACACTGCACATGACCAAATGGAAATTCCTACCAGCTCCTTCCTCAAATAAATTCACCGGCTCCACCCCAGCTCTTGTTCTCAGGGCGGCCATCCTGTCTCCAACTTCAAGGTTGGCATTGTAAAATGCCTCTGCATACGTAGAGGTGTTGTTAAGCACTTGGTCTTTGAGAAGGTCTGGGAGGTGAGATGTTAATGCCTCCTGTTCCTTTCCCTACTTTTAGAGACATGAAAAATATTAATAACTCTCTTACTTGATGCGCACAGTGTTATTGAGAAGATAGACATAAAATGATCTGTCCAGGTCACCTGAGGGCAGATAAGTTTAATATACTTTGTAGGAACATTCCTGGGAATCTTTGAAGTGGTCCAGGCTCCGGGCAGTGGATGAAGTGGGGGGAAAAAGTAGGGGAACTGTGGGCGGAGACTTAAAGGGTGGGGATAACCCAAGGATTGGATCAGTGGGCGGAGTCAGAATGTGCCAAACATCCCAATTTTTAGTATTTGTTATGCATTTCACCGACCAGTTACAGCTTATTGTGTTATTTAGTTAAACCAATGGATACTCTTGATTATTTAAGGTTTAATAGGAGTTATTAGCATTTAAATACAATCACAAAGTGGGATATATTTCCAATCACACAATGTCCCTAATACAATTAAAAGTGGATTCACAAGCCATTTGTCTCCAAGTCATGCAATTTCTCTCATTAGCACTTCTCCTCCCTTCTTCCACAAGAGCAGTTCAAACATGAATGGCAAAAAATCCTAGTTTGCAAATGTTTTCTATATAATTATGGCTCCACCATGTTTGCCACATAATACATCATCCACTGCATAATCTTACTGTTTTAATTAATCATTTTTGTAGCTCAAACGGATAAAAAGTTACTAAAAACATGACTTGAGTTGCTGCAAAGTGGATGACCCTTTGCAAAGGTTGACTGATCGCCTTTCTCACTGCTGCATTTGTATGTTATACTGAGAGACTTAACATGTGTAAAAATGTCTAAATAATAAAGTATAAGAAAAAATATTGCATTACGCTGCAGCATTTTGTTTTGTTGCATAATTTAATCAACACTGGAGCATCATTTTGTCCACCATTGCTGCATAATTCCAGTGGCTCCAGAGCAGGTAGCACATGTTAAAAGTGCTTGTGCATGAAGCAGAGAGACTGTGAATTTTGCAAACTTAGTTTGGTATGCGTGCAATTCCTGCATTGCCGATCCATGGTGAGTTGCAGCTACTACTGCTGAAACAAGGCCAATGGAGGTACCAATGGGTGAGGCGGACTGGCCTTGATGGCAGGGCCAGCTTTAGTGCTGGTGGCGCCCTGTGCAACAATGTTTAATACTGCCCCCAATGATCACCTACACCTCAGACTCCCTCACTACCACCCTTTAACAGTCCCCCTCAAGTCTCCATAACCACACTCAGATACATTTAATTTGATTTACAGTGCCACTCACACCAGTGTACGATGTCAGAGCACTTTACATCATACACACTACACAGAGACAATCATTTATACGTGTGTAAATCACTGAATGGGAAATGTTACATAAGACAAAGGACTGCAAGGTGTAGAAGCCACATGACAACCATACTAGTAGGTAGTATAGTTTAATAGCTCACTGTTCTATGTTAGGATTTTAACTTATAAACTGCAAGTAACAAAATGATCTCTCTGACAAAAGCAGCAACCTACTAACCTAGTTAACATTATGTGTACTCTGTGATCTGCATGGTACATGTTCTTTGCATCAGGCACATTAGCCCTCTGTGCTACCTTTCCAGGAGTCAACCCTTCCACTAGATAAAACTCCATATCTCTCTTAACATTAATCACCGAAGTTATCATGACATTTTTATTGTTGCTGTAAATTGCTGGAGGCCAGGAAGGAGGCAGCATGTTTTTAAAAAAAAACATAATATACTTGCAAACACTACGCACTCACCCAAAATAGGTACCCAGTATGGTCACACCACCCTAACCTGCTCAAGGTTCATGTGACCTCAGTGACAGAGTCATAGTGACTGGATCACTGTTGCTCCAGGGTGTGCTGCTTCGTAGGCCTGCCCACAAGACTGAAGATGAACTTCAGTATGGATTGTGGGGGACAGGCCTTCAAGGTTAACCCACAATTGACACCACCAGGGTACACCTACTAGTGCTAAGACATCAGGCCTTCTAAGGTCTAGTGGGACCTTCTAAGATCTAGCAGGGGAATATGTTCCTTCAGAGGAGTGGTCTGATGGACCGGTCATAAAGGCTGAACCCAGTTCCCCGGTTCCAAATTTGACAGCTCTGGCCATAGTGCCACATCCTATCCCCCAGTAAACAACATACTGCCCCACTGAGAGAAACTTGCACTGCCTTCCGCTACAACCTAATTGTGCCCACTATAAACACTTGGATGTGGCTCGATTCAAATTATGCACTTGATAAAAGTAATATGCTGCCTAAAAAAAAAAGTAAAAGCCAACACTCATAGGGTATGCAAGATTAAGTAATGCATGTGAAATGTAAGCAGAAACAACATGGTTACCTTAACGATCTCTCACTCACTATCCAGAAATCAGCGAGTGGTTTCACCTGAAAAGTTAAGGACATGACTACAGGGTCCTAAAGGGAACCGTTTCAATGTCCATTTCTTATATCCTTACTAAACGTAAGCAGTATGGTTTAAAAAGACCACATCCATAAACACAGAGCCTTGGCACACATTTTGTTTTCCAATCCACCCATCAACCAGGTATTGCAGTACCTCCAGGAATGGTACACTTCCCCACTTGGGGACAACAAAGCTGTTCAAAGAAAGACGAGAAAACAAAAGTAGCGCTTCACTGGCACACTCTGTAAAGTGAGGCTGATGTATTTGGATGTGAATAGAACCAATCTGGCCACTTTGCAACCACTCTGTCTTGCTTTATTTAGTTATGTATTTATTGTTCATATTTAAAACCTTCTATTTCTCTACATCCCGCTGCACTTTGGAATGGAAATGTCAGACAAATGGCATTTCCCGCAAGAGTGTCTTTCTTTTTTGGATCCATTTCTCAGGGAAGCAACTAAATGAAAGAAGGAAAGAGAGGATGTGAACCGTTTCTTCAAGTCACAACTTTCAGTATGTGAGGAGCAAGACAGAAAGAGAGGGAATAATAGGAAGAGGGAGCAGCTGTCAGCACAGAAAAGAAGAGGACATTGTCCGTGTCTGCTCTTGGCAGTAAGGAAGAGACAGAGTCCTTTTCCTTCTCTGCCCGTCCCCCAACGTCCACAAAAGCAAGCCGAGCCTTATCTGAATGCCTTTGCTATTTCTGCCGTCCTGGGACACAGTTTAAAAAAAAAAAGGTAGGGGAACGGAATCTGTTTAATAAAAGAAGTAGGGGCACGCCGTGCCCTTCCGATCCTGCCCACTTCCACCACTGGCTCCAGGTGAAAAAAAGGACAGAGAAGGTGCCTTTTTCAAGTGAGGAGACACTTCTAGTTCACTTCCAGCTTCATTCTTCACCAAAGGTATTACTGGAAAACATTTGTTATAGTGGCTGAATTAGAAAGCCTCTCTCTGTGTTGTTCCTTTGTGTCAGATTGCCCTCCGAGGTCACCAAGGTCCATCCTCTCCTCCTGCGAAATTAAATTGACAAAGGGCATTAGACTGACCGGCCATGGGCTAGCTAGCAAAATGTTAGGAACTTCTTGAAACAAGCTCTAAAGATGAATTTCTGGAATCTGCATCTAGGTCTACAAAGTAGGATACATACTGGTACAAACCCAGATCAATCTTCCAGGGCTTTCACTGACTAGTGTTAGGACCCACATAGCAGAGTTAGTGAGAAATACCTGAGCTCAGGAGCCAGGACTCCTTATTGCTGGCTTTCGTCATAGATAGGAAAACCTGGGCCAGACCCCTGAAACGAGTGCTGCAGATTGCCTAGGGAAAGAGGAACTGCCTACTGGAGAAAGGGGATTGCTGGATTGTATCCCCCAGAGACGACCACAGAGTTATCACCCACTTGCTTTGCGACTTAGGAGTTGTGCAAGAGAGTTGTGACCTAACCCAGATGGAGTGACTGCATTTGCCTTGAGTGAAGAGGTAAACTCGCTGTAAGAGAGGTATCCAATGTTTGCCTATGCAACATGATACTTTCTTTATGAGGAGATTACTGCTTTGAAGGAAAGCCAAAAATTGACCCCGAGGATGGCCACTATGAGAGGGACGCTCCATGGAAAAAATGCACCAAAACTATTGCAGCAGTTATGAAGTCAAAGACTTTTGAAGAAGTGCCTTGTCGGTTTCCCACTGTGAGCCCGAGGGACAGGAAGGGAAACAGTGAGGAACCAGGCTTTTTAGTACCCAGTGGTGCCAGGGGCACGCCCAAAGGGATGTATGACATTACAACGCATGCTTTTACCACGCATGCCTTTACATCGCAGTTTTTACAACGCATGCTGTTACAACGCATAGCGCTAAGGGGTGCTGGATAGTGAATAGTTTAATTTACTATTCCAACTCCAGTCCCCGTGGATAGTAGGGAAGGTGTTGGATAGTAAATTAAATCCATTCCCTATCCTAGAGTGCCCCCCAGCGCATCGCGTTGGAATGACATGCGTTGTAATAGTTGCGTCGTAAAGGCACTGCGTGGTAAAAGTTGCGTTGTAAAGGATGTCTCCCCGCCCAAAGTCTTCGGGTTCACCTGTCTTAGAATACAGAGACACGAGATACTTCTTGGTGGCGTCAAAGATCGAATTTATTGGCTAAAACCAGAAACAGAGGTCCACGAAGTACAACACCGCATATATTCGTAGGAGACTGCTCAAATTTGTAAAAACGAGTCATCCCTTTTCTGCCAAAAAAACACATTCCTGACAATCACCCATTATTTACAATTTGTCCAATCATAGGCATTATTACAGAAGGTATCGCATAACGGCAAACCCACTTTTCGGTTGTCCGGCCCACCATTAATTATACAGAAAAGCCCAACATTCCTTCTTACATAAGTCGGACAATACCCATAATAAAAGGACCACAACCCATGTCATAAAAGAGACCATAAAGGAAGAAACAGAAACAGATACAGAGCAAGATAAGGGATGTGTGTATATATCAAACTTTACAATGTCCTGTGCTCTGATCCTTAATCTTGATCAGCTATAGGGCAAGGAACTGGTTTAGCAAGGTCAGCTTCAGGCAACGAGGCCAGTTCACTTGGTTCATCCAAAAGTCAGCACGAACTCGAGCCGACGTGTACGTGTACCAAGGACTCGTTCGGCCGCAGTCGACGGCCTATGTGAGGGCAACCAAAAAATGGCTGCCATGCACAAAATGGAACCCATGGTCCGGAACGAAATCTCCAAATACATAGTGAATCTGTAGGTCTAACATGACGAGATCACTCGTACTTGCCGAACTCACTAGTTACGGTTTGCTACTATCAAATTTGTAACGAAACCATGCTATTTATAAAACGGGTCATACAAGTAATCAACCAACACAGGATATTCGATGTCGCTGAACTTCGTTGGTCTCGGCACTTCCCAAACATATGCCGGGCGACCAAACACAATTTCGTATGGACTAAGTCCTATTCGGGAAATGCACTGTAGTTCTAGTTGACAAAAGTGCCAACGGCAACGCATCGGGCCATTGGAGACCAGAACTTGCCTGGATCTTGGCTAACTTAAGTTTCAGAGTACCATTATAGCACTCGACTAAACCAGCTGATTGGGGGTGATTCGCAGCATGGAATTTCTGCCTTATGCCCAAACCCTAACACACTCTCTTCATGATCTGGCCCACAAACTCACTCCCATTATCACTCCACACCATTCTTGGCAAACCAAACCTAGGGAAGAATTCCTTGAGCAGAACTTTAGCTGTGGATAAAGCAGTGTTATCCTTTAGGGGATAAGCCTCTACCCATCTTGAAAAGGCACAGACAACCACAAGGACGTATTTCAGATTGTTACATCTCTCCATGTGGATAAAATCCAATTGCAACACCTCGAATGGATACGCCGGAGGCGCGAAGTGACCGGCTGGAGTTGGGGTTCCCTTGTCAGGATTATGCATCAGACAAACCATGCAGTTCATGACCAGATTCTCCGCACACTTAGGAATTCCACCATTCTTCCACACTGGAGCCAACAACGTACAAATCCCTTTCGCACTAATGTGAGCCGTTCCGTGTGCCATCGTAACCACTGCAAGCACATCCGCATCAGGCAACAACCATCGCTGGTGTTCCGACAATTCAATCCAACAGCCAGTCGAATCCAACATTCCCGTACTCTCTCTCCACATACTCAATTCTTTCTCAGTAGCTTCAGCCTGAATCAATTTCACACCCTCTATTGTGTCTTCACACATTCCTCTATCCGGAACCCATCTCGCTGGACCTGCAAGGTACATTCGACTCGTCACATCTTTCGCCGTTTCTCTCGCTACTTCATCCGCAAACGCATTACCACGACTAACGTCTTCTGTAACTTTCTTATGTGCACTGCATTTCACAATCGCAACTTGCGTCGGCAACATAAGCGACTCAAGAAGTTCATTCACCAACTGTCCATGCTGAATCTTCGTACCATGGGAAGTTAGGAATCCACGTTCCTTCCACAATCGCCCAAAGCTATGGGCGACACCAAACGCATATTGACTATCGGTATACACAGTCACTCTTCTTCCTTTTGACAACACACACGCTCTTGTCAGTGCAATCAGTTCTGCTGCTTGAGCTGAATTCTGTGGAATACGTGAAGCTTCAACGATCGTGTGCAAAGTCGTAACCGCATACGCTGCAGTCGTATCGCCATTCGGAAGCTTAAAGCATGAACCATCTACCCATAAGGTACCATCAGAATTCAAAAGAGGAGTATCTTTCAGATCAATTCTGCCCTTAGTCTCCTCCTCTGTCCTGAGAAAGCAATCATGCTGCTCTTGAACATCTGTCTCTACAGAAATCGGCAACAACGTGGCTGGATTCAACGTGTTGCATCGCTTTATGTGCACATGACTCGCCAAAAGTGTCAACTCATAACCTGACAACCGCGCACTAGTCAAATGCTGAGTCTTCTTTCTGTTCAATAAAGTATCCACTGCATGTGGAACCATCACAACCAACGTATTATCCATCACCAAACCAGCAGACTGTCGAATAGAAACAGCCGCTGCCGCTGTAGCTCTCAAGCAACTCGGCAATGCTTTAGCTACCGGATCCAAAGTTGACGAGAAATACGCACATGGACGCTGCTTGTCACCAAACTGTTGCGTCAAAACTGACAATGCACAACCCTCTCTCTCGTGAACATAGAGTGTAAAAGGCTTACTGTAGTCGGGGGTACCCAACACTGGAGCAGAACACAATGCATCACGTAATCCAGAAAAACTTTTCTGACATTCGTCAGACCAAGGAAGAGGATTTGGAGTATCCTTAAGAGTAAGTGCCAACAGAGGTTTTGCAAGTAATGAAACATTCGGAATCCACTGCCTACAGTACGAGGTAATACCCAAGAAAGCACGCACTTCTCTCTGTGTGGATGGCACAGTCATTTGCGCAATCGCTTGAATTCGTTCTGGGGTCAACCTTCTTCCCTCCTTCGACAAGAGATGACCTAAGTAGGTCACTTCTTGTCGATAATACTGCAACTTCGAAGGTGACACTTTATGGTGAAGGTCAGGCAAATGTCGCAACAAAGAAAGAGTAGCTTCTTTACAAGTTTCCTCATCATCAGCAGCAACTAACAGATGGTCCACATACTGAATAAGGGCAACACCAGCAGGCAAGACAATCGCACCAAGCTGTGTTTTCAAAGCCTGACTATAGATGGAGGGACTTTCACAATAACCTTGGGGAGCGCGCTTAAACCGGAAGCTTCGGCCTCCTAAAGAGAAGCCAAAAATATCTCTACTCTGCTTGGCAATTGGAATACTGAAGAAAGCATTCTTCAGATCTTTAACCGAAAACCAGGCAGCTGAAGCAGGAATCATAGTCAGCAAAGCAGTAATGTCCGGAACAACAGGAAACTGTGGCACGACAATCGTATTGACCTCTCGAAGGTCGATCACAAACCTGTAAACAGGCGGCTGAGAAGAGTCAGTACGCTTCAGAACAGGCAAAACAGGACTATTACACACATTACCTCTCATTTCTTCAATCACATCTTTCTCAATCAAATCATAGATGATCGCTAAAAGCGCTCTTTCACCATCGCTAGAAATCCTATATTGGGGAATACTGGCAATTTAACATTCGCTTTAAGCGTTACAACATAAGGTGGAATCTCCAAAAGACCAACGTCATTAGGACCAGTAGCCCAAAGAGTATCAGGGAGAGAACGTAATTCCGGGGGAAGCCGATCTTTAGACAAATACATCGGAGAGATCACTTTCTTACCCAATGTAAGCTGCACTCCCGAAGGAGAACAATGCAATGTCGCATTCAACCTTTTCAACAAATCCAAACCCAACAAATTCTCACCACAACCTGTCGTTAAAATAAGGGGTGCTTCCAATTCACAAGGCCCGATAGAAAGAGACAAAGGACTGGAAACTGGATTACGAACTGGGGCGCCAGAGAATCCTACCGAAACATTCGTTAAGCCAGACAAAGGTGCGCCAGAGAGTTTAGAGTGCATGATAGAACTCTTCGCTGCACCAGTATCCAAAAGAAAAGGCTCTACTACACCCGATGTGACTACTGCAACATAAGGTCCACTCTGGTCTACTGGAACTGACACTACTCCCTCTCTTTGTCCTCGGCTATCCTAGCAATCATTATAACCAGTACTCTCGCTCTCAACATAATAATCATCAGCATAATATTGAGCAGATCTGCCAGTCGGAACATTCTGCTGATCAAAATAATTCATAGAATTCTGTGGGGGAAAGGAACGAGCGTTCTGAGGAAACGCGCCACGCCCTCTACCCCTTGATACTTGCTGGGAACCACCACGACCTCTCGGACCCGACATACCACTCGCACGTTGTCGTAAAACAGGACAATCACTCTTGAAATGCCCGTCCTCCCTACAATATCCACACTGATTCGGACCTAACGGCGGCCTTGGAGGAAAATACTCAGGCTTCTGTGATATCCTCTGAAACTGTGGCTGTTGCTGAAACTGTGAACGTTGCTGTGACTCTTGTTGAGTCGGGCGAGGCGGATACGCCTGCTGCAACAGAACCTTTGTCTTTAAATCTTTAGTCTTTTTCTCAACTCTATTTTTCTCATCCTTGTCCCTATTCTCGTAGTACTGTGCAGTCGCCAATATCTGGGCCGATGAAGAAACAGCCCATGAACTCTCAGAATCTTTCAACTTATTACAAAGCTCGGGTAATAAATTAAAGACAAACTTGTCCACAAACAACCTCTGACCACCTTCCTTACTCATATCCTGACCACTATGATCTATGAATGTCTCCTCAAACCTAGTGAAGAAATCAGACACACTTTCAGCTTTCTTTTGCTTACATGCGGCTAATTTATCCCAATTCACTTGTAAAGCCGGCATCATTGTCTTCATAAGATTGATAATCCTGCCAGGTAAATCTGCAACTAAAGGCTCAGGCTTAGCTCCACCAACCTGTCTACCATCCGCAGCAGCGATATTCACCCATGTATCACCTAACTCTGGCGCATGATCCTCATGACGAATCTTCGCCCACAAAGGTTGAGGAACCACGTTACCCAACAACATGTCTATGTCAGCTAAATTCATGATGCATGCGTCAACTGTCTGGGACAACTCCTTGTAATATTCAGCCGGATTCTTACGGGGATCAGGTAAAGACTGTTTAAGAGCCAAAACCTCAACTCTCTTCCACGGAACATGTACCCATACTCTTTGAAAATGTGCTGGTATAGCTGGGGGATTATTATTCAAACCAGCAGCTACCGCATCGCGCTATACTGGAGGAACTTCTCTCATCGGATACTGTCTCACTTTCCTCCTAACAGAATGATCAGACTCAAACAATGGCTGAGAAGGAAGCTCGCTCCTAAACGCGAGTATCGTCGCAACTGCTTTCTCAACGCCGGGACCCACTATCGTCCCTTTCGCAAACTCGGACTGTGCATTAAGTAACTCCAATGGGACCTGACCCGATTCATTATCTTCCCATTCCTCACGGAGGAAAGTACACATAACATCAAAAACGTACCTTTGCTTCGGTGCCTCCCACTGCTGGAAGACATCCATAACTTACTCTAGATCATATCTCAAGATATTCGAAACCCATCTACGAGCCAAAAGATCTAACACTGCCCGTTCTTCGGGACCAGGAAGCTGGCTACGTAATTGTTTACGTGCAGAAACAGGGGTCATACTCAATGACCGAAAGAAAGGAGACAAAAGACCAGTAACAGTATCAGTCATTCTTTGTCGAGCAGAAGGAGAAGCTGTCATAAGGACAGGAGACAAAGTATTTTGAGGTGATAGAAACATAGCAGTAGTAGTAAGAGAAGTCGAAGGTACAGGAGAGTAAGACAAAGAAGTTTGAGGCAGAACTGATAGCAAAGTCAGCGGCCCAAGAGGAGGCTGTGCCGTAGGAGGAGAAACCAGCTGAGGAGGAGCAGGCGGCTGAGCAACAGCAGGAGGTTGCGGAGGTGCTGTAGCACTCTGCACATAAGGGGGTGGTAATCTCAACAAATGTGACATCAAAGGATCCTTTTCAGGGTCCTTTGTCGCACTTTGTAGAAGAGATGGCAAAGCTGGATAACATTTATCGATGGCCATATTATGTTGCCTATGTAACTCCTCAATCGCTTGATCTTCTTCATTTTCTTTAAACTGCTTAGCAGCTTGCATTATCGATACACCCTTTTCTCTCTTATCTCTTTTAGCTTGTTTAATCTCTTGTTGTTTGGCTTCCTTACGCCAAAGGCGGAAAGAGTCAAACATTGCCGGCCGGGCTTTCTTCCTAAATAATACAGCTTCCAAATTATTTAAAATCTCGGTATTGAAACTACCATGTTGAGGCCATCGTAAGAAACCATATTTCCTAGTGTAGCGGACCCATACTTCATTAAACGTAATGGGACCCACGCCATGTTTAGAATAGAGCTCATAAGTCGGAGTTCCAACCGGAGGTATCGGACATGAGTCCTCCAACCGGGAATCCCTGTTATGACCACAACAAAATATCTTCCTAATTTTGCTAAGACCAGGCATCTTCGCTCACTAATCTAGCTTCAAACTACAAGAGATTTATCACAAACGATAGTCTCGTAAATGTACGAGTCCCTCGGCTTTGGTAATTGCAAGAACCAAATCAAAGACCCAAAGAAACCCAAAACAAAGGACTGGGAGCGATCCACTTATACTTAGCTAAGGTATCAGTCACGCCACCAGAAGACCCATCTATCGTCTCGCCATACAAATCATCACAAGGGGGGGTGTCCAAGACCGGGCGACAGTCAGGGCAGCAGTCCTTCGTAGCCGTCAGGAAAAGCGGGAAGCCTTGCAGCAAAAACCTTCAGTCCACGTTCGACATACCGGGGTCGATGAAGTGGGGGCCCTCTTCCGGAATTTCCTCACAAAGCTCCTCGCAATCTTCGGGCTTGGACCGGTACCACTGAAGTCGCCCAACGTTGGGCGCCAACTGAAGAACCGGGCTTTTTAGTACCCAGCGTCGCCAGGGGCATGCCCAAAGTCTTCGGGTTCACCTGTCTTAGAATACAGAGACACGAGATACTTCTTGGTGGCGTCAAAGATCGAATTTATTGGCTGCAACCAGAAACAGAGGTCCACGAAGTACAACACCGCGTATATTCGTAGGAGACTGCTCACATTTGTAAAAACTAGTCATCCCTTTTATGCCAAAAAACCACATTCCGGACAAACACCCATTATTTACAATTTGTCCAATCATAGGCATTATTACAGAAGGTATCGCATAACGGCAAACCCACTTTTCGGTTGTCCGGCCCACCATTAATTATACAGAAAAGCCCAACATTCCTTCTTACATAAGTCGGACAATACCCATAATCAAAGGACCACAACCCATGTCATAAAAGAGGCCATAAAGGAAGAAACAGAAACAGATACAGAGCAAGATAAGGGATGTGTGTGTATGTCAAACTTTACAATGTCCTGTGCTCTGATCCTTAATCTTGATCAGCTATAGGGCAAGGAACTGGTTTAGCAACGTCAGCTTCAGGCAACGAGGTCAGTTCACTTGGTTCATCCAAAAGTCAGCACGAACTCGAGCCGACGTGTACGTGTACCAAGGACTCGTTCGGCCGCAGTCGATGGCCTATGTGAGGGCAACCAAAAAATGGCTGCCATGCACAAAATGGAACCCATGGTCCGGAACGAAATCTCCAAATACATAGTGAATCTGTAGGTCTAACATGACGAGATCACTCGTACTTGCCGAACTCACTAGTTACGGTTTGCTACTATCAAATTCGTAACGAAACCATGCTATTTATAAAACGGGTTCAGAATTCACGGAACCACAACAGCCTTTCCTTTACAACACAGTCATTACTACGCAAATCCTTTACCACACATTATTTATAACATATTGCTTTTACAATGTAATGCCTTTACCACTCATACCTTTACAACAAAATGCTAAGTAAATTTCAGATAAGTGTCTTGCATATATATATATATCTATATCTATACCTATATCTATATCTATATTTATATCTTTCTATATGTCTATATATATATATATATGTAACACCAAAAAAGACCCGTTTCACGAAGTCCGTGGCCCGTTCACAGATGGCGCGTCCAACCGAGCGGGACACTCGGTAATTTATCCACCACCAAAACTCTATACATAGAGAGAAGGACTCGCACTAGGGATAACCAGGGTTTATTTCAGGCAAGGTAACGCGTTTCAACAGTCAAAGCTGTCTTGATCACACAATTTGCCACAGGACACAGAACGTCAATACATAGATATTCGACAGAAACAAAGGACTACACGTTTGATAACTAGTGTTGTCGAATTTGGCGGCCATCTTAGCACTGTAAAATATATATACCACATTGGGTTAAACTTATATTACATGCATATTAACATGGAATATGTCCAGAAAATGTTTGGCTACAAGCCTATGTACAAATCTAATGCCTGATATGGGGCAAAATATACATTTATATATATATACCATTGCTGGGGGTCACATGACTAAGATTCCAATCGACATAGTGTCCTAAGAAATCAAAAACTACTTGAAAGAAGGCTGTATGCAGATGTCTACTGCAGTGCAGATGATAATGTACATTACTGTATATACATATTTACAGTTATTATTCACCATCATTCAACTCCCCAAGGTGCTATGTATATGCGGCATAGTGCCACCATTGCATTTATATACAATATGTACAGTTGTATACAACAAGCTTCCTGGACACCACGAACATCCACAGTTACCTGTGTTGGCATTTGAACTTATTTTCTATGACACAAATTATCCTTGTTATTGAATCACGGACCAGCCAACACACGGAGGACAATCAAAACGAATGAAATACCGGCAACAGAAACCTTCTAGCTAGAAGGGGGATATTAACCAGGAGTTTGTTAAACAACAGAGAGGTGCTTAAAGAATATACAGCACTACGCATGTGTACCAGTGGTACATTGGGACTCACATTTTAATTCTTTACTGAACATGGAAGCAGAACGCCGTGCTGCGGCGGCAGCTCTATTCTCGAGGGCCCCTGGCTCCGGTACAAACAATCCACTAAAGAAAGACATTCCTCCTGACACCTCATTACTAACTAAACTCAAAAGATTGGAAAAACTTCAGAAAAACGAGACATCGAAATGGTGGGAAGCAATCTCACTTCAGGATTATGTAGACAAGCAAATGGTACCCAGAGGCCTACGAATTTACATCATGCCGTCATATGAGTCACTCAACCCTCAAATGCTGCTAGATTGGCAAGAGAATTCAGCCAATGGGTCACGAGTAATGATGAATATCCTGATCAAATATGCCTGGGAGGACCGTGAAGTTATTATGACTGAAATAAAAACTATAGAGGAAGAACTAACCAAAAGCACTGATCAAGATTTAATAAATAAATTCATGAAGGACCTCAAGCCCAGATTGGAACGCCATGAAGAAGATATTAAGATCAGAAAACAACGCAAACTACATAGAGATTGTTTGGATTACGAAACAGGTAGAATCCTAACATATAGTCCAAAATATGACTATTTGTATGAAGATCTCCCACCACAGATGACGCCAACAGTGGAAGGTACTGCACACAATGAAAACACTACGGTAGAATCCACTGGTTCGGAGACGGATCTTTCAGTGTCTACTATAAGTTCAATCTCAGAAAGACCAATTCCAACACGAAGAGCCAATTTTTTAGACGAGTTCAAGGTCCTAAGGAAGGGCCGCCAAGTATCGAAACCAGTCCCCATTTCCCCACCGATGAGAGGAAAACCTCGGGGAAGAGGTCGCGGAAGAGGAAGAGGGAGGGGAGGAGCAAACAAAGACGGAAACGAAGGAAACAAAAACAAGACAAAGAAGAACGTAAAGGAGCCCGTGGGAACAAGAACAAGGAGCTCAACAAACAAGGAGTAATGGATCCTGCTACGGTAAACCAAACTATTATTAATTTAAGTAGCAGACATTTAACCTTCTCCGAAAAATGTACATTATGTCTTGGTTTAACATTTTGCCCCTCCGAGATCTTTAATTATGCTGATGCTAGAATAGACTTGTACAAATTTGTGAGGAAAGTTAAGCTCAAAAAATGGCATTATCTGTACAAACAAAATTCCACTACCACCATATCTGAATCTGCAACTGTCTCCAGTACTTTTCCCACCTTCACAGTGGGAGATGCACCAGGGATACGCAGTATACAACAACTTGACACTGGGGAGGATGAAGAGGGTCTCAATGAGACAGGGCTTGGGATGACAACCAATCGAACTCCACATACGGGTTTTAAACCACGCTCTATTTTCTATCCCATCCTACCCCACGACAATATAGACACCTTCCAAGATGTGGTTACTCAATCACTATCCAAGTTAAAAAGAAATTCTAACAGTAAAGGAAACTTTAACTTGTCCAAAGAACAAAGAACTTTTTTGACTGATCTGGCCAAGGAAACAGACATTGTGATTCGCCCGGCCGACAAGGGAGGCAACATTGTCCTTTGGCCTAAAGATTTATATGTCAAGGAAGCTCTGAGACAGTTGGAAGATCAACATTTCTATGTACCTACAACCACAGACACATACAATAGAAGTATTGTGGACACCTGGACTAAATTAAAACATTGGGAAGAATTGGGGTTGCTAACATGGGAGGAATATTGCTTCCTAAAACGAGACTACCCTAAATTAGCCATACTGTACCTTCTCCCGAAGGTGCACAAGAATCCCACGTCTCCACCAGGGAGACCAATTGTGTCCTCTATCGGCAGTACATTGGAAAATGTCTCAAAATATGTTGATTTCTTTTTGAGGGAATATGTTACTGCGTTACCATCATATGTGCGTGACAGTTCTGATTTTATGTGTAAATTGGATAATGTTGTTTGGAATGCTAATGATGTACTAATAACATTGGATGTCAATTCACTGTATACCATCATTGACCACGAGGAGGGCATACTAGCGAGTCATCATTATCTGAACCAAAGACCAATACAATTTTTAGAACACACCAATATGGTGTTGGACATGATGAGGATGTGTCTCATTGGCAACATTTTTATGTTTAATGGTTCATTGTACCAACAGATACGTGGCACGGCCATGGGTACATGCTTTGCCCCTAGCTTCGCCAATCTCTTTCTCGGGAAGTGGGAGGAGGAGATTAAATCTGATCCTGTCATATCCACATATTTTCCGATGGTCAAAGTATGGTTGAGATATATCGACGACCTGTTCATTATTTGGACAGGTGGCGAAGAAAAGGCAGTTGAATTTATTAACATCCTCAATACTAATGAGTATAACATCAAATTGACAAGCCAGATTAGCAGTACATCCATCGAATTTTTGGACTTACGTATAACTCCTGAAGGGAGTATTCTCAAAACCAGTCTTTTTCGCAAAGCAACAGCTGGAAACACTCTTCTCCACGCTCTCAGCAGCCACCCAGATACTCTCAAGTGGAGTATCCCTTATGGGGAGCTGCTGAGGGCGAGGAGAAATTGTAGTTCCCCTGTGGATTTTGAGACAGAAATGGATACCATGATATCAAGATTCAAGGATAGAGGATATCCGGAATGGGTTCTAAAGAAAGCCAAAGATAGAGTAAAGAGTGTAGATCGCACTTCTATCCTGAACCCAGACACAGTAAGGGAATCTAAAAAAGATCAAGAGCCTGTTGTTCGAGCTGTATTTACTTACAATAGCAATTCCAAACAGATATCCAAAATCCTGGCTGACAAGTGGGAGATACTTACTAGTGATCCTCTTATTGGCTCAAGCATGCCGCGCAGACCACAAATCACCTACAGGAAAGGCAGGAGCATAAGAGATATCATTGTGCGTAATGATATCACACCCACGAAAGATCCCAACGAACATCAGCTCAAAGGTTTCTTTCCTTGTGGGCATTGCAAAGCCTGCCGCAACAGCAGTATGGTCAAAACTGTTACAATCCCTGGTTATGCAACCCCCAAAAAAATTGACCAATTTCTAACATGTGGGTCATCTTTTTGTGTCTATGTCTTAACATGCCCGTGCAAAATGAAATATGTGGGTAGCACCACTAAGGCAGTAAAGAACAGAGTATTGGAACATATGCGAGCTATCACCAATAAAGATCCCCATTACCCGATAGCCAGACATTTCGAACTATGTCACCATTCGAACTGCAATCTACTCAGTTTCTTTGCACTAGAACAAGTTCACGTAGGTATAAGAGGAGGAAATAGAACTCTCGCTCTTCGCAAACGTGAGTCAAAATGGATCATTAATATGGAATCTAAGTATCCGAATGGCCATAATTTGGATGAGGAATTAGCCTTCCACCTAAAAGAGTAATTGAGTAAATCATGCACATATTTGTGATGAAGTTCATGTAGTCGCATATAAACTTTGGTATCTGTTTCCATGTTTTCATTTTTAATTAATTTTTGTTTGTAGCTTCACATATCACAACACTGTTTGATTAGTCTTATCTGATTTTCCTAGGTGGAAGAGACTGGCTACAATGAAATTCAGGAATCTATGGCTAATCCCTCCACCTGAGTCTCTCTTTTTTGTCCATCAGATAATTGTAGATATAACATTGCACTTTGTATTGTACCTGCACCTTTTCACTTTTCATGACACAGTTTATTCGTAATAGTTACATAGATTGGCTGCTTTACCTATATACCTATAGGATCATGTCCAGGAAGCTTGTTGTATACAACTGTACATATTGTATATAAATGCAATGGTGGCACTATGCCGCATATACATAGCACCTTGGGGAGTTGAATGATGGTGAATAATAACTGTAAATATGTATATACAGTAATGTACATTATCATCTGCACTGCAGTAGACATCTGCATACAGCCTTCTTTCAAGTAGTTTTTGATTTCTTAGGACACTATGTCGATTGGAATCTTAGTCATGTGACCCCCAGCAATGGTATATATATATAAATGTATATTTTGCCCCATATCAGGCATTAGATTTGTACATAGGCTTGTAGCCAAACATTTTCTGGACATATTCCATGTTAATATGCATGTAATATAAGTTTAACCCAATGTGGTATATATATTTTACAGTGCTAAGATGGCCGCCAAATTCGACAACACTAGTTATCAAACGTGTAGTCCTTTGTTTCTGTCGAATATCTATGTATTGACGTTCTGTGTCCTGTGGCAAATTGTGTGATCAAGACAGCTTTGACTGTTGAAACGCGTTACCTTGCCTGAAATAAACCCTGGTTATCCCTAGTGCGAGTCCTTCTCTCTATGTATAGAGTTTTGGTGGTGGATATATATATATATATATATATATTACCTACTGGCGGTCGCCAGTAGGTATATATAGTTAGGATTTTTTCTCTATGGGATTTTTGAAAATTCTATGTCTAATAACTTTGCCGTTTGTGGACGGAATTGGCTGAAATTTTCAGGAAAATGGCACATTTTGTTTCTGAGCAGCCTTTGAAAATTTGGGGGGGGTTCGTCAAGGGGGGGCCGAGAAAAAAGGGGGGTCCCAAAACGCGTTTTTCCCATGTTAATTTCCATAGGGCGGTTGGCCTCACTTTTAGACCGAACGGCTGAATGGATTTGCACGAAACTTGGCAAAATTGTAGGGACTGGTAGCCCGATGTGCCTTTTGTAGGTCTCAATATATGTGCTCCAGTGGATTTTGAGAAATTAACGTTTAAAAAAAGATATATATCTGTAAGCGCGGACCGGGCAGCGGCCTAGGACGCGTACTTTTCGCGCAACGGAGCTTTGTGAAGCGAAGCTGATTGGTTCTCCGGCGTCTGTCAACATTCCAAACAGTCCGTAGTGGCCGCAAACAGTCCGTAGTGGCCGCCATCTTGTCTCTCGGTAGGATCGAGAGACAAGAGGAGGCCAAAGCGAAGGGGTAAATGACCATAAGGGGGAATAGTAGATCCTCGCTGACCCCCTAGGTTTGATGTGGAGGTTTTAAAAGGGCCCCGCGGGGCAAAAAAAAAAAATTATAATAATAATCTTACGGCTGAATGGATTTGCACGAAACTTGGCAAAATTGTAGGGACTGGTAGCCCGATGTGCCTTTGCTAGGTCTCAATATATGTGCTTCAGTGGATTTTGAGAAATTAACGTTCAAAAAAAGATATATATCTGTAACAGCGCACCGCTTCGCGTACTTTTCGCGTTACGGAGCTTTGCGAAGCGAAGCTGATTGGCTCTCCGGTGTCTGTAAACATTCCAAACAGTCCGTAGCGGCCGCCATCTTGTCTCTCGGTAGGATCGAGAGACAAGAGGAGGCCAAAGCGAAGGGGCAAATGACCATAAGGGGGCATAGTAGATCCTCGCTGATCCCCTAGGTTTGATGTGGAGGTTTTAAAAGGGCCCCGCGGGGCAAAAAAAATAAATAATAATAATAATCGAACGGCTGAATGGATTTGCACGAAACTTGGTAAAATATTAGGGACTGGTAGCCCGATGTGCCTTTGCTAGGTCTCAATATATGTGCTTCAGTGCATTTTGAGAAATTAACGTTCAAAAACAAGATATATATCTGTAACAGCGCTCCGCTTCGCGGAGATAAAATTATATCTGTATTACCTAGCTGTTGCTAACACCAGTTAGCGACGGCTAGTAGGAGATAGCGACCATCTTGGGCCCCACTTTGCATGTGAGTGATATTTATCACTAATGACATGCAAAGTGGGCATGCCAAGATGTTAGCGACTGGAAACAGTCGCTAACATCGCTATCTCCTATTATCAACTTTTGGAAATATTCGAGATAAGCGCGAATATCTCCAAAAAGTAACAGCTGCCCTGAGCAGTTCTTAGCCATGTTATCCTATGGGAGGTGGATAACATGGCTAAGAGGATTAGCTCGGTAATGCATGAATATCGCTGAGTTTTCAGCGATATTAATGCATTGCGGTCGGTTTTTATCGTATTTGCGATAAACTTTGATAATAGCAAGGTTTATCTGCGATAATTTCTGACGGTAAAAAAATCTTTGCAATGCATCGTTAGGGATAAATATCGCTTAACTTTGGTAATATGCCCCAACGTCTGTTAACGTTCGATTCGAAGGAAATCAGGAAGTGTTGAAAAACATTGTCTGCGCCATCTTGTCTTTTTTCAAATGCCACACTTTTGTCGTGCACGGCAGCCATTTTAGATGCCTTGACCAGACCCACTCTGTGCACGCTGTCGATCCTTAGCATGGCTCCCCACCCTCGCAAGCATCTCCCCCAGGCAGTGGTCACCCCCGCTCTCTGTCTTATGCATGGGTAATAAACCTCCCCCCATCTGCGCTGCTCTTTCCTGAGAATCACACCCTGTGCCCGCCCGACACCTCCCTTTCGCCCTATTCACTACTGCACCCTCTGACACTCCTTTTCCTCTGTGTCCGATTGTCCAGGCTGGTCCTAGGGTATCAGCTAGCCCTGCAGATGTAGTTTATGGCCACAGCTGTAAAGATTCACCCCTCTTCAAAGGAGTTATAGTAGATCAAGGCCCACACTCGATGAGATCCGTCACAGCAGAAGCGTTGCTATTATCTGAAAACCATCCTGTATTGTGATTGGGGAGGGGACCGAGCGTGAAGCGGAAGATTCCAGGGATGACTCTTTGTACATCAAAGTTTTTACAATTATGTGTCACATTAAAAATATATAGCACTCCGACAAAGTAGTAAGATTATAAAACTTTAATAATTTATAAATATATACAAGAAAACAAAAATAGTAATAACATATAAACATTTTTAGGGAAAAACAACGAAGTAGCGGTCGGCTGTGCGAATAGTCCCAACGCAGCACAACGTCCAGATTTCCGGCGTGGGGCGGGTCATCAG
Source organism: Lissotriton helveticus (assembly GCF_964261635.1). Classification (NCBI taxonomy): domain Eukaryota; kingdom Metazoa; phylum Chordata; class Amphibia; order Caudata; family Salamandridae; genus Lissotriton; species Lissotriton helveticus. The sequence goes on along the minus strand of NC_136068.1, from coordinate 342,508,068 downwards.
TAGCAAACTGTTGTGCGAATAGTTCCAAGGCAGCAGAACGCGCTGAAATCTAGATGACACGAAAGTGATGTCTAGTAAGTTGCCACCCAGCAAATAACGGCGTGGGGCGTCGCGGGGGGTGGGTCTTCAGTAGCAAACTGTTGTGCGAATAGTTCCAAGGCAGCAGAACGATGGCACCAAGGTGATGTCCAGTAAGTTGCCGCACTGGTTTTGGTATCCTACAATGCTGCTCCGAATAACGGCGTGGGGCGCCCCGGGGGAGGCGGCGTGAACGGGCCTCTCCAGGTGGAGTGTCATCTGTTGTAGTGGGGCGCCCCTTTACCGTTTCAGTTGCCATTCCGTCCGTTTTTGGTCCACTGTGTCAAAAGCCGCAATTCAGCTGAGTTGCGCCCACTCTTGCGGTGCAGCGATAGGCGGCTGTCACAGGACTCTCAAAATGGCGGCAGGCTCTTTCCTTTTTGGGCCTGGTCCACTGAAATGGCCCTGGGACACCTTGGAAATCGGACGCTTGTCTGCTAGGTCTTGGACCCCATTCTCGAAAGCGTCCCCTCCGCCTTAAGAATTCATCAAAAGTTTTGGGGGCCCCGACTCCTGCAGGCTTCTGGTGGGGAGCGGCTGCCATGATTGCTCGCGGAATGACTACGACGGAGCTACGAGATGGTGGTGCTCTCATGCTGACGCCAGCTTCAGTCTGAAACATCCAGAAACAAGGTGGGGCTTTCATCGTTTGGAAAAAAAAAAAGTTTTCATCCAATGAAAAGTGTTGTTTTTAGGTCATATGATCAAGCCTTCCATCATTAGGAAACCAAAAGTAAAATGAACCAATGAAAAGTTTTATAAACAAGTCACATGACCTGTTATGCGGCATAGGGTATAAAATGCGGAGAAAATACGTTGGCACGTGAGGCGGCGTCAGTAGCGGACCGATGTGCGAATAGGCCGAAGGCAGCACAACGCGCCAAGATCCGGATGGCACCGAGGTGGTGTCCAGCAAGTTGCAGCACTGGTGTGGCCATCCTACAATGTTGAAAGTCGGCGTGGGGCGCCCCGTTGGCCTGTGAGTTTGCGTCAGTAGCGGACCGATGTGCGAATAGGCCGAAGGCAGCACAACGCGCCAAGATCCGGATGGCACCGAGGTGGTGTCTAGTAAGTTGCCGCACTGGTGTGGCCATCCTACAATGCTGAAAGTCGGCGTGGGGCGCCCTGTTGGCCTGTGAGATGGTGTCTGTAGCGGACTGATGTGCGAATGGGGCCAAAGGCAGCGCAACAATATTTTCTGACGAGAAGACACCACAAGGCGCTGAGATGCCAAGATCCGGATGGCACCGAGGTGATGTCTAAGTTGCGGACTGATGTGCGAATGGGGCCAAAGGTAGCGTAACAATATTTTCTGTATGGAAGATACCACTAGGCGTTGAGATGCCAAGATTCGGATGGCACCGAGGTGATGTCTAGCAAGTTGGTGTGGTCATCCTACAATGCTGAAACTCGGCGTGGGTCGCCCCATTAGCCTGTGAGATGGCGTCAGTAGCGGACCGATGTGCGAATAGGCCGAAGGCAGCACAACGCGCCAAGATCCGGATGTCACAGTGGTGGTTTCATAGTTGAGAGGCACTTCATCTGCAGTGGGGCGCCGAGATCCGGATGGCACCGAGGTGATGTCTAGCAAGTTGCTGTACTGGTGTGGTCATCCTACAATGCTGAAAGTCGGCGTGGGGCGCCCTGTTGGCCTGTGAGATGGTGTCTGTAGCGGACTGATGTGCGAATGGGGCCAAAGGCAGCGCAACAATATTTTCTGACGAGAAGACACCACAAGGCGCTGAGATGCCAAGATCCGGATGGCACCGAGGTGATGTCTAAGTTGCGGACTGATGTGCGAATGGGGCCAAAGGTAGCGTAACAATATTTTCTGTATGGAAGATACCACTAGGCGTTGAGATGCCAAGATTCGGATGGCACCGAGGTGATGTCTAGCAAGTTGGTGTGGTCATCCTACAATGCTGAAACTCGGCGTGGGTCGCCCCATTAGCCTGTGAGATGGCGTCAGTAGCGGACCGATGTGCGAATAGGCCGAAGGCAGCACAACGCGCCAAGATCCGGATGTCACAGTGGTGGTTTCATAGTTGAGAGGCACTTCATCTGCAGTGGGGCGCCGAGATCCGGATGGCACCGAGGTGATGTCTAGCAAGTTGCTGTACTGGTGTGGTCATCCTACAATGCTGAAAGTCGGCGTGGGGCGCCCCATTAGCCTGTGAGATGGCGTCAGTAGTGGACTGATGTGCGAATGGGGCCAAAGGCAGCACAACGCGCCAAGATCCGGATGGCACCGAGGTGGTGTCCAGCAACTTGCCGCACTGGTGTGGCCATCCTACAATGCTGCGCCGAAAGTCGGCGTGGGGCGCCCCGTTGGCCTGTGAGTTCGCGTCAGTCAGTGGGGGCTGTTTGAGGATCTGACTGCATTGGAAAGCAATGTGATGCTGTGCGTCGCCCCCAAGATGGAGGTTCCTCGGCTGCAGTGGGGCGCCCCTTGGTGTTTCACTCGCTATGCAGCTGAGTTGCGTGCGCACTTGTGGCGAATAGGCCGAAGGCAGCACAACGCGCCGAGATCTGGATGGCACCGAGGTGGTGTCCAGCAATTTGCCGCACTGGTGTGGCCATCCTACAATGCTGCGCCGAAAGTCGGCGTGGGGTGCCCCGTTGGCCTGTGAGGTGGCGTCAGTAGCGGACCGATGTGTGAATAGGCCGGAACCAGCACAAGGCGCCAAGATCCGGATGGCACCGAGGTGGTGTCATAGTTGAGAGTTCTGAGCAGCGCTTGTAACACTGTCTGAAGCTTATTTGCACCTGCTGCAGCTTCACTATTGCCCTGGTGTGGCCTAAGATCGCCCATGACATAGGCGGCCACCTCCCGGGGTCCGGCGGAACTTTTTTCCTTTTCCTTTCTGCATCTTGTCCCAAATTCGTTTGACTTGAAGACACGACCAGGTCCCTGAATGTGTGCAGGGGGACGCTATTGATTGAATCAAAATGGCGGCTTCACACAAAGCTGACTCAAGCGTTTTCTGGTGGTTTCATAGTTGAGAGGCACTTCATCTGCAGTGGGGCGCCGAGATCCGGATGGCACCGAGGTGATGTCTAGCAAGTTGCTGTACTTTTGTGGTCATCCTACAATGCTGAAACTCGGCGTGGGTCGCCCCATTAGCCTGTGAGATAGCTGTTTTTTGGATTTGGGCCTGGTCCACTAAAATGGCCCTGGGACACCTAAGAACTCGAACGCTCGATTTTTTTTTCATTTCCTGTACATGCAAAAAAAGGTAAATGCCCGGTATGTTACACGCTTCATCTGCCACGATGAACTCTCCAGAGGAAACGAAAAAATATATAGTTGTGGTAACTATACCATGCATCGTCATATGGAGAGGTGGCACCAATTAATTATAGTGCTGCATAAAAGAGAGATTTGGAGGAGAACCCCTGACCTGCTAGTACATTCATCAAAGAAGTGGCACTGAGAGCTTCAGAGGCAAGGGAAACGGTCCCAAATATTTAGAAGAACTTTGGAAAGATTAAAATGACATGTTTAGATTGTGGTAAATTAATTTCATGTGGGCAGATGAGTGTTACTCTAATAAATACAGCATATGAACATCATCATAGTCGATGGTTGGTAGAGACATTTTGACTATATCCTGGACCTGCCCGTCCTCGCCCAAAATGGCGCCGGAATAAATGGGACTCGTAACTCCTTGTTGTGTACTGGTTGCAGAACCTTGAAATCACGAGATACGTATGCAGTTTTGAAGCACATGGCGGGCGGGGACGAGAATTGATTGAATATTTCGACATCCCTATTGATATTAAGTTCTGATGTGTTATTGATTACTGTACTGTTGAAAGTTCGAATTAACGTCACCCATGGTACTTGCCCGCAAATGTATATCTAGATAATTTTATTGTAACTGGCCCTGTCGTATTTTAATTATAAAATGTACGTCCACCGATTCCATAACTGTTAGACACCTTAGTTCTTGCAACCTAATGGCCCGCCCGTTACGTTCCTCTACAGTGTAAATGTCTACTCATCACATACGATTACAGTTTGCTCCGTGGCCGGCCCACGTGGTTATAGGCTCGTATTTGTATAATGAAATTTTCACAATAAAGGTTTTTAAAAGAAAACATGGTAGTAGTATATACATTGGTAAAGTTTGTAATAATAGTCACTGTTTTAGAATCATTAAAAGGCAAGTGAAATAAAGCAGACCAATTACATGAAGGGTAAAAGGTATAATACGAAGGAACGCAGTAAAGATAAATGGTCAAGGGCTGTTGTGTTTTCTATTCCTGCAACATAAAGTGATCGATAAGAATCTCATATTCAGGCGTATCGGCGACTAAGACAGCAGGTCGACCCTCTTTTGCTCAACGGCTCCATCATGGGACGAAGAAACGCTCTTTTTCTCGAAAAAAGAATATATTTTACTTGCAGGACAGTTGTAAAATTTCCGGGAAAGTACATTAGCCTGGAACATTATAACATATATTTAAGAAAAAATAATGTTCGGAAGTAATGAAAAGCGTAATTTTTAGGTCATATGAGCAAGCCTTTCATCATTACAATAAGAAAAGTAAAATGAACCAATGAAAAGTTTTATTAACAAGTCACATGACTTGTTATGCTTACGTTACGCGCTGCGCGCCCCGGATGACTTCCGGATGCGCTAACGCGGCGCGTCATATGACGCATTACGCGACAACGCAGGTCCAGAATATAGTCAAAATGTCTCCACCAACCAGCGGTCGGAACACAACCCCTTTCAGCAGGCTAAATAGTTCTGTTAAATGAGAACAGAAGGGACAGGCAACAAGAACCATCAGTGAAAGAGGGGAGGGCTAGTTCTTCTCTACCGGGTTACATTGGGGCGCTACCGGAACTGATCGAATTGGTAGTCTACAGTGTTTCTGGATGTTTCAGACTGAAGCTGGGGTTAGCATGAGAGCAGCATCATTTCGTAGCTCCGTCGTGGCCATTCCGCAACCAATCATGGCAGCCGCTCTTTATCGTTATTTTGGGCGGGGTGGGTGGCGGAGCCGAGCTGTTTTGCAGCCATCATTGTGTGGAGTTCAGTTCATCTCACTAGTTTTGTATTTGTCATGAGGGGTTGTTCCTAATGTTTCTATTTTAGCGAGGTCAAAAAGAGATCCCATTAGTGGCCTACTGATTTTGCTCGATTCCTTTTCTTTTTTTTTACACGATTTTTCGTTATCTGCAAAGACTAAACAGAGTATTGCGACTCTGTGTTTGTTTGTAAATAGAGAATGAACCAAAGAGAACTAATTCTAAAACAGTAAATACTTGGATAACAATCAATCAAATGGAGAGAGAAGCAGGCACGACGGATTACAACGGGGGCAAAGGCCTGCGTTAACTACCTTTCACTATCTGCAAAGAGAGAGTACTCCTAATAGAAATGAGGGGGGGGGGCACCATTCAAAGCAGATCAGTGTGCATAAACACGAAAATGTTTTCACTTACCACGTACTTGACATTCGACAGCTTATGATATTTGCTATTAAAAAACCATTGAAATTCACTGAAAAAACCATAGGTTATAGACCATATATAGTTAGGAATTAGCATTTACAAAACCTTGAAAATTCACTGAAAAAACCATAGGTTATAGACCATATATAGTTAGGAATTAGCATTTAAAAAACCTTATTTTACTCACACAAAACCATTGAAATTACATATATAGTTAGTTGCACTAACTATATATCGCGCACCTGCAATCCACTGCTGATGATGTCACATATTACATCATTCATGACATGGTCAGTGACATCACTGATGACATCACTGATGACATCTCAAATGACATCACTGATGACATCACTGATGACAACATCCAGTGACTGTATGTTTCTGTAAAGTTAAAATGTGTCTTACATATTGAAGAATGAGTGGAAGTATAAGTGTCTGGACAAAGGATTTAGTAGGTGCATGACTGAATGCATGAGTGAGTGATTAAATGTGTCTCACTGAGTGCATGGGTTAGTGACTAAAGTGTCTTAATTTGTGCATCATTATGTCTGTTGTTCTGTAAACTGCTGCATGTTTTGATCAGTAGCTATATAATTAACTATATGGGTTACTGATTGATTGTCCAAGTATTTGTATGGGAGACTGAGTGTGTGTGTGGCTGGCTGGGAGGTGTGTGACTCTGTGCAGATCAATGTGTACTTGTATCAATGATTGTATAACAAGGTAAGTATGTGTTAGTATATGTTTGAAAATGTAAGGTGCTCTATGTTTAACTGTATAGACAAGAAAATGGAAGTGTCATTGATTCTTTACAGGACTGACTAGGTGTGTGAGTAACTCCATGGATGAGTGGCAGACTGTGAGTGTCTGTATAGGTGTATGAGTGCATATGATAGTGTTGTAAAGATGAGTGATTGTATGTATGAATGATAGTATGGGTGAATGAGTGAAGGTGTGTGTAGACGTAGGAATCAGTGAGTGCGTATGTAGTAACTAGTATTGGTGTGTCAATGGTTTCAAAAATTATATTCTGTATTTAACACTGGGTGAAACAGAGGTTATATTAAAATGTGAGGAGATGCATTGTATTGTCATATGAATGATATCATCAGTGATGTGGTCATTGATGTCAAATGAGATGTCATCAGTGATGTCATCAGTGATGTCATTTGAGATGTCATCAGTGATGTCATCAGTGATGTCACTGACCATGTCATGAATGATGTAATATGTGACATCATCAGCAGTGGATTGCAGGTGCGCGATATATAGTTAGTGCAACTAACTATATATGTAATTTCAATGGTTTTGTGTGAGTAAAATAAGGTTTTTTAAATGCTAATTCCTAACTATATATGGTCTATAACCTATGGTTTTTTCAGTGAATATATATATATATATATATATATATATACATATATATATATATATATATATATATATATATATATATATATATATATATATATATATATATATATATATATATATATATATATATATATTCCAGGGTTTGCTCCTCCGGATCAATGGGAACCCATGGAAAGTGGCGCGCACGCTGGCAGAGCGTACCGGCAATCAATATCCTTCCATTCAGAACAAATCTGCGCGCTTTCAGGGCAATCAAACTCCGTTGACAATGATGTTCTGCAAGGTTGTTTATTCACAACTCGTTTCGACTGTGTCCGCCGCCTTGTTCACGTGAAAAGTGCACACAAAAAAACAATAACTATTAAAGCATTGTGGGTATTGTAAACATCACTACCCAGGTGGGTTTGGCAGACATCTTGGAAAGGTAAAAATTGAATAGCAAGTTTGTCAATACAAACGTGCAGGGATGTTATACAACCAAAATTGTGTAGCGTGTGTACACTAAACAAGGATAAAGCATGCACTAGTTGTCCGAAAACCAAAGATACACAAGGATCCCATTAGACCACCAGGGCAGCTTATTGTGTCCTCCAGGGGCAATTTGGAGGAACACATATCTAAGTACGTAGATCATTTTCTCAGAGACTTTGTGGGTAAACTTCCTAGTTACATCAGGGACACAAAGGACTTTTTGAACTGCATAAAAGACATTGATTGGGAAGAGGAGTCTATGTTTTTCACTCTTGATGTGCATTCCTTGTACATCATCATCAACCATCAACAAGGCTTGGGTGCATGTGCATATTACCTTGGCACCAGACCTGTCAGATTCCGAGATCATAGTCAGATGGTCCTTGAGATGACGGAGTACTGTTTAACAAACAATATCTTCATGTTTAATGGGGCCCTCTACAGGTAGATGACGGGTACAGCGCTGGGATCGTGCTTTGCTCCCAGTTTCGCCAATCTCTTCATGGGACGCTGGGAGGAAAACATTTTTGGCAATCCAGGACTTACGATGTACTTGGGCCATGTCACGATGTGGCTCAGGTACATCGATGATCTCTTCATCGTGTGGAGAGGCTCTGATCAGGAGGCCAGTGAGTTTATTGAGAAACTCAATGACAATGAGTGTAGCATCATCCTTACGGGTAACTTCAGCAGAACCAGTGCAGAATACCTTGATATTAACTTCACCATCAAGAACAATCAAGTGCACACTGCCCTGTTTAGGAAGGCATCAGCAGGCAACAGCATCCTTCATGCCCTCAGCAGCCACCTGGAGGCTCTCAAGTGGAGCATCCCCTATGGTGAGCTGCTGAGGGCAAGAAAGAATTATAACACGGAGGAAGTGTACAAGGAGGAAAGCAAAACCATGATTTAGCGCTTTAAGGCGAGAGGGTACCCAAATTGGATGATCAGGAAAGCAAAAGCCAGAGCTGATGGAGTAGACAGAGCACTTACCATATCTGTACGCACTACACACACCACAGACACAGGGGAGGGAAGCACTAGAATCATCATGACATACACATCAGATTCCAAAGACATTAGACAAATCCTGGACAGGAATTGGGACATTCTCAAATGTGATAGTACCATAGGAGATACCATCCCTGAAAGACCCACATCACATACAGGAGAGGCAGAAACATGAGAGACATGCTAGTACACAGCGACATCACCATCTACCCCAACAGGTACGAACATGGCCTGATCGTTTCTTTCTGTGCGGCCATTGTAAGGCCTGCAGAAACAGCAGTTTCAGGAACAAAGCTGTATACAACCATGTGAGCCAGTCTCTTACCAAGTTCCTTACTTGCAGTTCCACGCACATCGTATACTATACCTAGTGCCCCTGCAAGCTCTGGTACATTGGCAGTACCACCGTTATGGCTAAAAAGAGAATACTCAAACACAGCAGAGCCATTACCAACATGGATCCCAAGTACCCTGTTGCATGCCATTTCCAAGACAAACATTTTTCGAACACATTCCACCTCAGTTTCTTCATTTTAGAACAAGTCAACAAAGACCCCAGAGGGGGCAATAGAATTCTCTTAAAAGTCTGACAGAAGGAGTCCAAGTATATAGTGGACTTTCAAACCAAGATTCCAATGGGGATTAATGTAGATGAGGAACTAGCAATATATCTGATGGAGGACTAACCCACATCTGTATTTCATACCAAGTTTAGGCCACAGGAGGATCATCTCTATTGACTACACTGTTCCATCTCATTTTCTTTCCTTGATACTCTTTCGACCAAGTTTTTGTGCATTAGAAATTGTATTATTATGTATCATTTGGTTTACTCTAACAACTAAGTATATCTGATATCTTAACTGAACTGCACTGTTTTTAACATTTGTCTTTTTCTTTCGCTTTTTTACAGTAGGAAAGGAAGAGCCCATTCACTTGTATTCACCAGCACGGGCAACCTAACCTTTTTCCCACCTTTCGTTATTGGCACCTTCACCGGACACCACTAATTAGACAATTATGTACTAGTGTTGGGGCACAACAAGAACAGCCTGGAGGAGTGGTGTGGCTCACTGGTTAGAGGCGGCAGACCCGGAAGCAGAGAACGGCCCGGGACCAGGGTTCAATTCCCGATGCGGCAGGGTCATGAACCAGGGTCAGCGGACTCGATAATTCTCGCCTCGGTGCCTACTCTAACCAGGGATCACACTCGGCAACTCTGGGCATTAGCTTGCCTCATCTCTACAACGGCCCCCCACATTCGCCGGGGATGCCTGGTTTCACCTTGGAGATACCCAGTAGGGACCATCTCACAGGGATAGCCAGGACGGGTTCCCCAGCGGTCTACAGCGCCACGACTGACAGTTGGCAGCTCCATCCTCCTGTATCATGACTGTCTGGACTGATGCCTGTATCAGGGCAGTTGGACTCCCACACGTCTGCTCCAGTACCCTATCTGCACGGGTACACTCTGGCACTACACATGTCCATTGAACCTTCACCTTAGATGGTTCACTGGTGCAACCGCATCCATGTACCTATGAGATGCAACATACACTTCCATCTTCATGCAGTGCACACCATATTCCTGAGGAATGATCTTATGCTGATTAGTTGTCAGCATGGTGTCATTAACACCGGGCAGCATTTTTGCTCTAGTAGGACCTCATTAGGCCCTTGTCACAAGGCCCCCCTTGTCTTGCCCCACCTTGCGAACACGCACTTTTTCCTCAGAGGATTGCACTCTAGGTGTGCACGCAGTCAGCTCAGACGTGTGCTTCGGCACTTGGCGATTATGCCATTACAATATGCACAGTGATTTCAACGTGCATCCATTCATCAGTCCCCATTATCTATTATGTATCGGGATTGAGTGGGCTGAGTAGCACCCTGCCCACGCACCATACCATGTGTCAGTCCACTTCTGGAGATTGGATGAATTGTTTCATTTTGAATGAGCACATACGCTGTGACACGCCGGCACTATGTTACACATGTCTCTGTTACAGTTTTCGGACAACTAGCGCATGCTTTATCCCTGTTTAGTGTACACACGCTACACATTTTTGGTTGTATGACATCCCCTGTACGTTTGTATTGACAAACTCGCTATTCAGTTTTTACCATTCCAAGATTTCTGCCAAACCCACCTGGGTAGTGATTGTCACTTGATTAGGCTGCCGACGCAGTTGAAACGCGTTGTGAATAAACAACCATGCAGAACATCATTGTGAACGAGTTTAATTGCCCTGAGAGCACGCGGATTTGTGCTGAATTGAGGGATATATATATATAAGTAAGGCAAGATGATTTTATTACACCAAGTTCAGAAGCGCAGCAGACTGAAGCGTTTCGGGCAGATGCCCTTGATCACAGTGAAATGCAGTTTGAAATGCCTTATTTTTATATGCTATAGTGCACACCATGTGACATATAGACATAAACAACATACTATAAGGTGAACATAACTCCATGAATGGAACTTTGTTAAATCCCCTTTCTTTCAAGTTGATATAATATCTAGCCACGTTACTAATTAGATACACATATATTCCTGATTAAATTCATGAATGGAAATATATACCTGCATAAATGCAGAAAGAAAATTTGTATTGTAACAAGCTAAGTAAATACAGTACTGATAATCTAAAAGATGTTTAGCAGCATGATATAAATGTGCAAAATATCGCAATTGTAAACAATGGAAATTGTGCAAAAGGTTTATCACATGTTAAAAGTAATATTTTATATACTGAAAACCATACCGGAAATATCATATTTCCTAATAAAAACTTTTTTCCTTGTGGAATGTGCAAATTTTCGCAATGTAAACATACTAATTAGTGCAACATCTGCTAATTATTCAGGTACTGTTATAACTAAAGCTGAGATGTTAAAAACTAACTTAATTTCCATTGGGGACATCAAATATAGATGGCAACCCCATTGTGTTTTAAACCTATGAACTGGGCCATAGAGAATGTGGCTGGATGTAATAGAAAAAATAGAGGGGAACCAAAAGTAACTTCCATTGTGTAGTGAATGATCCCAATACAGCTGGATTTAATAAGCCAGAGCTGTATTCCCTTGTGTCAAACAAAAGTGATTAAGATGAATCTTAAAAAATAGGATCAGTGAGAACATTTTAAATTCTTTGATTACAGAATAGTACACAGGGGGGTGGAGGCAGCCTGAACTAAAATATTTTGATACAAATGTTTGTCCAAAATTTCATGATTAATCAACACCTCTTCCTTTACTGCAGAGCCCTACAGAAAATGGTAAAGGTCCTCTGTCGTGTTGAGTCCATTAGGAACCTTGCTGTCTAGTTCTAAAATCATTTTCGATTCCAGTTGTCGTAGCATTTTATCCCTGTCTCCCCCTCTGCGGGGTTTAGGCACAGAAGTGAGCACAAAGTAGCTGAGACACTGTAAGTTGTTATTATCTACACTCCTAAAGTGTCTCGCGACAGGGTAGGAGCTATCATTGTTAACAATTGCACGCAGATGCTGCAATATTCTGGCATGCACCTGTAGCCTGGTGCTGCCAACATACCTCAGGCCACAGGTGCACGCCAGAACATAAACAGCATATTCCGTCTTGCAATTGTAATTTCCTTTAATGGACAATGGAACAGGACTGAAGGGGGTATTGTATTGGGTGGTATTTATGCCAAACGTACACGCCCTACAACTAGAACATTTAAAAAAAAACAGTCGGTGTTTGAACCAAGACGTACTTTTGAGCAGTTCAGGAAATGAGTTGGAAACATGTGTCCTCATAGAGGGGCCTCTGTGAAAAGTGATATTAGGATTACTAGGAAGTTGATATGCCAACACTCCATCTGTCATTAATATGGGCCAGCTCTTAGTTAGAAAGGCTCTTATCTTTCTTTCCTGACAGCTGAATGATGTGATGAACCTGATGTTGCAATTTTCTGGATCATCCATTATATCACTGGTAGGAGGTTTGGGCAAGAGAAGCGACTCTCTAGTTCTTTGCTTTGTCTTGTTAACTGCCTTATTGAGTATTTTCTCATTGTACCCTCTGGCCTTGAATCTAACAAGTGCATCAGAGGTGCATGTAAGTAACTCTTCTTCACTATTGCAGATTCCTTTAAGACGAAGTAATTCTCCATAGGGTATGTTATCTATGACATGACGTGGATGGGCACTGCTCGCATGGAGGGTCGAATTCCCCGCCGTACTTTTTCTGTGTAGGGTAGTAGATATTGTGTTTCCCTTTAAGAACACCTTAACATCCAAAATATATATATATATATATATATATATATATATATATATATATATATATATATATATATATATATATATATATATCAGAAAATCGCCATTCGCAAGCGCTTCTTTTCAAAGAGGCTGAATAACGAAGGAGCAGAACCACAGTTTTTGTGCTTTTTCCTCAGTGCTTTATTTGTGCAAAGTTCTCAGCCTGCAAACCGCCATGACGCGTTTCGCCTCCACCAACAAGGCTTGTTCACATGACGTGTTATAGACATAAATGAGGACATTTATAGCTCAGAATGTTATACGGGAGCAGCTGTTACCACTTAGTTCATAGGCAGCAAAGAAATACTACATGTTTATGACGACAATGACAATGTAATAAAGGACATAGTGCCCATTAAATACAAGAAGGTTCTAGATGTAAATTCATGGATAAAACCTTTCCACAATTTCATATATATACACATATCTCACTAATTCATGAGAAACTATATATTTTCTGTACACCTTTACATATTTACGTATGAAAAAATAATATTTCATATATATACTTCTTCTGCACAAACTAATTACAACTATATACAAACATGATTTTTGCATCATAATTTGTCAGAACCATATCAATACATGATGTGTCGTATTAAAATAGAATATAGCTCCTTGCTGCCATAATAATTTAACCCCAGTGGGTCATAAAAAAACAGTTAAACAGCTGATCGTAACCATATTGATAGTTCATCCCCACAATGCCCTCCTTGGGGTGCTGTAGTAAGTTTGTGTGTTAAATCTAAGTGCAAGTGCTTAACATTTAAAAACAATCCTACATTTCCTAACAGACTGCCGAATCTATTCATGAACCTCTTTTAAGGAAGCTCTGTCGCCTTCACATTTACAATGAAGCCCCAACAGGGACCTGATAACTATTTCTCCACATGGGCACCTTCTAGATCGATTTGAAAGGATTTTACTCAGAGTTGTTAAAGGCAAGTGTACATGTCCTCACTGGCATTCAGACCCCCAGGGTTTTTGCTGTTTAATTCCAAAATATATCTAGTTTCTAACAGGCGCAACTTAGCATCCCTGTAGCCACCCCTTTTAAGGGGTAGAATTGAATCAATGAGAAAATATTGGAGACTACTGGGGTCGCTGTTGTGGACAGATTCAAAGTGCCGTGCCACTGGATATGACTGGTCTTTCCCTGATATAGCCCTAAGGTGTTGCAGAATACGTTTGTGGGCGGGCAGGCGTGTACTTCCCACATATTGAAGCCCACAGGGACACTGCAACACGTAGACCACAAATTCGGTCTTACATGTGAGTCTCTTACTTATTGCTATAGGTTTATCCAGAAAGGGGCAAGAAAAATAGGTCTTATTGATTCCATGGCGACATGCCTTACAAGATTGACACTTCTTGAAGCCCTTGATGAGATCCATTCAGGATTTCGAAGTGTCTAAGCTACTGCCTACCAGAGCGTTGGCCATAGTTGGGGATCTCCGAAAGGTGAGGTCTGGTTTGTTTGCTACCAATCCTCCTATTATCGGGTGCTGATTGCTATATGTGATAATAGCCCTTGACTGTATCTGCTCATTGCCTTTTTCTGTTGTAGCAGCTCTGGCTTTGGGTATTAGGGCCTGTTCTCTCATGATCTTTTTGGTGCGATCAATAGCCCCATCAATTATTTCATTACTATACCCTCTATTTAGGAACCGTATTTTGCTGTCCCTTTGGGCTAGATCACATTCAGCATCTGTACTACATATTCTCCTCAACCTAAGCATCTCCCCGTAGGGGATGCTATGGATGAGGTGTCGTGGGTGTTGACTGGTTGCATGAAGCAACGTATTACCCGCGGTTGCTTTTCTATGTAGTTTTGTCTCTGCCTTGTCATCCTTGATGTAAACCTCAACGTCTAAGAAGTTAACTGACTCCTTATGAATTTGTGAAGTGAATTGCAAATTAAAGTTGTAGACATTCAATTTCTCTGCAAAATCAGTGGCTTCCTCAATGGATCCCCTCCATACTATGAAGAGATCATCTATATACCTGAGGTATAGCATCACATTGTTGGCCATAATGTCCCTGTGTTGATCCATGAGGATATATATATATATATATAGAGAGAGAGAGCGAGAGATATATATATATAGATATTCACTGAAAAATATGTTAGGAAACTATCTCTTGGCCTAAAGTTACTTAGCTGCACGAATTAGAGTTTCTACAGATAAGTATAACTGTAAGAATAACTGTAACTGCTGAATTTCTATGGTTTTGTGTGGGTAAAATGTAACCTAATTATAACGTCCCTGTAACCGTTGTTTTTTCAGTTAATTTCAGTTTTTTTAACGTAAAGTAATATATTATCAGTGTACATTAATACAACCACCACCACACATGGCAGTTAACAGTTGTAGTTATACTTATCTCAAGAAAGTATAACTCGTGCCCTAAGGTAATTATAACTCATGCCCGCGCCATGCACAGTTTTCTCATCAATAATTTTATTGGAAATGTTGCAGTTAAATTATAAATGACATCACAGAAGATGTATTTGCTGATGTAATATGTCGGGTATGTAGCAATGCACAATGAGGGCGTGAGTTATAGTTACCTTAGGGCACGATTTATAGTTTCTTTAGATAAGTATAACTATCACTGTTGAATTTCTATGCTTTTGTGCATTTAAAATCTGAACTTAACTATAACGTCCTTCTAACCTTTGGTTTTTGAGAGAATTTCAAATGTAAAAAAAATTCTATTTCCTAACTATAACGTCCCTGTAACTTTTGGTTTTATCAGTGAATGTCTAGGTTTTTTCAATGTTAAGTAATATTTATGTACCTTACGTTAATTGAACTCCTGCGCACAGCCTATGGCTATGCATGACAGGGATTGGCCTCAGGGCCTGGCCTGCATCCAGTCCATGCAGCCGTACCCCCGTAGGCAGCCAACCCCATGTCATGTATGACCTTTGGCCATTCGTAGAAAGGTTGGCCACAATACCTGCAGCCAAGACCCCATAGGTGCCCACCCCGCACCTCACACAGCCTATCCCTGATATGTAGACAGCCTGGGAGGGGGGCAGGCAGGCCCACCTCCACGCACCAATTATAGCCTTGTGGCCCATCCAATTACTAAAATGGAAGGGATGCGAAGGGCCCCTCAATCCGTTCCAATTTTGGCCCTGGGGCCCACCCATTTACTACAAGGGGGAGAGGGACCAAGCAGGCCTTCCCGGGGCTGATTATGAACCTGAGAACCCCATCCCCGGTGCTCAGCCAATTAACTCAAGGGTGGGCTGCATGGGCTCCTTCCCTGGGCCAATTTTGGCCCCCAGGATGCCATCCCTCGGGGCCTGGCTAATCAGTGAAAGGTGAGGGAGCTCCCTGGGAGGATTTTGCCCCAGGGCATGGACA
This sequence comes from Lissotriton helveticus, assembly GCF_964261635.1. NCBI lineage: Eukaryota > Metazoa > Chordata > Amphibia > Caudata > Salamandridae > Lissotriton > Lissotriton helveticus. The sequence continues at coordinate 342,492,004 of NC_136068.1, read as the reverse complement.
ATTAGTGCAAGTGGGAGGGGGCCCTTCAGCCCTCCTCCCTAGACCAACTTCTGCTACTGCTGAAGACTACTGCTTGAACCTCCCACTTTCAAGAAGGAGAGAACAATGGCCCAATCCTTTTCCGGCAACGCAGTGAGCATCTGGAACTCTTTTCCGCCTCAGCTCCGGACCACCGCCTCCTCCCAGGCCTTCAAAGGGGACCTCAAAGTTCTCCTCCTCCAGAGACACCTCCAAAAGTAATTCACGTCCTCATGTTATTTGGAGGAATACTTCCCACTACTGAAAATTTCTACCTCCCATGACCATGGAAGTGCCTTCCCAGTGTGTTCTTGTGATTGGAGTGTCTGCCTGTTTGTAGTATTCTCCATGCACTTGTGTTTGGTGCCCTTTTGTAACATGCACACACCACTTTGCCCTGGTAACACACGGTTTGCTACCTCTCACATGTTCTACCTTTGATACCTGCACAAGTGCCACCTTTGCCTACGTAACGCTTGTTTTTTGTGCATGAGTGTCTAGCACCTTTTGCAGTATTATACCTCAAATGATACTTTGTTTTCTCTTGTAACCGCACACTTGTCACTTTTTCCTCTTGTGCACTTTTTACTACCTCATGTATTTTTGGTTGCTCACAATTTTTACTACCTCATGTATTTTGTTTGCTCACAATTGTCACTATTACCTTATGTAACGTAACGTATGCTTTTGTAATCTGTTAGTGTGTAATGTTTCTCATTATGTTTCATTTCTGTTCCTATTGTGAAGCGCTCTGACGCCTTCGGGTAAAGTCCGCGCTATATAAAAATGCATAAATAAATAAATAAATAAATAAACCAATATCAACCTCAGGGACTCCCTCCCCCGGAGCCTAGCCACTTTATGCTGGGTGCCCTGGCCCCACCCAAAGCACTCAGTGTGCACTGTTGGGGGCCACTATTGCTGCTTTTACTAAAAATCTACTCTTTTAAAATTTCGCCATGTTTTAACTCTGCACTTTACTTCATGATTTTGGGCTCTTACACTGATTACTTACTATTTTGTTGCTTTACTGCTTGTTGCCTCCTCTGCCTAGTGCCCCGTTCCACCGCGGGTGTTCCCGTTTGCGTGGAGGACGCGTCGGCAAACAGCTGGTCCCTGCTCCGATTGGCTGGATTCGGTCAGGTGGTACACCAGTCTCGGGGTCAGCCCTATTTAGTCGGGATGATTCTCTCCGCGCACAGCGGACGCGCACAGCGGGAGCGCGCCGAAGTTGCGCCAAAGTTAAGCCCATCTGCGCCCGTCCGCGCTGATACCGCGCCTCGGGCCAGATAGGCTGGGCCCCGCTTTTCACGCTCTGCTGATCGTGAGTTTTATACACTTTCTACCTTGCTCTCTATTAGACCCCCTCCCATGATATGTCATCATACCTTATCTCCTGAGGATATATCAATTATTAACTGTGCTTGTAATGCACCTAGACCTGCTCGAATTCAGCATTTTAGAAAGCACCGGGTTTGTTCTGGGGCAGCTAAGGTTTTAGAAAACCCTCTAAAGGAGGCAGGCTTTCTTGTTAATGCCAGGTCACTCGTTAAAAATAACGTAGCATTCAATGATTTTGTAGCACAGAGGAAACCCCACTGGGTCTTTATAACTGAGACCTGGGGTTCGGATTCCTCTGGCCCAGACTTGGTCGCTGCCATTCCAGAGGGATACGCCCTGATTAGAATGTATCGGACCGGGCGGAGGGGTGGAGGGCTGGGAATTCTTTGTAGAGACTGCTTTACCTGTCGTTCTGATCCCCTCTCGTCTCCTTCAGATAATTTTGAGGCAATGTATTTTTCTATACAGTTTGCCCCTACAGCCTCCTTTTCCGGCATTCTCTGCTACTGGCCCCCGGGGCCCAGGGCCACTTTTTCGCATGAAATACTCAAACTGCTAGAGCCCTTTATTAACAAGCCCAACCTAAATCTTCTTGGCGACTTCAATTTTCATCCTGAGCTGGCAGATGACAGAGATACGATGTCTTTGGTTGAGGGGTTGACTGCTTGTGGGCTGAGCCAACTGGTTGATGGCCCTACACACCTTGCTGGGCACACGCTAGACGGCGTCTTCTCGAACGACTCTAGACTGGTGATGGGAATTCCTATTCCTCTATCCTGGTCTGACCATCGGGCAGTGCCTTTCCATCTCAAAACCTCTCTCGGCGCCCCCAATCAAGGGAACAGGAATGTTTGGGAAACTAGAAGAAATTATAGAGAGGTCTGTAACATTTCCCTCGCCCCATTCATGACGGCTTTTAGCACCCTCTCCCTGTTAGACCCCAATGCTGCTGCACTTGGTATGTCCATCGCCTTATCTAATGCGATGGACACCCTAGCGCCGCTTAAGAAACATTATTCGGCCAGGAAGAGTCCCTAGTCGCCTTGGTACTCGGATCGTCTAAGACTCTTACGGAAGAAATGCAGACAACAAGAAAGATCCTGGCAGGCACATCCTGACTCCTCTGGGAACATTCAACATAAATTAGCTTTGAGGGAATATAAAATGGCCATAGTCGATGAAAAAAAGAAATACTTTAGCAATATCACCGTCTCGCTAAAATCATTGAGAGAGCTCTTTAAAATCATTGACACCTTGTCGACACCTAAAGCTGCCGACTCTGTTATTGAGACTCAGGAGCTCTGTGATAATATCGCGAGCTACTTTCACTCTAAAATTGCTGACATTTACAACTCCCTCAAAATCTCCAATTTGGAGCTGGATACTAATTGTGCTTCCCCACTTTCCTCCCCTTTCCCTGCTCAGGATGAGGCTTCTGATCTGGAGAGCGCGAAGCTGTTGGACATTTCCCAACGTGGGTTTCGTGCTGCCCACAGCACTGAGTCTGCCCTCACAGTTGTGGTCAACAACATCCGATGTGAGGTCGACAGGGGACAGACTACGCTGCTGTGGTAAATAAATAAATAATTACCGGTACTATTTTTCTATGCATTAACTGAAAAGGATAGCTCAATAAATAAGAGGCAGAATCCGTGGTATCTGAGTCATACGGGCTTTAATTAGATGGCTCGAGCCAATGGACCATCGGGTTCCATCACCTGCAAAGGTTCAGGAAGGGACAGACACAGGACAAAGGGAAGTCGCGCAGCGCCTCATATTAACATCATACAGTATATATAGTAAAACAGTACAATTGCATTGAATACAGTAGGCGTAACAAGTGACAAACGGAAGATAAGAACATATGGGCGTAAAAAGAAGGCGTGCACAGGGCGCGCACGGAGACATGTGATGTAAACGTCACAGAAGTGTCATAAATGGGTGGATACATGGAGGGGGCTACCTGGGCAGCTGGAACCTTTAACCTACTGGTGCGCGCAAACGGGCCATGACGTGTAACTGGGGAGAGCTGGGGGCTCTGACTTCTGGTACTAGAAGAGGAGACTAAAGTCTGGGATGTCAGAACGACCTGTACCTATAGCATATCTGATATCTCGTGTTTGGAGTACATGTTGCTTGAATCTAAAAGTCATCAGGGCAAAGGCTACTTGTCACTAAGGGTAGTGCATGCATATATTTCATCATGTATTGCGTGTGCTATGAATCTTCTATGGATACTAATTCAGTAATTCTCTTGCATGGAGACAGAAAGACTAGACTATAGATGAAGATGTTTATGTGGTTCGTTAGCTAGGAATGTGAAGCCGGGGAGCTGAACTGATAACTAGAGGCATAACATATTCTTGGCAGACAGGCAGGCAGGCCAGGCCGGGCACCGCGCTGCTTGGCAGAAAGTAAGTGAAGGGTCAGGGATGCGGGCGGGGCTGCATCGCTCCTCAGAGTGGTTTCAGGAGACTTGAGGCTCGAATCTGGTGTCCGGGCCCTGTGAGGCCTAGAAACGGGGACAACTCGATGATTTAACGTGCACAATGTAAAGACGTTGGCAACATAGGCCTAATACTTGTTGCTTTCACGGGGACTGGATAACTAACATACTAACGTTGGACACAACTATACTTGCGTCTTTATTCGGTCAAGGGGGTAAATATGCATATTAATCATGCACATATAACATACGATGGGGAACACGTAGGGACACATGACAGGGCAAAATTCAATTTTCCTCATTCCCTCCTTGTTCCCTACGTTTCCTTCAGGAAACATCAATATTCATGAGACCATCTATCTGTTCATACAGCATCATTTGCTTGTTTTTTATCTTTTGGGAATGGTACTTTGGACGTGGAATACAAGAGGTAGCGCACAAGCCGCAAATCACAGGGCCACATTGTAAACAGAGACAACAACTGAATATGATCATTACTACTACTCCTAGGAATGACAGTACTTTCCATCCCCAGGCAGATATTACATTCCAGAGCCAACCGGACCATGTCCAGGTGCCTGGATTCTGGTGTAGCTGATGGGCTATTTCATGAAGTCTTGTTATTGCTGAATATACAGACGGTGCGTTATTAGGAATGAAAACGCAACAACTAGATCCGATGACTCTACAAGCTCCGCCCCTATCGGCCAGTATGACGTCAAGAACAAGGCGGTTCTGAAGAACGACAAATCTCATAGCAGATTGCTCTTCTGTTAAGTTACCTAGGGCAGAAGTAGTCTCATTCACTACTGCTTCAAGGGTTCTGGTTAACCTACGTATTAGCTTACTATTCTGGATAGGTCCTATGAAGAAAAAGAAACCTTTATTGAAGTCTGTATATTGTTCTAATGCAGTTTCAGTTTGATCGACAATTGGGGACTCGATCTCCCTTCTATGTCTGACGTGTACTAGATGTGTATTTCTGTGATAATCGGATGGGGCTAGGAAAACTGGTGGCAGTAGGAAGGCAATGTAACATGTTCCATCCCAATCTAGGGGCAGACGTACATATGCAGTCTGACCACATATAAAATATGAATGACGTTAGGCTTTAAAAATAGATTTCCCACTGTCACTATACTCGACCACAGTATTACAATCACTGTGTCCTAAATGTACTGAACCATTCTTTCTAACACATAATTTGCCTTTTACTGGAAGAACTGTTATAGCAGGCAAGTCTGGAGTAGTCTCGGACTGAACATTCAAAACCATGAAATTGGAGGAGAAATTACCTAGATCGTATACTTCATTTTCTAGATCTAACCCTGTCCTATGGGAAAGACCTTCCTTGTCTGGGACACATGTTCTGTTCAAAAGGGACTTATCGTCTAAGGATGATGTTATCGTAAACCATGCTCCACACGAACCATTGTGTGAAAATGGATAGGGAAAGAGTGGCAGAACTCCCTTCGGTGTCTGGAAAGGGGGGAGTCGACCACACACCCAACAATTAGTGGCATTGCTGGTCTGGTGTGAATAGTGTAACATACGGATAAAAGTATTGTTGCGCATTGCAAGTCGGTAGGATAACTCGTGAGGGGGTAGTTCACTAAAAGTGTGCTCTACTGTATCATTAGAGGAAAGATGTACATGCGAATCAAGAGGAGGAAAAAATACATGTAAAACGTAACTTATACATGTGATCGTAAGACTCAGAAATAACATAAACAATAATGTAACAACACATCTGCTGCGCAGATTCTTACAGTAACGTATTTTCTTGGAGTTTCGTCTAACTCTCTCACTATGGGGGTCTATCTCATACATGTCAGGAACCTGTCTAACCGCTTCACCCGAGAGGGACTTAAACAATTAAACTGTCTGACTTGCTAGACCTTAACTTGAGTTTATACTCCTGCTGCGGAGTTTTCTCTAACAGGGGGAGTTTAGAGTCAGTATCGGGGCAGTCCTTGAGAAAAGTCTTTGGACGGAGTCCATGAAAACGCTTGATGTGGCTGGAGTGTAGCCAGCCCTTCCTGCCTTCCAGCTTTACGGCGGTCCTTGTGGTCATCAGAACAAGTTTCGGCTCCTTCCAGCGGGGCTCCAGCGGGCTTGAACGATCAAAATTCCTAACGAGGACTAGGTCGCCTGGAACGACCCCGTGCGGTTTCACCTGGGTGTTGTCTGGAAAGGCAGCCGCGACCTGTGAACGACAAGAGAGTAGTGCAGACATCAAGGAAGCTAGGTAATCTGTCAGCATATTACTGTCAACATCGGTAATTTTACGTGGCATAGGTGTACCCCACATGTTTGGGGGACGACCAAACACAACTTCAAAAGGTGACAAACCCGATCGGGAGTGAGCGACCATTCTCATGTAGAAAAGGGCAACCGGCAGGGCTACCATCCAATCTACACCTTTCTCGGCACATACCTTCGCTATACGTATTTTCAGGGTTTGATTATGTCTCTCGACGAGGCCAGCTGCCTCGGGGTGTCGTACGCAGTGGAACTTCCACTGGTACCCTAACAGAAGTGATACTTGTTTCATGAGTTCAGATGAGAATGGCTGTCCGTTGTCTGAATACACGACCCTGGGCAAACCATAGCGTGGGAAAAACTCACGAACCAACTGCCTGGCAGTGGTCGCGGCAGTGTAATCTGGAACTGGATATGCTTCTGTCCATCTGGACAAAGCGCATACAACTACGAGGACATACTTGAAACCTCGACATCGATCCATCTGGATATAATCCATCTGGAGAACTTCAAAAGGGTGGTCAGGAGGATGGAATCCACCTTGTTCCACCGGAACACCTTTTCCTGGATTGAACTGACAACAGATCATGCAGGTACGCACTTTCTGCTTCGCTGCTGCTCGTAAATGCTTGTTAAACCAAAGGTTCTGGATACTGTCTAACATGGCTTTTTCTCCTAAGTGTGCTGGACTATGTGCTGTATTAATAATGACTTGAACCATAGAGTCGGGGAGAAACCATGTGGCTTTTCCCTTCGTCAACCATCCCTGATCGGTCTGGACCCCTCCTTGTTCAGACCATTTCTTGATCTCGTCTGGGGTAGCATGTGTCTGTATGTCTAGTACGTCTTGTGTAGGGTCCTTAACTGTCACACAAGTCGTCTGATCTGGAACATCTGTCTTTGTCGTGTTAACTGGAATGTCTGGAGTCTGAGCTGTAAGCTTGGCTGTTCGATCTGCTAGATCGTTACCTTGGGAAATGGTGTCAGTGGCTTTCGTATGTGCTTTGCACTTCATAATGGCAATGGCTGTCGGCAAATGTATTGCTTCTAACAGGGCTTGAATGAGGGGGCCATGCTGAATCTTGGCTCCATGAGAGGTCATGAAACCTCTTTCTTGCCAGAGGACTCCAAAGTCGTGAACAACTCCGAATGCATAACGTGAATCTGTGTATATGTTTACTTTCAGGTTCTTAGCTCGTATGCAGGCTTGGGTCAGAGCGATGAGCTCTGCTGCTTGAGCAGACAAGGTGTCAATACGATGTGTTTCTATAACTTCAGTTTCAGTAGTCACTGCATACACAGCTACTAACTCTCCTGTACTTGTTCTCATACATGAACCATCCACGTAAAGTGTCAGGTCTGGATCAGGTAATGCAATGTCCGTCAAGTCTTGTCTTGGCTTTGTCATGGTGTTTATAACTTCCACGCAGTCATGTGTGGCAGGGTTTGATGTAATCGAGGGTAACAGTGTAGCAGGATTTAATATGTTGCAGCGTCTGATTTCTATGTGTGGCTGAAACAGTGTCAGTTCATATCCTGTTAAACGTGCAATTGTCAAGTGCTGAGTCTGTGTTCGGTTTAAAAGAACTTCCACGGAGTGTGGAACTTGTACTGTCAGGGAGTGTCCTAACACTATGGAATCACTTTGTCTGATAGCTAGAGCTGTGGCGGCAACTGACTTGAGGCACGCAGTCAGAGCCTGGGCTACTGGATCTAATGTGCTAGAAAAATAAGCACAAGGCTTGTGTTGTCCTGCTTGATCTTGCGTGAGAACAGATAATGCTGCACCATCACGTTCAGTGATAAAAAGTGTAAAAGGCTTACTGTAGTTCGGTGTCGCTAAAACGGGTGCATTACATAAAGCTTTCTTTAACTCATTGAAAACAAGTGTATGTTCCTGGGTCCAAGGGAGGACAGTCGATGTGGCTGCCTCCTGTGTTGTCAACTGTATCAGTGGTTTGGCTAGATATGCATACTGAGGAATCCATTGTCTGCAGTAAGAAGTGAGGCCGATAAAAGCTCGTACCTCCTTCTGTGTCTTGGGCTGTGGAAGATGTGCTATTAACTGGATACGGTCAGGTGTCAACTGTCTACCCCTCTTGGACAGCAAGTGTCCTAGGTATACCACTTGCTGGACACAGAATTGCAGTTTCGAAGGGGACACCTTGTGCCCCATTTCTGCCAGAAAATACAAGACTGTCAGTGATGCACGTTCGCAGTCACGTTCTGTTCGGGCTGTGATCAATAGATCATTGACATACTGGAGCAGGGCAGTGTCAGTTGGCATGTGAATACTGTCTAGTTGTCTTTTAAGTGCTTGACTGTAAATACTAGGACTTTCCGTGAAACCTTGAGGAGCACGTGTAAATTTATAGCTTCTCCCATTTAAACAGAATCCGAAAAGAAACTGGCTGTCTGGATGAATGGGGACACTAAAAAATGCGTTCTTGAGATCAATAACAGTAAAGAACATGGCTTCAGAATCAATGGCAGTCAATAGGGAAGAGATATCTGGAACCACTGGGTACTGGGGTATGATACATTTATTGAGTTCTCGGAGGTCAATCACTAATCGATAAACTGGAGGTGCATTTGGGTCAGTACGTTTAAGAATCGGAATGATAGGAGAATTACATACATTGGAGTCAGTTTCTACAACTACTCCTTGAGCAATGAGCTCGTCAATGATTTTCGATAAGGCTGTTACAGCCTCAGGTGGTAATTTGTACTGGCGGATTCGTGGTAATACAACACCTTGTTTCAGAGTGACACGATATGGTGTAATGTGCATACATCCTACATCAGTTGGACCTTGTGCCCATAAATGCTGTGGTACATTCAGTAATCTTGGATCAAAATCACGTAACACATAATGACCTTTAAAATCACGTAAAAACAATCTCACTCCTTCCGGAGAACAGCAAATTACAGCTCCTAATTCTTTCAATGTTTTAATACCAAGTAAATTTTCTGGACATGATTTCGTAAGCAACAAGTCTGTAGTTCGGGACAATGGACCAACTTCTAGGGAAACTGGTTTCGATATTTCATTAACAATAGGCTTTCCTGAAAATCCCAGGGAAACATTTCTTGAGCCTGAGAGTGGAGCCCCTGGAACCTCGTCATGACTGATGGTAGTCCTACTTGCCCCTGTATCAATCAGAAACTTTCTGTCTTTCCCTAATACTTGACTGTGTACATAGGGACCCTCTTGATCTACAGGAACCTCGATGAGAGGCAAGCCAACCTCCCTCTCTAGGCTGTTTCATGAATACTGCTGATATTCTGGATAATCTGACTGTGCGTACTGGTACATCTGTTGTGTAACGTGTTGTGTGGCAGCTATAGGCTGCGGTACTATAACTGTCTGTTGTGCGTTCTGCGGTGGCTGCGAATTTTGCGGAACATGTTCCTGTCTAGGAAGACGCGGTCTCTCTTTCGTCTTACCTGTAGCTATGTTGTGTTTCAGAACTGCACATTCGTTTATATAATGACCTGGCTGTTTACAGTAATTGCATGTCCCTTTGACGGGAGCTGCAGAATGACTAGTCTAATTCGTACCCCTCTTCTGACTATCTGCTGGAACAGACTGTGCAACTAGTACTTTCATTTTCGTGTCTTTCATACGTCTCCTTTCGTGTTCTTGCTCTTCCCTGATTCAGTTCTGGTGATACTGTAACATCTGAAGCATTTGGGACGGGGTATTAGCTTGCCAGGTACTCTCGACTTTTAATACTCGATTTTTAACTTGTGGTAAAGAATTCTCAACTAGTTTGGTAACAAAAAGATGTGGATACGACTCACTACTTGTTTTCAAACCGCTATTAATAATGAAACATTTCTCAAATCTGGAATAAAAATCACTAGTGTCTTCGTCTTGTTTCTGTTTACAGGCTGAGATGGCATCCCAGTCTTCCTTTTTCGTGGCTAGTAATCTTGGCAAGACTTGTATTAATAGTTCGGGCAATTCTTTAGCTTTATCCCCAAGACCAGTACCTGGGACTCGTGTGTTATCTTCGTTCTCTAACGCTGTCCAGTCAATCTTTTTCTCTCCCACCTCCCATTCCTTTTCTTTGAGTTTTTCATATATACCCGCAGGCAACAGGACCTTTAACATTTTTATGATATCGGGATACGTGTATTCTCCCATACGGAGCATGTCTTTTAATTCACGGTGGAACCCTGCTGGATCTTTATCGTGACAGGGCACTAACTTCTTCATTTCGAGTAGTTCTATTTTCGTTATAGGGGTGTAAACAAATACTCGTTCGAGCTCACCCCCCGTTCCCTTAACAGGATGCACTTCTCGCAACGGATTCTGTCTATCTATGTAGAATGGGGGTGAAACAGGAACAAAATGTGGAGTCAGGAATGTTCTGTATTTGTGGCGCTGTTCTAAAATGACGTTAATCAAATCGGTACCTAGACCTTTCCATCTGTTTAGGAGTAACTCGTTCAATACATTATATAAAGGACCTGAATCAGAATGCTGATCCTCATACAGTGTAATGAGGTGCTGGATCATGTACATACCCACCAGTCGCTGTTCGGCTGGGGGCAATTTCAGAAACATTTGAGCCACTACTTCGTCTGAAAACGTGGTAGAATCACTAGTCCATCGAACTGCTGATCGGGCTAGTTCTTGTTCATGCATGGTACTAAGCTCACTGTAACCTATTCGTAATTTCAGAACTTTATCGGTAGCCTGGAATAATTGTTCAAGAGAACACTGTTCTGGTACGGGAGGAGGAAAAGCTTTCTTGTAGTCTAGGCGTGTGTGTCTATCAGAAGGTCTCGTCCTACCTACATACGCTATTCTGGTGGGATTCTCGTTGTCTACATCTTCGTCTGAAGAGTCATTCTCTTTCTCTGCTATTATTCTTGCTTTCTCCCTCTCGTGTATGCCTATAATTTCTTTACGAATCTTTCTGTACATGGTTTCTATACTATTTTGTGTCTTGTGTTTTCCGTCTGCTATATTGTCACTCCATCTTATCAGGACTTTCATCTCTTCTGGATTTTTATCAGGGCGATCCTGTTCTCTTATTAAACAATTTATAAAAAATTGCAAAATCATGTCTTGAATCTCGACTTTCCTGTGTGCCATAGCTTCGTGAATACTTTCTGGTTTCTCCCCTGTTCGGATGAAATGATATATTCTGTCTAAATGTTCTTTCATATCTGATATGGTAATTAAGAAGTTTGCAACTCGTCGTAAACGTACGGAATGCAATATCATGTGATCTTCACCTGGCACTGGGTCATATCTACAATCATTAAGGAACCGTTTGAGTGCTTCGTACGTAGCCACTTTTGGCGTACGCTGTAATGCTGCGTCTCTCAGCGTCAGGCGTTTTGTTTGAGGCGGGGTGATAGGAGTACCTCCCCCTGCTACTCCTGAACTAGAATCGTCAATTAATACTGAATGTGCGGCTGCTGGTAACGTGACAGGTAGAGTAGGTGTACGTAATGTGGGTTGGTCCTGGGGTACTGGCACATTAACAGGATTTCCGGGACCAACGACTGGAGGCACAGTAATTACGTTATTAACAGGAGGTTGAACTTGAACAGGCGGAGTAGGATTCGGATTAGCATATTCTGGGACAGTATCGTCTAAATAGGAAGAAAGAAAAATTTCGGCTGCAGTCGGTTTATGACGTAGCTTAGTCGGAACCAATGGTGGCGGTAAATTACAGAGTGTTTCCGGGGTCGCTTTAGGCAAACCCTCGGCGAGAAGGGGATACATACCCTTAATAAGGGCATTCCTTTGTCTGTCTGACTGTTCTGCTCTAACTCGTTCACCTTCTTCTAGTAATTCCCTTTCTTGGGCTTTTTCGGAGGATTCCCTACTTAATTCTGCTTTTCTGAATTCCTTTTCTGTTCTTTTATGTGATTCTTTATGCCACAATTCTATGGCATCTTTCTGGGATTGTCTGGCTTTCTTTTTCCATAATGCTTCTTCTACTCTCATGATGCACTCGGCATCCCATGTTCCTGAAACCGGCCATCTATATTTCTCTTCGAGATCTTTGGTGTAGTCCACCCATAAATCTAGATACAGTATGGCATCTAAGCCATGCTTATGATACATGAAATGTCCAGGACTGTCCCTGGGAGGGACAGGAACTGATTCTTCGAGTAACCCTTTTCTGGTTTTTATCTGACGTAACTTCGAAAACAGCGGCATATTTGAACTTGAACACAATACACAATGAACACAGTAATGAATAGCAAACAAATCACTCATACCACGACATTAAAAATACATTAATAACAGTGCGAACAGAAACTACCTAATACATTGAAAACATAATACTTGAACTTCTCGAGAACAGACTTACTAGAATTACTGGATGCACTGCTAAAACAGTACAGAACATACCGGTCTCCTAAAGAGACACGTCATACCGTATCCACCTAAGTGAACACGTCGGACCGGATCTGTGTACCCAAACCCGTCGGACCGGGCACAAATTAATGAACCCGTCTAGATACGTTCCCAGCAACGGTACTCACCGGGAAGCAAAACTGAAGGCCTCGGACTGGACTGGACTGCTACGACGTCTGGTTACTGCTACGCACTACGCATGCGCCTCGGGCTTCGGGCTTCAGAAACAGGTGGGCCTCCGGATACCTCGGACCTTGCTCTCTCGGCTTGGGCTCTGGTCGGGACGATCCACCTTCCTCACCGCCTCGTCTGGATGCCGGACCGCAGTCTCCGTCTCCTCCGTGGGCCTGAGGGAGACTTGAAGCAGAAATATCTGCACGTGCACAGTAGGGGTCCGCCACGGCTGTAGAAGGGTCAGGGGGCCTGCGTTACATCGCCGGCGCGTGGGGAAGGGGCTCGTCCCTATTCGGGCGCCATTATGTGGTAAATAAATAAATAATTACCGGTACTAATTTTCTATGCATTAACTGAAAAGGATAGCTCAATAAATAAGAGGCAGAATCCATGGTATCTGAGTCATACGGGCTTTAATTAGATGGCTCGAGCCAATGGAGCATCGGGTTCCATCACCTGCAAAGGTTCAGGAAGGGACAGACACAGGACAAAGGGAAGTCGCCCAGCGCCTCATATTAACATCATACAGTATATATAGTAAAACAGTACAATTGCATTGAATACAGTAGGCGTAACAAGTGACAAACGGAAGATAAGAACATATGGGCGTTCCTCGGAGTGGTTTCAGGAGACTTGAGGCTCGAATCTGGTGTCCGGGCCCTGTGAGGCCTAGAAACGGGGACAACTCGATGATTTAACGTGCACAATGTAAAGACGTTGGCAACATAGGCCTAATACTTGTTGCTTTCACGGGGACTGGATAACTAACATACTAACGTTGGACACAACTATACTTGCGTCTTTATTCGGTCAAGGGGGTAAATATGCATATTAATCATGCACATATAACATACGATGGGGAACACGTAGGGACACATGACAGGGCAAAATTCAATTTTCCTCACTAGCTTTCCTCTTCTGACCCTGGAAGAATTAAATCACCTTCTCAACGCCACCAAGTCATGCTCGCCCTTGGACCCCTGTCCTTTAAAAATGTTGAAGTCATGCAGAGAGGTTGTTCTTCCTCCTCTTCTAGAGGTCATGAACACGGCCATCACTGAGGGGATGTTCCCCATACCCTGGAAAACTGCAGTTGTTAAGCCTCTTCTAAAAAAGGCCTCCCTGGACCCGTGTGTCCTAAAAAACTTTCGGCCCATATCACTGCTTCCTGCCCCGGCCAAGATACTTGAGTTCCATCTCAATAGCCATCTAACTTCCTATCTGTAGAGCGCGAAGCTGTTGGACATTTCCCAACATGGGTTTCGTGCTGCCCACAGCACTGAGTCTGCCCTCACAGTTGTGGTCAACAACATCCGATGTGAGGTCGACAGGGGACAGACTACGCTGCTGGTGTTGCTTGATCTCACAGCAGCCTTTGATACTCTGTCTCCTGCAATCCTGGTTGATAGGCTGGAAGGGATAGGGGTGGGAGGCACTGCCCTTAATCTCCTGTCCTCTTTTCTTCACCAGAGAGTAAAATTGGGTAACTTTTTTTCCTTCTCCCAGTCCGTGCAATGTGGGGTTCCGCAGGGCTCCGCTCTGAGCCCACTTTTATTTAACATCTACGTGACCCCACTTGCTAAAATAATATGATCTTTTGGTTTCCAGGTATTGTCGTACGCCGGCGATACCCAGATCATTGTCTCCACTACTCAGTCGGCAAAAGATTCTGCCCTTAAATTTCGAGCATGTATGGAGGCAGTCTCGCAATGGATGGTGCGAAACTATCTAAAATTAAATGGGGAAAAGACGGAGGTTTTGATTTTTGGAGGAAACCAAGACATCTGGTCTGGGGATTGGTGGCCTCCCTCCTTGGGGGATTGCCCCCACCCCACCCATTCAGCCAGGAATTTGGGTGTACTAATTGATCAGTTCCTCTCCTTTGACCCTCAGGTCAACAGAACAGTGTCCACCTGCTGTGCCATCATCCGGATGCTTAAAAAGATTGCCCCATATCTGTCGCCTGAAGCCCGCAAACAGTCAACAGTTGCCCTGGTTTCCTCCAGGCTCGACTATTGTAATGCGCTATATGGTGGCATTAATAAGAACTCTCTCCATCGCCTCCAGATGGTGCAGAATGCCGCAGCCAGGATGGTCCTGAACCTCCCTAGGCTTGCGTCTGCAACCCAGGCCAGGAAAGATCTCCACTGGCTACCAATCCAGGCCAGGATTTCTTTCAAGCTTATCTGCCTGACCCATAGGGCAGTTTTTGGATCAGTTTCCGAAGGTATCAGGTCCCTTGTCAGCCCCTACACTCCCAGCAGAACCCTTCGCTCGGCCTCTAAGAATCTTCTTTCTGTGCCCAGATTTAAAAGGGTAAAGTGGGGAGGAAGAGCCTTTTCCATCTTGGCCCCTCAACTGTGGAATTCTCTTCCCCTTGAACTTTCCAATCAGCCCTCACTGGCGATTTTCCGTAAACTCTTAAAGACCTGGCTCTTCTCTCAGGTCTACTAATTCTGTGCTACCTTCCTTGCTGAGACCCTATGTTTGTTTGTTGTCTGCGCCTTGATGCCCTCTGGGTTAAGTTTGCACATTACAAGATCCCCATTCATTCATTCA